>NC_138345.1:10883323-11565198 GCF_046562875.1 Panthera onca | reverse complement strand
GGGTGCTTGGGTGGCTCAGTTGGTTAAGCATCCGACTTTGGCTCACAGTTTGTGAGTTGGAGCCTCACATCGGTCTCTGTGCCGACAGCTCAGAGCCTGGAGCCTGCTTTAGAGTCTGTGTCTCCTTCTCTATACCCCTCACCTGCCAACACTCTCTCTCTCTCTCTCCCTCTCAAAAATAAATAACCATTAAAAAAAAAAAAAAAAAAACGCAAAAGAATATAAGCTCTTTGGGCAGGATCATTGCATGTCGACTGCTAATTCCCAGCCCTACTCAAACCTACAGCAGTAGAAAACACTCATCCATGTGTGTTGAATGAATGAATGGCCATCTCTTCCCGGAATTACTTATGTATATTATTTGCCCATTTTTAAAATTTAAATGGCTTGGACTTTTCCTGTTGATTTGCACTTTGACAAACACAAAAATTAAAGTTTGGTTTGGTCAGTTACATGTTTTGCAAATATTTTTCCTTTTCCCTTCACTTTTTAAATTGCTTTTAGCTGTAAAGAAGTCCTTATTTTTATTTTCCTGTAGTCAAAGATATCATTATTTATTAAGGTTTCTTAGTTTTATGTCGAGCTCAGAAATTTTTTGCAACTCAGCATGATAAAAAGCAGTATGGGGCACCAAGGTGGCTCAGTTGGTTGACCGTGCAACTCTTGATTTTGGCTCAGGTCATGATCCCAGGGTCATGAGATCATGCTCGGCACTGAGTGTAGAGCCTGCTTGTGATTCTCTCTCTGTCTTCCTCTGCCATTCTCCCCCACCCGCACGCTCTCTCTCTAAAAATAAAAAAATGAATAAATAAGTAAAAAGCAGTATGACATTTAGTATTTTATTATTTCAGTATTTTACAGTTTTATCTTTGGTACAACTAGAGTTTATTTTGTATGAGTTACTAAGGTAGAGATCCAAATTACTAGCAGGATTTATTAAATAATCTATCTTCCCCATTGGCCTGAAATATTTTCTTTACCATATAAATCGTGTGTGTGTGTGTGTGTGTGTGTGTGTGTGAGAGAGAGAGAGAGAGAGAGAGAGAGAGAGTATAATTGTGGGGGTCTATTTTCTGAACTCTCTCCTCTGTCTCTTTATCTGTCTTGCACCAATATCACATATTAAGGAAATCACTCAGTACCAATGAGCTCTACTCTATCAGTAAGAAACAGGCCACAGTCTATTATCAGATTACTGAAGGGGCTAGTTTTGCAGCTAAATTGAAAAGCTGTATCAAAATCCAGAAATACCTGTGAAGGAGAAATAAAATTAACAATGTGTGCAATAAAGTAGGTGCTTTGTTAATACAGCCCTTTGTGACAGAGGCAAAAAGTTCACGTGGTTTAGCCAACTCTGCCTTTTATAGCAAGATAGAAGTGCCAGGTCTGTATCATCTCCCTTTGGAATCAAAGGGGACGCTAACTGTCAGTTGTAGAAGCCAAAGTGAACTAGGCTCCCTGCCAGAGGTGGTCCCGCAGCTACGATGTAACTGGCGCCACTTTCCCTCCTTGTCGCTGGCAATTTCAACATCTACAGCCACACCGTGTAAATGTTGGATTGGTTATGCAAGGCCTCCCTCTCCTCTTCATTTTATTCACAGAACAGACGCACTACGTATGTTGCATATTACAATACTGAGGAACGGAGCCCATGTCAGTTCTCCCTCTTTTGCCCAACATCCTCGAACCCCACGCTCAAGTGCCAGCCCATACCGCCACTAGACTGCCTTCCTATCTGTTCAGCTTCTCTGCTTCTCACACTCTGATAACCATGTATCAGTCCAATCTCTAGAAGGCCCTGCCTACCTTGGCTCTTCTGCTATTTCAAGCATCACTTCAGAGACAGTCTTCAAGAATTTGCAGACAAGGAAGAGGAAGTCTCTAGAGACCCTCTTTGTTATCCCAGGGAACCCTGGTTCAGCCAGACATGTGTGATCATGTGCATTACGAAGCAATGGGTCAGCCTACTGTCAGTAGAAAATATGACTTGAGTTAACTTCAGTAGGCACTGAAATATTAAAAGAGTCAAGGCACAAACAGTGCATGGACAGTGGCCGGCACAGCAAGGGCTCAATAAATGGTAACTCTTCTATATTTTTGCCAGTTCTCTCTGACTCTCTGCAAGTCTACGGTCACGTGGCATAAATGGTCAAAGCCCGAGTGAAGCTCACAGGTCCACATGGAGATCAGAGGACCAACCAGTCCTCAACACACGGCGTGGTGCTCAGATTAGAGGGCGGGGCTCCTGTCAAATCATAAAATACATCCATGATCTCTGCACTTTGATGAGATCTCTGTATGTTAATAATATTAACATATTAATATGTTAATAATGTTAATAAATATTGTTCACTCTGTACACTTTACAATGAAACTGTGAATCAGAATGAACCATAAAAATGAAATGACCAAATGTCAACCTTACTTTGTTTTCCACTTAATGATAAACTGCATATAAATAGAAACTTAAATATAACTTTTCAAGTAATAAATTGCAGACTCAGCTCAGTTCAAACCGATTCCTAGTATCTACGCTTTTGTGAGAAAACCTCTTTACCCACTGCCTTTAGGTGGGTTTTCTGTTCAGAAGGATTTTAAATTTTAGATGAGGGGCAGTGAAAGAGAAGCAAAATCTCTTCATGAAGCCGGCCGTCAAGCTGCCATAAGTAAAAATAGGGTATTAGAGAGTATACTTTGTTTAGCTAATGAGTATACTTAACCAGTTAATAGAGATTACGAGGTGCTTGGAAGCCAAGAGGGTGGGAGGAGAGAAACGAATAAGTTATTCAACTAGTTGCTAAGGAACCCTTCTAAGTGCAAAAATGCAGTCACAGCTTAGGGTGGTCATATCCCCCTTCCTGCTGCTTAATCCAGGTTGCACGGAAGAGAAAGTCCAAGGGGGACCCTCTCCCCCTTCCAGGGTGCATATGGGACCACTGAGAAATGGACTCCCTGCTCCGTTTCTCAGAAGTGTAAACAGCCTTCCGAAACACCTTAAAGGACAAACCGAAGCTGTGAGCGTTCTGGAAATCTGAGAGTGGTGAAGGATCCTCGCCATTTCAATGACCTCTGGATCTAAAGGCTTCTGGATGAGTTTTCTACCCACACGTGGCAGGGAAAAACTGCCAAGATTATACTAAAATGGTAACATTAAGGCACCAAATTCTGTTGAGTGGTTTGTATTTCTTTAAATCTTTCTCCTCATTATTCCTCCTTGAGAACAGAGGTTAGTCATTAGGGATAGGGTTGCAACCATTCTTATTTCAATAAATTATTTATTTTTCTAAGATGAAAGCAGACACCATGACAGCATGGTTCAGTCATCCATGGCCAAACAGAGCTTGGCATCGCCATAAGCCACTTGTTCCCCTGGTGGCCGAGAGAGATGTCAGCCCTGGAAAGAACCAAACAGCCCTGAAGAGATATTGTGGAAGATGAGAGGGCTCAGATCACCATGGTATTTTCTCACCTTGGAAAACTGAGAACTTGGGGATACTTTCCAAGCAGAGCCTGGATAAAAATGAGCTGTGCTTTATTCCCCTTCTGCTTTTCGTCATGTCCATTTATGGTGGGCAGGGACTCTTTGTTTTCAACTAATTTTTACAGTCAGATGAAGGGCCCACATGTATGAAGGTCATTCATCAGTCGAATTTAGGGCCATTCTCAAAGCCAGTTGGTCACAAACACTGCAACACGACTGTTTTTGAGCTTACGTGCCACGATGTTCCTGAGAAATCATGAGGGAAGAACATGGGATAATTGGCAAGGAAACACAAGTTATTACAGCCATACAGCTCTTTGGCGGGGAAGCCAAGCTTCCCTGGTACTGCAGCACTTGGCAGCTGTCCCCTTTGGCGTTCCCCTCTTTTTTATTTATCCCCAGAGTTGGAAGAAGCGGCCTTTATTTCAGTCAATGGCTCTCTTGCTTGCACTGTGGCAAATGTTGCCTCCTGTCCTAGCCTGGTGCCTACGCCCTTTGGTTCAGACACTCCTGCGCTATACACACAGAGGCCTTTGGTTTAGTTGAGTGATTTGATCATGAGAAAATGTAGTTTTGTTAGGATATAGCCACCATTCACAATCATGCATCAACCACTGCACGTCGCCACAAAATGCAATGCGCACAAACTCACAAAGATTCCACAATCATATATTACAGTCATAATAAAAATTAAACAGCATCTTTAATCTACTACAAACGTAAAACCCAGTAGGAAGAGAACAGATATGAAGACTTCTGACACACAGTCGCTGGGGCACAACATAGGAGGCAACGTGTTAAAAGGCTCTTTGTCAAAACACACTGTGAAATATTTTTTTTTTTTTTTCCCTGAGCACAGAATCAATAAATCAGAAAGAAAGGCTGGTCTCGAATCAACAGGAGTTGCTCAGTGAGATAATTAAAGACCCAAATCATTAAGGGCTCAGTACAAAGGCTGACATTAAAAATGAATCTGTTCTGAAAATGCATCACATCAGACTTTTTCCCATTTAGAGTCTGTTATTACCCATCAATCTCTTCCCTCCCTCTTTCAATCCCATCCCCACACAGGAAGACTTGGGCTCTGATTGTGCCAGCGAAATGAAATTGTTTGTCATGTGGACAAGTGATTCTCATGTCAGAATTATTGGAAGCCGTGAAATCACTACTATTCAAAATTGCTAGTGAGAGCTCCAGTCTGCTTAAGTAACCCATGGTTCTTAAAGATCTGGTAAGTAATTTTCACAATATAGTCTTAAAGCCCTGGGAATAAAGACAGATGGGGGCTCTTTAAAGGAAATGTTTGTAGTACGGCAAAATAAGAAATTTTATTTGTACAAAAGGGTACAAAACAGGTTTTCTTGGTATTCTAAACACCCAATCTTTCCTCCAAGAATCAACCCCTATCAATTTTCGAAACATGCTTCCGGACACTTCCTGCACAGCTAAGCCTACATGTGTCTACATAACCGTATTTGAAAACAGAAATAAGAGAGTACACTACACAATGTTAGTGTTTAGTGCTTCTTCATTAATATCACATCTTTGCCACCATCCCACATCAGTACATATAAAGCAACCTCATTCGGGACATAACATTTCCACACATGCATATGGAACTTTCAAAGTGTAAATAACGTTAACTTCGGAATAGGCTAAATGGAGAATCAATGCATCTTAGGAACGAACCATCCCCAGGAGCTCCTGCTGTTCCAACTCGCGTCTGCCACTTGATGGGACTCACTGCTGACACCATTACTCCAATCTGGGAAACAGTGTCTCTTTCTCAGCTCTCCGGCCAGACGTGTAGTTGGGGGAATGATGGAACAGCTTAAGGTACACCTGACGGGCAGAGGCAGGCAAGGCAGGGTCCTACCTAAGCCTCATAGTCTCCTGCAAAACTTTAAGAGTCTAAAATTCCCATTACGGCCCACTCACCTGTTCTCAAGGTGCAAGTCTACCTACCCATCCCCGGGCACTCACCTGTGCTCAATCGTCCATGACTTTCTGCCACTCAAAACTGCCATCCCCTCTCTCCCTATCAAGCCCAGGATAATTGAGAACAGGGAGAGAGTGAATCACTGCCCAGAGGGGCCTGGAGTGACTTTTCTGAATAAAAATATGTATAATTCAGTGGCTGAAGAACTATTCCTGGAGATGAGGAACAACTCAGTCTTTTCATAAGGGGCCCCGGTCAAGTTGCCGTCAGTTAAACAAGCTGCACTTCGTGAGAAGGCAGGTGCTTGAGCAAAGTGAATACTGTACTTATTACTGACTTGTGGTGGCTCTTCCAACATGGGAGGGACAGTCCCTCAGCACTGAGTCCTTGTAAAAGATGCTAAAACTCAGGCATGTTTCTTAGTTCTAACACGTCTATAGTCAAGATCACAGTTCCGGTACGGTGGAGTTAAACATGACTATTTTTACGTAACCTTCAGAAGACAAGGCTTAGCCTTCAGGAACCCTTGGAAACCATCCCTCAGTTACAGACCCTTGGAAAACATCCCTCAGTTACAGACCCTTGGAAAACATCCCTCAGTTACAGACCCTGCTGGGATATCAGGAGGTAGTCACTCTGTTTCCATTTCCATCTGGAGTATTTCCTATGAACTACTCTACATAAAGGTTTCTCTGTTTTCCACCGTGAAAGCTAACCTATTCCAGGTTCACTGTATTTCCTGAGTTTGGAGATCTCGACACCAAAAATATAAATAAAAAGCCCAGTGACAGAAAAGGATTTTGCCCAACTCCCAACATCTTCTGGATATAATCTCTTAAGGTTCTTTTTCATTATAGGGATTACCAATGAGATATATAATATATATTTACACAAGAAGGTGACAGACCACATTATCTTTAAATGCTGTGGCTATAGGAAGTTGTTCAATCCATACAGTGATGCAATTTTTTAAATAAGCAGTCATTTAAAAATATTTTAAAATAACTCCATTATTTGCATGTTTTTTTTTTTTTTTAGTATTTAGACACATGAATCAATAATCTAGGATACTCAGAGATGTCTTTTAAAAATTCAGTTATCTCCCTCAAGGACTCTTACAACAAGGGCTCATAACTTAACATGGCTGGAGTCCTTTCTTCCAAAGAACTTGGCATAAATCCGTGGGAAATGCCCTGGCTAGGACTGCTTCTGAGATCCTCACTTCTCTAATGCACTCACCTCATGTCTGACCCAACACACTTTCTCTGCTACCCCGATCCCATCTGACACCCTCCAGAGACGCAGTGGGAGGTCACTGACCCTTTGAAAGCGCCCAGTAACTCAAAGTACTCCACTCTCCCAGGGGGCGTGATGGCTTCTTAAAATACCAAGATGGTAGCAAACTTCCTGCTGCAGCTGACTCCCTACACAGGAGCTCGCTGGCTGCCGTACTGGGAGCCACACAAACGGGCCCCTGGGCTCCGAGGTGCGCGTACTAAGGGTGTCTGTGCACATCACTCCCTTCACAGAACAAGAAATTGCTCTCCCTTCAGGTCCTGTCTTCCCTATGGCTTGCTTTGTTTGTTTTAAAGGCATCAGATGCCCCATCTGTATGCAACGCATAGGACAGCACGCCCTATGCATCCATTATGAGGGAAAACACCAGGTTTTTGAAATAGTTGCTTTGAAATATTTGTCTCATTTGCTCAGTCACTAAGAGTCTGAATAAATGGTTATCGGAGGGGTAATGAAAACAGAGGTGTAGTGCTGAAAACAAATACTTGCTGATAGTTTAATTTATTAGGGAGCTATACAAAAAAAACAAAACAAAACAAAAACGAAAAACAAAATAACAAACAACAACAGCAACCCTAGATCCCTAAATTCATTTACCTAATAATCTTATGACAGACTTATTATGTTCTGGGCATTGACAAATGCAAAAAAAAAAAAAAAGGAAAAAGAAAAAAAGACAATGATCTTCTTCTCAAAGAGCTTAGGTAGATGAACACGTATGAGCAAATAAAGCAGAAAAAGCATGATAAAATCATATACGGTAACAGGTGGAACAGCCAGGAAGGACGGGCTTCATTCCCAGAGAGAAGGCAGGTCAGAAACAGCATCACAAAGAGAAGTGCTGTATGATTTCGTATCCAACCAGTCCATTTTGAGAGTCAACAGAACCGCATAATGTCTGAAATTTTCATTTATGGACTAACAAACTGGTTTATCACATTGGTAGGCCCACAAAAGGAATTCCGTTTAAAAACTATTTTTTTAAATAAAATTATTTCCAAAAAATTAAAATAATTTCTATCAATGTATGTGAAAACAAGAAAAAATTTAATTTCTTTCTGTTCATTGTCTGAATATCAGAAAATAATTACAGCATCATTAATTACTCTCAGCATATATTCACATATTATAATCAATTTTTATTTCTAGCGTATCTGAAGAATTTACTTTTTTCCAATGTGGATTTATTATTTTGTATTTTTTCACAAGATTGTTTACAATCATCTTCAAAGTTGTATTTTATGATCACTGCGTTTGCACCTGTCAGCACCTTCAATGGATTCTTCTCGAGTGGCCATGATGTTTTTAACTTAGAAAACACTGTCATTTTGCTACCTTCCTTCAACAAATAATACCTTTCGTCAGTAAATCTCAAAAGATAAACCTTGTCAAAGAACATGTCTCTATTAATGGATTTTTAAATGCTTCTCCAAATTTGGGGGCTGCGAAATAGTCAGCCTTCCCAATCTCATTCCACTGCAGTATAGACATAAAATTATCCAATTCAAAATAGGGGTTCCACCAAGACACTTCCCACAGATTGAGTTATGCCAAAGCACAATTCTAGAATTTCCGAACTCTTATATACCATCAAGCTCTCCTCACCAAATTGGTTCCGTTTCTTTCTTCCTCTCATAGGGAGACGTTGCAGGTTTTGTTTTCAATAACTGCGATTTGCGAAAAGCTTCAAAGTGGCTGTTGTTTGCACTTCACTCATCGAATACTTCGACTACAGATTTCCGACTGTCTTTTAACCAATGCACCAAACTATGGGGGATTTATTTATAAAGAAGGGTGATGCTGTTTTAGTACACGTAAATTGATTCGCAAAGTTCCTCCCTCAAAGGCTCATCGGGTTCTAATAGGCAACTGATGGAGCTGGCAGCTTAGGACAAACGATAAATGTGTGGAGTAAACAGAATACAAGAGAACGGGAAAGGAATCTAACCAGAATCACGTGAAAGGAGAGCTGAGCGGTGCCGGGGACTGAGAATACGTGGTCATGGCAGAGGTAATAAAACGGGCCATCATTTCTGAGATGAGCACCATTTAATTTGCAGCAGCTCTGAGCCACCGGGCCATGTGCTGTCCTCCAGCGGTCCCCAGCAGCCCCGCGTAGAAGCTGAAGATGCAAGCTGCTACACTCATGTCCAGCTCTGCACCTGCAGGGTGGATGTGGTGGGCGCAGAGGGAAGGATTCTGGCCTGGCAGGACCAGTGCCCTGGCCCGTGCCGGGGGTGAGGCTGGGTAGGGGAGCCCAGGGAGGGAGGCACTGGGGGGTTCTCAGCAACGTCAAAGAACCGGCCAGAAAGTAAACATTGAGCGACTGTTGTCAGCTGGGCTGAAGGCAGGTACGGAGTGGTGGAGGTTATGTCTACAGAGCCTTGGTGGCCCTGGGAGCACCTTTGTAGAGGGCGGCCAAGGGTAGGAGAAGAGCAAAGAAGGCTGGTGGGAACACAGCTTGAGAGCCTGAGCTACAAAGGAAGCAGGGCGTTTTACTTCCAGATGTAAAATTAACCATCTAGATGTGGCAACGGGCGATCCAGCAGAATTCTGAAGGCCTGCTTCAGAACAGGAACCAGAGACCCTCTGCTTAACCCAGCCGTTACAGAAAGGCCCTCCTCCCATCATGTGAAATATCAAATTGCATACGTTCATCAGGGCTGCGAAGCCAGCTTCAGCACCAACGTGCCTTATGTATAAAGCCATGGATTCAAAGAGGTAAGACATGCTTTTAGAAACATCATCATGGGAAATGGAGAACCTTGGCTAGCAAACGCAGAAAATCCAACGGCTTTCTAACATCTGCGATTATTCCACGGGGATTTACCCTGAGGAAATGGACACAGCAAAAGACACACGAGACCACAGGACTTTAGACCAGAGGCCTTAGGCTCATCTTGAACAAATGAACAAACAACACTAAGAACTCCTCCACGTCACAGACAGACCAAGACAGACCAGGCGCTGAGCTGTCACAGGGCCCAGCAGAGGCAGAAGGGAGCCTGGAACCCACAGCTTCTGAGTCCAATCCATGTTCTTCCCATTTCACAGCGTTCCTAAGTAAATTTCTTAAATAATCCCTGTGACATCTCCCCCCCCCCCACCCCAGATCTCTTCCAGATGCCTGACAACATCTCCCAAATGGAAACATGAGAGATTTACCCCTAATAATCCCACATTTTCTCATGAAACAATCTGAAAACCATTTGAATTTCCATGATTCTAATCAAGGGGCGGTGATTCCCTCAAAAGAACAGAAGTTAGGGTGGGATTAGATCATTTCCATGCTCATGGATTGGAAGAATAAATATTGTTAAATGTCTGTACTACCCAAAACAATGTACACATTTAATACAATCACTACCAACAGCATTTTTCAGAGAACTAGAACAAATAAGCCTGAAGTTTGTATGGAACCATGAAAGACCCAGAATAGCCAAAGCGATCCTGAAAAAGAAAAGCAAACTGGAGACATCAGAATTCTGGATTTCTGGGGCACCTGCGTGGCATGGTTGAGTGTCCGACTCTTGCTTTTGGCTCGGGTCGTGATCCCGCACTACTGGGATCGAGCCCCACATCGGCCTCTGCGCTGACAGCATGGAACCTGCTTGGGATTCTCTCTCTCCCTCTCTCTCTCTGCCCCTCTCCCACTCATATTCTCTCTCTCTCTCTCTCTCTCTCTCAATAAACAAATAAATAAACATTAAAAAAAAAGAATTCTGGATTTCAAGTTATGTACAATGCTGTAGTAATCAAAACAGGATGGTACTGGCACAAAAACAGACACACAGATCAACAGATCAGAATAGAAAACCCAGAAATAAGCCCACAATTATATGGTCAATTCATCTTTGACAAGGTAGGAAAGAATATCCAATGAGAAAAAGTCTCTACAACAAATGGTATTGGGAAAACTGGACAGCCACATGCAAAAGAATTAAACAGGACCACTTTCTTACACCATACACAAAAATAAATTCAGAATGGATTAAAGACTTAATGTGAGACCTAAAACCATAAAAATCTTAGAAGAGAACCCAGGCAGCAACGTCTTTGATATCAGCTGTCGCAACTGCTTTCTAAATGTCTCCTGAGACAAGGGAAGCAAAAGCAAAAATAAACTACTTGATTACATCAAAACAAAAAGCTTCTGCACAGAAAACAATCAACAAAACTCAAAGGGAGCCTATGGAATAGCAGACAATATACGCAAATGACATATCTGATAAAGGATCACTATCCAAAATATATCAAGAACTTATACAACTCAAAACCCAAAAAACAAATAATCCAATTAGAAATGGACAGAAGACATAAACAGACACTTCTCCAAAGAAGACAGCCAGATGGCCAACACACAGGAAAAGATGCTCATCACCGTTCATCATCAGGGAAATGCAAATCAAAACTACAATGAGATATCACCTCACACCTGTCAGAATGGCTAAAATCAAAAACTCAAGAAACAACAGGTGTCATGTATTATCGGTAGGAATACAAACTGGTATAGCCATTGTGGAAAACAGTGTGGAAGTTCCTCAAAAAATTAAAAATAGAACTACCTTATGATCCAGCAATCGTGCTACTGGGTATTTACCCAGTAGTCCCCTAGAGGGGAAGGGAGTCCATTTTTTTCATGACTGGATCCCCACTGGCTAACAATGACAGACACATGGAAAGGGCTCCCCCATAAGTACTTGTTGAGTAAATGAATGAATGGTTATCATGATGCATAATGATCAGCAGAGACAAAAAATTTCGGGAAAGAGTGAAAAGTACCCCTGGGATCACAGAGGGCACAGCATACATTTTAGAGGGGAGCAATTAAAGCCCACAAATGCATTCTTCGAGGTTGATGCAGGTTTCTCTGGGTCACAGGGAAGGCCTCAGTGGAGGAGACACCCTCAGGGGGACAGTGAAGAGGACTTAAATGATGGGTGTGCTGGGCACGCGTGGGGTGCGGACAGCGCTCCGGGATGAAGGGCTGGTACAAAGACAGGCATTATGAGGAGCCTGGGTGGGATGGTGAGGGATTTACTCTGATGCTGTGAAAGGAAAGGAAGGATCTAGAGGCCTGACAAGAGTCAAAAGAGCATTATTGAACTTGGAAAAACATGAGAGCAAACCTGAGGTTGGAAGGTACACATCCTATTTGCAGGGCATGAGGAAATTGGTTTTGCTGGAGTAGGGAGCCTGTTTGTTTTCATAAGTCATCAGAACTGTAATTCAGGAGCATCTCAGGCCAAAATGTGTATTCTGATATAGTCAGAAATGTATTACTGCGTAGGCATGTTTTTTATAAGCCCTGTTTTTTAAAAAAATATTTATTTTTTAGAGAGAGAGAGAGAGAGCATGAGTGGAGGAGGGTGCAGAGAGAGAGGGAGACACAGAATCCAAAGCAGGCTCCAGGCTCCAAGCTGTCAGCACAGAGCCCGAAGCAGGGCTCGAACTCACAAACTGTGAGATCATGACCCAAGCCAAAGTCAGATACTTAACCAACTGAGCCACCCAGGTGCCCCACAAGCCCTGTTTTTTATCAACTAAGGATATCAGAAACAATGAAGTCCATGGCGATACCTTCTAGATTTTTAACTTTACAAGCCTCAGATTGCCGACTTTAGAGATGTTTCCTTAAGTCAAATAAATATGTGTACAACATATAACTTAATAAATGGATAATTTCTGAAATTGATGTTTTATGTTCTAAACATGACTCTACTCTTCCATGTACTTTTATGGTTCTCAAATTTGAGTATTAATAACCAGTTGTTACTTACCAAAATTTTTATAACTGTAGGAGAGTGGGGGGGAGGGATAAAACAGGTGAAGGGGATTAAGAGCACACTTATGATGAGCAATAAGTAATGCACAGAATTGTTAAATCACTATATTTATAGTACACCTGGAACTAATATACCACTGTATGGTAACTATACTGGAATTAAAATATAAAACTTTAAAAACAACATTTTTTGACAGTTCTATAATGTATGGGATACTTAAAGTATGCATACTTTAAAGAACTCATTGGAAACTTAATGAGGGGCACCTCGGTGGCTCAGTCAGTTAAGTGTCTGACTTCAGCTCAGGTCATGATCTCACGGTTCATTGAGTTCAAGCCCCATGTTGGGCTGTACTGACTGCTCAGAGCCTAGAGCCTGCTTCAGATTCTGTGTCTCCCTCTCTCTCTCTCTAACACTACCCCACTCATGCTCGCGCTCTCTCTCTCAAAAATAAATAATAAACACTAAAAATTAAAAAAAAAAGAAATTTAATGAAAGGTGTTAAATTTCATTCAAATTGGATAGAACAGATAAGACAATATTTAGAAAAGTACTGCAAAAATATTTAAGTCAATGATTATATTAAAAGCATGGTCATAAAAAGTAACAGCTGTTACCAGAGATAAAGGAGGACATCATAAAATGATGGGAGGGTCAATTCACCAAGAAGATAAAAGCACCAAATATGCACGGAACATGAGATTTCCCAAATACACGAAGCAAACATTGACAGGAGTGCAGGGAGAAAAGGACAGCTCTATAAAAAGAGTAGAAGACTTCCACACCCTACTCTCCATAACAGAACAACCAGGAAGAACATCAGTTAGGAAACCGAGGACTTGAACAACACCAAAGACCAGACAGACATACACAGAATGCCAACCAACAACAGCAAAGTACACATTTTTCTCAAGTTCACACAGAACATTCTCCACCATATGTTAGGAAACAAAACAAAACAAAACAAAAAAAAACAAGGCTTAATACATTTTAAAAGACTGAAATCGTACAAAGTATCTTTTCCAACCACAGTGGAAGGAAACTAGGAAATCAACAGCAGAAAGAACACCAGAATATTCATAAAAATGTAGAAATTAAGCAACACATTCTTAAACAGCCATGGGGACAAAGAAGAAATCACAGGGAAATGAGAAAGTATCTTGGACAAATGAAAATGAAAACATAGCATAGCAAAACTTAGAGGCTGCAGCAAAAGCAGTGCTAAGAGGAAAATTAATAGTCACACATGCTTACATTAAAAGAGAAGAAAGTTCTCAGAAAACATGATTGTACATTCGAAATTTCATAGACTTGAACCTGGGTGGTTCATGATTACATTGGACCTTGGTTTTCTTTACCTTCTAAGCAATCTAAACCCTGTACATCTCAGTGGGTTTTCCAGGGGCAGGAGGGAAAAAAATAACAACATATATTAAATTACTAGCCTGGAGGATGAAAAACTAGCAGTCGCAGCAGCAGCAGAGCCCAGAGTACTGAACCCGCTGCGCCCCCCCCCCCCGCCCCCGCCACAGGCTGGACTGCTCCCAAAGACTGGACTGACCCCACACACACAGACTAAGCCCTCATAGACCGGAACCACCCACCAACAGACTGGACCCCTTACAGTTTGGACCCCCATAGACTGGACTACCCACAGATTAAATCTTTATAGATTAGACTCACCCCAGATGAGACCCGACAGACTGAACCCCCTCACAGACTGGATCCCCAGCCCACAGACTAAACCCTCATAGACTGGGCCCCCTACATATAGACTAGACCCCTTATAAACTGACCCCCCTCACAGACTGAACCCCCTCATAGAATGGACCCCCTCATAGACTGAACCCCTCATGTCTCACCCAGGCTCCTTAAAACTTCTTATATCAGCCCTTCAGCCTGGAACACAGGTCCCACCCCACCCACGCCCAACACATCCATCTGGCTTGTCCTAATCACTTCCACCCAAGGGTATCTCCTCCATATAGCCTTCCCTGTGACCCAGAGTCCCTGCAGTGGTTTTGCATCATGATGGCTCTTCCACAAAGAGAACTACTGGAGGGACCAACCACGTGTCCAACCCCTTCCCACCCACCCAACACTCAACAAAAGTCACCCACCCCTAGGTTCTCAATGAGTGTCTGTTGTGAACAAAGGTGAGATTTTGGAAATTTATTTGTGAATATATTACGGTGTCATAGGCAGAAACACTTTCGTCTTCATTATTATGCTTGGCTACTTAAAAAGACTTTCTGTTGGGAGTAGTAATTTGTGTTCTAATTAAAACTGTTTCTGGGAACACACTGTATGAATTATGAGGACAATATCCACATGAAGCTAACACTGGCAAACCCCCCAAAACGGAACAGTTCAAACAGCTTCACGCACAAGCCAAGGGAGTAGATAAACCATATTTTCTCCTGGAAGCTGTATATATTTTCATGTCTTAGGCCACTCAGGAATCTACTATTCTTTAAAGAAAGTGCATTTAATCATTAGTGTTTCAAATTCAGCAAATAACTTGTACATATCTTAATGCTACCATGAAATGAAAGAGATACTAGAAATATTTGTATCTTACATGAAATACATGTAGTGCAACATATCATCATATCAGTCAAACACACTCATTTACTCCTTCATTAATTGACAGAATTATTTAAGAAAGAAACATGATCTTTGCTGTTATGTTGAGATTACTTTAGTGATTTCCCGTGATATTCATCAGTAAACTTTTTCTCCTCACAAACCATGACAAAATACAGGGCATTTTCTAGTCAGCTCTGCTTTTAAAATACTTATTGAATCATAAGCACTAATCTTTTCCAAGTAAACCAAACTGTTCACATTAGTATTACCTACAAGATTTTTTCTTAGAAAATATCATCAGTGTATTGCATCACACTGGTTAAGGGCATTCACTGGGTCACTCGCTGGCTTGGGTAAATGATTCAACGTTTCTGCTCAGCTTCTTCCTGTAAAATTGGGATTAAAGTGGTTCCTAAGTTTTTTGGTTTTTGTTTTTGTAAGGGTTAAATAAGTGAATAAATACATGTTAGCCATTAGTCTTTTTATATGTAATTATATTAATTGGACAAATATGTATTAAATGCCTATCATACTGTGCAAGCACTGTTCTAGCAGAGAACAAAGCAGGGAGACATTTTCTGATGGCAACAGGTGCTATAGAGGAAAGCGAAGTTGGGGAAGGGGGCAGGGGATAAATGTGAGCGTGGCAGGAGGTGGTTGGGGGAGAGGATATCTGATACAGGAGATCTGGGGGAATGGCTCAGTGAGAAGATGCTACCTGGAAACATTTCTAATTTTTACTTCATTCTACAATAGCATTAAGATATCTATGGGAAAGTGTTCCAAGCAGAGAGAACAGCAGGAACAAAGGCCCCCAGTGGTACAGGCTTGGCATCTTTGAGGAACAGCAAGGAGGCCAGTATGGTTGCGGGTGAATGAAATCATGAGGGAGAAGTGAAAGATGAGATCAGGGAGGTAACCAGGGGCTGGGGACACACAGTGCCCTGAAGGTTGTTCTGAGGACTTGGTCTTTTATCCTGAGATGAAAAGCCAATGGGAGTTTTCAAAAGAGGTATAAGCAAAGTCTGGCCAATCTGCTAAGAAAGAACAGTGAAGTAGAGAAGGCTGGGGGAAGAAAGATAAGTTTTATATATGATGGAGACTTCGATCAGGGTGGTGGCTGTGGAGATGGTGGGCAAGTGGTGGGATTGTCAACTTTCCCAAGTTGGGACCAGAGGATTTGCCAATGGATAGGACTGTGGGGCGTAAGAGCAAAAGACGAGTCAAGCATGACTGTGGCTTTTGGCCTGAATAACTAGAAGAACAGAGTTGCCATTTGCTAAGACAAGGTAGACAGCAGGAGAAGCAGATTTTGTGTAAAATTCAGGAGTTTATTTTGGATCTGGTGAGTGAGTGATGCTTATTACACAGCCAAGTGGAATTCTCAAGCAGAAAATTGGATACACATCCATGGTTTCAGGGGAGGAGTCCAGGCTGATCATATAAATTCAGGAGTGACCCATATATAGAAATTTAAGTCCTACTGAAAATATAATTCATTAGGGAATATGATATATTTTTAGGGAAAAGAAGTCATTCTGATATGTCCTTTGAATTGTATCAGCCTGAAATACAGCTTACATCCCACGCTGGTACAGACACCAAAGGGGAGGAGTTGAGGGGGCGTCCTTTATCATCTCCAAATGTATGGGCGGATATTCCACAACCAAAGTCAGATGAGGAATTAACTCTAAACAAACTGACTTCTCACCTGTAACTTATCTCAGTGTCACTGACCTTATACTATCTATAGAAGAATGGTCTAAAAGAATAGCACTCTGAAAAAAAAGATAATTCTTCAAAAACCCCAAATAAAATTTTACATATAGACCAATATAAAAAATCAAGTCTCTTCTGCTGTAGCAGCAAAGGAGCAAATATGCTACAGAACTCAGACCTGATATTTCAGATATTAGCAGTTAGCTAAGTAATAAAACTAGGGTGCTGACTGCTAGGAATTTACCCAAGGGATATAGGAGTACTGATGCATAGGGACACTTGTACCCCAATGTCTATAGCAGCACTCTCAACAATAGCCAAATTGTGGAAAGAGCCTAAATGTCCATCAACTGATGAATGGATAAAGAAATTGTGGTTTATATACACAATGGAGTACTACGTGGCAATGAAAAAGAATGAAATATGGCCCTTTGTAGCAACGTGGATGGAACTGGAAAGTGTTACGCTAAGTGAAATAAGTCATACAGAAGAAGGCAGATACCATATGTTATCACTCTTATGTGGATCCTGAGAAACTTAACAGAAACCCATGGGGGAGGGGAAGGAAAAAAAAAAAGAGGTTAGAGTGGAAGAGAGCCAAAGCATAAGAGACTCTTAAAAACTGAGAACAAACTGAGGGTTGATGGGGGGGTGGGAGAGAGGGGAGGGTAGGTGATGGGTATTGAAGAGGGCATCTTTTGGGATGAGCACTGGGTTTTGTATGGAAACCAATTTGACAATAAATTTCATATATTAAAAAAAAAAATGAGGGTGCTGAGCATCCCGTTATATATGAGCATAAATGCCCAAGATGATGTTTCCTAGGACACCAGAAACCTCCCAAGCACAAATATTATGAAACAAGTCCCCCCAAATGTTGTGTTCTAGATACTCCCCAAGTGTTTAGAAACAAAATCAAATCAAACCAGTTAAAAAAAAGAAAATGTTTCAGAATAAATTCAACAAAGATATAGATTTATACACAGAAAACTATATAACACTAAAAGAAATGAAAGATCTAAATAAATGAGAAATTGGTCATGTTTATGGATTGAAACACTTGAGTTTTTTAAGTTATCAGTTGTTTCCAAACTAATGTACAGATTCAATGCCATCCCAAACCAATTCCTACAAGGCTTTCTGCAAAATAAACACACGTGCCGATTCTAAAATTCGTATGAAAATGCAAACAATCTATAATACCCAAAGCAATTTGGAGAAAATAATAATAAAGTTAGAGGACTCTAATACCTGATTTCAAGACTTACTAGAAAGCTACAGTAAGCAAGATGGTGTGGTATGGGCAAAAGACAGATATATAAAGTAATGGAATAGAATGAGTCCAGAAATTAAGTCAGCTGTGTAAAGGTCAATTGATTTTTGACAAAGGTACGAAGGCAATTAATCGAGAAAAGAAAGTCTTTTTAGCAAATGATGCTGAAAATGGTATATCCCAATGGAAAAATAAAAGAATATCATCCTTACCTTGCACCATACATTAAAATTAACCTGCAGGTGACCTTATATTAGACCTAAGTGGAAAACCCAAAACTATACAACTTATAGAAGAAAGAAACATTTGCAAACTTAGGGTAGGCAAAGACTTCTCATACACGACACCAAAAGCACAAACCATAAGAGAAAATAAATTGATGAGTTGAACTTTATCACCATTAAAATGTTTCCTACTCAAAAGGTGTCATTAAGAATTAGGTGTTGGTTTTTTGGGTATGACACAGAACACATCAATGACAAAAGAAAAAAATAAGCTGAACTGTGTCAACATTAAAAACTTTGGTGCTACGAGTGATGCCACTGAGAAAGTAAAAGGACAGCGCTTAGGACAGGAGAAAACATTTGTAAATAATATGTCTAATAAAGGACTTGTATTAGAATATATAAGGAAGTTTTATAGCTCAAAAACAAAAACCAAATGACCCAATTTTAAACTGTGTAAGGTATTTGAACAGATGTTTCTCTAAATGAGACATACAAGTGTCCAAGAAGTACATGAAAAGATGATCAACATCATTAGTCATCAGAGAAATGTAAATCAAAACTGCACTGAGATATCACTCCACACCCACGAGGATGGCTATCAACAAAAAGACAAATAATAAACAAGTACAGGAGAGGATGTGGAGTCACTGGAATCCTGACATAGTACTCATGGGATTGTAAAATGGGGCAGTCACTTTGGATCACAGTTCAGAAGTTCCTCAAAATGGTAAACACAGAGTTACCATTTGACCCAGCCATCCCACTCCTAGGTATATACTCAGGGGAAATGAAAACATATGGTCACACAAAAATTTGTACGTGGAAATGTCTAGCGTCTTTATTTACAATAGCTGAAAGTATAAACAACCTAAATGTCCATCAACCGATAAATAAATAAAATGGGATATAGCCATATAATGGAATATTATTTGGCCATAAAAAGGAATGAACTATCGACACATGCTACAACATGGATAAATCCTGAAAACATTAAGCCACATGAAAGAAGCTAGTCACAAAAGACCACACATCGTATGATCCCACTGATATGAAATATTGAGAATAGGCAATTCTAAAGAAACAGAAAGTGAGAGGTTAGGGAGGGAAGAACTGAGAGTAACCGCTAATGGGTATGGATCTCTTTTAGGTGTTCTCCTTAATATTTATTTCTTTAGTTTGAGAGAGAGAGTGCACGAGCAGGGCAGGGGCAGAGAAAGAGAGAGAGAGAATCCGAAGCAGGTTCCTCACTGTCAGCATGGAGCCCAATGCAGGGCTCGATGACACGAACCGTGAGATCATGATGTGAGCTGAAATCAAGAGTCTGATGTTTAACTGACTGAGCCACCCAGGCACCCCTTACATGTTCTCCTTTAGAACATAAGATGTTCTAAAATTAGATTGTGTGATGGTTGTACAACCTTGTGACTAAAACAAAACCACTGTATACTTTAAATGCATGAATTGTTCGGTATGTGAATTATATCTCAGTAAAGCTAGTTTTTAAAAAGACACTATTAAGAAAACGACCAAAAAAAAGCAAGCTATAGAATGGGAGAAAAATTTGTATGACATATATCTGACAAAAGACAGAATATATAAAGAACACTTAGAACCCAATAATATCATGATAAACAATCCAATAAAAAGTGAGCAAAAGATTTGAAGAGGCAGTTTACTCAAGAAGATAAGCAAACGGCCAATCAGGATACAAAAAGATGATCATCATAATTCATCAGCAGGGAAATGCACACACCCATGGGTGTCTACCCATAAGAATGGCTAAAATTGAAAAAACAAAGTAGCAAATATTGATAAGAATGTAGAGTAACAAGAACTTACATACACTGTTGATAAAAATGTAAAAAGGTAAACCCACTTTAGAAAACTGGCAGTTTCTCAAAAAGTTCAATCTAACACCTACTATATGGCCCACTCATTGTTCCTAGGTCCTCACCCAAACATATATCCACACCGAGGCTGTGTCCATAATAATCCAAGTGTCTAGCAATAATAAATGGATAAAATGTGGAACATCTGTGATGACAGAATGCTACTCAGCAGTGAAAAGGAACAAAGTACTGACCACGCTACCATACGAATGAATGTCAAGAGGTACGATGAGTGAAATAAGCCAGACACAAGATGTACCGCTGTATAATTTTGTTGACATAGTATTTTAGAAAATGCAAAATAATCTCTAATGAGTGTTAGTGGTTGCCTCTAGGGTTGGGGCTAAGGAAGGGAGTCCATCAAAGGGATATCTGGGGTAACGGAAATTTTCCGTTCTTGATGGTGGTGGTGGTTTCAGGAGTACGATTCACGCTCACATTCATCACTAAATTGTTCAGTTTAAATGGGTGCAGTTGATTAGGTGTAAGTTCTATCTCAACAAAGTTGACCTTCAAAAAGTAATGAGAACCAATGGGAAGAGAATTTATATACAAGTAAACAGCTCACAACCAGAAAATCCAATGTTTGTATAAATAGCGCCTCTAAACCTCTGAGTGGTACATGTGCACGTAAATAGTGTTCTCCTTTGGCACTTCAAACATCCCTTCCCACTGATTCTGTAACGAATTTGCCTGACAAACCTCATATGGTACCCCCAACAGTCAAGTCTAGCCCACCTTCTCTGTCTAATTACAAATTCTGAACAAATGGGATCCATATCTAAGACGTTTTAGGACGATTGCAAAAGAGAGGATAAATCCCTGATGGCAAAGCTCAGTGAAGGGGTGGGACAGCTGTGTCCCCAGGAAGACTTCCAAACTTTGTTCTAAGGTTCATTCCCCTTGCAGACACTTTTATGCTCTCATGCCAACCTATCTTTACATAAACTTCTGCTGATAAGCATACAGTCAAGTTGCTTCGAAAGTTAGAACTTAAATCTACTTGAACTTCATCTCATAAAATGAAAGACCATCTGTAGAGATACAGATGAAATGATACAGATGTCCACAAAGAAAGAGTCTGTATGGAGGCCCTGCTATTTATGGCACTATTTATTTCCCACACATTTTTCTCATTCAGGACTCGCTATAACCTTCCAATGTAAATATTGTTGTTATTATGTAAATATTACTATTTCTCCCCACTAAGGAAATGGATACTCAGAGAGGCCCAGGTATTTGCCCAAATGCACCCAGCTAGGAAGAGGCAGAACTGAGATTTACATAAGGGGGACACTTTCAACCGATTTATTTAGTGACAGATCCATAGAGAACTTAAAGCAAGTGAACACACATAGCTTTGGTTTCAAGTATTAATGCCTTTTCTTTTTCTTCTTTTGCATCACCGATAAAAAAAGCACACATTGAAATATACTACTGACATTTTGTGGGCCTTAATCTTGTCACTAAAATGTCATATTCTTTCTACCGGGAAGTCAATATGTGGTGGAAAAGTGGTTCACCTGCTTTTGTAAGAACAGCCTGTAAGGGTAAAAAAAGAAAACCACAGCCCCAAAATGGGCCCACTTAGGTTAAAGCCCCAAGTCAACAAACTAAGACTTAAGACCTAAACTCACCACAGTTTCGGCTCCCTAGGAGCGTAACTTTTAATTAGTCAATATAGGATTTCCTGGTCAATTCTAGGAAATTTACTGATGGATCCCTTTTACTACCCTTAAGAGGGCAACCTTGCCTATACAGTGCATTCCTTGTTAAGAAATTTCTTTCTTGCTCTCTTTTAGTGCCCTCCCTCTGCCTTCAAAAACCTTCCTTCTGTTTAGCTCAGTGGAGCTTCCCTTTACTTGCTTGATGGGACGCTGCCCACCTCACGAATCATTTGATAAAGCCAACCAGATCTTCAAATTTGCTCAGGTGAATTTTGTTTTTGAACACTCTACCAAACACAGTCACATGAGCTTCTAGGGAGTACCCCGAATGTGGGGAGAGCCATTGCTCTCAAGGAAGAACCAGAATGTGGCAAATTATAAAGCCAACGGAACAGCAAGGAACTAGGAAAGATTGCATTTAGGTAATTGGGAATTAATGAGGAACCAGCAGTCAGAGCTGCTTAAACCTCCAGCCTCGTGGCTGACTGTAAAACTTCTGGTAACCATGCAGAACGGTCACTGGACAGAGAAAAATCGTCCATATGCTTCCAGTCCGGATACTTCAAAAAATGTCCTCCAATGTCCTATAAAAATGTTCATACAAAAAAAAAAAAAAAAAAAAAAAAAGCCTACTGGTGGGGAGGCTAATTTCACTTAACAGTTTACATGTTAACTTTTACACAGGGCTTACATGCACGAGTCAAGTTTCAGCCCGAATATTCGGCTTTCTGATTTCTTCCCTCTTCTGGTAATCTCAAGCGTTACTGGAATGCAGAAATAATCTGCTGGGGGTGACAACGTTGCAGTCTGACCCCACTGTACTTGTCTTAACGCCTGGCAGGAGGCCAGTTCAGTCACATGTGCATTTATCTGCCGGCAGTGTAGATGGAGGGACGGAGCCCACAGCTACCATCTGCTGCCCTCCCCCAGCATCCCTCGAAATGAAGACAAGGTGGGAGTTTCTCCTAGAGACGGGAGCAGAGTGTACTTCGTGGTGCGCCCACTGGAGTGTTTCCAGGAAACAACATTTGGACCCCACACGTTAAAAAGCAAAAGAGACATCCTGAGTATGGCTTCCCCTGTGAGGACGAGAGGTCGTCGGTCTGGTGCAGATAAGATCCAGAGAGGCCCGCAGACCCCTGTCTAGATGGGTCGCACACCTCCCCCGTGTGCCTGTTCCCACTCCCACGGCTCAGCTGGCCCGCCACCTCCGTGTCTTTCACCACCCCGTGGCCCCTCGGACATCTGAGTTTGCGATCCCCACTCCCAGCCCCTTCTGCGCTCCTCAGGCGGATACGGTACTTACAGCTGCATGACCAAGTACAAGTGATTTGGGCTTTCGTAAATGTCTTCCAGGGCAACGATGTTTTCATGCTTGATCCTGAAAGAGAAAAAAGCACACACACATACACACACACACACACACACAGAAGAGTGAGTATAATTAGACACGAAAACTTTAAAAAACAGACATCATTAGAGCAAAAACTTCTAAGACCGAATCCAAATTCCATAAAGTGACTTTTGAGACTCTTCACAATCTTGTCCCCAAGCTTCCTTCCAGACCTATTTCCCGATATGGCTCTCCTGCTCTCTGCTCCCCTTCATCCCCGAGATGCTATTTACAAGCTGGTGACTGTGGATTTACGGTTGTTCCGGCATGTACATCCCAGCCTCCCTGCATTCATTCATGTGAATCCCAGCAATGGGCCAAACCTGTAAACATCCCCTTACCTTTCAGGGCCCACCTCATCCGGCTGAGCCCCCATGGGGCGTGTAACCGCTCCCTCTTCCACAGTCCCACAGCGGCCCTCACACACCGGCCTCAACAGGTCACTGTGTGCAAACCA
The DNA here is from genome assembly GCF_046562875.1 of Panthera onca. NCBI lineage: Eukaryota > Metazoa > Chordata > Mammalia > Carnivora > Felidae > Panthera > Panthera onca. Next base: position 11,541,482 of record NC_138345.1, on the reverse strand, counting down.
AACCCATCCCCCTCACAGGCTAGATGTGCCAGGGAACAGATCCACTGTCAAGTTCATGACTCCAGTGCAGGCAAAGGAACACCAGACTGACCCCTCCTTGGGGTGGGTTCTAGTCACCGCCATCACCAAAGGTCAACCCAGCACCCCAAGCTAACTAGACTGGTGCTAATCAAAATATTGTTCCCAAGCACAGCAACCAGCATCTCCTGGAAGTCTGTTAGAAATGCAAGTTCTCAGGCTTCACCCTGGTCCCAACAGATTCAGAATCCCTGAGGGCAGAGGCCAGGAAGTGTTTTTAGTAAGATCCTTAGATGATCTGTATACCCAAAGCAGAAATTCTGCAGCCAACCAGTGCTTCTCGAGCTTCAGCGAATCACCTGGGATTCTGGCTACACTGCACATTCTGATTCGGTGGGTGCGGGGCGGGCCTGTGGGTCTGCATTTCTGACAAGTCCCTGGTCCGGGTAGCAAAGTCCTAACCACAGAACCAAGAGAGAAGGAAACAGCCTAAGGCCAGTCCCTGGAAATATCCATTAAGAGTAGCTGTTGCTCAGACTATAAGGCTTGCTATTTACTTAAAGCATTTGAGAGAAGAATCATTTCATTATTCTATGAGCTAATGAACTCTTACCACAAGCCTTTCACTTAAATGACTGCCGAGCCATTTAAAAGCAAGCATTTCATGTGCAGATTCCCCTGAGCCCCTGAAAGCAGGGACCACGTCTCACTTACTTTGTTCCCCCCTCATACCTAGCATCGTCTGCTTAATAAACGTCTTCTGGATGAATGACCGATACGTGAAGGTTGTCCCTATTAACCAGCGAGAATCATTATTAACTTAGGGGAAATGGAGGCCATTTTCCTAAGTGTGAGATGCCTTTCCCTCAAAAAGAAGCTTATTAGGTGGAACAAACCAGAATATGATCTTCCCTCTGAGCAGATGAACAAAGAGAACAAAAAAGTTAACTGAGGGTGGCAATGTTTTGCTTTGATTTCTACAGCTCTGCTTAGTCAATGCAGTTGCTCGTTCGCAGAAGCCAAGACGGCATCGCACGAAATTCACATTTCATCCGCATACAGCACATAGAGCTCCAGCCTGCTATTTATTTCTTAGCAGTGGCTACTTTGATACCTGAGCACAATAAGATCACAGTATATTACAGGAACCAAGTAAACTATGCTACCAAGGAAACCACAATACATTAAGTTAGGACTGCTGAGATCCCAGATGTTTGTGGAATTATCATTAATGGGTCTTCTGAAAGAATTATGACCACAAAAAAAGTATACAGCATATGAGTTTTTCCCAATTTTTACATTTTTAAAAATTCGCAGTTAGAATCATTCACAGGGGCACAAACATTGTCTTTCAGTGAAGTTAACTGGGGGGGGGGGGGGGGGGGGGGGGTTAAGTAAGAGCTCAGACCAATGAGAAAATGAAATAATAGGGTTCATGTGAAAGGGTGCCAGACAAAATTCAGGGTATCCTGTATGTCTAATTCTAGATAAACAACAACCACCTTTTTAGTGTAAGTCTGTCCCGAATATCGCATTGTTGTTTATCTGAAATTCAAATGTGATCGGGCACCCTCCATTTTCATGTGCTAAATCTGGCCACCCTAGTTACATGAATCACAGTCAATGAGCCTCTAAACTGAGCTTAGAGATTTGTACCTGCCGTTCTACCCTCTCTCAAGGTTGAGCCAAGGAGGCTGTTTGAGTCCTGGAGTACAGCCATTAACACAAATTCAACTATATACAAAGAATCAACTATGCACAAAGTGCTTGCCCCGCCAGAATAGAAGACTCTCATAAATTAAGAATATAATCCCTTCTTTGGAGGCAAGGGATGGAGAAATTAAAGTGTACTTAACCTGCCATGTCTTACATGAGTTCTTGCAGTGGCTGGAACGATACGGGTCCTGGCTATCCCCCCTCAACTAATGAATCAAATAGTCAAGCAAATGTCATTTACTGAGTTGCTTCTATGTTCCTGGAAGAACACAAGAAAAACACAAAATGAGATTTTTCTCTCAAAAACTTATCACCTAGCTGGAGACACCCACGAAAGCAGTGAGAAAAAAATTAAGAGGCAAACTCTAGAGTACCACCATTAGGTTCAGAAAAAGCAAGGCCTGGGGCACCTGGGTGGCTCAGTCGGTTAAGCAGCCGACTTCAGCTCAGATCACGATCTCGCGGTCCGTGAGTTTGAGCCCCGCGTCAGGCTCTGGGCTGAGGGCTCAGAGCCTGGAGCCTGCTTCCGATTCTGTGTCTCCCTCTCTCTCTGCCCCTCCCCCGTTCATGCTCTGTCTCTCTCTGCCTCAAAAATAAATAAAACGTTAAAAAAAAAATTTAAAAAAAAGAAAGAAAGAAAGAAAAAGCGAGGCCCTGGAGGGGCCAGAATTACAGAGAAGGCCTCAGAATGGACGGGCACTGGGCTGGATGGATGATGTTTGAATAAACATACTTCAGAAATTTCAAAGAAATCCTCGAATGGCCTCTTAAATGTCTCTTAAGAAAGTGGTTTAACTAACTTGTAGATACGAAGACATGATAGAAGAAAACATTCTGGCCCCCAACAGTTGTGCTTAGGTATTTTATGCCACCCTCAGACTCTTAAAATCTACAAAAATTGAGCTCAAGATTTTAAGGCCGGGGCACCTGGGTGGCTCAGTCAGTTAAGTATCTGACTCTTGGTTTTGGCTCAGGTCATGATCTCACAGTTCGTGGGTTCGAGTACCATGTCGGGCTCTGCACTGACAGCATGGAGCCTCCTTGAGATTCTCTCTCTTTCTCTCTCTGCCCCTCCCCTACTTGTGCATTCTCTATCTCTCTCTCTCTCTCTCAAAATAAATAAATAAAATAAATAGATTTTAACATTGTTTTAGGACTAGGTGGCCTTCACAAATGCCATAGGAACATCCATGCACACATGTCTGGGCACCCACCAGGGACCAGGTGCAGCATGAGGAGTCCCAAGAATGCCAGGTCAGCCTGCATGGAGCTCACACGGGCGGGCTTCCAGCTGCAGCAAGGACACTTCACAGGCAACCTTCCTTATATTTACCAGAAACCAGCCTCCTCGTAATTAGTAGGGACTCCTGGGAGCAACAGAGAACAAGCTTAGACCCTCGTCTCCTACTCCTACAAATATCTGAGGGATAGAACATCTGCCTACTGTTCTCTTCCTATGGCCGACCAATCGTCCTCCAACATGGTTTATTTTCCAATCATGCTATGGCCACTCTCACTTTTCCAGACCTGAGAGCAGTCATCCCAGTGTAAATTCTAGCACCAAGAACACGGTACTAAGTAAGAGATGTGAACTAGTAACCATTGAGAGTGGATGTTATACTTTCGCAAATAAAGCCTAATATTAGGTTCATTACAATTTTTTAATGTTTATTTACTTACTTTTGAGAGAGAAAGAGAGACCACAAGCAAGGGAGAGACAGAGAGAGAGAGAAGGAGACATAGAATCCGAAGCAGGCTCCAGGCTCTGAGCTGTCAGCACAGAGCCCAATGCAGGGTTCAAACTCACGGACCGTGAAATTATGACCTGAGCCGAAGTGGGATGCTTCACCCACTGAGCCACCCAGGCTCTCCGGGTTCTGTTTTTTTTTTTTTTTTTTTTTTTAAAGCAGCTGCACAACTGTTGGCATATAAAGAATATACGCTCCACAGGGGTAGGGATTTTTAACTGGTTTGTTCACTACCATCTCTCTAATGCCAAGAAAAGTAAACAGCAGGTAGTATTTTCAATATGTATTTGTTGAATGAATCAATGAATGAATGAATAAATTTTAAGTGTTGGGTCAATTAAATGACCAGATCAGTTTTATCTGAACTTCTACCAAACAAAATCTTTCTTAGTCTTGAGCTTTTGAGCTTAAAGTTTTCACCTTCAGCTTCATTAAATTCAATCTTTTGAGGTTCAATGGAGTGCTTCAAATGATCGAGAATATTCTGAATTTTTATCCTCTCGTCTATTATGTTTACTACCCTTCTCAACTTTGGGCGATCTACATATTTGCTTGGTACACATCCATCCCGATATGTCTGGATCCAAATTCCTAAAGTCTTAAGTGGGAAGGTTACAAGTCAGAGCTGGGCTCTGATATCATGCCAGAGACCCTCATCAAGATAACCCATGACATGAATCAGCTGGCTTTGACGGCTGTCATGCTGTAAAAGCCCAGCAGGGCTATCATCTAGCCTATGTTCTACCATCCTATCCATAAGGAAACAATTAGATTCCTTGCTGAAATGACATTCCTCAGTTTTACACACCACGTAATACTATTTAAAAGGGAAATGGAACGTTTGGGAAGATTTGTTCTTAGTAAACCCATGGTGGCTCCTAGCAACCACTACAGTCTTTACTAAACGATCACAAACCATCTGCTTAATTTACTGTTCCCGAATTGTGCTGTGCCTTGAAGCCAGACTTCCCAATCTACACATCTCATAGCCTACCTGGTTTATGTTTGGAAAACTTGCCAACACCTCTTACATTCTTTTCTTGAGCATTTCAACCGTGACTCTTTTGTGATAGTGGAATCTCCTCAGTCTCCTGGGATGTGAGACATCTAAATCTAGGGACGAATGAATATTATCACTTTCATTAGGCCCTGCTTACACAGCTGTTTGATATAGACCATTTACTGAGTGTTTACTACAGGCACACCTTGGCAGGTTGCTGGATTGGTTCCAGACCACCACAATAAAGGGCATTTCACAACAGAGAGCATCAAATAAATTTTTTGGTTTCCCAGTACATATAAAAGTTAAGTTTACACTATACTGCAGTCCAGTAAATGTGTCATAGCATTATGTCCAAAAAAAAAAAAAAAACCCACCAAAAAACAATGTGCATACATTAGTAGAAAAAAATAACTTATTGCTGGGGCATGCACTGGCGCTGGCTCAGTCACTACTGCATGCAACTTTTGACAGTGGGGTCATGAGTTCAAGCCCCACGTTGGGCGTAGGGCTTACTTCAAAAAGTACTTTCTTGCCAAAAAGTGCTGACCAACCATCATCTCAGCTTTCAGTGAGTCATCATCTCTTTGCTGGTGGAGGGTCCCCACTCAATGTTAATGGCTGCTGACTGATCAGGGTGGTGCTTGCTGAAGGTTGGGGTGGCCATGGCAATTTCTTCAAATAAAACAATGAAGTTTGCTGCAAATGACTTTTCCCTTCATGAAGGATCTCTTGGTAGAAGGTGATGCTGTTTGATAGCATTGTACCCACGGTAGAACTTCTTTCACAATCGGGAGTTCGCTCAAACGCCACTGCTGTTCTCTCAACTGGGTTCGTTCGTACAGTCTTCTAAATCCTCTGTTGTGGTTTCAACAGTCTTCACAGCATCTTCACTGGGACTAGATTCCATCTCAAGGAACTATTTTCTTCGCTCGTCCAGGAGAAGCAATTCCTCGTCCATGAACATTTTATCACAAAATTGAGGTGATTCAATCCCATCTTCGGGCTTCACATCAAATTCTAGTTCTCGTGCTGTTTCCACCACATCTGCGGATACTTCCTTCACAGAAGTCTTGAGCCCCTCAAAGCCCTTTGAGACACTTAAAATCACTTTTGCCAAACTCTTGTGAATGTTGATGTTTTGACCTCTTCCCAGAATCACAAATGTTCTTCATGGCATTTACAATGGTGAATCCTTTCCAGATTTTTCAATTTACTTTGCCCAGATCCATCAGGTGAATCACTCTTTATGGAAGCTCTAGTCTTACAAAATGTTTTTCTTAAGTAATAAAACTTGAAAGTCAAAATGCTCCTTGATCCATGGGCTGCAGAATGGATGTTGTATTAACAGGCATGAAAACACCATTAACCTCACCATACATTTCTATTAAAGCTCTTGGGTGATCAGATGCATTGTCAATGAGCAGTCATAGTTTGAAGGAAATCCATTTTTTAGGTCTCAACAGTGGGATCAAAATATTCAATAAACCATGTTGTAAACAAATGTGCTGTCATCCAGGCTTTGTTGTTCCGTTGAAAGAACACAGAGTAGACTTAGGGTAATTCTTAAAGGCCCTAGATTTTCGGAATTGTAAGGGAGCTTCATGTTAAAGTTACCAAATGCATGAGCCCCTAACAAAAGAGTCAGGCTGTCCTTTGAAGCCAAGCACTGATTTCTCCTCTGTAGCTATGAAGTCCTAGATGCACCTTCTTCCAATAGAAGGCTGTTTCATCTACATTGAAAATCGGTTGTTTAGTGTAGCCACCTTCTTTAATTATCTCAGCTAGACTTTCTGGATCACTTGCTGCAGCTTCTACGTCAGCACCTGCTGCTTCACCTTATGCTCTGATGTTATAGAGACAGCTTCTTACCTTACACTTGATCTTAGGCAAAAGGCCGAGAAGCGAGGTTTCTTACCTTAAACATCATGAAGCTATCTCTACTAGCTTCACACTTTTCTTCTGCAGGTTCCTCACCTCTCTCAGCCTTCACAGAATTGAAAAGAGTAAGGATCTTGCTCTGGGTGAAGGCTTGGCTTAAGGGACTGTTGGCGGCTGATTTGATCTTCTGTCTAAACCACACAAACTTTCTCCACACCAGCAATAAGGCTGTTTTGCTTTCTTAGCATTTGTGTGTTCACTGGAGTAGCACTTTTAATTTCCTTCAAGAACTTTTACTTTTCATTTACAACTTGGCTAACTGTTTGGCACAAGAGACCTAGCTTTCAGACTATCTCGGCTTTCAGCATGCTTTCCTGACTCAGTTTAATCATGTCTAGCTTTCGATTTACAGTGAGAGATGTGTGATTCTTCTTTTCACTTTGAACACTTAGAAGCCATTCTGTGGTTATTAAGTGACCTAATTTCAATACTGTTGTGTCTCATGGAATAGGGAGGCCCGTGGAAAAGGAGAGAGGTGCAGGAAAGGCAAATCAAGAACAGACCGGTCAGAACACACACAACAACAGTTATCAATGAAGTCTGCCATCTTGAATGGCATGATTTGTGGGGCCCCAAAACAATTACAATAGTAACATCAAAGATCACTAGTCACAGGTCACCGTAACAAATATAATAATAATGAAAAAGTTTGAAATGTTGCAGGAATTACCGAAATGTGACACAGAGACACGAAGTAGGTAAATGCTGTTGGAAAAAAATGGCACCAACAGACTTTCTCAACACAGGGTTGCCACGGCCTTCAATGTGTTAAAACCAAACAAAATCCCTCCAAAACACACACACACCCCACAATAAATGCAAAGTGCAAATAAAATGAGGTATGCCTATATGTATCAAGACCATACTAAGTATTTTTCATTAGTTTATTTAATACACCAATCCTATGAAGCCGCTACTGTGAGATAATGAAAATATATATTGGCCTCTGCCCCTGGTTCCTGGCACAGAGTGGTAAGAAAACTAGGAGCATCTCTTATGTTAATATTTGGCCTCTGATGCCATCCCTGACATATGGCTTCTAAAACTTACAAATTTCTGGGTGATAGGAGTGTCTTTTTGTTTAAGTTTATTTATATTTTGAGAAGGAGAGAGAGAGTGCACATGAGTGGGGGAGGAGAAGACAGGAAGAGAGAGAACTTCAAGCAGGTTCCATGCTGTCAGCACAGAGCCCAAGGTGGGATTCAATGTCGGGAACTGTGAGATCACGACCCAAGCCCAAATCAAGAGTTGGATGCTTAACCGACTGAGCCACCCGGGCACCCCTGGAGTGTTTTTTGTTCTAATGAAACTGAGTGGGTTCCTGGATGACTCCTTGGTGAGGGCTGGTCACTGAAAAAAACCAAGTCATCATTGGAATTTTCATCCCTGTCCCCCACTTCCCTGGGGAGGGGAGAAGGGCTTAAAACAGAGTTAATGATCCATTCTACCTACATGATGAAGCTTCCACGATATCTCAAAGGTACAGGGTTGAGAGTTTCCAGGTGGGCAAAGACATCCATACCAGGAGGGTGACATGCCCCCAATCCACAAAGATAAAAGGCTCTATGCTCGGGAATCTCCCAGACCTCGCCCTGCGTATCTCTTCATCTGGCTATTCATCTGTATTTTTCATCATACCCTCTAATAAATTGGTAAACATTGTATTTCCCAGAGTTCTGTGAGCTGCTCTAGCAAATTAATTGAACCCAAAGAGGGGGTCATTGGAACCTCTACTCTTGAGCCAGTTGGTCAGAAACACAGGTGACAACTTGGGCTTGAGACTGGCATCTGATGTGCTGGGGCTGGGAGCAGTCTTGGGCTGAGCCCTTAACCTGTGGAATGTGACACTATCTCTGGGTTAGAATTGAGTTAAGTTATAGGACACCCTGCTGGTGTCCAGAGAATTGCTTGGATGTGGGGGACACCCACACATTTAGTGATCAGAAGTGAACTTTTGCAGTATTCTATGTTAAGTAGTAAAGGAGATACATAGGGAAGAAACACACAATAGGCAAGAACTGGGTTTTTTCCCACATATGAGATAGTAAAATGGGAAAAATTAGTTCAATATATCATTCCCCCTATTTTTAAAAGAGGAAAACTAAGACACCAAGACATTAAGTAAGTATTCCAAGGTCATACAACTGGTAACTGGAATTGCCAAGAGTCTAACTCCCAAGTCCATGTTAAAGCACTTATACTATAACTTTCTGTAAACTAAGTTATAATGAGAATATGGAAGAACGCATATAAATTCAGTTATTTGTATGAAATCATAACACCTAAAGTCAGGACATTACATTTCCTAACTAATGATACAATACCCACTTCTGGGGGTACAGAGATTTGAACTATCCTGAAATCTAATGGAAGCTCTCAAGATCCTTAGAAACATCCTGACACATGAAATCCCAGTGGGTCAAAATGAGCCAAAAGAAGAGATATTCGAAGCAGAAGGAATAGTTAGGAGTCTAGAAATTGAAACTAGAAAGGGCCTTGCATCAGTCCACATCTGCTAGTGTCATCAAAAGGAACAACAGGGGCACCTGGGTAGCTCAGTTGGTTAAGTGTCCAACTCTTGATCTTGGCTAGGGTCATGATCTCATGGTTCATGAGTTCAAGCCCTGCATCGGGCTCTGCACTGACCATGCAGAGCCTGCTTGGGATTCTCTGTGTGTGTGTGTGTGTGTGTGTATGTGTGTGTATATGGAAAATAAATTTTTAAAAAAAGAATAAAGTGGACAAAGATTTGGGGATGTCAGCTACAAGCAAATGGCAAACCAAGGTGCCACTAACCTTGCATAGCTTATATAGCTAAATCCTATAGTTCATCATTGTCTTTCCAAAGGCCAAACAGACCTTCATACATAAGGAACATTCATCCCCAAAAAACATACCTTTCTAAAATGCTCATGTTTCAAAGGAACAATGTCACTAAAAGCAGATTTAGGTGAAGATAACCTGACTTAGTTTTAATCACTTGGCATCTACCAGGCCCAAAGCAAACATCAGCCGGTACATTCATGCTCAGAAAGTAAATGCTTTACATGGCAATCTATGCTAAAGTTTCCATAATCACCAATGAAAGACAGATGAGCTGGACAGAGGAAAGTGGACTCAGGCACAGAGAGAGAGCGAGAGAGAGAGAGTGAAAAAGAGAGAAACTGACTGGGAGCACAGCATACACGGGCATTGATGCAGAGGCCTGCACACGTGGTAACTGACAGCCAAGCAAGAAATCCCTAAAAAGAGCCAGGAAAACATTTGAAAGTTAATTCATGCAAAAAACTGTACCAAATGCACAAGTAGGCCCTGTTCCAAAGCCCCCAAGCTGGAGGGAGCATCGGGACCCAGAGAACAGACACTCTATGGAACGCACATGCGTCTTTGAAACAGCCGCACCATTTCTCCCTCCCGTTAATTCTCCACAGGTCAAAGATTCACAAATTTTGAACTCCATGTTAAAACAAGGAATGTTAGGAAAACAGAGAAGAGGAGAGAAAGGAAAGTTCCGTATATTTTCTCTTCCTTATCCTATCATGGATCATTGATCTGGAGCGGGAGGAATGGTGGCAGCAATTATGAGTATTGCTATAATTATCAGAAGAAGGAAAAGGCAAAAAAAAACACCTTTCCATTGTGTGATCACTGGAAATGGTCAATCATTTACTCTGGTTAAAGGGGCCACTGGAACATAAGAGACAGGAGACAAGGTGATTATTAACTGAGACAGAGCAGAGGATGGTGAGGAACAGATCTCCACACGGGAGCTCAAGATGAGGAAGTTACGTCAATGAGTGGAGACAGGCTTCCTGTCCTCGTGTCTCAAACACTTACGCGTTAATTGTCCAGTCAGGAAAAGTCCCTTCTCCGGGGGAAAAGCAAGCCCCTCTTTTCAGATAAAGACCATAAAAGACTAGGTCTTTCACTACCCATCACCCCCTTTTTTCTAAACCACCTGGAAAATTTAAATGCCAGTCACAAAAAAGATCCTATAGTTCTCAGGCATGGCAAATTGCCTCAAAAACATTTGGAGAATATTGTGATGTCTTGGAAAACACTCTGGTTTGTCTAAGTAAACACAATGCTTTCAGGAAATAAAGAAAATCATTTCCTCCTTTTTCCTAGGTCAGATTATCTCCACCCTCACCCCCACCCCCTCCAGTTATAAGCAGCACAGGAAATAATGCTGAGAAAATCAGGATACTGTCAGTCACAAGGGAAAGTGGTAGAGTTGAAATATTTGCCAGATGGCATTAAAAAAGAATACCTTCCCTTTTTATAACTTACCAGGCACATTCACAGATGGTACTTCATTTCATTCTCACAATTCCACAAAGTAGGCATTATTTTTCTTATTTTGCAGATGATCGCTCCCAGTTTATAACCACTTAATTGTTCTCTCTCCCTCCCTTGCTCTTGCTAACCATTCTCCAGGCTGTCTCCTGAACCATCAGCCCACAAAATAAAAGTGATTAAACTTCTCAGCTTGAAATCCTTCCATAGCTCCTCATAGCGCAGGATGAAGTCCAAATGACTAGACACAACTTACGACGTCCCATGTTGCTTGGTCCTTACCTGCCCTCCCATCTCCACCATTGCACCAAAACTTTACTGGCCTCGGGCAGCTCTCACATACCTACGCACACCTTCCCTTTCGTATCTTCTCACCAACCGATGCATTCTCCTAGACGGGATTCATTCTACATCATCCAATGAGGACCCTTTGCTATTCCTCACCTCATGCAGGATGGATCCTCTCTCTTCTGGACCAGCCCAGTTCTTTGATCACTTTGTTGCTATACTGCATTGCATCCATCTGTCTGTATGTATATGTGTGTCCACATTTAAATGGTTTTATGTGCAGAAAAAATGTCTAAAAGGATACACATCAACCAGCTACTAATAACCTCAGAAAGTGTGCTAAGGTGGTAGGGGATTTTCACCTTGTAGTTTTCCTGTGCCAGGATTCTTCATCTGAACCAAAGAACAGAGAAAAAGGATTCAAGGGACCATTTTCTCACTTCTCCGGAGGAAGGTACCATTCTAGCTGCATAGGAGAGAAAGTTAATTCAGAACATACCATGAACGCCTTGGGGCATTTGAGCTTGATTCTCTCACTGAACACAAGTAGAAAAATGCTCCCAGACCGCTACACTGCCAGACTTTGTCACAAAGAGGTGCTTTTTCAAAAGTTCTTGATCAAAATCATTAACACCTGGTTCACCAAAATATATCCAAAATGCCAGACACAAAGAAATACATACTAATTAGTCTAACTGCTCAAGAAACCAAGAGATTAGGTTGTATCTCAGCTCTGACACATCTAACTGCAAGATTTCAGACAAGCCATTAAATACTTTCTGTCTTGATTTCCTCATTTGTTAAATGAACATTAAAGTATATGGTCTCAGGGCGCCTGGGTGGCCCAGTCGGTTCAGTGTCTGACTTCAGCTCAGGTCACGATCTCATGGCTCGTGAGTTCGAGCCCTGTGACGGGCTCTGTGCTGACAGCTCAGAGCCTGAAGGCTGCTTCAGATTCTGTGTCTCCCTCTCTCTCTGCCCCTGCCCTGCTCACACTGTCTCCCTCTCTCTCAAAAATAAACATTAAAAAAAATTTAAAACATATGGTCTCATTTTTTATCTGTTTACACATACATATCTATGTGTAGAGGTACACATGTATGTATCATATTACATATACGGTGAGATCTTGTCTGTTGAGAATATGGGCGGCCACAGGAAAGACCAGAATTCAAAATCCAAAGCTTCAAATCATCTCTTTGCCACCAGCAGATGGAGCTGTAATCAATGGGAGACTAAAGAGCAAAGATGGGTAAGTGTATCAACTACATCTTAAGAATGCAAGGCAGTTTTATTGTTGTTGTTTTTAAGGAGTAAGTACCACATGTGATACTCTCTCATTGTGAAATAAGTTTTGCTTTGAATTCTTAAAAACAAACAAACAACAATTAAAATCCTTGTGTGCAGCTGACCACGTTTTCAAAAAAGGCATCTCCGGCATCCTTCGCACCATGTAGAATACACAGGGTGGGGGCCTGGCCAGCATTCCCTGACAGCCTTGGGAGGCAAGGCTAGCGCCTGTAACGGTACCCTGGGGTGGGGGTCGGGGGCACTACCTTGACTGGCTCTGTCTCTATGGGACCGTATTCTGGTGATGTCACTTCCCAGGGTCTCAGTTTTCTCATCTAGAAATTAACTTGTCGAACAGGATCCTCTCTGAGGGCCTCTCTAGTAATCAATGAGTTTAAAATGATAATGAGGCAGAGTGAAGCGAAGTATATAGGAGCCCCCAAAGCTTGACTCTAAACTGATATTCAGAGTTCTCTAGGATAGTGCTTGCTGCACAGAAGCCTGGATGACAACTCTTGTTTCAACAGGCTCTTCTGTGTGGGTAAGTTCATCAGTTAGCCATGGAATAGAATTTCTTAAGGTAGGAAGCCATTTACATGGAAAAGACCTCCTTTTCCCTCTTCCCACAGTCAGCCTCTGCAATGCAGTGGACCAAGTGAGAAATGGCTAATTACTTTGCTCATGTCTAGAAGAGCTCCAGGAGACCCAGCTGATGCCTGGTGGTCTTTAGTATGAAAGAGAAAGAAGTTGGGTCCAAATCAGTGTGAAAAACCCAACACATACCAACATTCACTGAATGTTCTAAACAATGAATAAATGAATGCACAACAAATTCTGGCCTTCCTAAAGTCTTACAGACCAAAGATAATCAAAATCTGGATACCTGAATGGAAAACAAAACAAAACACACACACACACACACACACACACACACACACACACAAATCATTAAAAGGTTTAACTTTATGCTTCTTTCCTACTCCTATGACCACCCAGGAGAAATTACAGTGGGTCTCAAAATCGGCTGTATGTTTGAATTCCCTGAGGAGTTTGAAAGCGTACTGACTCCCAGGTCCATCCCTGGAGATTAGGATTTAATCGGCATGGGATGTGGCCTGGGCATCAGGATTTTTTAAGCCTCTCAATCGATTCAGATGCAAAGGTTGAGATCCAGTGGTAAACTACTGAGTTCACTACGAAAACCCTGGAACACGGCACAAGTATTCCCCACGAGATACTTGGGAGGTTGGTAGTGCCACAGCTGAGGTGTCCACTTGCAGTTGTCTCGGCCGAATACACTTACTTCACAACAGGTCTGATTTAAAGGTAAGGTGTCCTGAGGAGAAAGGATCAAGTCTACCTATAGCCAACTCAGTCCCCTCAGGAAGAGAGTATGAAAAATGAGCCAGTGTCAACTGGTCAACTACGACACCAGCTTCTAATATTTCTCAGTCAGACCTTGAAACTCTAAGACATTTAGGGGAATGTTGTCCTTTCTTTCTTCTGATTTTTTGGTAACCTTTGGTCAAAGTAATATATATTTTCTGGATGTTTCAATACGAGAAGAGACGCCTGGAATCCTGGAGAACATCGAGAGGCTCTCCTGTCTCGGAACAGAGATGAAGCCTTGTAACTTTGATTTACTACCTCCACTGATATGAAAATACAGCATCCAAAGGTGTTCCGGGTTCACTGCAGATAATTACAATGCGAACTTAGAGGCCATGCCCGTATGAAATACTGCTGACATAAAAGCAGGCTCCGCCTGCCTGCACCGCATCCTGTGGCTTCATTACACACAATTTGCACCCCAGACTGAAGACTCTGGGCTGGAATCCAAGAAGCATCTTAGATGCTTCTAGCTCTGAACACTTGGATTTATGTGAGCAAAAAGGAAAGGGGACCAAAACAGTGCATTGGAATCCTGGGGAAAGACATCATTTCCTTTTTCTTTCCGACCATAAAATCCCCATGCTTTTCCCTGCGCTGACCCCCACAGTGAGCACCCTGGGTTTCACGACTTGAACCCAAGACCACGCTGAGCCAACAGGTGCTCCGACTGACAGGTTTAGCCACCTGATCCTGGCACAGGCACAGCCTTCACACTGACAGAGAGACCCAGGGGTGCGGGCAAAGAGGCATGGGACTGTGGCCTATGCTCCCTCCAGATAATGAAGCATCTGGGGCCAGGTGAGCATCTGCCTAAGTCTGCTAGACTGCTGTGCCACTTATTTATACAGTGAGAAGCAAAATGTTAAAAAAAAAAAAAAAAAAAAAAAAGATGGGGTGGAAAAGAGTAAGAAGAAGAATAGAAAAGGAGCAAAGTCTTCTTTGGAAAACCATCTAGCATCAGTCCATTTCAGACTTCAGAGGGTTGAACATGCACCCTAAAGCATTCCTTGCTGTTCTAGGAAAGCACCCACGTTCAGAGATAGTTTTTGCACATCAGTAATTGATGCTGCCACACGGTCTGTTCAGGTCAGACCCAGGCCTTCATATCATCAGGGGCATTCAAATGGAAAACATCACTTTTTTCAAGCACTCACATGTTGGGGATTCATAAGGGTGCTTGTGGTTGGTTGTGTATAATATATACATTTCAAAAACACAGAGATCATCTCTGTTAGTGTGTATCATAAGGGCAACTCTATACTCTTTCTCGAAAAGAGTGACCTCTTCATAACTGCGACTGACTGGGGTCATGATTAGAAAGAACAGTGTGTTTCCCTTTGTTGACGATTTTTTAAAAGGTGTGTGATATACACATCATCTTTCCAAATTATAGTTTCAGGGGAGATGGATGTTAAACGCTGAAGCAGTTCTGAGTTTGTAGTTTTATTATGTCCTGCTAATAAAAGATCATGATAACCCATGGGGAAATCAGTTCTCAAGAAACTTGCCAGGGTGAGCTCCAGGGCTATGTGCAATTCTCAGGAATGATAATACTAATTAACTACGGTGAATAAACCAGTTGCTAATCACCCAGCTCTCGAGTCCTGAGTTTGCAAGGGAATTAGGAAGGCAATTGTGCCATGAGGGACGACGGGGTAGGAGAAATCCAGCCACGTGGATCCCGCCATCGGAGCCCTGACAATGACACAAAGGTAGCCAGAAAGGGGAGGATGGCAGTTGCCGAATTCCTGTGTCCCAGAGGTGTCTACGGTCTCCAAGCCAAAGAACAGGGGGGACTGGCCCAGGCTGAGGTCAGACACAGGCCACTGGGTACATCTTTGGTGATTCTGCTTTTTGCAGAACCAGGTTTAGAGATATTTATTCTCTGAGCATCAGAGCATATTGTCCACTGGCTAGACTCCACTGAGGTCACTTTTGGCCGGTGCTTCTCCATCCGGTTTCCCCCAGAGCCCCCAGGTTCTCAATAAATATTTTAGGAATTGTAATGAAATACAACTGCACAGACCCAACTGCAAGAGATACCAGATGTGAACACACAGTGGAGACCCCCAGCATGTTCAGCGGCAGCCTCCTTGCCAGGATCTGTAATAAAGTCATAAAACTGAACTTGCAAATTCACTCTGATAAAATACCACACTTACCTGCTTACGTTTCGGGGTTCTGTAGAAGAATTTATTTTTTACAAGGGTTCTGCTACTAAAAAATGAAGAAGGAAGGAAAACAACAGAGCAGAGTGGGGGGAAAAGGGAAGGAGACAGGAAACCAGTACAATCAAGAATTCAGAAGTAAAGAATAAAGTTTCTTCCCTAGAAGAAGACTATTAGTATATTTTCAGGTACAAGGAGAAGTGCTGTCCCTCGGAAAGTTATTCCCGAAGATGCTAATGTACTTCTTCTTCCTCAATCCTTGACCTCTTTGTGGAGTCTTTTTAAGTTATGTTAAAATCATGAAGAAACTAACAACGTAACAACAGGGACAGGCAGGGTGGTGAGGAGATAAAAACACAGACACATATACACACGTGTGCATGCATGCACACACAGACACGTGCACACACATACACATACATACATACATACATACATATATACAGTTTGGAGGCCACTGTCCTTAAGCCCAGTCTCAAGTCACACTGCTGGGTCCACAGCCTTGGAGCTGCTATTTCACCAGAGGCCGGGAACAGCCCGCACCGTGTAATACACTCTGTACACAGAGAACCTAGCAGAATGATTTATCTTAGGGAAAGGGTGCCAAGAACATTTGAGGAGCAAAGAAACAGAGAGAAAAAGGGCGTGTGTGGAGGAAGGAGCAAAGCGTGTGCCTCCTGAAAAGCACACACAATCCTGACTCAGGATTATTTCCCAGTCTCACTATGCAAAAGCAGAAGGCAGCCGAAGGCCCCGTGTGGCCGTGCGCTGGTGGATTTCAGGAGCTTTAGGGGGAAGCGAGCTCTACTTCCGGGAATGAAGACGGACAGTTCTAGGCTCTTGCAGTAAGGAGGTGGAGTTAGAAGAACCATCTGGCGGCTTTTCCTCTTTTCCCTTTTTTCTCTCCCTCGTTTTTTCTCGGGGGGGTGAGGAATGGGGCTGGCGGTAGAGGTAGCATTTGGAGATCTAACATGGTTTGATGATGAATAAATGCGGAAAAGTTCTGCTTGACAAGACAGCCATGCGATGTCACGACAGAGCACTGTGCATGACAGCCACCACTGTGCTGCAGGGTGAAGTGTGTGCGGGGAGAAGGGGAAGGGAGGGCAGAAGTGCGACTTCTGCTGTCACCACGGTCCTGTCCCAAGCTCACTGCATCCCTTATTTGCAGATAGCACGCATAAAACTCACAGACCTAGACTTCATAAAACAGTGAGAGAGTACCTACAAGAACCAGACATGGGGCTAAGTAAGCAGTGGGGAATAAAGACTAATGAGACAGTCCCTAAAGCCAAGCAACGCCCAATACAGTGTGGGAAGACAGATGTGCTTATAACCATCATGATACATCATGACCCATGTCCTGCCAGGAAGCCGGCCAAGGGTGGGGGGTGGGGGAGGCGGTGAAACACAGCCAGGTTCCATGTCTTCCATGAGCTCTGGGTGCCAGCAAGTTTATCACATAGAGGAAGACAAGGAAAAAAGCACACCAGATGCAGGGAGCAGCATTTGCAAAGACACAGAAGAGTAGTGTGCTGTGTTGGGACAGAAGAGTGCTCGGGTGGGTAGGGGTCAGGGGAGACCAGTCGATGAAGGTACACTGGGGAACCTCATGAGAGGCTTTGGTGCCAAGTTCAACAGTGGGGGTTTTACGCTAAAGGAATGAAGAAGCAATTTGCAAAAGACCCAGCTCTGAAGAAAGGAAATGGAGTGTTTTATGTTGCAGAAATTTTTAAATTGAGCAGGGTGAAAAAGCTCCTTAAAAACCATGCTTGAAGACCTACCCTAACTCTCCTGCAGACGGGGTAACTTTGAACATGAAATTCACTTTACTCCAGTCCATGTTTAATTTCCCAAGTGGAAAGTTCATATGTACGTTTCTCTTTCATCATGAGCAAGTATAAAACGTCAATCTGACAACAGTGTAAATGTCTAGACTTCTTTGGGGATCGAGGCTAACTAGGAACTCTTAATAGGCAGTGATGGGAAGACTAGAGTCTTGTGAAATGTCAAGTTCATGATTCTTTCCGCTGTTTTTTTTTTTTTTTTTTTTTTTTTTTCTCTAAAGGAAGGGGGGGTTGTAAGAAAGAAAACCTATCTGTCATTATCTGGGGTTTTGTTCTTCAGTTTTCCTATATCTCCAGAATTGGAATGTCATTGACCGTTGTCTCCAGAAAACACACTGTACATATTGGAAGGACTTTTTTTATCTGTGACAACCACAAACACCTTGAATAGAGAACATGCGAGTTACTTAATGGAATTTCTGGTAATTCAGAAACCCGCCTAACCTTCCATGGGCTCCCAGCAAACAGACTCGGGCCATTTACCAGTTTGGCCTCTTTCCTTTCAGAGACTATCTGCTCTTTTTCTTCTTAACTGTCTTTCAAACTTGGTACCTAATAAAAACACAGACTGAAAGTCAAGGCAGTGAACCTCACGGCTGCCTCTCTGTATTAGTGTGTGTTCAAACTCGGCACACCACAGATCTTAAGAGATACCAAATAAATAAAGCGTCTCCCAATGAGCACATGGCCCCTGATCTCCACATATATTGGAAAATAATCTTTGAAGTGGAGAATAAATAAACAGAATAACCCTAAAGTCTGTCTAGTGCAGTGGCAGAGATCAACTGATCATCAAGCTCCCCCAAGTAACAGAGAAAAAAACAACAACAACATACATTTGCACCTCATACCAGATTCTACTAAAACACCATTGCCAGGCTGGTGGGACCTGGGAATCATGTATATTTTTTAAAGTCTCTGACAATTCTGGGATGCCTGGGTGGCTCAGTTGGGTAAGCGTCCGACTTCGGCTCAGGTCATGATCTCACGGTTTGTGAGTTCGAGCTCCGCGTCAGGCTCTGTGCTGACAGCTCGGAACCTGGAGCCTGCTTCGGATTCTGTGTCTCCCTCTCTCTCTGGCCCTCCCCAGCTCACCCTTTCTCCCTCAAAAATAAGTAAATGCTAAAAATTTTTAAAAATAAAAAAATAAATAAAGTCTCTGGCAATTCAGATGATTAGTCAAATTTGGGAACCATTTTGTTGTAGCCAGCCCTCCATTTACAGATGGAAAAATGAGACGACTGTCCAATAAACTCTCAGCTACTTATGACAATATGTCCCGGTATATCATTTCTTTATATTCTATGAATAAACAGTTGTTGTAGAAATGAAGTGATAAATGAAGACAACAAGGTAGTAAGTAAAACACCTTCTACCTCCTACCCAGTCTGAATTTGGGGTTCTCCGATTCCTCTCAAGGTGATGGAATGGGGAGGGTCTCTGGGGGCAGAGTGGAGGGTACATGTACTTGGTGGGAATTATCTCCCTGGGCCTGCATTCCCTGCAGACACCTCACCCAGGAGAAGGGCATGGTTGGCACAGGGGCTGGAAGGGACCCGTGAGCCAGGGTTCTTCTTGCTGGGGATCAGGACAGAACCTTCCCCAGATGAAAGCCAGCCTCTTCCCCTCTCCATATACATTCACACATGGAACTGTGTATATAAACTTCACAATGACAGCTTCTCTACTAAGTCCTGGCATACAGAACATTTTGAAGGCAATTATTATGTTTCTAAAGAAAAAGAATCCAACATGACAAAGGATAGAGAATTTGTAAAGCTTTAAAGCAGTAGAATAATTTCTGCAATTCAGTTGGATGTTGGTAGTCTCATATTTTTTTAAATCACTACCATGTACGTAGAGCTTTCTACGTGCAGGACACTGGGTTAATCACCCCTCATTTCAATGTCTTATTAGAACAACTGTGGGGTGCCTGGGTGGCTCAGTCAGTTAAGCATCCAACTTTGGCTCAGGTCATGATCTCATAGTTCATGGGTTCGAGCCCCACAACAGGCCCTGTGCTGACAACTCGGAGTCTGGAGGCTGCTTCTGATTCCGTGTCCCCCTCTCCCCTTCACACTCTGTCTCTGTCTCTCAAAAATGAATAATAAACGTTAAAAATTAAAAAAAAATAACTGAAATGCTTGGGGAGGGGCGTATTATCCTTACGCTACAAGAAAGGAAACACATTTCAAGGGATTTAGCAATCAGCGCGGGTTACTTATGTGGCACATTCTGGATTCCAACCCATGACTCATTCCTAAACGGACTTCTTTCTACCACAGGAATTGCCTTTGAAACAAAAGCATGGATGTATCTCGCCGTATTTCTTTGAGAAAAGTTAATTTTTCCAGAGAAAGAGAAGTTTGACTATTTCTGTAATAGCATGACAGTATTAGTTACATAACAAGATTTTTTTCACTTTTCTACTCTATCTATAATTGTGGTCAGAGAGGGTTCTTGAAAGTCAGCTGGGGAGAAACTATGAACTATTAAAATGAAAGAATATTGAAAAGTCTCACTGACAGTTCAGGAAATTACTATCTTAACATCCGTGAAAAAACTATTTTAAAATCAATTACAAGAATGCTTTACTTCAGGGGTGCCTGGGTGGCTCAGTCAGTTAAGTGTCTGACTCTGGCTCAGGGCATGATCTCACCGTTTGTGAGTTCGAGCCCCACATTGGGCTCTGTGCTGACAGTTCGGAGCCTGGGAGCCTGCTTCAGATTCTGTGTCTCCCTCTCTCTCTGCTCTCTCTGTCTCTCAAAAATAAATAAACATTAAAAAAATTATTTTTAAATAAAAAAATTTAAAGAAAGACTGTTTTACTTCAGAAATCACCTCTCATACAAAGATTCAAGGTTTTACCTAGTTTCTGGATAAAAATACTTAACAGAAGAAACAGGAATAGTAAGTCATTCTTCTTACATTTATTTTCTATTTTAGCGGACGATCCTCAACAGAAGCTATTTATGACGTTTCAATTACTTAAAAAAAAAACAAAAAACAAAAAACTAAGCATGTGTGATGAATTACAGAAATTCTTCAAACAGTATGAAAATAATTTAAATAAAGCCAGGTAGCCTCATAATGAAAATGGACACATTAACTGTAACATATCCTTAGTCTTATTTACAACATAGGGAGTATTTTTAGATGAACTGTCTGTCCATAGGCTATTTTCACATGGTTGTGGCAGGCACTAGGTTGCCTCTCATTGGCCATGAACCTCTTCCTTCATTAAGTTCTTGATTTTCACTGGGTCTACATTGCTGACTCACAGCCTGTGCTTTGGGGAAAATCACCTCTACCTCTGGCAGTAAGACTGTGTGAGGCATCTGGCTCAGGCCTGGAGCAAGGACACAACTGTTCTAGAAGCTGCTGGCAGCCATCTTGTGAGCAAAGAAGAAACTCTAGAATGAAGCTGTGGACCGCACAGCAAAAAAAAAAAAAAAAAAAAAAAAAGGGCAGAAGCCAAGGTCTTGATCTCAAGTATTGTTTTACTGAATCAAACCAAATATAACCCATCCTGTCTTTGGAGGGTCAAACACACCAACCAATCTCCCTCCTTGGTTGCTTGAGTCAATTTCAGCTTTGTTTTCTGTTGGTTACAATCAAAGGCATCCCAATTGATACAGACGGTCCAATAACTGAAGAAGTTTGCATTATTCTGAGTTGTTCCCTAAGTTTGAACAAAAACAGAATTATAGTTCATATCTAGCTTTAGAAATCCAGTTGAAAACCATAGGGTTAGTGTAATGACAAATATGTCATTATTATGGATCCTGGCTAAAAACAGTGGGGGGTAAATGGTTGCTCCTATCCAACAGAAAGTGTGGGGAAAGTGTTAACTGCTCCTCATACCCTTCAAGGAAGTGTTCAGCCACTGAGACTTGTGAAAATAACAAGACAGAAGATGATATCTGAGAGACATGATAAAGGTGAGATGCTAAAAATCTGCTCTATAGAAGAAGGAAGTGGATTGAAACCATTTGTGAAATTATCTAACCTTCAAACAATCCCACTTAGATTTCTGCATATCAGAAACCAAATCCTGGGCGCCTGGGTGGCTCGGTCTGTTGGGCCTCTGACTTCGGCCCAGGTCATGATCTCACAGTTCATGAGTTTAAGCCACACATCGGGCTCAGAGCCTGGAGCCTACTTCACATTCTGTGTCTCCTTCTCTCTCTCTGCCCCTCCCTGACTCTCTCTCTCTTTCTCTCTCTCTCTCTCTCAAAACTAAACATAAAAAAAAAAGAAGTCAAATCCTAACATATGAAACTTCTATGTGAGCAACCTGACACCTATTTCCACTTTCGTCACAGATAAAGAAAAGATCCACTGAACACAGCCTTTTGGAATATTAACGTGAAATTCATAGGAACTTGTAATGGCTTATGAAAAAATAATGTAGAAAGTGATTTCTCTGCAGAGTTACAGAAGATAGGAGTCAGAGCTTGCACAACCAGTAGGGAAAATATATAATTTAGTACAAAAGGCTTGGAGCTCCTTCAGAATCAGCGGAGAACCTCCACGTCTGAGGTTACTGAGATTCTACGGGGAAAGTTCCAAAGCCCAGATGGCTGGGAAGCGCCAGGAGCTCTGAGGAAAAGGTGAAGGCAAGCCAAATGCTGAGGCAGGAGCGACAACCCAGGAGAGGAATGAAGATGAGCCAGCTTCTGAGGAGAAAGGTCATGGAGGTTTCCAGTGATGAGGCAAAAGCTTTAGGTAAGGAAATATTGAATTTGATGGCGTTGTGAGATGTTGGGTTATCTGATCTGTCACAGACATGAAAGGAATTGAATTTTGGTGTTAAAGGTTTAGTCCCTTGGCATAATCCTTGGGTCTGGCTTGCATTTATGTTTTGGACTCACACGAGTGGAAAAAAGAGACATTTATTTTTGTTGAGACATTCAAAGAGGTAACTCTGTCCTGTTTGTTTTACTCAGGCAGCTCTGGGGGAAGGGGCAATGGGTGAGAGGACTGGGGGACAGGGGACTTTTACACCCAAAGAAGGCTGGCTTGCACAGACCACATGAAAAGAATGTGTTGCTTGCCAAGGAGAATAAATAAGTTACCCTAGTTTTTACAGTCATTTGGGGGGAAAAAGAGAAAGAAAGAAAAGTTACGTAACTCACTCTTCCAAGACTACTTTTGACTCATTTTTTTTTAACCTCAAATATACTAGGAAAAACTCTGAAATTTTCTTCATAGAACACTCCCCTATACTCACTGGAAATGACTACAGAGCATTCTATATCCTTCTGTATTGTCAAGACCCAATCATAACTAGAAACCCTAAAATAAAGAGAGTGGGTGGAAAATCAAATTAAAAGCATACAAAACATGCAAAAAAAAAAAAATGAAAAGAAAAGAGACCAGTATTAGGGTAAATTTAATTTATTGTGTCATCTATTACTGGTAGAATTATTTTTGAATCTAGCCTCTGGCCATATGTAAATTTAATAAGTATGCTATTGGAAAAAATATGTTCTGAGGCAGCCCTGGGGAAAATCCCTAGAAATTTCCTTTCAGGTTCCTCCTGTCCATTGATCAACAGCGTTTGGGCATGACTGCTCAACCAAACATCCATCCATTTAAGTGTGACATTGTGTGTGTGTGTGTGTGTGTGTGTGTGTGTGTGTGTGAGAGAGAGAGAGAGAGAGAGAGGGATTCCTATCTCACCTCCAAGGATATTCACTAATTCATTCAACAATCATCTACTGAAACTTACTACACACCAGCTCATGTCAGGGCTGCACTCAATGACCTTCGGCCCATGCCTCAAGGAAATCACAGTCTAGTCCATCGATAGGCCAATAAATAATTACAACACACGGTAACAGGTACAGCATTGCTGGCACATGAAATTTCATCCAGGTCAAAATTTTGCTGAAAACTCACTGCTGCCTCTAAGTTTTTCCTGCTTCCTTTTTTTCAGGTGCTCGCAACACAGCTCTCTTCCATGACGTGTTTCACAGTCTATAAAGAATCAACTTTATAGCTATAGACTTAGCTGTTTCTATCGTTTAAATATTCACTCATTTTTAAGTCAAAATAATTTACGAAAACTGTATTTTAAGCCAAAGGATATCAATGATAACTGATAGCATAGTCTTTATTTTTTTTATCTTCTGTTTATTTATTTTATTTTTAAGTAAGCCCCACCCACAATGTGGGGCTTGAACTCATGACCCAGAGGTCAAGAGTCACATGATCTACTGACTGAGCCGGCCAGGCAACCCTGATAAAGCAAGCATTCTTTAAAATCAACTTGAAAGAGGGGTGTCTGGGTGGCTCAGTCAGTTAAGAGTTCGACTTTGGCTCGGGTCATGATCTCATGGTTTGTGAGTTCGGGTCATGATCTCATGGTTTGTGAGTTCCAGCCACTCGTCAGGCTCTGTGCTGTCAGTTCAGAGCCTGGAGCCTGCTTCGCATTCTGTGTCAACATCTCTCTCTGCCCCTCCCCCACTCACGCTCTGTCCCTCAAAAAACAAATAAACATTAAAAAAAAATTTTTTTAATCAACTTGAAAGAAAGAATTTACCCAGAATACACAGTTAAGAGAGAGATTCCAATCTTTTCCATGTCACCACACCGAAAAAGATCCCATTTGTGGAGCACTGCAGTAAAAACAGAGCTAGGCCACGCCCAGCAAACTCAGGAGCAACACATAGCAACACAGGAGAGCTTCGGTCAGGAATATTCTCTGAAAATGTGTAAAAAGTGTGCTCAATCTTCTTTTTACCGAATTGCAGACAGATGCAAAGAGCCCGATTTTATCTCACGAAACAACAACAAAAAAATGCTTTAGGGTTGTCCATTAAAACATCCTCGTGGTTTCCAAATAAAGTACCAACTGCCGCTGAGCTGTTGTAGCTGGTCTGTCCAATAGGTTTGCAAAGAATAAGCTCCCCAAGCCAGGTTCAATGCCGTTGATACAACACACTTTCACGAAGCACTCACACGTGGAAAGCTCTGTGCTAGCACGTGGGGTTGCCACGTGTGACACAGAAAGCACAACGCCCATCTCTACAGGGAGGGGGCCTGGGAACCGAGAGGCTCCCAGGTGTGCCCAATCTAAAATCCTTTTACTTTCTACCGCCCCCTGCTGGCAAAACCTGTAACCGACACAGAGCCTCGCCTAATTGAATCGGATGGAGGCAAGCTGACAGCAACCAAAATCCCAAATCAGGAAAAACATACTCCCAAGCAGAGTGAACGGGAAGAGTTTTCTAGGAGCAGAAATTACTGGGTCTAGGAACACAGATTCTCCTTGGTGAGAGGAAGGAGCTGTTCTGTGGAATAATAATAAGGACATCTGTCGGTTTCTATCATCCAATACAGTTTTTTTCCCTCATTAAAGTCACAGAGTTTGAGGCACTAGTGCTATCAGAAATCATCAATGATTCCGGCACATCCACCGAGGGAGTTTTCATGTAAAGTTTCAGGTGCAGGGAAGTCTCCAGGTGAACACCAGGGATGCAGACAGAATCTCCAATTAGGGAATATATATCCACGAGTCATTGGATTGTTACATAATAATCCTTTCCCACAGAGCACTGTAATGAGAACCACCTAAGGGCTTAAAGGATCTGGTAATGAGTGCAATAATATGCAAATCAATGTAACTAAACACATAATAAACAGATGGACAGTGAAAAACAAAATGTTAATTAAAAAGTAAATAAACATTAGATCTCTTTTAAAGCAAGTTTTCACATGAGTGTGTCCTAGAAAAAATGGAGAAGCACATTCTCCTGGGGCTTCCTGGGAGTCGGGGTGAGCAGAATAGACCAACCCCCAAAGCCCTTTCTGATTTTGATCCTACTTCTTGAAAAACTTTTTCTCCATATTTGTAAGGCAAATAAAGGGAGAGCTGTTTTTTTCCTTCTGACGCTGAGAGTCCTGTACTTTACTGCCACCAAATGAATTAATGTGCACATTCGGCAGGAGATACTGAACCCCTGTGTGTCGCAGGAAAAAACTGAGGGATGAGGCCCCCACCCCAGAAGAGAACGAGACAGGTGAGATCGCCTGTTGTACTAACCACTGGGAGGCAACTGGCGGAGACAGAGACAGTGATGGAGACAACAGTGGCCAGAGAAGGTGTCTCTGAGAGGCTTTCCCCACCACAGTGGAGAGAAGGTACAGTCTCACCTTCCCCCTCCCACACTTCCACCACATTTAAGGATCTGATGATACAGGGGCACCTGGGGGGCTCAGTCGGGTGAGCGTCTGACTTCGGCTCGGGTCATGATCTCACGGTCTGTGGGTTTGAGCCCCGCGTTGGACTCTGTGCTGACAGTTCGGAGCCTGGAGCCTGCTTCCGATTCTGTGTCTCCCTCTCTCTCTGCCCCTCTCCCACCCGTGCTCTGTCTCTCAAAAGCAAATAAACATTAAAAAAAAAAAAAGAGGATCTGATGATACAAAATGAGGCACAGGCAGGGAGGTCTGCACAGGCAGTGCCAGAGGGGGTAAGCCTATTCCTTCAGCAGACATTCACTGAATCTGAGGACAGAGCTATGAGCAAACCCCCTAGGTTGTCTCAGAGGACACGGAGACTGCAGTGGACAGGCTATGCTGTGAGTGGCATGTCAACTTGGGGTTGTGGGATCAAGCGGGGTGGGGGGAGCCTGAGCAGCTGCAGGGGCTTGGAAAAGACTTCCTGATGGAAATGAATGAGACAGATGAAGGACCAGTAGGCTTTACTCAAGCAAAGTGAGTTGGGCTGGGCTGGGAATAAGGCAGACGGTGTCCTCCAGGCAGAGAAGAGGCTTTGCAAAATGGGGGCCGGGGGGGGGGGGCAGAGAGCACGGCACGTTGTGAACAGCACGGAGGACTTGGATTATAAAGCACTGGGGGTGGGGATGGGGAAGGATGGTGGAGGCGCAGGGGTGAAGCCAAGAACGAGGGCTAGAGCATGGAGAACAGCCAGGCCAGGAGGTTGGACTTTATCCAGACGGCAACGCAGAGCCATTAAAAGTCAACTTGAGGAGGGTCATAGGATGAAAACTACGGATCTGCGGATGGGAAAAACTGAAAAATCAGCTGGGACCTTGACCTCTGTCAATCCCCAGCCCTTCACATTGACCTTTGGGTCAGTGGATGAGGAAAGTGCTACTGTGTGTCAGAGAAGGGAGAAGGGAAGGGGAGGCAGAGATGGGGGGTAGAGACAGAGGTGGAGGGGGCTCCTTCTATTCCCTGAGGGCTTCTCACCACAAGGATCTTGGGAGCTCCACCCACCTCCTCCCATCATTCTGCTGCCTGTGGTCACTGGAGGCACCGGCCAGCAGGAGGGGTGGTAGTGGGGAGGTGAGGAGGGGATGTCACGGGGCTCCCGGTCGGGGTGCTGGGTGGCCTTCCCCTGCTCTCTAATATTAGAAGCCAGCTTCTGCCTTTGCAGTGTTTTCCCTCTTATTTGCATGTCAAACTAGAGAAAGCACATGTTTCTTTCCCTCTTCTACCATATGTTTGATGTTACCATCTGAGTGATATGCCTTAATATAGTACCACAGCCTCATAACGGGGAAGGAGCTGAGGATGCTTTACTGCTAATTCCTAACCATGTTCTCTAACAGACTGTTTCTTCCAAGAATAAAAAAGATGGCTAACATTTGCACGATTTTATGCAACTGACTTGGACCCCCCACCCCCAAAAAACCAGGGCACCTGTACATTAGCAAGTCTGGTACCAGCACCATGGGGATCTTCCCTGGACCTTCCATAGTATCAACATTTCCCCAGCCTACCACCGCACACATCCCAGCCAAGGATGAGGCTAAGAAGGAAATCCTATGTCATACATCCACTTGTTGTCACAAAAGAAAGACACAGATGCCATCGTCAATGGGCAGAAAGATACATGTAACGGGGAAGATATTTGCTGCCTCGCGTTACTTAAAAAAACTACCGCGTGACTTTTTAGAGGGGGAAATATTCTCAGCAGAGGTACATGGTCGTCACATTTTAGGGATACGGTTCCACATCGTCTTCCAAAAGAAAGCATGGTTTTAATTTTTAGCCGTCTTTGCAGATGCCTGTTGTGTTGGCGCTCACGTTTATTGATTAGGAAAATCTGAGCACAAGGGAAACATGCCGAGCATTCTGAGAAAAATGTGAACAGTGCTCTTGTCTGTGCTGAAGACAGTGACTGCGGGGAGGCAAGATGCCAGAATCAGAACTGCAAGCTGAAAATCACCACGGAACAAGTCGGGGGCGGGGGGGGGGGGGGGGGGCGGGGGCGGGGAAAGCCATGTCTTTGGAGGAGCTGAGTACAAATTCCCATCCCAACCTCTACTGGCTGGGTACCCTTCAGCAGGGTAACCCCTCTCAGTCTCTTTTCTCATCATAAAAATAGTGTGTATAATGTCCCCTTATAGGGGTGCCTGGGTGGCTCAGTCGGTTGAGCGTCCGACTTCTGCTCAGGTCACGATCTCGCGGTTCGTGGGTTAGAGCCCCGCATCGGGCTCTGTGCTGACAGCTCAAAGCCTAGAGTCTGCTTCCGATTCTGTGTCTCCCTCTCTCTCTGCCCCTCCCCTGCCTGCACTCTGTCTCTGTCTCTCAAAAATAAATAAAAATGTTAATTAAAAAAAAGTCCCCTTAAAGGATTATGGTGACAATTAAATTAGATAACATATAAAACACCTGGTACCTAAGCTAAACAAAACATGCCTACTAGCAAAGGAAGCTGTACAAACACACTCCAAGGTCTTGAGCAAGATGGAAAGACTCTGCAGGTGATGAGTGAGAAGCAATGTGATGTATTTCATGCCACTGGGCTGTACACTTAAAAATGGCTAAGATGGTAAATTTTATGTGTACTTTACCACACACACACACACACACACACAAACCCTCCAAGGACAATTCAGAAAGTATTTAAAATGTCTGGATGGAGGGGTGTATGGGTGGCTCAGTCGGTTAAGCATCCAACTTCAGCTCAGGTCATGATATCACAGTTCGTAGGCTCGAGCCCCACATCAGGCTCTGTGTTGACAGCTCAGAGCCTGGAGCCTGCTTTGAATTGTGTGTCTCCCTCTCCCTGCCCCTCCCCTGCTCTCTCTCTGTGTGTCTCTCTCTCAAAAATAAACATTTTAAAAATAATAAAATAAACAAAGAAATACAATGTCTGGATGGAGAAACTCACAGTAATCAAGGGAGAGATTTCTTCCACTTTAAATAGCTTGGTTTTCTTTCCAGCCTAGTAGGCTACTTATCACTAGTGAAAGATGCATTTTAAATAATGAATTGGAGGGCATCAGGGTGGAGCCCTGATGCAGTAGGATTAGTGCCATCATGAGAGGACACACAAGACAGCCCTCTGTCTTGGCCACGTGTGGACCCTAGAAGGAGGCCATCTGCAAGCTGAGAAGAGAGCCCTCGCCAGAAACCGAACCGGCTGGCGACTTGATCATGGACTTCCAGCCTCCAGAACTGTGAGAAATAAATTTCTGTTCTAAAAATAAATAAATAAAAATAAAAAATTAGTGTATCCGCACTCATAAAGTGCTCAACGGAGCGTCACTTAACTATAAGATGAAAATGCTGGGTTTTATCAGGAATCACCCATTGTAGGAAAGAAGGAAGAAAAGAATTAATCGTGATGAGATAAAAAGCCTTAGTTAGACCGATCCCTGCTCTGGCTCTGAACTTCGGTTTAACATTTAAAAATAAAACCAGTTGCTGCTGCCTCATTTCTACCGACTGTGGACATTTGCAGTGCCGGGTGCCAACTGACCTGAAATGCAGACGGGCCTCTTCCAGCCCTGGGAAGGTCCCCTGGGCCCTCCTGCCTTTGAGAGGTGTCTACCCCTGCACCCACCCCCAGACTGGAGCTCCTGAGGGCAGGACCTCCTCCCCATCCCTCCGCGGGACACCATGGGCTTGGAGGACGCTCGGGAAATGACTGGTGAGTGAAGATGTCACATTTACTCTAAATGGTGAAGTCTGAACAGTTTTGCACTCAGATGTTTCAGTGATTATATTTATTAAACCAACAGAGGGAGGAAAGGGGGGAAGCATCTGTGGGCTAGACATCACAGGAGATGGCACTTGTCTGTGCGGCTGTCCCCACGAGCAGATGGTACTGGGACATCGGGCTCTCGGTGCACGGTCCACAGAGGGGCCTCCCAGCCCCCAAGCCCTCGTCCTCCGCCACTGACCCCCACAGCACCCTCTCATAGCCTTCATAGCACACATCAACTTCTGAAATTATATGGTATATTGTTACCTACCCCCCTCCCATGTGACCCCCATCAAAATGAAGACTGTCTTAGTTACTGTTGTATCCTATCTCCTTAGCTCTGTACTGGCACATGTGGAATGAATGAATGAATGAATGAATGAACAAACGGAGGACTGACCAGACCAAATCCTAATCTCCTCTTTACGCTGTCACCCACGCCCCACTGAACATGGCCACCAAAATGACCTCCAAATGCCTGGCTCATGCTATGAGGCCCCCTTCCCCCCCTGGGAACCCTGACACATTGCCTCTCAGTGGCAGGGAAGGTGACAGGGAACGGGCTGGTAGGGAGAACAGCTGCATCAGACTCTAGGTGCAAGCATGTGGGACATCGGCATCACAGAAAAGTCTAGAATCATGCTGACACTCAGTGGGGAAGGCAGATCAAGCAGTCCCAGAGGTCCGGGCAGAGTGTCTCCTGATCACAAGGTACATAGAAGGAAACACAGAAGGAAAAGGATGTGCCGTACCAGCTGGACAGGGGACAAGAGTTCCTTGGTCCCTCATGCCACTCAGTTACGTGATGAGCCTCAAAACCTTCCATCCCGTGTCTATCCCTGTAGAACCATGCCTGAAGGACAATGGGTGGGACGACAGGCTGGCCATGTGGGGGCTATCTGATGGCTGAAGACAGCTGCCAGAGGAACCCTTGGAGGCCTCTGTTTGGAGGTGTCTCCTGACAAAGCAGATGGTGGGTTCTGCGGTTATGTTTTATTTTTTTCACTGCACATTCTACGCTGTGCGGCATGAGAATAAGGTGCCTGGGAGAACGGAGTGGGTGCTTACCCACGAGAACCTGCCAAAGAACTGGTCGAGCCCCACGGAAAACAATTGTTTTTAACCATGATGGGGTTGAAAGTCATTCCCGAAGAAACAAAACAAAAAGCTCCTCTGAGCGGATACAGTGCAAGCGAAGGCCCTCGGGAGGAGGCTGGCTCAGCCCATAGTCACGGCACCCCCGTGAGGCCGGAGGTCCGGGATCCTCTGTCCCAGGGCAGGTGGTGCCAAACCCGAAAATTCTTCTTTCCGTGTGAACGTCAAACTTACCGGGATCACAGCCTCAGAGAGTCCAGCAATTGCAAAAGGTCGGAGCGTCACTGGGCCTCCCCTTTCCAGAAGAATGGCTCGGTGATTTCCGTGGGACCAAGTTTCTACAACAGCCCTTGAGTGGGCCGCTTAACGATGCTCATTGCTATGAAGCTCATTATGCCTGATTGCTCCGCAGTGTTACACTTGAAGCTGACCTTCTCCAATATAATCTTGTGTGGAGACGGAAGTCACTGGCCAGAAACCTCAGTTATTTGAAGATCACTGTTGCCACTCTTGCTTCTCAGGGCAAAAATGACAAACTCTTCCATTCCATTCACCTCTTCCCGTAAGACCAACAATACACTCTGTTGTCTACTTTCCTGTTGCCCCCTGGCATCTCTCCCAACCCCCCGCTTTCTCTCCCAGAATTGAATATGCCACTCTAGGGAGAGAACCAAAAGAAGAAAAAAGGAGTGGCTTCTCAGATCCTAGCACACACATCACGGCCTACCTCCCTATTGGAGCGGCTCACGACCCACGCACAGCAGGTCGTGGGGCCTCACGATGGGGCCTACAAACCGATGCTCCCCCTTCTAGGCCAGGCTTGAGACAGCAAACAGCGACAAGTCTCACGGGCCATCGGAAGTTCTGGGTTCCAGCCTCTGAACTTCTCAGACCCCAATTTCCTTCATCTCTACAATGGGAATAACTACCTCTGACGGACTTATTTCAGGTTGCTGTGAGGTTCAAATACACGTGGAGACCCTTACATCGGGTGCTAGCCTACAGTAGTGTCCCACGCAATTAGGATACGATCCATTCTCCCTGGGATGGCCCACAAAGCCCAACCAGCCCGGTCCCACGAGCCTTTCGGACCACTCACCTCACTGTGCATCAGCCATGGACAGGGCTCTTCCTGTAGTCCGCTAACCTCCAAGGATACACTCCCCCCTCCCCCCACACGAGGCTTTCACACTCCTATTTCCCCCTGAATCCGCATCCCCGCATTCTTAGCTGGCTTCTCACACTTAGCGATTCTGCTCAAAAACATGACACTCTCTGATCCCCTACCCAAAACAGTCACATGGGAAATGGGGAAGGGACTAGGGCCAGGTACTTTCTGGAGGGAGGTGAATCTTAAGCTACAACATCTGCAAATCTCAGAGAAGCCTAAAATAGAGTTTGGTGTGGCCTTAATCAAATAGAGACCTCATCCACCAACCAGGGGGCAGGGGCATCATTCAGGCCAGAGACAGATCAGTTCCGCTACACTGGTGACCACCAACCTTGGCGTTGTGCTTCTGAGGGTTTTTTTCATTTACTCATTCGTTCAACAAGTATTTCATGAGAACCTCCTGCATGTGGGGATAGAGACGGAGAGTTTCTGCTCTCAAGGCGCTTGTATCCTACTGGATAAAACTCTCAGACAGTGGCAAATGCATAACCTCAAGCAGCTCTATGCCGTCATATCCGTTTGTCTCCTTCCTACCCCATGATCTGAACTGTTCCCCGTTGTGAACAATGATGGACAATGTCTTGATTTTTTTTTTTTTTTACCACATTCAATAGAACAAAACCCCTTTCACTAAGATTCACCACCGCCCTTCAAATACCGACTCTCAAAACTCCTTTACTGACAAATATTTTGCACGTGTAAAAATTGCTGTGAGATCAGCAAGAGAGAGCTTCAAGGGGTCTGTGCTGACCTCTGGAGATTTAAATCATGACACATTTTCAAAATAAAGTCTTTTTTAAAGTTTATTATTTTGAGTGAGAGAGAGAGAGAGAGAGAGAGAGAATGTGAGCAGGGGATGGGCAGAGAGAGAGGAGGGACAGAGAATCCCAAGTAAGCTCTGCACTGCCAGAGCAGACCCCGACACAGGGCTCAATCCCATGATCCAGGAGGTCATGACCTGAGCTGAAATCAAGAGTCGGATGCTTGGCCGACTGAGCCACCCAGGCGCCCCTGAAAATAAAGTCCTGAATGCAACCTCAGAACAGTTCCTCTTGCGTCACAAGATAATGAACCATCAAGTACCAAGAAGGATCCTAAGAGTACAAGGCATAGTTTCAGCTCTTAGGGAATGTTCACTTGAAGGCGAGACATGCCGCGGGGGCTGCTTTATCCCCAGTGGTGCATCTTCTTGGTCCCCCCGCTTCTTCATCCACCCGTCCTCACGTGTAAACTCGGAAGGCTCTATCAACTCTCACCCTAAAGACAGCAGTTACAAAGTGCCAGAGACTGTGCTATGCGGGAAGTCGGTGCAACGGGGTCTCAAAGAAGGGAGATTTGGAGGAAGCTTAGGTCATGAGGGAAAGCTCACCGGCAAGATGAAGAAAGCTCACCGGCAAGATGAAGCTCACCGGGCAGAACGTACACAAGGAAAGAAGAGAAGCAGTGTCCTAGCCATGGTCACGGTGGGGGGTGTTCACGAGGAAAAGCAAGAGAGAAGGTCCAGAGGTAAGCTTGCCAGTGAGGAAAAGATGTGGGGAAGACAAAGGGGTGTGACAGTGATGGAACAGAAAGCCAGGGGATAAATGGCTCCAAATATCAAGGTGAGGAATCTGGGCTTTGTTGTTCAAATCCTGTATCCTTAGGGTTGGAAAGGACTTCAGAGGTCATTTGTCCGAAAGATACCCAAAAGCAAGATAAAAGCCCACTTTTGGGAGCTGTCCTGGGGTCCCTGCGAGCTCACTGTCTAAGGAGCAGGTAATCAGTACACAGTGAATCAGTCCTGCCTCTGTGTCCCCTTGCTCTGGGACGGGATGTGTCCCCAACCATCCAAGCCAGGGAGCCCCTAACAGGGTCATGGGCACCCACCTCCTCCTGTACCTGGGGTCCCTCGCTTTAGATGATGCTCCCAACCAACACTGGTACGAGCCCCCGAGAAATGGAACATCACAACAAAATCAGGAACCCGAATATTTCCCCAAACAACACCTCAGATATCATAAGAGTCACCGTTTGGCACTTTTCTGCAAGATACTGTGGAGGTTGAAACAAAACCAGAGGTAGAGAATATGTCCCCATCTGTAATGACTATAATCAAGATCTTCCCACACAATGAGCTCTTTACTTAACAGCCACACAGAAGGCCTCTAACCTCTCTCCGTGTGATGTTCTGACAGCCTCAACGTGGGAACAGCACACAGGAGTTCTGGAAGAAGGGACAAGCCTTTAGCTCTGTTTCTTTACTGGTTTTACTTCATATATAAATATGTTTATTGTCATCTTGGGCTTTCAATGCCTTGGAACAAGATGTTTCCACGACATCAAGTGGAGTGCAAAGTTTATTGCATAAAGTTATGGTTTTTGAAATCACAATAAAATAAATCCCCTGGTAAATTAAGTGGAAAGGCAGTATTTGTTGTGTGCTTTCTTTGTTTTAACTAACAAACGAGAACTCAGCATCTAATAAAAATATCCCCTTTTGAGTGCAGACCACTAACGCTCTGTTGTTTTATTTTTGTTCTATCGATCCAGAACAAATGAATTATTGTGAGGCCAAAAAAGTCTGCTGGACCCCTGAATATGTTGTGGAACATTTTACCTCTTCCAAGGTTCTGCACATTTCAGAGCAATGTCCTAACCCCAG
Organism: Panthera onca; assembly: GCF_046562875.1. Lineage (NCBI taxonomy): Eukaryota > Metazoa > Chordata > Mammalia > Carnivora > Felidae > Panthera > Panthera onca. Next base: position 11,506,906 of record NC_138345.1, on the reverse strand, counting down.
GGGTGCTCAAATGGGGGGAATGCATCAGAACCAAGTAGAGAGAACTTTTAGTAATACAAATTCCAGGGCCCCACCCCAGACTTAATGAGGCAGGATCTCTGAAGGGGGGCCCACGGGTTTTCCTCAGTGACACCTACAGTTCAAAAGTACTGCTCAAGACAAAGAAGTTATTTTCTAACTGTGAATTTTAGCCTTTAATGCGCTCTATGAAGAAAATGCAAAATATGGAAACATCCTAGTATTCCTGGAAAGAAACCAGCATAGGTTTTTGGATGCGAAGCTCTCATTTCTTAACAGAAAGGCTCCATCGGTTCACTGCAAAGGAGAAGAAAGGGCCCAGACTCTCGGAGAGAAGGCAGAGGACTGGGACAGTAAGGGGCTTTCCACAAGGGTCTAGAAGAGTCTACACTAGTTAAACTGTGCTCATTTCTTCCATTGCAAGTGGCTCAGGGCTGTGCCTCCACTAATTCTCTAACAGCAGGTGGTGAGGCCAGTCCTCAGTACGCCCTGAATAATCCGCTGCACATGCCCTGAATCAAAAACCAAGGGGAGCCTCAAGCTATCGGAGCCCAAACCCTGGTGACAAATGTTGCAGGACAGACGAGGGGCAAGCAAGGGCTGCGATTAAGGCTGTTTCCTGGACGTGAGGCAGGATAAAGTACACCGGAGACTAATTCTGAAGGGCTCTGAAGGGCGGAGCAAAGGGTCTGAACACCTCCCAATTAACAAGCATGCAGCTACCAAGGGGTTTTGCCTGCACAGAGGCTGATGTCAAGGGGCAGAGCAGTCGTGAGGGGCACGGACTCTGGAGCCAGGCTGCCCGGAAGTGAATCCCAGCTCTACAAATGCCAGCCGTGGGCTCTCGGGCAAGTGGCTCACCCTCTCTGTGCCTGGCCTTCCCACCTACAACATGGGGATAATAGGAGTACCTACCCCCTCGGGCTGCTCTGATGACCAGCTGAGCTTGTATATATGAAGAATCTGGAACATAGTAACACAGGGGAAGCTGAGTCTGTTTAATGGCATTCAGCTTGTTCCACCGATTGATACATCAACTCATGTTATCCTGATTACACTATCCAGGAGAAGCCTCTCAGGGGGCTGTGATGATCTTGTGATGTGACACGGAGGGAAAGGATGTGATGGGCGGCACTAGCTGAGAGAACAAGGACCTGTCGCGTATGAAGGGGAAGAGCTCAGCTGTGCATCCAGAGGCCTGGGTTTGAATCCCAGCTGGGGGCGGGGGGCGGGGGGCGGGGGGCGGGGGGCGGGGGGGGGGGGTTGGCGCTGGGCTTTACTTAACCTCTCTCTGTTCTGCTTCCCTCCACCGTCAAAATGGGGGCACTCTCAGGACACGCCATGCTGCCAGGAGGATCAAATGCATGAGCCATACAATATAAGGTTATGTAACACAATAAAATTATATAATAATAACACAATACATATTGTTGTCCATATCGCAGCAATGTCAAGTGCTCAGAGGGGTTTCTGGCCAGGAGTGAACAGTCAGCACCACTGAGGTCCTTGTCACAATGATAATGGAAGTCAGGTGTTCCCGTGGTTTTTAAAAAGTCACAGAGGCGCCCGGTGTGGTTCGGTCAGTTAAGCGTCCTACTCAACCTCTGCTCATGTCATGATCTCCCGGTTCGTGAGTTCGAGCCCCACGTCGCACTTGGCTGTTAGCGCAGAGCCTGCTTGGGACCTCTTCTCTCCCTCTCTCTGCCCCTTCCCAGTTTGCACTCTCTCTGTCTCTCTCTCAAAATAAATACATACACTTAAAGAAAAAAAAAGTAAAAAGTCACAGAGGGAGAGGGACGCCTGAGTGGCTCAGTCGGTTAAGTGCCTGACTTTAGCTCAGGTCATGATCTCACGGTTCATGGGTTCGAGCCCCATGTCGGGCTCTGTGCTGACAGCTCTGAGCCTGCTTAGGATTCTCTCTCCCTCTCTCTCTCTCTCTTCCCCTCCCCGATTTGTGCTTTCTCTTTCTCTCAAAATAAATAAACTTAAAAAAAAAGTCACAGAGGGTGAGAGGGAGCTAGCTACCTGTGTTATTTACTAACCCCCTCACTCAGGAAATGCTGTAGGTGCTAGTGACCCAGTGGTGAGTCAAGGGCAGCCTGGCTTCACCACTTGTGTCTCCCCACTGAGCACAGCAGGAAGGGCATCACTGAGCTGGGGAGGAGTCGTGGGGAGGATGGTCCAGGGCCCCAAGCTAGCGCATGGCTTTACTGTCACAGACATCACCTGGCACCCTCCCTCCCACCTGCTGCAGAAGACAGGCTGTCCTCACTGCTCTGGGGAGGACCCGTTCACCGCTGGGGAAGCTGGGCCGCCTGTGGCCAGGATGCCAGAGAGCTCTGTGCTGCACGTAGAACCCAGTTCTGACGCTCTTGCACCTCCGCCTGCCGCAGGCTAAGGCCTACTTGGGATTCTCTCTCCCACCCTCTCTCTCTGCCCCTGTCCCCTGCTCTCTAAAATTAATCATCATCATAATCGTCATCATCATCCAGCAGTATGTATCAAAACTTACTATTGAAAAAATAAAAAGTAATCATCTAATCACAAATACACTGCTTAAAATCATACAGCATGCTCCGCCCTCCCGGGACCCTAATTTTCTCACTTGGAAAGTGAAAGGGTCTCCAGTGCTGGTGGGAGTATAAAGTGCAACCAACTTTTAGAAAATGAATCTGACGATGTCTATTCACATGCAAGACATACACACCTTGGATCCTATAATCCCAGGCAGGAAAATCTTTCTGGAAGTCAAAGAGCCCAGTAAGAAAGGACAGGAGTGAGAATGCAGGAGGATGTTTATCCAAGTGTTACGTGGAGAGGCTAAAGCAAAAATAAAAATACAGAAGCCAACCTGAAAGCCCATCAACAAGGAAATGGTTGAATAACTGATGGTATGTTCGTCTGCAGTACGCGATGCGGATCTTATTAAGGAGAATGAGTTGGGGGCTTTCATTAGGTGCAGCAAAAAGACAGAGGAGAGGAAGAAATTACCTATTGAGACAGGTCAACAAAACTGAGGCAGCAGAAGCAGATGGTCAAGTTGCAACTGATTTGACAGACCCGCAGACCCAAACCTAAGCCCAAGGCTGGGACGGGGAGGGAGGCATGGAAAATTAACACAATCGGGGCTGGTTTGCAACCCTGAACCCCAGAAGGCTCAGGAATTGAAGGCACCGGGTGCCTCGAAAGGTTGGTTTAAAACCAAGGGGATGGATCCGTCTTCAGAAGGACCATATAGACCCCCAGACTGTCTCCCTTGAGCAAGCCCAGGAGGTAAAGCCGAAGGTTCGCTCTCCAGAGAGGCTGACGAGGCAGACTCGGATGTGGCTGAGGGGACACCGAGAAGACAGGAGACTGAATAAAAGTCCCAGCCTCACTCAGCTCCCAGACGCTGGGAGCCAACCTCCGTCTCCACCAAACAAAGACACGGGATGTGTATAGCAGCTTCGTTCATAACTGCCCAAACCAGAGAGCAACGAAGGTGTCCTTGAGCAGATGAATGGATAAGCCAACTGTGGTACATCCAGACAGTAGAACGTCATTCAGCACTAACAAGAAATGAGCCATCAAACCACAGAAAAGACATGGAGAAGGCTTAACTGCATATTGCTAAGTGAAGGAAGGCAATCTGCAGAGCCTGCATGCTGTGTGATTCCAACTATATGATGTTCTGGAAAAGGCAAAACTATTCTGGCAATAAAAAGATCAGTGATAGGGGATGGGTAGGGAAAGAGAGGAAGGGGGAGGAAGAGAGAACTAGATGGAGGACAGGGGACTTTTAAGGCTGTGAAACTATTCTATGTGATATTGTAACAGCAGATACAAGTCATTACACATTTATTAAAAAACCATAAAATACAACAGGAAGCGTTACCCCTAATGTAAACTATAGACTTTGGCTAATAATAATGTATCAATATTGACTTATCAATTGTAACAAATGTATCACACTAATGCAAGACGTTAAAAATAAGAGATACTGTCACCTGAAATTAATGTAACATTGTGTGTCAACTATACTCAAATAAAAATTTATTTTAAAAGAATGGGGGGGTGCTGGGTGGTTCAGTCAGTGAAGCGTCTGACTTTAGCTCAGGTCATGATCTCACGGGTTCATCGGTTGGAGCCCCACTTTGGGCTCTCTGCTGTCAGTAGAGCCCACTTCAGATCCTCTGTCCCTCTCTCTCTCTGTCCCCGGTCTCCAAAAAAAACATTTAGAAAAATAGAGTAAACCGAGGGTGAGGGTTTACGAAACTCTGTACTTTGCACTCAATTTTTCTGAAAACCAGTAACTGCTGAAACAAATAGTCTATGGATTTTTTTTAACTCACAATGAGTCATGACTACATATGCACTAAAAGGGCTAAAATTAAAAAGACAGACAGCACCAAATATTGATGAACAACTAGACTTCCCTTAGCTACTGGAGGCAATGAAAATGGTTCAACCACTTTGGAAAACAAACACACAACCTACCAAGTTACCCAGTCTTGCCCCTCTGAACGATTTGCCCCAGAGATGTGAAAACACATCTACACAGAGACTTGAATACAAATGTTCTATAACAGCTTTAACATAAAAGCCCCAAACTGGAAAGAACCAAACGTTCATTGACAAGTGAACAGATAAACACCCTGTGGTATGTTTATACAGAGGAACACTAGCCAGCAGAAAAGAACAAATACAGTAGCATGTAATTCAGTATCATTAACATTATACTGAAGGAAAGACACCAAACAAAAAAAGCACACGCTGTTCTAGGATAGGCAAAAATAATTTATAGTGGGGGTGCCTGGCTAACTCAGCTGGTAGAACATGTGATCTTGGGGTCATGAGTTCGAGCCCCGTGCTGGGCACAGAGCCTACTTAAAAAAAATAATAATACTTTATAGTGAAAACAAAATCAAGACAAAAAACCCCCTGAGATCAATGGGTGCCTGAGACAGAAGGATTAACTGGGAAGGGACACAGCACTTTTTTTTTTTTGAGGCTATGGAAATATTCTATATTTTGATGGGGCTGGTGATTATCTGGATGTATACAATAGTCAAAAGCTCACAGAACCATATGCTTTATATGGATGCATTTTATTGTATATAAATTAAACTCCAATAGAGTTCATTAAAATGAGAAAGATAAACAAGGTAATTATTAAGTCCACAGGAAACAAACAAAAAACAAACCACAAGAAAGAAAATGTAATCCTAATGTACCTCTATGATTTTGCTGTATTATTTATGTAGTCACATAATGTAAACACTAATCTTAGATTTAATCATTTAAGGTGTGTGTGTGTGTGAAAGAGAGAGAGAGAGAGAGAGAAAGAGAGAGAGAGAGAGAGAGAGAGCGCATATCTGTATTTGTGTGGTTAGATAAAAAAGCTAAATCCTGTTCTAAAACGGATGAGTCAAGGAAAAATAGTAGAAACATGTTGCTTAGAAATTTGGGGATAAATACCAGAAGAAACAGTTTAAAGAGTTCAAAGTGTGTTTCTTTGGGGACAGAGAATCCAAGAGAAGGGGACACTGGGACAAAGGGTTGCTATTAGTCATTTTAAGTCTATTGTTACTATTGATTTTCACAACTATGTACAAGTGTCTTGCTTTGACAGAAGTAAAGTTAAATTTTAAAATAATGTAGGGGCACCTGGGTGTTTCAGTCAGTTAAGCATCTGACTTTGGCTCAGGTCATGATCTCGAGGTTCATGAGTTCGAGCCCCACGTTGGGCTCTGTGCTGACACCCAGAGCCTGGAGGCTGCTTCAGATCCCGTGTCTCCCTCTCTCTCTCTCTGCCCCTCGCTCACTCACACTCTTTTTCTCTCAAAAATAAAATAAATATTTTTAAAAAATGTTTAATAATGTAGAGGCCCACAAGAATGTTCGTGACATACTGTGAAGTGCAGAAAGCTGATTTTGGTGTGATAGGAGAATGACACAGCTTTCACTTAAAAATAAAAACTAACAACAGGGGTAGATGAATTTAGGCGTATAAAGAAAAGAATGGTGAACAACAAAATGTTAACATTAGCTACCTCAGAGGGAAGAAATTAAAGATTACAGAGGCACTGTGGTAGATTATTAACTTTTTCCATATACACTTCTGCATTACCCGATGTGTTATAATAAATGTATGTTAGTTTTCTTATCAAAAACTCAACAACAGCAGCAAAGCTTGAATAAAAAGGATTGAACTGGCTGATCTCTAAGAGTCATACAGGTGTAATATGATAAAAATATGGGACCCCAGCCTAATCTCTACTAAAAGTCCAGACTTTTAGTAATGTGACTTTTATCCCAGACAGGCCCATGTGTAATCTTAGCAAATCGTTTAAAGCCTCCAGTGAATCCACAGATGGCTTCTACTATACTCTGACATACCAGATCCGAGCAATTGGAAAGCTAGCCCGTCACAGATTTCCAGGAGGCGTCAGACAGTTGAAGCAGAGCGTGTGTCTGCACACAGGGAGTTCTGGGTGAGGGGAAGGAAGGTTCTGGCAACCAAGGTCATGCGTCCATGGAGGCATAGTCCTGGATACTTTACCTGATATGCCATTTAATTCTCACAACAACCATCAAAGGAGTATGATGAAGAAATTAAGGCTTAGGGGGTTCCAGATAAACGGGAAGAAACCACATGTCACTCTCACCTCTCAGCAGAATTCACGACCAGCTGAACTAGCCTCACCTGGACCAGGAGATTTGTTTTCCCTTTTCTTTTTTTTTTTTTTTTTTTTTTAATGTTTTACTTACTTTTGAGAGACAGAAAGAGAGAGAGGGAGAGAACACGTAGGGGAGGGGCAGAAAGAGCGAGAGACAGAATGTGAGGCAGGCTCCAGGCTCTGAGCTATGAGCACAGAGCCCAATGCGGGGCTCGAACTCGTGAACTGCAAGATCATGACCTGAGCCGAAGTCAGATGCTTAACCAACTGAGCCACCCAGGCACCTGGAGATTTGTTTCTCTAAGTGAGACAGGACCCCCTGTATAAAAGGAAGGGAGGAAGGGGGGGAAGCACATTTTGGTTACTGCCATCTTTTTTTTTTATTTATTTTTTAATGTTTATTTATTTTTGAGAGAGTGTGAGGGAGGGAAGGGCAGAGAGACAGGGGGACAGATGATCCGAAGCAGGCTCCAGGCTCTGCGCTGACAGCAGTGAGCCCAATGTTGGGCTCGAACTCAGGAACCTCGAGATCATGACCTGAGCCGAAGTCAGACGCTTAACCCACTGAGCCACCCAGGCACCCCCGGCTACTACTCATCTTGAGTTTGTCATCTCTAAAGCAAGGAACATTCCAGCCTAATGGGAGCACCCTGATGTCCCCACACAGCCCTCACTGCTGTGGGCCAGGTTCTTTCCTACTTTTCAAACACAACTCACTCCTTCCTCCCTACTACTCAGGCTATTTCTGGAAGAAAAATGGACTTTGACCTTACTTCTCAAAACCTGTTTTCCGACCAACTCAAATACCTCCCTGACCAGTGCAGCCATGCTTCTCCCCTTTCCCTAGAGCAAACTGGTGAGGCACAAGGGCCCAGGTGCCAAACTGATAGGTTTTGAAATCCAGCTGTCCACCCCCCCACCCAACCCTTGCAGGAGGAAGGAGTAGACCTATTTTTCCTATTCTTCTGCTAAGTACAAGTGAAAACCCTGGGCATTAGATATGAAACAAACATAAAAAGATGCTGCTGGGTGGAGGGAAAAAGGCAGACTGGCTAGTCACCTCAGGATCTGAGGCACAACATGGTGGTGACCTCCCCGGGTTTTCTCTGTGCTTCATATATCCCAGATTCAGAACTGGGAAAAGCGGCAACCCAGAAACATCAATGGGCGCAGACTGAAAAAGCCTAACAAAGCCCTCTTTCTCTCTAGCCAAAGGACTAGGCTGGCGGTAAGCTAGCAAGACAAAACTTTTAGACAATAACCACTTGACAACAGCTAAATAGCACAGAAAAAACATGTGGCCCATCATCGCCCATACCAGCAAAGGCCAAGTGGGGAACCTAGACTTCTAACCTTGTGAGGCTATACCAAGGTGCCTCACCCACTGGCTAGTAATAAGGGCTGCTCCCATCCCCTGCCCCCATCTTCCGTGCAGTGTCAGTGGAAACCATACAGATAGGCTAAACTTTCCCCCTTACCCAGCAGTAATGGTAGCCACCCTCCCAGTAAGGAAACCTAGTGGTGAACTGGGACCTCTATCTACCTCCACCTGGCAGTAATCAGGTAGCACCCACCCCCTGAACCTGCTAAAGTAGTGCCAGCAAACCCATCTAAAATAGAAGGTTTTAATAATATCCAAAGTCTCATAAGACAATACAAAACTGTCCAGGAATCACCAAAAAAAACAACTTTTAGAACTAAAAAGTGAGTTTAGCAAGATCTTGGGATGCAAGAAAAACTTGCAAAAGTCAACTGTACTAGCAGCGAACACATGGACACCAGTTGAAAATACAATATCATCTACAACCCCTCAGGAAAAAAAATACTGAGGTAAAAATCCAACAAAACATGTGGAGGACTGGTATAATGAAAAGGACACAGTTCTGATTAAAGAAATGGAGAGACATACCATGTTCATGGAATGGCAAATTCAACATGGCAAAGATGTCAATTCTCCCCAGATCAATATACCAAATTAACACAGTGCCTATCAAAATCACAGCATGATTTCTGTCAATGTAAACAAGATTATTCTAATATTTACATGTAAAACAGCCAAAAAAAAAAACCTAGGATACAGCTAAATAGTAATTTTGAAAAAGGAGGATTTCTCAAGAGAAGTGGGAGGAATAATACAACTTACTATCTAGCTACACTATCAAAACAGTGTGGTATTAACAGGGCAGTAGACACACAGCCCAATGAAACAGAACACAGAATGCTGAAATAAACCCACCTATATATACCCAATTGATTTTTGGTAAAGGTGCAAAAGCAATTCAATGAAGAAAGCCTTTTTAACACATAGTGCTGGGGCAATTGGAGCAAAAGGTAAAAGAAGAAAACATTGAAGCAAAATAGGCAAGAACAGTAAAAACCGTGACTGAAGTCTCAGGCCCTATACAAAAATGAACCCAAAATGGATCATGAGGTTACATGTAAAAGTTAAAATTATAAAACTTTTAGTAGGAAAAAAAAAAGGTAAAATAAATTTTTTAGGATTTAAGTGTAGGCAAGGGGTTTTTAGACTGGACACCAAAAGCATGACAGATTTACTATATATATATATTAGACTTTATTAAAAACTTTTGCTTTGTAAAAAAAACGTTGTTAGGAGGAAGAATGACAAGCTACAGAGCAGAAAGACTATTTGTGAACCACATATCCAACAAAGGACTGTCCACCCCCTCAGTCCTATATACTGTATACAGTGTGTATATATATATATATATATATATATATACACACACACACACACACACACACACACACACACACACACACACAGTATATACTATATATATACAGTACATATACTCAGGCTATATACTGTCATATACTCAGAGTGTATAAAGATCTTTCAAACTCGACACTAAAAAAGCAACCAATCCAAATAGAACATGGGCACGAAGAAACATCTCATCAAAGAAGATAAATAGATGGCAAAAATACACATGACAAGATGTTCAACGGTACTGGTCATGAGAGAAATACAAATTGAAACTACTATAAGAGACTACTGCACACCTATCAGGATGGTTAAAATAAAAAATAGTAACATCACCGAATGCTGGTAACCCAAAGGAGGTGGATCCCTCGCTCCTGCTAGTGGGAATGCAAAATGGTACAGCTACGCTGGGAAAACAGTTTGGCAATTTCTTAAAAACCAAACACGTAACCACCATATAACCCAGCAGTTGAACTTCTGGGCATTTATCCCAGAGAAATAAAAAATTATGTTCACTCAAAAACCTGTACACTGAAGTTTATAAGCAGTTTTACTTTTAATAGTCTAAAAAATGGAAACAACCCAGATGTCCTTCAGGTGGTGGGTGGCATAAACAGACTATGGCTCACCTACTCCGTGTACTACTTTTCAGCAATAACATGGAATGAACTACTGATACGTGTGACAACCCGGAAGAACCTCCCGAGAAGATTAAATGACAAAGAAAATCCCAAAAGTTTATATATGCATGCATAACATTATGATGCTAATTTATGTACATCTATACAGGTTAATTACACATATAATTTCATAACATTCTTGAAAAAATAAAACTATAAAAATGGAGAAGAGATTACAGGTTGCCAGGAGTTAAGGAGGTAGAGGAAACAGAGAGAGGTGGGTATGTTACAAAAGGGTACCATAAGGGATGCTGGAACCTTCTGTATCTTGTCCGTAGCCATGTCCATATCCTGGTTGTGACACTGTACTACAGTTTTGCAAGATGTTACCACTGGCAGAAACTGGACAAAAAGTTCATAGGATCTCTCCGTATTATTTTTTTGCAATTGCATATGAATCTATAATCGTCTCAAAATAAAATGTTTGAGGTTTATTTTTTTTACAAATCTAGCTGTGTGCATTTGGTCAAGTTATTCTAGGCCTTTCTATGCTTTTTTTCCTTGGGAGTAAAACAGAGGTAATAGAAATAACACCAGCCTCATGAAATTATTGTGATTTGTAAAAGTTCCCTAGACATTAAATATTTAAACAGAGCTTAGCAGATACTACTCAAAAAATACGAAACACTATCATTTCAATCAATAATTCACAAGTATTTATTGGCCACCTGCTATATGCCAAGACTCAATAATTTCTTTAAAAATGGGGATCTTCGGGCACCTCAGTTAAGTGTCCAACTTCGGCTCAGCTCATGATCTCACGGTTTGTGAGTTCTAGAACTGTGCTGGGCTCTGTGCTGACAGCTCAGAGCCTGGAGCCTGCTTCGGAGTCTGTGTCTCCCTCTCTCTCTGCCCGTCTCCTGCTTGCACTCTGTCTCTTTCTCTCTCTCTCTCAAAAATAAATAACATTAAAAAAATAATTAAAAAAATAAAAATGGGCATCTCATCTTGACAGGTAGTGCTACATAGTAGTGAAAGCATAGGCTTTGGCATAAGCAAGCGACCTGGATTTAGAACCCCAGCACTATCATCACTCTTGCTGTGCATCCTTGGGCAATTTACTTAACCACGCTGAACTGCTTTTTCTTTAACAGTAAAATGGAGTGAATAACACACACTCATAAGGTTATGAGGACTGACATGATGCATGTAAATGCCTGCCACATTGCAAATCATCAATAAATGGTAACTATTTGCATGATGACTCATAGAGTCTCTTTACTGTTACTTTCTTTTCCCATGCATTTAAGATTGAGAATATATCCAGGCATCCCTCCTGACACCTAGGATAATGTGATACACACATAAAGTGCTCAATAAGTAGTTATTTAAAAAAATAGAATAAACATTGAAAATTATTGTTAAAATAATATATGTGGTAGTAATATAATTATCAATTAATAACATATTGTATTAAAAATAATATATATTTGAATATGTAATACAATATATTTTATATTATATATTTCATATATAACTATTATTAATCAATAATATAAAATGGTACATTATTAGAAATTAAAAACTGGCAATCCTTAATGAAATTAAGTATATGTATGCCTTCTCCTGAATAGAAGATCCAAGGAAGTTCCCCCACAAGCCCATGAAGGGGCTTATACAAGGTTGAGCATTGCGATACTCCTCAAGGATGCAGGATACCAGGGCACCCCAGACATCCACCACTAGGAAGATGGAGAGTAAAATGGAGCGAAAGCAGCTAAAAATCAATGAACTAGAGGGAAATATAGTCACGTGGCCAGATGTTAGAAACAGTGTGAATTAAAAATAGTAAGAGACAGAACGGAGTTTCTTTGAGAATACCACTCATGAAAATAAAAACACAAACTCGGGGCACACTGGGCTGGCTCCATCGGAAAAGCGTGTGACTCTTGATCTCGGGGTCGTGAGTTTGAGCCCCACGTTAGATGCAGAGACTACTAAAAAATGAATAAACTTAAAAAAAAAATAAAACAATGAAAACACAAATTCATTCACACACACACACCACAAAATGACAAATTTTAGGAGGACGCGCATGTTTTAAAGAGATACATTAAATCCATCATGGTGGCTATCAGGGGATAGGAAGAATAGAGATCAAAGACGATGAAGATTTTTAAAAATCATTAACACAGAGAAGAGCCTAGAATCTGCTGCTAACGACAAGCTAGAGACTGGATGAAATACTTAAGCCACCTCTCAATATTTGGGTCCAAAACAATATGAATCCATATGAAACAAATAAATATAAACTGCTCTGTTCCAATTATTGATGTTATGCAACAAAACCAATGGTTTGAAAAGCACATCGCTCCCTCTTCCAACTTTGAAGTCACTATGAGGATTTCAAGAATTTTGCCTGTGGATACAGCATTTCAGGGACACTGGTATTTTCTTCCCATTTCTGTCTTCTGCGACCATCCAATATTTTCATCACTGGTGAATCAGACACCTGCAATCTGGAGGAGCGAAAATGATGTCCAGGGTCTCAGCATCTGGAAAAGCTGAAGGAAGGGTGTGTGCACCACTCAGGGTCCTTTGCATTTGGTTTCAGGGTCAGAACCCAGATGCAGGTGGGCAGAAAATTACTTTTTTCCTCGAAGTTAATATACAGCTCTCCAAGAAGCAGGAGATACAAGTTGCCCGGCCATGGTTTCCTCAGTTGCTGGCCATCAGCACACTTATATCTGTCTATCAACACAGTGGCTCATTCTCTCACTCCAAGGAAAGGCTGAGGCTAATGAATACATTCCGGGAGGAAAACGTGATGATTGGTAATACCTACCATAAATGATGCCAATGTGAACAGTGGGAATTTCTGGAATGTGAGATTCTGAATGTTTTTCCTCTTTCTCCCTATACCCTTACCCTAATTGGAAACACGCCTACAAAACATGCCTTGCTTTGGTCATTGTGGGAAAAATTTTTTTTCAAAAAGAAATAATAGCATCAGTTTATCAGTCAGAAGGCTTAAAAGAGTCATGTTTCCTTTGGCACCCTAGAACTATATTGCAAAACATAAATGCATTTTCAACCAATAACTATTCTAAATACTTAGGCCACGTGTGTCCTGAGGGAAAAAAAGTCCACTACTCACCCTGCTTATGAGATGCCCATGGTGTAAAGGGCTTGGATGATTAGAAGATGCCTTGAGCTCCTGTGACGGGACACCGCCAGAAGCAATCCCAAGGTAAATCTCTGGCCACCAAGTCTCCCTGCCCTGCCCCCAAAACACACAGGTGATTGATTTAAAAATACCACCAAGTGGGTGTCATGTGACTTAGTGGTGAAGTGTGTGGACTCGGGAGGCACATTTTCCCGGGTCCCCACTCTGGGTCTCCACTCTCTCATTGTAAAGCTTTAGTCAAGATATTGGCCCAGTCTGTCCTTTGGGTTCTACTGTGATGGGTAGATAAAAACAGTTATCTATATAACTGATTTGAAAATTAAATGAGCTAATGCATAGAAAGGATTTAGAACAGTCTGGAGAACGGGAAAATCACTAAATGTTAATTTCCATAATAACTTATCAAGATAATTTAAGTTTCATTATTCCCTCAATTTCGAAACATTATGTAAGAAACATAGGGGCGCCTGGGTGGCTCAGTGGGTTAAGGGTCCGACTTCGGCTCAAGCCATCTTCTCACGGTTCGTGAGTTCGAGCCCCACGCAGGACTCTGTACTGACAGCTCAGAGGCTGGAGCCTGCTTCAGATTCTGTGTCTCCCTCTCTCTCTGCCCATCCCTTGCTCATGCTCTGTCTCCCTCTCTCTCAAAAAATAAACAAACATTTAAAAAAATCAAATAAACATTTCAAAACAAAGGAATATTTGTTTGCCCATAATCCTACTTCCCAAACATGAGAACTGATTTCATTTCTTTGCATTCCCTTCCCAATTTTTAATTCTATATCAAACACACATGCAGAAAGACAGTCCTTCCCTCAGTTCCATTTCCGAAGAGGGGGAAAGAACTTGAATAATTCTCTCCTAGAAATTACACTTGATGGATTAATTACTCAAATGTATTTCTATATTTAGATTGAAAAGGAATACAAAACCCAAAAAACCTTATCAAGAGTCAAAAGCAGTGACTTGAGCTTCTTCTGAGTTTAACTATCAGTGACACTGAGTCAACTGAGGGCATCTTGCCTGTCCCATTCTGCTTCTTCCTTCCCACCCTCCAGTCACAGGCTCCTGGCTCATCCCAAATACCCTTCTAGGCTCTCGGGCTTCCTACGCGCCACTCCTTCTCAATCCTCCCTCTCAGCTGCTTCTACCAACCCTTAAAACTGACCTCAAACGCTACATCCCCGGAGAACACCCATTGCCTTGATGATTAGTCACCAAATGAGTTTCCCTCACCACATTGTGTCGTAATTATTAGGGCACAGGCTTTCTTTTAAGATTGGAGACTTTCAGCTGACTCTTCCTGGTCAGCAGTGTTTAACACAATAGTGGTCTGGCTGCTACTCCAAGAAGCAGAGGACAAGAGATACCGCTGTCTTCTTGTATTTTTGACAGCCTGGAGCCTTAGACCACTTCCACGTGGGTTTCTGCACAGCCGATGGGCTGTTGGGGCAGGAGCACACAAATGCGGAATCAGTCACCTTCAGGAAGGCAGGATGGAGTGTCCCGGGGGTCTCTCACAGACCCCTCTCCGTAGGCTCAGTTACAACTTACAAAGCAGCCAGGCTCTCAAGTCAGCCAGAAAGGCAAAAATTATGTATATGGTAGTCAAAATTTCCCTCGAAAATTCTTTCCATTGCCCATAAAGTAGGATGCACACATTTTTCTATATTCAGCCCATTAAACTAATACATATTTAGAACTCAGTAATATAGAAAACTACAGATATTGCATAATAGAGAGCACACGCTATGTGCAAAAAATAACTTCACAGTACTTTTAATCACATGAAAGAAAGATGCATATGGTTGAATTTGCTTTAGTTGAACGTGTACATAATGTAAATCCACAGTTTAGTATTTTCATCAGTGATCTCAGAGCAAGAGCAACTAAGTTTGGGCGAAACAAAAATGACATTCGTTGAACGCCTGCTCCATGCCAAGCTCTGTGCTAAGTGCCTGTAAGTATTAACGAATGCCAGTGTCACCACCCAGTGAGGTCAGAAGCACTATTATGATGCCATTTTATAGACGAGCAAACTGAGACATAGAGAGGGTCAGACAACTGGTCAAGGGGACACGGCTGCTATGTGGTCTGAGAACGCAGCAGTCCGGCTCCCTGGCCACGCCCTACGCTGACTGCCTCCCTTAGCGGCTGTACGTTGACGGAGACCGTGTGCGTGTGGTGGTGGTGGTGATGGAGATCCTGGGGATTTCAGTTGAAAACAAACTCAAGTAGAGCAAAAATGTGACGTGCCTGCCAAAAAAGCGTGATTCTTGGACCACTTCAACACTTGCTCCAGAAATGGCAAGGAGAGGTCCTATTGTACGTTCAGTGGAAAGATCGGCTCACATCTGAAGTGCTGGGAGTCAACTCCAGTGATCTCTCTAAACCAAATACTGAGGAGACGAGCAGGGGTGTGGAAATAATACTTGATGGGGGAAGGAAGGGATGAAGGGGAGGGGGTGTGAAATGTGGGAGAGAAACCCCAAGAAGCAGAAGAACACAGAGTTCCAGCATACATTCTGGAATCAGCCTCCTGCACTCGTTGGGCAGGACACATTTTCCTTTTTACCACTCGGTTTTCTCCCCTGTAAAATAGGGGTATTATTGCTTACTTTGAAAAATTCTTACCAAGATGGAATGAGGTGATACACTAAGTCCCACGCAGAGCACTTGACCCACAGTAAGGACTCAAAAAAATTATCCATCGCTGTCAGCATTATGACATAGTAACAATGGGAAAAGTCTGTGAAGCCAGGGATTCGAGCCTAAGAATGAATTTCCTGATAGTTAAACTGTCCCAAAATAAAGGATGCTGCCTTAGAAGGTAGTAACTTCTCCGTCACTGGCCGTCCTGTCCACAACTTGGCAAGTTACACCCCGACACTGGGGGGTGTTACTCAGATGGTGGTCTAGGAACTCCTCAGCTGACATTTTTATGCACCAATGATTCCACAGCATCCCAAGTAGGGTCACATATCCAAACCAAAAATAGAATCAACAGAGGCATAAAATAAGTAAAATTTATGCCTTTAGCTTCAGTTTGGTTTAGGTAAATACCCTCAAATCTTACCATTCTTCTAACAGTTTTTCACTTTATTTTTTATCCTTAAAAAAAAAAAAAGACACAGCCAGTAGATTTGGAAGAAAGGGAGTTAACAAAGCCAAGTGGTCACTGTCAACAAGAAAAAAATCCCTCTGACCCTCCACAACCGTATGGTTAGAAGTGCTAAAGGAGATTCTAAAGTTTCAAAACAAAGTTCACAGTTTCCAAGGCCACACTTCACACATTTTAGATGATGGAAATGGGCATCAGGATTCTGATCGATCGACACTGCCCTGTGTTCTCTGTGGCTACGGCTGTGACATTCCCGCTAAGCGGGGTGCTGTCAGGAGCACCAGCCACCCAGTTTCAGGAGCCACCTGTCACACCTAGAGACCAGTTTGGAAAGGAAACTTTTCTGCATATGGATTCCCAAACCCCTGTCTGCAGAAAGAGCTTTTTAAAAGTTCCTCAAAGCCCTGAAGTTGCTAGAGGAAGGGCTTATTAAGGAGGCTGAAATCTGAGCCCTTAGAGAAGGCTCGGATGAATTATGTAGAACCTGTAGGGGAAAGTGGGTGTTCAGCCTCCGGTTTTATCTACCCTTATTCCTGCCATCAAGGACACAGGCACCCACACCACACCATCTAGTCAAGTCTTGGGACAGAAGTGGAGTCATTCATTCTATCTGGTAATCGTAGCCCCTAAAGATATTACCTCCAAAATGAATAATCGTCATGTATTTACCTTATAGGATTCAGGCATGCGCCCTGAGTAGACCGATCTGAATTTTATAAGTACGACAATGCTAACAATAAAAGTCTCTATAAGAATTTTCCCCTGTCAACAAAATCATGAAAATTCTAAGTGTAGCGGTGTTTTGGAAGCAAAGAGCTCCAGCCTTTCGTTGTATAGGCGACAACGCTAAATGCACGAAGGACAGTGACTCACCCAGGCTGCACCAGGGGATACGTGACCTCCATGAGGAGAACCACCCCCTTTCTCTCTCTGCCACGGTCTTCCTCCACCAGGACAACTGGGGGGAAATCCGGCTGTCCCTTGTCCCTGTTCCAGAGCCTCCTGCTACAGCCAGGACACCATCAAACGCACAGGACTAAAACTAGACCTGAGTCCACAGATGTAGGAAAATGCCAAGGGACAGCATTCCTTCCCTCTGTCTTGAGAGTCACCCTGTTCTTCAGTGAGGCCTCTCCATAACCCCTGAAGGGGCCTTGTCATCTTTTTTCCAGCTCAGAGTTTTGAAGCTCACTAAGCACAGCTCCCAGGGGCATCTGTGTGAGGCCCGAGGAGGAGGGACGATGGAAGGCACAAGCCTGTCACCTTCTCCTAAGGTACTGAAGAGCCCAAGAAAGTCTTAAGAGGAGTAACTTTTTAGCTCCTGCACCCCAGGTCCCTTTCTATTAGCCTCTTAGTGGTCTAGCCTCAGACACAAAGTGCCCAGGGAAGTGCGGAAACTAGGCGTTCTCAGGAGAACGTGGGGCAAAGGGAAACTCTGGTGACGTTCTCCTGGAGTATCCAGGGGATTAGGGGCACAGGAAGGGTAGGGCCCATTAGTTGGGCAGGCACCTAGAGATGTGATCTCTGGGCCGAGGTTGAGCCTCCTCACCAGGAAGCAGATATCTGGGGCCAGAATAATCGCAGATTAGTCTCCAGAAACCAAAGGAACCAGGGGAGGGCAGTGCAGCTGCAGGAGTGGGAACAGTAGAGCTCCCATGAAGCAGAGGCTCTTATGGGCCCTAGGATGGCCTCTGCTCCACCCCTCCCAAGGACAGCAGAGATCTTGCGTTCTCCGTAATGTAATGGAATCTTTCTTCCAGGTTCTCTGCATCTGAATGGGGCCCCACAGTTCAGGGTCTCCCTCTGTTCTGGAACTCACCATTAGGAGCCAGCATATGGTAGTGGTTAGAACACTGGGAACCAAATACTTACATTCAAACCTTGGTTCTAGTACTCATGTGACCCTGGACAGATTGCTAAATATCTCTGTGCCTTAGGTTCCTCATCAGTAAAATGGAGTCCTCATAGGGTTCTTGTTTGGATTTAACCAAAAGGACTTATGGGGCACCTTGGTGGCTCAGTTGTTAAACGTCCAACTTCAACTGATCTCATGGTTCGTGGGTTTGAGCCCCGCATTGGGTTCTGTGCTGACAGCTCAGAGCCTGGAGCCTGCTTCAGATACTGTGTCTCCCTCTCTCTCTCTGCCCCTCCCCTGCTCACACTCTGTCTCTGTCTCTTGAAAATAAATGCCAAAAAAAAAATTTTTTTTAAAAGGACTCATAAGAGTGCCTTGTATGTACTAAGTTCTATATAAGCGTTTGCTATTATTATCTTTTCCCCCTGGAGTTTTCAGGTCTTGAATGCTATTAACCAAACTCAAAGGAAACGATGCACCAGACGGAAAGTCTAAATCGAGGCTTGCAACCACCGAGTAGATAGAAAAAAGTCTGGTCAGTTGGACAGTCTCTTTCCATTCAAGTAAGAGAAGTCTACTTGAGAAACTAGATAAAGATCAAAAGATTGCTTTCTGAGCCCAGAGTCAGATCATCATCCCTCTGGGTTGGCCACACAGAGAAGGACAGTGTCCTCTTTCCACTCCTGATCGTCCCTGCCAAGTGGACCTGAAGACTTGTGTCGGTGGGTCAGGACATACTCTGCCCCAAAAAGTGTTAGAGACAAATGGACCAACTCATGCTCAAACTCTTCCATTTTCAATGATATGTTTCATACTGGCAAAGAGGTTTTTCTGAGAGGCAGATGACAGAATGGGGTCTGAGAACGCAGGGAGAAGGTACCCTAGAATCGGGGGTGTGCCCCAAGAGAAGGGATCAGGCCACATGTCAGCAGTACGATTCACTGAAGGCAGCTGCACCGAGGCAGCATATGGATTATCACCTTGTTCATATCCATCTACAGAAAGCTTATGAACGTGACACTTAAAGCCATCTGCTGCCCATTTCTGCCATATCACCTGCTGTGATGCAGAGGTCAAGATCTTGAGCATCTCTTTCCAGGCCTGATCCAGTGACCTTCAGCTTTAGATCAGCCAGGTTGGGAGTCTTTGTCCCGCGGAAGTGGGCCGATGCTACAAGAGAGCCCATTGTTAAACATTTACCAGCACACCACAGGGCTGCTTCCTCACCACTTCACTGAAACGGCCCTTATGGGGCCAAATGACTTCACTGTCACTCAATCCAACTGGCACTGTTTGGTTTGTATTTTTCTCGAGCTCTCCAGAGCGTCTGATGGG
This sequence comes from Panthera onca, assembly GCF_046562875.1. Taxonomy (NCBI): domain Eukaryota; kingdom Metazoa; phylum Chordata; class Mammalia; order Carnivora; family Felidae; genus Panthera; species Panthera onca. Next base: position 11,487,383 of record NC_138345.1, on the reverse strand, counting down.
TGATCATTTCCTCCCTCTTGAACCTCCTTTCCTGCCTAGCTGCTGGGGCCCTCTGCTGACTCTTCTTTTGTTTCTAAGCACGTTTACTCAGGTGCTACAAGATTCACTTCTCCTACGAGGCCCTGAAATGTTGGGTGTTTCCCACAGCTCTCGCCCTGATCCTCGCAATACGGCCTTTAAGACACAGCTGGGTTGCTTCCTCCAGGAAGACCGCCTGACCTCACCTCCACCACAGATGAATGCCTGTCTCCTCATGTGTCCCCTCTGCTAGAGGGCAAGGACTTGGAAGACCAGGACATGGAATGACAGAAACAAGGAAAAAAACAATAATGATCAACAGCCGCTACTGGCACTTACGCTCTACCAGGCATTGTCCCAAGTGTCTCGCACGGATGATTCCATTTTGCTGTTTACACCAACCCCATGAGTTCTCCCACGAGTCACTTGACGCTTTCAGAGCTGAAATAACTTGCCCAAGATTACACACTGGTAGCAACTCCAAAGGGCAGGCGCTGAAGCCAACACGTGTAACCGTCATGGCCCCACCATGTCTTTTTCAGTTGGTGGAGCCCAAAAACGTGATTGCACCTATGTTTGAGGGGAAAAAAACCAGAGGGATGGAGAGGCAGGGGCATCCTGTCCAAGTGAATGTTCTGCAATCTCAGTGCAAGCTCTTGTTGATGACATTGTTGAAAAAAATGGAATGGTTCTTAACTGTGATCTACTTGGTTCTTTACAAGTACCAATTTTCAGGCTCGTGGGGCTGGATTTTTGTTGTAAAACACAACTTATGGTTCCTTCTTATCACCGGTTTCATGAAAATATTAATGCAGCATGAAAGGAGAAAAAATGCTACCTAAAGCCTGACGATCTTCAATCTCTCCACATAAACAGCAAAACACTTGACATAAATCTGCTCTTAGTTCCATGGATTCATTGGTATCTATATATTATCTCCGGGGGATCTGTTTTGTTCTGTTATGAAATCTCAGGTTCCCCCCACCCATCCCAAATAAAATAAAAAGTGTCCTCTGGGTTTGAACTCCTGCTGGTTGTAAAAGCAAAGGTATCTTTGCGTTTGGGTAGGAAAGTGCCGTGATACATCTGAGCAAGTCTGCAAAGCTGTGTCTGGCTCCGGATCCTCAGGGTAATTAGAGCCTGCCAGGAATTTGCTGGAAGGTTTATGCTTTTGTGTCTGTGGTGGAGGCGGTGCATGCTCAGGGATGCTCAGTCAACGTGAACAGTGCAGGGGAGACATTCCTGGGAAATTAACACGTCACTAAGTGGCCAGGAGGTTTTCTGAATTCCTCTCATTACAAAATCCACAATTCTCAACAACAGTTTACCATTTACAGTGATGTTGTGGGATAGTTTATTAGAAGGTTCTTGAACAGTCAGCACTGGAGTATCCTCACTAATGAGGGAATGGGACACGCAGGTGGTAAATTTGTATTTGGCTTCAAAGCCCCATAGGAAAGAAAAAGAGAGAGGGAGGGAGGGAAGAGAGAAAGACAAGAGAGGAAAGGAAAGGAAAGGAGGGGAGGAGAAGAAGGAAGGAAGGAAGGAAGGAAGGAAGGAAGGAAGGAAGGAAGGAAGGAAGGAGGGGTAGAAGGAAGGAGGGAAGGGAAGGGAAGGGAAGGGAAGGGAAGGGAAGGGAAGGGAGAGAGGGAGGGAGGGAAATGAAAGAACTGGCATTTGCTGGAAACCTGTTCTGCCCAGTCTGAAGATGTTCCCACACCAATCTGGTGCTGGGAGCCCAAGAATGCAATCCCTGATATGACCCCCAGAGTGCAATTCACAAGAGATTTGACTCCACTTCCTTAAGAGGAGAGTGCATACACATTTTCTCACTCAATACCACTCATGGGCTGAAGTCAGTTCCTTCACTGAGTGTTCACTGAGAGGTGGAGTTTGTCTATTCCCCCATCTAAATAGGAAGACCCAGCTCACGGGGATAATGACAAAATAAATGCCAAAATGGAAAATACTGGGCCTCAGGGGCCATGTCTGTGATGTGATGGAGGATGTGCTTTGTATGGAAGGCGCCTCTAAGAACCAGATTCTCTGATTCCAAGTTCAGGTGTCCGTCACCACTGCTATCTGAGTGTTAACCACTGTGTGCCAGGTGCTCCCTAAGCACTCCTGGGTTTTAGAGAACAACAGAAAATTGAGTCAGAGAAGACATACGCCAAGGATGGAGGTGAAAATGTGAGTTTTGTTCCTGAGAGCTGGTGCTTCACTGACCCCTGAACTTTTTGTTTTTATTTGTTTTGTTTATTTTTGTTTTGTTTTGTTTTTAATTCCAACATAGCTGACATACTATACTTATGTTAGTTTGTTACGTTACGTTAGTTTCAGGTGTACAATATCGTGATTCAACACTTCCGTACATCACCCAGCGCTCATCACAAGTGCACTCCTTAATCCCCATTACCTATTTCACCAGCCCCCAACCCCCTCCCCTCTGGAAACCAGCAGTTTGTTCTCTATAGTTAAGAGTCTGTTTCTTAGTTTGTCTCTTTTTTGTTTTCCTTTGTCCATTCGTCTTATTTGTTAAATTCCACATGAGTAAAAATCATATGGTATGTATCTTTCTCTGGCTGACTTATTTCACTTAGCATTATACTCTAGCTCCATCTATGTTGTTGTAAATGGCAAGATTTAAATCTTTTTCATGAAAGAATAATATTCCATTGATAATTATACCACATCCTTTTTATCCATTAATCTGTTGATGAACACCTGGGCTGCTTCCATAATTCGACTATTGTAAATAACGCTGCTATAAACATTGGGGTGCATGTATCTTCCAGAATTAGTGTTGCTGTATTCTTTGGGTAAATACCCACTACTGTAATTACTGGATTGTAGGACATTTCTATTTTTAATTTGGGGGGGGACCTCCATACTGTTTTCCACAATGGCTATTCCAGTTTGCATTCCCACCAACAGTATACAAGGGTTCCTTTTTCTCCACATCCTCATCAACACCTAAACGCTAAAATGTTGACTTTAGCCTTCTGACAGGTGTGAGGTGGTATCTCATTGTGATTTTGATTTTCATTTCCCTGATGATGAGTGATGATGAGCACCTTTTCATGTGTCTGTTGGCCATTTGTGTGTCTTCTTTGGAGAAATGTCTTTCTGTGTCTTCTGCCCACTTTTTCATTGAATTATTGGGTTTGGGGGTGTTGAGTTTTCTAAGTTCTTTATATATTTTGGGTACTAACCCTTTACCAGGTATGTTGTTTGCAAATATCTTCTCCTATTTGGTAGGTTTTCTGTTAGTTTTGGTGATTGTTTTGCACAGCTTTGTTGCGCAGAAGCTTTTTATTTCAACGTAATCCCATTTTCTGTTAGTTTTGGTGATTGTTTCCCTTGCTGTGCAGAAGCTTTTTATTTTGACACAGTCCCAATAGTTTATTTTTGCTTTTGTTCCCCTTGCCTCTGGAGACATATCTAGAAAAATGTTTCAAAGGCCAATGTTGGAGAAATTACCACCTGTGTTCTCCTCTAGGATTTTTATGGTTTCAAGTCTCACATTTATGTCTTTAATCCATTTTGAGTTTCTTTTTGCGTATGGTGTAAGAAAGTGGTCCATGTTCATTCTTTTGCATGTAGCTGTCTCATTTTTCCGACACCATTTGTTAAAGAAACTGTTTTTTTTCCCATTGCATATCCTTGCCCACTTTGTCAAAGATTAACTGACCATATAAATGTGGGTTTATTTCTGGGTTTTCTATTCTGTTCCACTGATCTTTGCATCTGTTTTTGTGTCAGTACCATACTGTTTTGATTACTATACTTTCATAGTATCACTTGAAATCTAGAATTAGATACCTCCAGTTTTCCTTTTCTTTTTCAAGGGGCTTTTGTGGTGCCATACAAATTTTAGGATTGTTTGTTCTGTGAAAAAATGCTGGTGGTATTTTGATGCAATTGCATTAAATGTGTAGATTGCTTTGGATAGCACAGGCATTTTTACAAGTCTTTTACCCTCCTGGTTAAGTTTCCTCCTAGATATTATATTATCTTGGGTACAATTGTAAATGAGACCGTTTTTGTAATTTCCGTCTCTGCTGCTTCATTACTAGCATATAGAAATGCAACAAATTTCTGTACGTTGATTTTATATCCTGTGACCTTAATGAAGTCATTTATCAGTTCTAGTAGTTTTTCTGATTGATCCCCAGATTCCGTAGCCCAATCTGCAACCCTTGGCCCCGAAGGACAGCTGCAGGTCTCTGCTGCAGAAGGATCAGAATGTACTTGCCAAGGAAGCAAGAGGCCCCTCTGGGGCCAAGCTGTGCACTCAGGCCAGTCTCCCAGGCTCTCCATTGCTGCGTGGCTGCTCCTTGAACTGTGCAGGGGTGTGAAGGAGGCCAACGAGGCCAATGAGGAGCCTCTACTGACTGAGCTGCCGGAAGTCTGAAGCCCAGGAAATGCAGGTTTTACTCTGAGCACATGTTCTCATGTCAGTTTCACAGCATCTCTGAGCCAGGACGCCCAGATCTCCACTGTACTGAGCACAGGAAAGTGAGGCTCAGCAAGGTGGGGACAATGGACCAAGGTCAACCCAAGCAGGAAGGACAGCGGGATTGGTACCAAATGTGCCAGGCGCTCCAGCCTGTGCTGTCAGCCCTGCCCTAGAGGCACAGTGGGAGCCCTGGAAGGTGAGTGATTTGGCCCAAGTGCCACACGTGGCAGTGGTTGGGAGAGACTAAACAGAACGCTATTTTCTGATCAATCACACAGACCTCATCACTAGGATAATAGCTTCATGTCTGTAATCCACTATCCTCCAAGGGAGAAAATGAACCTTGATTATACCATTGAAGATTTCATTTGTAAAATGATTCTTCTGACCTTAGAACCCATTGCAAATAGCTGTCTATGACCTCCAGGCACATCTTCTGCCCCAGAGGTCAGAGGTTAGAGTGGTCTAGGCCACAAAATAGTGAAAGAACTCCTACAGGTCCAACCACAGCACAGAACTTTCGGATTCCTCATTTTAAACTCATTCTCCCCGAAGAACATCTGTTCATGATATTTCACACTGCTGGCTCCACTGGTACAGGATGTTAGCAGAAGAACTAGTGATTTTCTAGAACTATTTAAAGGAGTACTAGGGGGACTGCTGGGTGGATCAGTCAGTTAGGTATCCGACTCTTGATTTCGGCTTGGGTCAGGATCTCTGCACTCCTTAACAGTTCATGAGTTTGAGCCCCATGTCAAGCTCTGCACTCTGTCAGTGCAGAGTGAGATTCTCTCTCTCTCTCTTTCTTTCTCTCTCTCTATCTCAGCCCCTGTGCCCCCCCAAATAAATAAATAAATAAATAGATAGATAAATAAATAAATAAATAAATAAATAAATATTTTTAACAAAAGAAGTATTGGAGCAAGAAACATGGAAAAGAAACAAGAAAGAATAATACACAAAAAAATGCCAACTAATACAAGTAGGTAACATTTATTGAGCACATATAAGTCAAGCACTGTTCCTAGTATTTTATGGGATTTAATTCATTTAATTTCACGCTAACCTTCAAGATAAGCACCGCCATTAGCATCTTTGTACAGATGGAGAAACTGAGGCACAGAGATGAGAACGAACCTCATGACTCAATTTGTACACCCAGTGAGACCTCAACCCTCCCTGCGACCCCCAAGTTACATTGCCTGACCACCAAAAATGGACACCACACTAGCCTTTAATGGGAAGATGACTTCCTCCCTCAACCAATTCCCCTGCTTTGTTTCAAGGAAAGGAAAACAAGTCAAATATAAACTAACTTCTCCTAGTCGAGGAGTGGACAGCAAGGCTCCAGCTTATTGCTGAGTCTCAGACATTTCTCCTCTTCATCAGTGGTCAGCTGGACAATCAAGAATGGCCTGGCCAACAGGTGCACGAAATGGTGCTTCCTATCACTGATCATCAGGGAAATGCAAGTCAAAACCACAGTGAGATATTGCCTCTCGCCTGGGCTATAATCAAAAACACAAGAAACGACAAGTGTGGGCAAGAATGTGGATAAAAGGGAGCCCTCGTGCGCTGTTGGTGGGACAGCCGTTATGGAACAGTATGGAGGTTCCTCAAAGAATTAAAACTAGATTCCCATATAATCCAGCAGTCCTATTTCTGAAGATATACCCAAAGAAAATGAGATCGGGAGCCTAAAGAAATATCTGCACCCCCATGTTCACTGTGGCCTTGTTCACAGTAGCCGAGACATGGAGACAACCTAAGGGTCCATTGGTGGGTGAATGGGTAAAAGAAATTATGGTGTATGTGGATAGTAGAATATTATTCAGTCATGAAAAAGGTATAGAAATGCTGCCATTTGCAACAACATAGATGGAACTCAAGGCCATGACACTAAGTGACCTAAGTCAGAGAAAAATAATACTGGATGATCGCACATGTGGAATCTCCAAGAGCCAAATTCACAGACACAGAGAGTAGAATGGGGGTTGGCAGGGGCTGGAGGGAAAAACGGAAAGGGGTCAGTCAGGGCACACCGGCTTCTAGTTATAAGGTGAGTAAGTCTGGCAGATATCAGCATGGTGACAATATAGTTAGCAAGTACTGTATACTTGAAAGAGTAGTTCTTGAGTGTTCTCACCACCATCACCACCACATCATGGTAATTCCAGGAGGTGACACAGGTATTCACAAGTCTTACTGTGGTCATCATCTCATTATATGTATGTATGCATGTATGTGTGTCTATACATATATATGTGTCTATATATATATATATATAGACACATATATATATACGTATATAGACATATATATATATATAAAATCATCAAGTGTACACCTTCAACTTCCACAATGTTATATGTCACTTACACCTCCAGAAAGCTAAAAAAAAGAATTAGCCCATTCTAAGAGTAGAAGGGCGTTTGCTCTACAGAGAGGTAGGTTTGAGTCTGGGCTACAGGGACACCACTTCCTGCTGGGGGACCACTGGCAAGATGAGCCTTGGGTCCCTCTTCTATGAATTGAGTATGATAATATGTAACTCCCAGCATCCTTATGTTGTTTTAAAAAGATGATATATACAAAGTGCTTGGCACGGCGTTTGACATGCTGTAGGGAATCAGTAAACAGAAGCTGTTACCACACAAACTGCAGCCGTGAAAAACAACCTGTGTGTCCTCTGGACTGGCTCAGGACTAGGAGTAGAGCAGAGATCTGCTCGGGGAGGGTGTTTCCAGCAAACTCGTCAGGAAGGGGGCGCCTGGGTGGCTCAGTCAGTCAAATGTCTGCTGACAGTGCAGAGCCTACTTGGGACTCTCTCTCTCTCCCTCTCTCACTGCCCCTCCCCTGCTCACTCAACTCTCCCTTTCTCTCTCAAAATAAATTTAAAAACTTAAAAAGCAACAACAACAATGAAATCATCAGCAAGCCATGAGTTAAAACCCCTGCCTTCCATCAGGAGCCCCACCCTGCGAGGACCACCCACGGTTCCCACAACTACCCAGTAGATCTCCAGTGAAGCCCTGATCTACTGATGTTTGTGGCCTCTAGAACCTCAGGGCAAGCTCAGCCGAGCATGTGAAGTGTGGAGAAGATCCCGGCCTGCTCATAATTAGCCGGAGTCCTCATCTCTCTGAGACCTAGATACTCTGTCTCTGGATGTGGCTGCGTCTGTGCAGGCGCGTGGAGGAGAAAGGAGGCAGCACGCGGGGCAGAGGGTCCTGGGGCCGAGGTTTAGCGGAGCCTCAGGAGAGGGACCCGCAGGATGCTGGCCAGTCCCAGCCCCTCTGCTCAGGTGGATATGGGGACGGAGCTCCTGTTTTCACTCAAAGAGCTATTCTGGCTGTTCTGGGCTCCAAGGCGTGTGGCTGAGAAACAAGCAGAGCAAGAGCACCTGGGTTCGCCTTCTTCTCTGACCTCAACTGGCCCCCAGCAGTCAGGACACGGGTGACCCTGGCAATGCCCGACTCTGCCCTGTGCCTCCTGGCCCCTGCATCGACCCAGAGCCCCGCAGACTGTCTGGGCACGGCTGCTGGCACAGCCCCCGCCCCCAGTCCCAGGGCCTCGGGGGGGAGGCTAGGCTGCTGACTTTTGTTTCCCAATAACTCCCGTTTCCAAGAGCTCCCTGCCAACGAGAGAGGGAGGGAGTTGGCCACAAACGACCATGTTCAAGGGCAGCCCAGGGCTGAGGCAGGAGTGCAGGCCACACAGGCCGTGGGCTCTGACCAACTGCCCACAGTACACCTGCCCCAAGGGCATCCACTCCCTCGTGCCCTCCTTCACCAGCTGACTCCTGACAACACCCCTCCTCTGGACCATTCCTCCGAAAGCAGCAAACGGGAATTATACTGTACAAGTCCTGCTGGGCCACAGAAAAGAGGGTGGAGAAGAGCCACCAGGGGTCACCGTGGACCCCTGAGTGGCCCGAAGTGGTCCCAAGGTGCTGGAAGTGTGGGTAGCTGGGGGCAAAATGCCACTGATAGGTGGGCAGGGTGAGCAGACACCAGCACAAACACTACACACACACACACACACACACACACACACACACACACACACACAGCTCTTTCCACCCTCCAACCCTATGTTAAAAGCCATGTGATTTACAGGGAGGTGCCCGGAACTAGGTGCTGTTGAGTCGTGGGTCTAGTCCCAGCTTTCTCACTTCCTAGTCTCATGGCCTTCATCTATCCAGGCCTCACTTGTTCTCTCTGTAAAATGAAAACATCGCACTGGGTCAGGACTTCCCAAAGCATGGTTCTACGGTACGCTAGTGTCCGGGAAGAGGGATTCTGTCATCAGTAAGTCTGGACACGCTGGGCACTACCACCACAGGCACACTTCTCTCCCATTCTTGGGGCTTCACACTGCACCTAGGGCTCACATGCTTCACCTTTTCGGTACCTCTAGATACCTAAGAGACCAACAGTACACATTCTGACACTTCAGTGGAAGCTGAAACATTGGAAGCAATCCCTAGAAATGCTCCACGTATCACTTGCAAGTAACAGGTGACAAATTATTACCAATCTCAGGAATGAGTCAACCTGAGATCATTAAGACTGACCCTCAAATTCCAGAAACCCTTTGAATCGCATCAAATAATAGCTTCCAGAAAGTTCTCCAGAGAAGCCAAGCGCACTGATTACATCTTGGATGAGGCAGAAATCCAGTATCCTGTCTGCCAATGCTGTATAAGCACTTTTGCTAACGCGTCAAAGATTTACTGTGTATGTTTCATCTCATTACTGATTAATGTCCATCACCATCAAAGATGCTGGCCCTTGTACTACTTCCTGTGCCCAATTTCCACCAGCCTCGGGATTTTTGCCCGACTTGTTCGCACACATTCATCTCATCGCGTTGCCTCTGCTGCTATATTCGTTCGCCCTGAGAAATGCTTCTGCACCAGACAGTGGCCTGGTTGGGTGCTAAGAATTTGAAAATGTATGAGAAATAATCCCAGGCTCTGGGAGGTGCCCCTCCAACCTGAGAAGGCGAGGATGGTTGTGGGGCAGGAAGGGACCCTGCAGGCAGGTGAGAGCATTCTAGGCACCAGAAAGTAATGCAAAGTCCCAGAGGCCCCCAGGTGCACAGCGTTTCCGGAATGGAAGTGCAGGTAAGTCACGGCAAGAACGTGTTTGTGGGCTGGAGGGGTATACAGTAGGGCTGGAAAGGTAGTTTGGGCCACGTTATGACCAGTCTGGCATGCAAAAGTAAGGAGCCTGATCTTTATCCTGGAGATGGAGGGGAAGCCCACCAAGACTGCGTATAGAAGGGACTGGTGTGGTCAGGTCTGAGTTTGAGAAGAATCAAGTCGAAAAGACATGAGAATGAGCTCAGACAGGTGTAGCCCACTCATCAGCTGTGCTCCCAGGGAAAGTTCCACTTGGGTGAAAACGTGAAGGATGAATTGGAAGGGAGACGCAAGGCCAGCTAGGGGACCTCTTCCAATCGTTCAAGTAAGAGAGGACGAGGGCACTGAATGGGGAAAGTCTCATGACAAACCTAAGACATTTCAGAGGCTGAAGCGAGGTGCCCAAAGGATCAAGTAAATGGGGGCACCGCTGGGTGGGAGGCAGTGCTGTGCCTTTTTCCCTTGGAAATGTCAAATGTGATTCCTGGGTTTTTCTGGCTTTGACAGCTCCGTAACCAGCAGGAGACACAGACATGGCAGGAAAAGCCAGTCTGGGTGGGTGATAAGGAATCTGGACACGTTAAGCTTCAGGCAACTGCAGGAAATTTATAGGGGAATATCAAGCAAGCAGTTAGAAACGCACGGGTGCAGTTTCCAGGCGAAATCCGGGCTGGAGCTGCAGCGCGAGCCTGAACTCAGATGTCCTCAACTTAGAAATTTCCACCCAGCGGAGTGTGTACATTGGACAGTCCCCTCTGCGGGCCCAGAGCCCGCCCATCGGTCACAGAACCTGAGACAGGTGACACAGGGGCCCCACAAATAAGTGCTTACTAAGTGTTCAAAAACTATGCATTGCTCTTTATCTTCACTTACATTTATTTTTTTTAATTTCTTTAATGTTTATTTCTTTTTGATAGAGACCGAGTGTGAATGGGGGAGGGGCAGAGAGAGAGGGAGACACAGAATCCGAAGCAGGCTTCAGGCTCCGAGCCATCAGCACAGAGCCCAACAGGGGACTCGAACTCATTAACTGTGAGATCGTGACCTGGGCCAAAATCGGATGCTTAAACGACTGAGCCTCCCAGGTGCCTCTATCTTGACTTACATTTAAATAGAGGTGTTTCTGGTGTTCTGGGAATTCATCATGTAAGATGGGTCTGCTACCCAGGAGGGTGAAGCTCTAATCTAATCTAAGTCAGAGGGTCCCCATGGACCCATGAACTCACTCTGTTCGAAAGGCCACTCTCTCTTGCCTAATATAAAGAGTTTCTGTCACCCGGGGATCTTCTTGTCACTGAGGCTGTGAAAGTGCGGGCCTACACCGGCCGACTCCATCTTGTTCTGTGTCCTTCACCTTGACCACACCTCTCCCCTTGAGTAACCCCCCCCCCCTCACCTGCCTAACAGGACTCGGACCCTTCCCCAGCCAATCGGCTGAGGCCATAGCCATTAAGTCACCAACTGCCCCTAGGCCCCAATAAAACCTTTGTCCTTTTGAAGCTCTCTCTCCCTGGTATCTCACCGATGCGTGGGTGCAGGTAGGGGATTGAGCTCGAGCTAGCTCGAATAAAGGCTCTTTGCTTTTGCATCGGACTCGGCTCCCTAGTGGTCTTTGGGGATCACGAATTCTGGGCATAACAGCTGTTTTCACACATTCTCTGGCTTGGAAAAGTAATTGGCTGAAGAGATTCCTGTTACCTTGGACTGCTTTTGAAAGTGAAGTAAACAAGAGGCTGTGAATAAAGATGACAAGTGAGCTCATAATGAGCTTTCCAATTATTTCACTGTAATCAGACTTTGTTTTGGATAAAGAACCGGTCACATGAAACAAGAGTTTCACGCAAGTATGGGAAGGCAGACGGAATCACAGGGGATGTTTTTCAAATCATGAGTAGGCATTCCCCTACTTCTGGAAGATTCCAAAGTCCTAACCTCCTAAGGGAGGTCCCATTCTTCCAGCAGTGCTCACGGGTAGGAGGGGACTTCTGTTCTCTCCTGACAGCTGAGCTCCTAGTCCACAGATGCGTGATGCACACCAGGTAAGCTGAAATGAGCCAAACGGTTGTGAGAAGAAAGCCCTTCTAACACATGAAGTCATGGGGCGCCAGGGTGACTGTCGGTTGAGTGTCCAACTTCAGCTCAGATCATGATCTCATGGTTCGTGAGATTGAGCCCTGCGACGGGCTCTGTGCTGACAGCTCAGAGCCTGGAGCTTGCTTCAGATTCTGTCTCCCTCTCTCTCTGTCCCTCCCACACTCACACTCTCACTAAAATGTTAAACAAAAACAAAAACAACAGACATGAAGTCGTGTTCACAACCTGCATCTTCGAGGACTGAATTGAGACTCCCATGTAAGAAGCCCTCCACATACCTGCCAGGTCAGGGACTATGTGAGACTCAGAGAGTGTTAAAGCCTGTGCATTCCCATGTGTTTTCATATAAGGATCGGCCAGAACAAAATGGAACAAGATTGGTCATAAAAGAAAAACTTGCTTGCGCTATTTACAGGCCATAGGGTACTTGTGGGTGGAAGTTCATGCCACAAAATACTGATAAAAGACTTAAAGATTTCTGAGCAAACAGCTTGTATAGTTCAGTAAATTAGAGGGAAAATTCTTTCATTATCACACATTGTGGTCACTAAAAGGGAGAGACTACCACATTTCACCAGATCAGCATTTGCTAAACAAAGGAGCTTGGAATTTCCTTGGAATCAAAACATAGGTTCATTGACCCCTCTATATTTTGTTTAAAAAAACTGAAAACAAAATGTGAATGGATTACAGAGTAGACACTCTTTCTAGGTTTTGCCTTGAGTTACATAAAGCAGCTGAGTTAAAGTGTAGGATCCATGGTCTGTAATGTCACTCTGGAGTTGAATTCGTCCCAAAGGGAACATTTAACCAAACTTGGGGGCACCTTCCTAGCTTCCCACTTATTAGGCAGCTGGAAACTAGAATTAAATCTACTTTAGTATTTCTCTCTTTTTATTTTCCAGAGTCAGTGTTTTTACAACCTTCTATTGTTCTCTGTTTTCTTAGAAAATAAGGCCACTTGTTGATAGCAGGCTTGTTAACCTTAATGTGTGTGTTCAAGCCTCTTCTGGTTGATAATGAGGCATTTATACAATGTTGACATTCTTCTCATCTCCAGAGACTGACACTAGGGATCTCCCTGGAGGGACTCTGCTGCCTTCCTCCTGGAGCCCATGTGGAAGCTTTATTAATACTTATGGGCAGGGCGCCATATCTCAAATGCAAGAGCTCACACGGGCTCACTAAAGAGGAACATCTCTAACTGGAGACACAAATCCAGAGCAGGAGGATTGCCTCACCTCTTGTATTCCTGTTCCCGTCTACCATGGAATGACTCTGTCTCTACCGTGGAATGACCCCGTCTTTACCAGGGAATGGGCTTGTTAGGAAAGGGACTCAGCAGGGAAGAAACACTGAAGCATTGCAAAGCATATGCTTCCTTCTCATTTTGTATGTGCTTTGGTCAGAGGATTTCTCCTACTCCTGTGATGCCAGTTGGGTACAATGAAGTCATGAAATCCCCCTAGGATCCAGTAAGCCAGACGCTTGTGTCTTCTCTGTCCCCACACCACACCCTCCGGGCTCTAGGAGACCAGTTATTGAACAAGAAACTAGGGCAGCAGAGCCTTGCCTGAATTGACTAAATCTTCCCTACTCAAATTTTAAAAACAGGGCAAGGACAGGAAAGCCCTTCTATTTCTAACACTCTAACCCAAAACTTGACCCATAATCTTGCAGCTCAAGAAAACGGAATGTTTGGTCCAACTAATCCAAGAAAGATACTAAGTCACCGCTATTGCTCAATAAATAATGACGATAAACATTTATTATCAGCCATAAGACCATGTGGACCCAGAGAATCCCCAGACACATCTACTGCTTCTCTAATTTATGGGGAGTTGGCATCCCCTTTCTCAATTCTATGAATATTTGTACATTCCTCTGCTGATTCCAAAGTAGTTGTCTTGGGGTGCCTGGGTGGCTCAATTGGTTATGTGTCCGACTTCAGCTCAGGTCATGATCTTGTGGTTTGTGGGTTCAAGCCCTGCATCAGGCTCTGTGCAGACAGCTCAGAGCCTGGAGCCTGTTTTGGATTCTGTGTCTCCCTCTCTCTCTGCCTCTCCCCTGCTCATGCCCCATCCTTCCCTCCCTCCCTCTCTCTCTCTCTCAAAAATAAATAAACATTTAAAAAATTTAAAAAAACAAAACAAAGTAGTTGTCTTGTCTATACTCTCCTTATTCAACTCCCACCCCAAATACAGGGATTACATCACATCACACATATTGAGATATTTTGGTCTTTGTAGACCTAATAAAAATAGATTTGCTGTATCTAGTCACTGCACATAGAGCAGATAGTATGTCATTTACAGGCCCCTCATTCAAACATTAATCTGCCTTGGTCTAATTTTGTTTCTGTCCAGGGGCAGTCCCTGGATTGCAGAGGTTCAACGGACAACCAAAAGCGAGGAAAGTTTCAGGAACCTGTCAGTATAGATCCTCTCTCCTCCCTTCAGTCCTTCCATCTTGCCTTCATCCCTACAACCCAGCCAGTGTTCCAAAGATCATTTGCTCTCAGTGTTGCTCTATGACACAAGCAATTCTCGGACTTTGGCAAACTCAAAAAGAATGCCCAGGGATTTGACTTCTCAGTGGGCTGTTCTAAATCTGCAGGAGGTAGACTAGCCCAAAACATACTCCATTTTCTTTTTTTGTTAATGTTTGTTTATTTTGAGAGAGACAGAGAGAGCCGAGCAGGGGAGGAGCAGAGAGAGAGGGAGAGAATCCCAAGTAGGCTCTGCACTACCAGCACAGTGCCTGAAGCAGAAGAGCTTGATCTCAAGAACCATGAACTGGTGACCTGAGCTGAAACCAAGAGCCGGAGGCTCAACTGACTGAGCGACCCAGAGGCCCCAATCCATTTTCTTTTGAAAGTAAGTTTGCTCCCTCAGACATGTAAAATGTTGCCTGGCACATAGTAGGTACTCAACAAATATGAGTTAAAACTCCTCAGTTTCTCTACATCCTCTCTTGGGTCCTCTCTTTGCATGGAGCCCAAACTGATGCATCTTGGGAGCACTCTAGGGGCAGAATGGCTGCATCATTCACATTTTATCATGCTGGAGAACAGCTGGAGGAAATGAAACCATCTCAGCTGAAGCGGGAAGCCACACATAATCACGTGCTCCGACCAGATGTGCTACCATGATGGTCCACCACGGATGCGCATGAATAATGGAAAAGCAATCAAATATCCTCGAGTATTTTCATTTTCACAGCAGGGACCCCAGTTCAGCTATTGCTTTCATGTGGCAACACTGCAAATCAAGGCAGGAAAGAGGTCTTTCTGGAGCTCAGAAGCGATCATCCTTCGCCCAGGAAATGTGACCGCAGGGCTTGCACAGAAAGACCTTGCGTAACTTACAAACCCATGTGCTCTATGGTGCTGTCTTCCTTGATGTGAGCTCTTCAACGACTGGACTGGGCGTATGTTTCTCCCTTACTGGCATCCAGCATGGTAACAAATGCATCGGGGGCTGGCAAATGTTTATTTCTGTTGCTCAATAATGATCCCAGCATCGATTTATTGTCTAGGTCACCGTCTCAGGTGTTTTGAGAGAATACAGCACACCTCATTTTATTGCACTTCTCTTTATAATGCTTTGCAGATGCTGCTTTTTTTTTATTTTATTTTATTTTATTTTATTTTATTTTTTTGCATATTGAAGGTTTGTGGCAACTTTGCATCGAGCAAGTCTGTTGGCATCATTTTTCCAACAGCATTGACTCACTTCATGTCTCTGTGTTACATTTTAATAATTCTCACAATGCTTCACTTTTCATTGTTATTATATTTGTTACAGGGATCCGTGATCAGACAATACGACTCGCTGAAAGCTCAGATGCTGGCTAACCTTTTTTGGCAATAAAGTGTTTTTTAATTAAGGCATGAATATTGTTATTTTAGACATAATGCTGTTGTACAATTAACAGACTACAGTACGGTGTAAGCTTCACCGCTCTATGCTCTGGGAAACCAAAACATTCTTTTGACTCACTGTACTGCAAAATTTGCTTTACTGTCATGCTCTGGGACCAAACCCACAATATCTTTAAGGTCTGCCTGTACAGATCCTGGAGATCTGGTTAGAGCACAAATAAAGCTACCCCAGCTAGCACCAGCAAACATCTAGCTTCCTGCATCTTTGAAAAGAGAGTCAAGAGCTGACCATAGATGTGGACACCCTCTGATGGCCACCCAGGAGAACTGGGAAGTGGATACAGAACTGGCCGAGGATGTGACTGAAGCCAGGATTTAAAGCTGGAATGGCTACCATTTACAAGGAGCTGGCTGTCTCCACACGCCATCAATTAGGGCACACCTGGGCCATGACATGCCTCTCCATCACCAGAAGGACACCTGCCTCTATTCAGAGTGTAGGTCACAGCCACCCTCTTCTGTGGCCATTACTTCAGAACCACCCCCCCATTTACTGAAGTACCTCCCAGAAAGGGAAATCCTGTTCCGTCCAGATGGTAAACGCATCTGTGGGAGGAGACTTTCAACCCAGAAGGCCAACGACCTTGAGTTAGTGGGGCCATGAACTGGGAGAATGCCCCTGGCCTCAATTCCTGGAAGTTCAAAGTGAAATCTCCTGAGCTGGAACAGCTGGACGGTCACAGCTGAGTTCAGTTCTCGGCGGGGAGGGGTTGACAGATGTTCCATCAACCATCGAGGGACGTTATTACAGATTCAGCCCAACCCCTTGCATTCAGGAAATTAAGGGCAGTCACCACAGAACCCAAGTGTGAGCTGCAAAAGGGTTTTGTTTTTCTCCAAACAGATACTGTTCCCCCCACCCACCCCCCGCTGCTTGAACCAAGCAAGGGGATAAGTGCAAGCTTCCCTTCAAGGCTGCAAATTCCTACAAAGTTAAGAGCTGCATATTTATGACTCAACATCCCCACTAATTGGGACCTTGTAGGGGCTTAATAAATGTGGAATGAATTCAACCCCCAACTCCACAGACCGCTTCAATGCTTCATCTCCATTTATCTTTAACGCACTAAGTTTGCTAGAGCACTCACAGGAAAGAATACGCTCTGCTTTCCTTTACCGAGCTCTGCTTTCCTTTACCGATGAGGAAGTTCACAAAGACAAATAAAACGGCCATGAGAAAAATATGAGTCTGAAAACAATGTGGACGGGACAGGTGGCCTGGAGGCCTGGAAGATGGGGTACTGGTGATCCGTCTGAACCACATCTCAGGGTCTCCAGAGAACCCCTCCCCCCCGATTCAATTCTGAGCTGCACCACAGGATTTCAGTATCACAATCTTTGGGGTTAAGGATTCATACACCTTCATTTTTTAAACTTTTTTATAATGTTTATTTATTTTTGGGAGACAGAGAGACAGTGGGGGAGAGGCAGAGAGAGAAGGAGACACAGAATCCGAAGCAGGCTCCGGGCTCTGAGCTGTCAGCACAGAGCCGGACACGGGGCTCAAACCCACGAAGCGTGGGATCATGACCAGGGCTAAAGTCGGATGCCCAACCGACTGAGCCACCCAGGTGCCCCGTACACCTTCATTTTTAAACATACTCCCCTACTGCTTTGTCAGTTTGAGCAACACTAATCTTCAGACCACAGAAGGAAGCTTTGGGGATTGCTTCAACCCCTCCCCCAAATTTCCCTACACCCTCCTCACTCCCTCTCCCCCCCCTTCCCTCACCCCAAGCCGGGGGTCTGACTGGGTCATCTCCCTTTTTAAGACTGCCTGCTCCCTCGTCTCAGCCCTGCACAGGTGGCCAAGGAGGAGCCCTACCCAGACTACATTTCCCAGACTCCCCCACGGCTGGTTCTACCCCACAGGTACTGAGTCCTACAGAGCAAGGAAGGTAGACGTGAGGCAGAGGCTGCTACTCACAGTCACGCAGGTATCAGATTTATCCAGGGCCAGCTGCAAAATAAACATGCAGGGCCTCTTGTTCCAACAGCAGGGGGGAATGTTTTCCTTCCTCCCCAGTCTCTTCCTCAATCTGCCACAGTATCTGTCCTTTGCTTCTTAATGTCACAAAGATGCAAGGCCAGTGACCCCTTCTCCTCCCCTTCCTGCAGACCCTGACCCTCCCCACACCCATGCCCGTGCCAGCACTGGGGGCAGGGGGAGCAGCAGAGGGTGACGGGAGGGGGCAGAACCCACCAGGTGGTAGAGGGCAGAGACCCACATGAGCCCGGGGAACCAAGCCCCCAGAGCATGCTGATCCGACTCAACGTGCAAAACACAACTGCAAAGATGAAGTGATTTCGGAATTTGAAGACAGTCCTGAATGTACTGCTCACCGTGGTTGCCGTGGTTGCAGAGTCCTGGGAAGCAGAGCCTAGTTTGTAAGCGCGGGTGGGGGTGGGGGGGCTGATCCCACAGCCTCAGCACCTTAGCAATTCCCCAGATATGGATCACTCTCTGTACTGTTGATCCCTCCTCGCCTCCTGGCCATGGCAAACAGGGACTCTCCCTGGAATCATCCCGAGGATCATTCCTGGCCGGCTCTGCTTCCCGAACACTTCCAGCAAGGCCAAGACCTGTGCCTCTCTGTTACAGGCTCACCGGGCCCCCCAAATAAACTTGCTGAAGCCTGACACCTGATGTGATGGTGTTGGAGGTGGGGCCTTTGAGAGGTGAGCAGGTAGAGAGAAGGCCATCAGGGTAGTGCCCTCGTGATGGGATTCGGGCCCTTACAACAAGAGGAAGAGACCAGAGCTCTCTCTGATGCTCTCCCACTCATGCACGCTCCATCTCGCTTGCTTGCTCTCTCGCTCTCTCAATCTCTCTCTCTCTCTCTCTCCACCATGTGAGGACACAAGAAGGTCCACAAGCCAGAAAGCTCTCCTAGACACTGAATCTGCTGACCTTGTTCTTTTTTTTAATTGCTCTTAAAAGTTTATTTCCGGGGGGGGGGGGGGGGGCGGAGAGAGATAGTGCGAGCGGGGGAGGGGCAGGGGTGGGGGGACAGAGGATCCAAAGCAGGCTCTGTGCTGACAGCAGAGAGCCCGATGTGGGGCTCACACTCACAAACCTCAAGATCATGACCTGAGTCATGATGTGGGGGACTTCCAGCCCCCACAACTGTGAGAAATAAATGTGTGTTGTGTAAGTGCCCCCAGACTGTGGCATCTCCTCACAGCGGCACTAGCTGACTCAGACACCCTGTATTACTCACTCTGGGCTTAGCCAGGGGCTTGCGCTCTCTGCAGCGATACCCTGACCGATAGCGTCTCCTCCCGGGCCCCCGCCTGGGCCCCCGGGCATGGCTACGATTGGCTGCCTGTTCAGGTCAACCACTCTCTGGGACCCCCAGAACACGGAGCAGGCTGGCGCAGATGCGGACCGCAGGATCAACCTCCTGGAAACTGTTTTTGACCAGGATGGCGAGTGTTTGAAAAACTACGCATTTCCCAAGTAGACAAGCTAGAGTAAGCTAGAGTAGCCTTTAATCTCCTGATCATAGATAGGGAACATTTCTACATCTGAGACTCATGCAGCTCATGACTCCCTGCAAAGGGCAGGCAAAGAAACGGGCAGAAAGTGCAGAGTCCGTCATCATTGGCCCTGGTGGTGGGTGATTCCATGCTCCCCCAACTCTTGGCTCTGTGGACACTGAGGAGTGTTGATGGCCTCAACTACAAGGCATTTATAAGGCAAGAAAATTACGACTAAGATCAGCACATCCCAAAATGTCACTTTGAAATTAGTTGCCTATAAAAATAAAGATCACACCTATAGACTCAAGCACAGCTGAGCAAAACAAACTCGTCTGGTATAAAAGAAATCATGACATCTTGAAATGCTTGGCATCGAGTATGATAGGTGGTGGCTATTTTTTTTTTCCTTCCCCCAAATCATATTAATGACAATTTGACTCAGCCAAGCGTTCCTCCCCGTAGTGTGGGTGTCATCAGGCTCTTAAGATGAACTCATCTCTCATAATGACACACACATAACTTCACTCTCAGGTTTTAATTAGAGAAGAAGGGATCAGAGATTCCCATCTGGCCCTACAACTGCCTGACCAGAGGTAATTACCAGTGGAGTGGCCCCAGCTTGGGAAGACAGAGAAGTCCAGAAGGATCTAGGCTTGGGGGAGAGGAATAAAGTCCAAAGACCACGAAGGATTTTAGTTTCAAGAAATATTCAGAGCTAGAAGATATAGAAAAGGTTTGGCAAACAGATGGAGGACAGTGCTATATTGTTGATAGATAGGAAACAGAAGGCAGACCTCGATGCCTAATGCACTCCTACCTCATTCATTCATTCATTCATTCAATACATGTTATGAAGTGCCTACCATGTGCCCAGCACTATGCTGGTCCTACAGATGCAGAAATGGACATCAGCCAGTCCTTGTATTTAACCAGCTCCAGTCCACAGTGAGGGGAATAATAAGCAGATAATCACGTGATCCTACTGTGCAGAAAAATTATACCGTACCCTTAAACAAGTTCTGGTAAACTCTAGCCAGCCACCTACTACTTGTCTCTATAAATAAAGTTTTATTGGAACACAGCCCACCTACTCATTTGCATATTGCCTACATAGCCCCTGTGCTACAGCAGAGTTGAGCGGTTGCCTGTATGGCCCGCACAGTTCAACATTTACTATTGGGTCCTTTTCGGAAAACATCTACTGACTCCTGATCTAAGAGAATAAAAAAAGGGCTCTAATTTAGACTGGAGTTTAGGAAGACTTCCTGGAGGAAGTGGCATTTCTGAGACATCTGATCCAGGAAGTGGCATTTCAGAGACATCTAAGGGATGAGGAAGAATGAGCCAGCCAGAAAGTGAGTGAGGCCTCAAGCAGAGGAACTGTGTGGGTGAAGGCGAGGGGCAGAAAAGAGCTTAGCACGTTCGAGAAGTGTGAAGGGCAAAGCAAACAGGACCGAGAGATGGTGGCAGCCCAGGACTTCTTTGTGACAGCAGGACCAGCAGCAGTGGCTGCAGAAGTGCCAGCAGCAGCCAGAGGACACTGAGTGACCTGCTACAGTCCAGCCCGTGTGCCAGGCACCTTACACATGTGAACTCTTTATCCCTGCCATAGGGGCTCATGGCATCAGCATGTTTAAAACTGAGAGGCTGGCCACTGCATATGCCCAGCACTTTGCTCCATGGGCAGAAAATGCCACCTGGTCACAGCAGACGACCGGAGGGCAGGGCTGGGCTGACAGACACCTGGGGGGGACCAATTCCTGTCCCCCAACCCTGGTCAAGTACCACCTTCCCAATGTCACTATTTAGAGGGAAATGACCCACAAGATGGTCTTTAAAACAAGATAACTTTACCTCTTTTATCATTGACATTCAATTTTTTTTAATGTTTATTTATTTTGAGGGGAGGGGCAGAGAGAGAGACACACACACAGAACCCAAAGCAGGCTCCAGGCTCCAAGCTGTCAGCACAGGTTCCCACTCGGGGCTTGAACTCACAAACCGAGTGATCGTGACCTGAGCCGAAGTCAGATGCTTAACCGACTGACACTCAAAACAAAGATGCCACCAGCTGGTAAATTATGAACCTTATTGAGGCGCCTGGGTGGCTCGGTCCGTTAGGTGTCCGACTCTTGATTTCGGCTCAGGTCATGATCTCAAGGTCATGAGATCGAGACCCGTGTTGGGCTCCTTGTTGAGTGTGCAGCCTGCTTAAAAGTCTTTCCCCCCACTCCCTCTGCCCCTCCCCCACGCACATGCTTTCTTTCAAAACAATTATGAACCTTACCTGTAACTTCAGACTTTATCTATTATCTATCTATCTATCTTATCTATCTATTTTTGGAGAGAGAGAATCTAAAGCAGGTTCCATGTTCAGCACAGAGCCCGACATGGGGCTTGAGCTAATGATCCTAGGATCATGACCTGAGCTGAAATGTGATTAGAGACCTTAAATCTATACTGAGAAATACAGGAGAATAAGAAAGTCCTGATTTTCAAAATAAGAGAAAAAGGATGGATTCCAGGGGGAAAAAAAAAAAGGATCAATGATGCCTGACATCACCTTCCTTGAGTATTCCAGAAAGATTCCTAAATGCAAATTTCCTGAGCATCCAGAAGACACCGCAGTGCGAACTCTGAGCCACACCAACCTCCTTTCCTATCTTGGCACAGTCCCCAGGCTGACAGGTCAGAAGAATGCCACAGATAGAGCACATGCTAACTTTTCCATATATCCTTTCGATAAAGGAAGAGACAAACAGACTTTAAAGAAACCCTATTACGCAGATGTACTGGCCGCATAATCATAACCAGAGAGAACGATGAAGTAGGCTGGTCTTTTTCTTGGTCTTTCTCCGTGTGCATGAAGCCCCCCAAATGAGAAAAGCAAAGGTGACTTCTTGAGAGCTTGTCAGAGCAAGGGACTCAGCCACCAGCATTTGTGTCTGGCAGAGACACAAAGGCAGGCAGAGGAGTGGGAGAGCTTTATAGTGACAAAAGGGAGGCCCTGATTGTCAGGCTAAATAGAAACACGGCATCTTCAGTGGTTGGTCAGGGGGGTATACTGGGCTGTGTCAGGCTGGTCCTACCCTGGAAACAAAGACAAAAGTTAGGGACGTGCCAGTAACTAATCAAGTCTTGGCCATTTAGGGCCAATTGCCAGAGGAGTTACTGTTTCACTCCCTGGACTGTTTGCTGCCGATTAGAAGTCAGAGTCCTAGTGTTACCTATGGTCTGGCCACTGTCTACCTGCATAATGTCCCTATCCAGCACCGCCCTGTATCTAACGTGGGGAGAACACACTGCTGGGGCTGCTTTCCTGGAGAGTAGCATGAAGACAGTTTACTCAGCAAAGAAAACAAGCAATTCATTAGCCCCAAATTTAGAAGAGATAAAATTAAAAATCAATTAAATATCTTCCCTAAGGAAAATCAGGGTTGCGTGAAGATTGATGACATTTAAATGCACTACAAGAGTAGCTAAAACAATCCCCAGTAATGTCGGTTTATATATCAACGTCTGAGTAAAGCAGGTGGCTGATTCGCCGACTGCTTGTTCTACGACCCTGGGCAAGTCACTGGGTCTCTATCAGCCACAGTTGCTCAACTGTAAAATAAATAGGCTGAATTAAAATCGCTCAGGTCCTTTAAGGTTGCAACATTTTATGGTTCTATGATTCCCGTCACTTGGAGAGTTCTTTTATTCTACAAATGGCAGCTTTGTGTCTGCCTGGCTAGATATATTAATTCATTAGCAGCTGAAGTTGAAAAAAACAAAACAAATCACACCCATGTTTTGTAAAAGTGCATTCATTCAACAATAATTATGGAACAGTAACTGAATAAAGCACTCTCCTTGGTGCCTTGGGAGAAACAAAGAGAAAAGACCCAGCACCAAAGGACTATAGTTGAGAAGTTAAATATGCACGTAATTAACTCTAAGCAAGAAACAAAGTATTCAGTGCCCCCAAAATGATACAGAAAGTGCTACAGAAAATGACAAATACTCTGTACAAGCTGAGAGGCTTCCCTAAAGGTGGTAAGAATCAGCTAGTAACTGTGTTTTGCAGCCTATTGTAATGTGCAGTGAATTTTTATTTGCTCCCATCCTCCCCCTCAAGCCCTCCACCCTCCCCTCACCCCTGGCCTTGGGGTTTGGCACATCAGAGTCACACTAGCAGATCTCTACCGTAAAGGGCATTTAAAAAGACGGTTTATGCCAGAATATTGGCCACTCTACATTTTACAGGACGTTGTGGCCAGAAAAAAAAAAAGTCTCAGAAATTACTAAATAACTGGAATGAAGGGGCACAAATGTTCCCATGCGGCTGATTTTCCTTAGTCTCTGTTCCTAAGAAGTGGTAAATGTTGCAAATTGCCACTTCCTGCTGCCCTCCACCCCTCTCTGAAGTACTGGAGGGGTGGATTTTTTTTTTTTTAATGTAACTTCATAACACTAGAATGCCTTCCATTTCCACTGGCAAAAGGAGTTAGGGGAGATTTTTCACTTGCCCCCACCTGCCTGCGGAAGCCTGATCTTTAATGTCTGCAGCTCTCCCGCAACTACCCCAAAATGCTTCCATTTTCTCCAATTTAAGAAAAACACATGCAAATCACAAAACGTAGGTAGTGTGTTCTCGGCTCAGGCAGCACAGACGCTACCTGCAGGCACGCTTTTCAGACTGCCTCCAGCCACAGTCAACAGCCCGTCTTAAAAAAAACAAACAATTCTGGGTCACATTTTACACAGTCCCTCTCCCATGACAAAAAGGATACATAAGAGGTATCTTAAACTGATACCACTGTCTCTTGTTTAACACGGAGCAGAAGTTACTGCTTGAGCAGCCCTTGCGAAGGGCAAATTGATTGTCCTGTTTGGGGCGGAAGGGGGAGGGGATGTCCAGTCCAATGGAAAGGCTTTCTTTCTCTATTACTTCCTTTCCAAGGTGAAGGAGGTTCAGCAGGTGCACTGTGGGGCGGGTAGAAAGACCTGCATGCAGGAAACAGGAAGTTCTCAGAGACCAAGGGCTCCTGGTTTGTCAATTACTAAAAAACAAGCACCCAAATACTGACTCAATATTTACTAAACCCCGCAAGAGATTTGGAGGTCCCGCCTGACGTTCGCATATTTTCACAAATCTCCAAACAATTAGCAGGTGCTTTTTGAGAGTAGGGTTTCTCTTTGTTTCCCTGCAAACTCTCATGGGTGTGTCTATTCAAATTCTGTGACTAAAAGCCCTTGGGGATGATGCTAACTACACAGTCAGGGTGCATAATCACTGTTCTTAACAAGTTCGCCTTCTTTCTGTGGCCAAACCAGCTATGGGACTCCCCCCACCCAGTCACTAGCATTCACATCTGGCTGAGCTCTGTGCCTTACAGGCTGTCACCCATGTGAGATACCAAGGGACCAAGAGCAGCTGAGGTCCCCAAATGCCCTGCCAATTACATTAAGTACTGCACCACCCAGATTTTTTTTTTTTTTGCCTCCTTTGGAATATTCACTCATTTTATACTGATTTGCTACAACTAACTCATTTCAACGGTACATAGATATGAATTCCTCTACTTAATATTGAGGCTCTCCTGCAAAGCTGTATGTAAACACATCCTTAAAAACAACAACAACAACAACAAAGAAAATCACTGTTGTAAAAAGCTTGAAGGCAAGATCTTTGATAACTCAGTACCTCCTTTTACAGCCAGCCAGTCATTCCTCATTTATCTCTTGGGCTTACTGGTGGCAGGTTCCTACATCTACAAAGCAATGTACACACACACAAAAGCAAACCCAAATACTCTCTCTTGAGCACTGAATAAGAAAAAGAGGGTGAAAATAGTTTTCTAAACTATGGAAAGATGAATTGTTTTCTTACAAGAAGAAAAGGAATTCCGTGGCAACCTGCAAGAGTGGTTACACCCGCACATTCCTGTGGGACCCTCCCTGCTTTCATCCTTCCTGCTGTGGATTCTCAACCCTGGCACCACGTCGGAGCCCCCTGGGAGTCTTTTAAAAAATACACACGTCCTGACCCCAGTCCCGGAGCTTCTGATTTAATTGATGTGGAATGGATGGTTTTAACATGCAGCCAGAGTCCAGAACCACAGGCTGTAATCAAAGCCGATAAATCACTGCAATCCATTGCCTGACCCTGAATAAATGTAGACAGCTAGAAAGCCAATATGCCGCTAGCTCCAGATCTCCCAGGATTTTGTACACAGGATGTGATTAGAGGGGCTACACACCGTTGTTCGCGCCTACTCACGTTGGAGGTCGGAGTGTGTTTCAGGACAGGGGTGGGGGGACAGCTACTCTTGAGTAGCTCGTTAATTTCAGGTTATTTACCATCACACCCTCTCTCAACCGCTGCAGGAAAGCCTGTTTTCCTTTAAAAGGAAAGGAGACTATCA
This sequence comes from Panthera onca, assembly GCF_046562875.1. Taxonomy (NCBI): domain Eukaryota; kingdom Metazoa; phylum Chordata; class Mammalia; order Carnivora; family Felidae; genus Panthera; species Panthera onca. Next base: position 11,461,830 of record NC_138345.1, on the reverse strand, counting down.
AATCAGAGCATGGTACTCAGGGATCGTGTCTAACTAGACAATTTACAGAGCAGGAAACTGAAACCAAGAAAAAAAAAAATCAAATGAGAACTACGACAGGAAAGTTGCCCCAAGTGGGAGGAAACCAAGAATAGTAGACGGCAGTGCAAATCTTCTTGTAGGAGATGGTGCTGAAGACTAGTCTCCACCACTAGGTAGCTAGCTAGCGGCCTCCCTGTGACTCGTTGCTCAGCAGTAAAACAAGAGCACTGACTTACGACAGCAGTTCCCAAAAGCTGCTCTCAGTACCCGTGCCAGACAGGTTCTGATCTGTCAGTCACGGCATCGGGAAAACCAGTCCAGGAAAAGGAGGGTTTGGAGGTGGGGTTTTTTTTTTCTTTCCATTTTTTCATTTAGAGGTTGTTCTTTATGCCAAGATTCCCTCTTTCCTATATTTTTTCATCATGTTAAGTGTATTTCTTCTGTGACATGACTTTCATGGTAATTCAGTTGGTTTGGATGTGTGGATACAAAATAGTTGCTCAATAAACATTTCCTGAACAACCAAATGGAAAGCTCTTGTACAGGGAAGTACATGCGTCCTGTGTAAGGCACGGGGTCCATTTTTTAACCATCAAGAGCATAGACAATGCCCTTTGGCAACCAGAAATTGATTAGTACTTCACAGAAGATAGACACCTTGGCTTCATCCACAATATATTTCAGCGGTTGTATCAGATCAATGAGTCAAACTAAGGCCATCGTGAAGGTAAGTGAGGGGAAGGGCACCTTTCCCACTCTGTGTGTCGATCTCTTTAATGTTCTGATACAGGCACAACTGTTGAAGGCCAGGAGGAAAAGGGCAGAGGTAATAGTCAGATCTTGCCCAAACCGTGAGGTTATTTTTGGTGTGTATCACCTGGGGCATGGGATGGGGCCCTCGAGAGACAGGAAAGTGAGGTTATAGGAGGGAACAAGAGAAGGCAGAGGGGAAACCAGATCTTCTCTCTTGGCCAAGGTGTGAAGGGGTCCATAAATTCAGCATTTTGCTTCCAGATGGCAGGTGAGAGAGAGTAGAAGCAACCTGGGAACTAGGAAGGCAGGTTCCCAGACAGACATACACGGACCGGACAGAACCCTTGGGCTACAGATAGCAAAATACATCCCTTGAAGAAAGGTCTTGAGTTATGGGAGCCTCCACGTTTAATTTTGCCTTTGTCATCATACCCCAGCACTGGGTGTCCTCAGAAAAGCCAGAGGGACCCAAAGGAAGAGAGACTGAACACAGCTTGTTTGCCTGTGTCTGGGCCTGTGTGCAAAGCAATGGGTGACCATGTTCCCCGGTATGAAACACAACGCAGAAGGTTACTTGTGGGGCCTGGGTCAGGTTCTCTCTCTCTCTCTCTCTCTCTCTCTCTCTCTGGTGGGGTCTTCCCTCAGAACCTGCTGTGAAGCGCAGGTGTTGTTTTTAAAAAAGGAAGTCAGCCTTCCCAACCGCTGAAGTGAGCCTCTGCTGCCTCCCTTGTTACTCGGTCCATTTGCTAGCATACATGTAAACATGCTGACTTTTCAGACATATAGTTGGCTTGGGCTCTTTCGTCTACCAGTTGGTGTCCTAGAAGATGACACTGATCAGGGGCACTTACCCTGACCCACTGTTTCCCTCCCTTGCAAAGGAAGGACCTACACAATGGCTTCTTCAACTCGAGGTCAGCCTCTGGCCTCAAGGAGGTCCCTAGCTCAGAGAACGGCTCTTAGGGAGTCAGGAGCCAGGTGGGAAGTGAGGGCTCTGTGCGAGGGCAGAAAGGGAACCCCCTGGAGCCCTGAGTCCATGTTCTCTGCCGCTGCCATGCACGGCTCCAGGTAACTCCGGTGGGACCAGGCTTCAGGAGGAAATGTCAGTGCCCCAGCGTCCAGGCCGTGAGACGCACGTGTTTACATGCGTATTGAACTCTGCTGGATCCAAAACTACCTGAGCTTTTGGAGGATTCAAAACAGAAATGAAAGCAAATCTTTCTTGCTAAAAGTCAACCATCAGGATGTTCTGCGTCTCTCCTTACAAGGCATCCTGTCAGGGTGGTGGTGGGTAGGAAATTTGACTGCAAGCGGGACATACCTCTGTGATGGTAACAGAGACGTTCCTCTGAAGAGGAACACATCTATGCGTTTTTAATTGCCTGATTCCCGTTTAAGTGTGAACACACCGTGGACAACTCTTGGTGGGGTGCTGGGTTCACACCACGGCCCCTATTTTTCTGGGCACAGCTCTGAAAACACCAAGGGAGCCACCGTGGGCCACAGTTATGCCGTGTGAGCCTGGCCCTATCTGCTTGATCCAAGGATAACTCTTTTTTTTTTTTTTAATGTTTTATTTATTTTTAAGAGACAGAGTGCAAGCAGGGGAGGGGCAGAGAGAGAGGGAGACACAGAATCTGAATCAGACTCCAGGCTCTGAGCTGTCCGCACAGAGCCCGACGTGGGGCTCGAACCCACGAACATGAGATCATGACCTGAGCCGAAGTCGGAAGCTGAACCGACTAAGCCACCCAAGTAGCCCAATCCAAGGATAACTCTTAAGCCAAGAAGACAAGTCTATGCTGTCCCAGGATTCTTAAGTTTGGAAAAGGAGAGCGGTAGAGAGGGGGTGGGGGCTGGGAGGGGAGGAAGGGAGGGGAGAGAATTAGGTTGAGTTTTACCCCCGATTACGCCCTACAAAGAGGATTGTGAATTCCCAAAATGACATTCCAGCAACAGACCTGTGCCCCTCCTGAGGGTCTTGCTTGCTTGTTTTTCTCCTCGATTAGCTAAGATAAACCAGCATTCTCCTAATAAACATCTTTTACTTAAGGTAACTGGCGTTGGTTTTTTTCTTTAATACAAAAATCCTGTACGTCTATGTTAGGCTGCTAATCCTTAAAAAACACAGTAGAAACAATTTAAATATACTGAAGATGCTCTCCAAACTGTCGTGAAAGACTTTATATAGGTTTGCTGGGAGAAAGCCACTGTGTTATTCATCCACACTGGGCCTTCCGCAGCATCGGGGTCTACGAATACTCAAGAACACTCAGGTTCCAAAGTGCTGGATCCAATAGGCCCAGAGCAGTGTCCCTAGCAAACCTCTAGTTTCACAAGGCTGAAAGAAGCTGGTGGCGTCAGTGGCTTACCCGCCACAGAGGACCCTCGGTGAAAACTTAACGCCAGGCATGCTTCAGAGTGCTCCACTGACTGAGGGGAAGTGCTCTCTAGAGCAGGGCAGATGTTGCTGTCTGGAAGCCTCCAGGAGGCCTCATGGAGCCAGATGGCAAGTCACTGAAGACCAGCCCTACCGGTCCAGGCTGACCCTCGAGGCCCTCACACGCTCTTACACTTGGTCACCGCATTGGAGAAACAGCTGTAGAAGCAGACAGGAGACCTTGGGCTGTGACGGCTGAGTCCGTGCTTTGCAAAGTGTGGTCTCTGGACCCGCGAAAATGCAGCACCTGGAGCCGGAATCTGGGGCTGGGCCCAGCAATTGGTAGTGTCACCGTCCCTCCAGGTGATTCTGATAACCTCGTAAATTGGGGGAACCACCAGCTTAAACCTCAATGAGTTCCAAGAAAGACTGGCTGAGGGGCGCCTGGGTGGCTCAGTAGGTTGGGCGTCCAACTTTGGCTCAGGTCATGATCTCACGGTTCGTGGGTTCGAGCCCCGCGTTGGGCTCTGTGCTGACTGCTCAGAGCCTGGAGCCTATTTCAGATTCTGTGTCTCCCTCTCTCTGACCCTCCCCCATTCATGCTCTGTCTCTCTCTGTCTCAAAAATAAATAAACATTAAAAAAAAAAAAAAAAAGAAAGACTGGCTGACCTGTGAAAGACAGCTCAGCAAGGACTTTACCTCTTTACTACACTTTACCTCTCTGTAGGGAAGGCAGACCATGTGGTCCGAAAAGAGCTCCTAGCCTACTTACTACTGGGCTATCCCTAAAACTGATCGGTAGCCTTTCCAGGCTGTATGTGATTTCCCTTATTTCTGGTTAGCTTTTTTAAATCCCCAAATTATAATATATGTCTGTTTTAGGAGGCAGTATCTCTCACACACACACACACACACACACACACACACACACACACACAGATACAAGGGCTTAGATCTGAGAGGCGCCTTGATTGTTTTAATTTATTTATGGTTGAGAGACAGGCACAAAGACAGGGAGAGAGAACCCCAAGCAGGCTCTGTATCGTCAGCGTGGAGCCCATGTGGGGCTCAAACTCACAAACTGTGAGATCATGACCTGAGCCGAAATCAAGAGTCGGACTATTAACCAACTGAGCCCCCCAGGCGCCCCAAGAGACACCTAGGTTTTAACCTCTGTTTGGGCAAGCTACTGACCTCCCCAAGCTCCCTCATGGGTAACATGGAGACTCAACACCTGCCTTATGGTGGTGTTACACAATCTGGAGACAAATAACACAGTACCAGGATATATGTGTTGGACAACAGAGGTGTGACCGGCAGCACCACCAGCCTCCTCCTCCTCCTCCTTGTCTCTTCTCCACCTAATCATATGTACAGCCTCCTTCTTAGACAGTGGCCTGTATGGTTTTGGAGAAGGAAGTCCACTTTTTTGTTCTTTCCTGGCAAATCACATGTTACTTTCCTTACTTATCACTTAAAATGTTATTGCCACTCTTCCAAGTAAGAGCAATATACCCATATAAGCCCCTGCACCTTGCCAGCTTTTTATTTACTTACTTGCGCAAGTCTTAGGGTTCAGGCATCACTTCAAGGATCTCTACTCACATTCCCCAGAAGCTGCTCTCCAAGCATGCAAAGGCAAAAAGAAAAACAGGTGTTCCCAGGAGGGCGGAAATTGTTTCCGCTGAATACTGTGCCCGCACGCCGACAGCCACTTTGCCATCATAATGTTCTGATTACTCCAGCTCTGCTTAGTACAAAATCACACTCATGCAGCCCTTGAAAAGATAAGAACTCAAAATGGAAACGCCACCTGAATGAGAAAGCCCCAAACATGGAATTTATTTTGAATATGGAGACGTGCAAACCGACTCAGGGGGCAATGTCAGATAAAAACTAAGGGTCCTATTAGAAAATAGCATCACCCTTGCTGTTTGTCTTAAAACATATCTGGCTGAAAATAGGATATTAAAAATGCTATCTTGAGGCCCCTGAGTGGCTCGGTTGGTTAAGCATATGACTCTTTATTTCGGCTCAGGCCATTATCTCACAGTTCGTGAGTTCAAACCCCACGTCGGACTCTGCATGTGCCGACAGTGTGGAGCCAGCTTGGGATTCACGGTCTCCCCCCCCCCCCCCCGCCTCTCTCTCTCTGCCCCTCTCCTGCTCATTCGTGTGCTCTGTCTCTCAAAATAAATAAATAAACTTTAAAAAATGCTATCTTGGCTAACAAAGAAAACGAGACAAACCAAAAAACAGACTCTTAAGCAGACTCTTAACTACAGAGAACAAATTGGTGGTTATCAGAGTGGAGGGGGGGGGGGTGGTGGATGAAACAGGTGAAGGGGATTTAGAGCACACTACCTTGATGAGCACTGAGTAATGTATACAATTGTTGAATCTCTATACTGTGCACCTAAAACATAACCTGTATGTTAACTCTATTGGCATTAAATTTTTTTAAATACTATTTTAACAGTGGCAAATACCAAACTATATGTTTGCCAAGATAATTTCTCTTACACACACACCAAGGAAAAACCAACTCATATAACTGGAGCCATCACACTCAAGAGACACTGGGAAATCAGCTCACCCTTTCCTCCTCTCGTAGAACTCTAACTGTCCCTGTAGACACTGCGTTCTCTAAATTCTCCAGATAAAATACTCTAGTCTCCCTCATTCCGATGTTACATCATCTTCCCTCACAGGGGATTGTTTCCATCTACCCTAAATTTCAGCTGTGTCTTCTGAAGGAGTTCAAAACATGCCACCCCCAAATCTGCCATGCCGACATACTGAATGTTTTGAGTTAAGAACAGCAAACGTACAAAAAACACTCCTGACCTTCCTTCCTTTTCTCAAAAGCAGGAGATGAGATTCCCACGTGAAAGATGGCCTTTCTCTACCAGAAGGAAATTAACACTCCTGTCATCAAGGTTGAGAAGTTGAGAACAAGAGAATTCTGCACAGACCTTATTAAAGTAATTCCCATCTACCTTTAAACTCCCCCACAGACTTTAGTCACCATCCACAAGCCTCTCTTTGCTTCATCTAATGCAGAAGTTGGCTTCCCTATTTCCTTGTGTCTTCATTCCACACGAAGGCTTCCGTACCCCGTAAAACTGATGTTCACTGCCTTTATATGCTTTTCTCCTACTGATCTGTCTTCTGCCAATTCAATTCTCACAGCCAGCCTAAAAGACTCCTTAGGAGGGTAAAGGAAAAGTGTGCCCCTACATTTCTGTGTCCTCAGGTCCCACATTCTGACCCTCACCCCGCCTACGACAAATGGTGAACTGCACTGATTTAATTGGTGTAGCACTCTCCTCGCTCTAAAAGAAGAGATGAATTATCATGTCTACATGTTATGGTTCTAAATCTCCAAGGATTTTTAAAAAAAGCATAGTGCCCCCACAAAATGCTGGCCACTCAAATACAATCATAAATATATGTTAACTGATGCCAGTTGTCACACTTCTCCAGGTTAAACATGACCAGTTGCTTCTGGCTCTCCTCCCAGAACTTGATTTCCCACCTTTGGCCCTTCTTGTGGCTCCTTATGAAACCTCCAGAAGTGCTCGCCTATTCTTAGGCTGGTTTCAGAACACTGGGAGACAGTATTCCATGACTCTTGCTTTTTTTTCTCTCTCTCTTTCTAATGTGGCTTCAATAATATGTCATTTAGTTATGATTTATGTTCTAATTTTCAAGTACAAAGTGGAACTTGAGCTGGTTGGCAAGCCCTGTTTGAACAGTAAGGTTGTGCATACAAAATATATTTCCCACTGTCATCTGAAGCCGAGTCTCAGAGGACGTAATCTCTAGCCAGTTCGACACTCAGAGTCAATGGCTTTGGACAGAGAGTCGTATGACCCAGCCCAAGCAGTCTCCAATCTTCCAGGGAAGTTAGGAAGGGAGGAAGGGAGGGAGGGAGGAAGGAAGGGAGGAAGGGAAGTTGGAAGGAAGGGAGGGAGGGAGGGAGGAAGGGAGGAAGGAAAGAAGGAAGGAAGGGAAGAAAGGAGGGAGGTTGGAAGAAAGGAAGGGGGGGAGGGGAGGGAGGGAGGGAGGGAGGGAGGGAGGGAGGGAGGGAGGTTGGAAGGAAGGGAGGGAGGGAGGGAGGTTGGAAGGAAAGAAGGAAGGGAGGGAGGGAGGGAAGTTGGAAGGAAGGAAGGAAGGAGAAAAGCAGGAAGGAGAAAAGAAGGGGCATCCTAAAGTCATCAGTGGTGACAAACACAGACCTGAAGTCAAAACTTCAGAAGATGAATCCTCCCACTATGTACTACCAATAACAGTAAGTGTTTGTTCCATTTGGCCCATCCTACAAATCCAGGCTATAATCACGGCTCCACAGGTCTGAATGTCCACCCTCCCGAGTACAATGCATCTCGACAGTGCGAACCTTAATACACCGCGACGTGCAACCTCTCCACCTGTGTCTGGCATGCCAGTCCCGCACACGGGGAAGAACGATCCATCCCCAGCACGCCCCCCTCCCCTCCCCTGCACAACGCGCCTGTCTCCTCCCGGGCACAACGCGCTCGCCACATCACCCCCCTACAGCCGAAACAAACACGGTGATGTCATGGAGGGCTGCGGGTTTGGGGCTGATGGCTCTCTCAGCCTGTCTCATTTCTCTCAGGCCTATGGGGTCTTGCGAATTAATTCTGTCAGACCTCCCCTTGGAAGGAGAGAAAAACGTCCAAAGGTACAGCCCTGTGTCTGGCCACTGGCTTGGCTTCTCGGCTTCTGGCCGTGCTCCAGCACATCCCCAAATACTCAGATTTCAAAACCCGCTTCCCTCAAGGCTTACCTCCCTATGTACCCAGAGCTATACCGATCCTTCCTCCTCATGTCCCAGGGGAAGTCCGTGGGGCCGCAGCCCTGGCCAGGACTCCCCCTGATCATACACATACACATAGAGGTTGCAGCCTCTACCTCCCCTGCACGGCTCTGGCGGACCTTCATCTCGCACACCATCTGGGGAGCCGTCTTCATCTCTCCAACATCCCCCCCAGTACCATCCCCCCTATGCAAAATGCTGCAGAGGCTACCCCCCCCCCCCGCCCCTGGAGGAGGTAACAAACCCTTTAGCCTCACCAGCGGGTACCTCTGTGCTCTGACCCGGCTTCCCTGCGCCTGCTCACATTAACCTTCTCCATCATTCCAGCCCCTCTTCCAGACTCAGCCCGCACACGATGTCTCTCTCTGTCTAGAAGTGTTCGAGCTGTTCCATCCCCTGAGACCTCCCTCCCCTGCCGCCTTTCCAGAAAAGCCTGCCTTCCTTCAAGGTCACTCCGATGCCGCTTTCTTCTGACTCACCAGGTGGCTATGATCGGTGCCTCTCCTCAACCCCGTCTGCCAGGCATCTGTGCCCCTCCTGCAGTGTGTCCCAGCCACCTTACACACACTTGATGGATGTTCCAGGAAAGCTTCCTCTCTCACCATCTCAGTTCCTCGAAGACTACTGCATTTGACTTGCTTTTGAAAGCGTGTGTACTGGGATCATTAAGGCTCAAGAAATGAAATCTAGGGGGGGGGGGGGGTACCTGGGTGGCTCAGTTGGTTGAGCGTCCAACTTCAGCTCATGATTTCACAGTTCGTGAGTTTGAGCCCAGGGATCCTTTGTGTGTGTGTCTCTCTCTCTGCCTCTCTCTCAAAAATAAAATAAACATTTAAAAACTGAAATGAAATCTAGGAATTCAGGGACGCCTGGGTGGCTCTGTCGGTTGAGCCTCCAACTCTTGACTTGGGCTCAAGTCATGATCTCACAGTTTGTGGGTTCAAGCCCCACATCAGGCTCTGCACTGATGGCATGGAACCTGCTTGGGTTTCTGTTTCCCTCTCTCTTTGCCCCCCCCCCCCCACTGCCCCGCTTGCTTTCTATCTCTCTCTCAAAAAATAAAACTAAGAAAGGAAGGAAGGAAGGAAGGAAGGAAGGAAGGAAGGAAGGAAGGAAGAAGGAAGGAAGGAAGGAAGGAAGGAAGGAAGGAAGGAAGGAAGGAAGAAGGAAGGAAGGAAGGAAGAAGGAAGGAAGGAAGGAAGGAAGAAGGAAGGAAGGAAGGAAGGAAGGAAGGAAGGAAGGAGGAAGGAAGGAAGGAAGGAAGGAAGGAATCTAGGAATTCGGCTCAAATTAATGCCAATATCTTTCCAGAAGGTAGTTTTCTCGCTGGAAATTTAGAGCCATTAATAGAGGCCTTTTCATATTTAAAATGCTGGACAAGCTGTAAACAGGAGAGGCAAATCTCAACCAGAATTGTTTAAACTATAGGGGTCTGCCTTTGGGGCACCATTCACACATTTCCCTCAGTCTACATTTTAAAAGAGAGTATTAAGTGTCCCATGGGAGAAGAACTGACAACCAAAGGGGGAATTCTCTGCTTGTTCTGATGGGGATTTAATGTATCATGTTGAAACTATTTTTTGTTACTTTTTAGTGTCAATTTCTCTCTTTGAAATGAATGTAGATTTGTCACTCTCAAACATTTTGTTAAGATACAACTAGTTACGTTTTCAAAGTACCTGAAGATTCTATTCACTGAAAGAAATAAAGCTTATAGAAATTTTTTAGAGGGAAGGGAATACGTATCACCTTTCTCAATCTTTCCTGGTGGGAAATTGGTTTACTCCAATGCAAAGGGCCTGCTGTGTCCCAGGGACCTTGCCAGGTACTACAAATACATTTGGATCTCAGTTATCACCCCTGTCCTCATGGACCTTTCAATGCAGTGGAAAAGAAAGACAAAGGAAATGGTTAATTACTCTATATTGTGGTGAGTGGTTCAAGGGAGAAAAGTACCAGATGCTGCTGGATGTCACAGAAGGGGCAGCTAAATCATCTGGCTTCCTGCAGGGAAGTTTCCTAGATCAGAGCGTCTCAAGGGTAAAGGAGCCAACAAATGTCTTGAGGGTCTGGCTACCTGGCATCTTCTAATTCAGAGGCGCCGGGGCGGGGCCTGGGAGTCTGCATTTCTAACAAGCTCTCCGGAAGTGCTGATGCTTTCCACCAGACCACACTCTGACCAGCAAAGCACCAGAAGACCAGACCCCACCCAAGGCCAGCCCAGCCCGGTGCTGAGGAGAAAGAACATTTAAGCAGAAGAGGTGATGTGAAAACAGCTCAGCCGGAGGGGAGACCACAGAGGGAGCCATTCCTTTTAATCTATCTTAAAGAGGTAAATGAAGGCGGGCAGGAAATAATTGAAGGCTAGGAACATTTCTGCAATCTTGGAAGTGAGATGCAGCCTTCTTAAGTAGATGTGAGAGCTATCCAATTCAGAGTAATTAGAAGACACATCTACATTAGCTAACAGTCTGAACTATTAAAAAAAATTGTTAAAGGGACCTGCGTTATTTCAAATACTTGACGGCTCTTGAACCTACAGCCACCCAGGGTCACTGCCACATCTCTTGAAGTGAAAAGGCAATCGCAGGCATCTAGCACACTGGTTTCAAGACCATACCACTTTTCATTTTCCCAGGTGGGTTTCTTTTGAGGAGAAAGGACAAATTTCAACTAGATCTGTATCCTGGGAAACCAAATTCTAAAAAGAACAAGACTCTGTATAATAAATGTAGCACAGGACACTATTCGAAAAGAGACACAATGAAAAAAAAATCTAAATGATATATTGACATGATGGGTTAGTTCGTTCAAAAAGTAGATGCAGGTAAGTAGTGTAAAAGGAGACAAAACTGCACACACGAACTGAACTCCTGAGCTCAGAGACTATAGGATCCGGAGTACGTGTTCGGAAAAGCCTCACTGCCGTCTGTTCGTCTGACTTGGCAACAATATTGTGGAAATATCAGGCATGTTTCTTGCATAAGTAGTTTCTTCAGAACAAAATTTCCATTCAGAACTTTGTACTATACTGCTTGACATTATTGTATTTGTAAAGGAAGAAAAACCACTCATTCGAAATTATTTTTTAAGCAGGAATACTATCTTTTTGGAAAAATCATACCGACAGCATGTTAAGAACAATGGACTTCATAATAACTTACTAACAATTGTCCTCAGACTACCTAAATGAGCTAAAGCATCCACACCTGCAGAAAAAAATATTGTGTCACTTCACTAAGTGACTATGTTTTGCAAAGTAAAAACTGCTGGCCATAATGCCCCAGGAAATTACACCAATAAGCAACTTATTTTTCAGCTTTACTGTGGTATAAGTAACAATGAGCAACTAATTCATGAATACTCTTGGAGGGTCAGGTTAAGGTGCGTCCCCTTGCTCACCTACTTCTACAATCTTGAGGTTTTAAAAAATGAAGGAAAGAGAGAGGAAGAAAGAAAGGAAGAAAAAGGAAGGAAGGAAGGAAGGAAGGAAGGAAAGAAGGAAGGAAGGAAGGACGGACTGCATTATCCCTTTCTCTCCACACTCACTAAAAGAATATCCAATGCTTGAATGAAAACTTCTTTCTGCAAGACCTAAAAGAAGGTCTGCAAGACCTTTAGATCTAAAAAAAGTTACGTATGGATGTATAAAAATGTTCCATTAATGAAAGTTCTGTGGCTTCCTGAACAGATGAACTTATCCCACAAACAGCACCTGTGAATCGAGACCCTGATCAGCGGCTCCCCCTGTCCTGCCTCACCTACCCTGGGCCTCTGTGAGATGACCCAACGTCCCTCAAACCCAGTCTGATGTCCAGGGCAGCATGTAAGAAGGCTGCTCTCCCCTTGTTTCTAGAACATCCTGGAAAGGTACAGAGACGGCAAAGGATCGGGCAGGCCAAAGAAGGAATAGGAGCTGGGCACAGGTGTTTAGCACACCTCCCTGTCCTGAGGCTGGATGGGGAGAGCGGAGCAGGTTTCCCGGATTACAACCGCACCCCCGAGAAGCATTCCATATTTCCCAAATTATTCCCCGGTCTGCAGCTGGCTTCCTCCCACTGCACTTCTGAGAGGCACTATCTTCATTTTCTTGACAAGAAACGGGCACAAAGGACCAATATCATCAAACACACCTGAAATGGGAGCGAAGCATTCACGTGTTTCATCTGAAACACAGGCTCTGAGGCTGGTCCCTGGGCCTCTTTCTAGTGAATTCCAGAGTACCAGAGGCAGTGTGGGTCAGAACACAAGAACCACAGCAGCCCCGCATCACCACAGAGGGGGGGAGCAGAAAGAACAGCACATCTCATTGAAACCACAGGGGAATTTTCCAAACCTGATTCAATATCCTGTACTGGAACTTGGCCAAGCTAGTGAGACAGAGTCCTCAGTCTGCACTGAACATACCAAGGGACTTTTAAAGACAAGGAAGAGTTATTTCTTTCATTCTCCTAAGGGAAGCCCTCCAAGGGAGCCAGTGTGGGTAGGTGGAAAGGGCTCTGAATTAGGAGGTCAGAAACCACCACTCTGGATCCACACCTGCTCATGTTAGCTCTGTGATCGTGGGCCAGTCACTGAACCTCGCTGGACCTGTCTCTTTCACCTGAACGTCAGAGAGCTGGACCAAGATCCCTAAGCTCCTTTTCCGGTTCTAAGGCTCGGTGACTAATGTTAGCGGAAGCAGAGTGGAAGACAGACAAGGAGAGCATGGGTTTCCATAGTTATTTTCAGCAAGAAAACCAGCAAAGCTGACAGATTCTCGGTGATTCTGCAACTACACTGGGGATCCGGCCACCTCGTGCTGCTGGCCCTGTTCCTTCTGCCAGCAGGGTTTCCTTGGGCTCCCACAGGGCAACCTTACAGGGCATGCAAACTTGTGTGATGTAACTTCTGGAAAGGCATCTTCTCCCACCATCCTATTCCCACTATTCCCAGCATCTAGGAGGATGTCCTCTGCACACGTAATGATCATATCAACAGCAAGTATCTGGAGAGCCCATACTACATGCCAGATGCTCTTCTAAGTGCCTTACGCGCATTGATTCTTCAATCTCTCCAACAACTATCTGAGCCAAGTACTAATGCCATCCCCATTTTCCTGACAATGGAGGCACAGAGTTGAAATCATCTGCCTAAGGTCACAGAGCTTCTAAGTGATGTCATTGGGTGAAAACTTAGGTAGGCTCATTCCCAGGTCTTCACCAATATTTTATACTGCCTCTCTAATGACAGCAGAAAGTAGACAATTAGAGGCTCATTCTTTCACCATTAATGAGCACCCCCTACATGCAGCGGGTTGTTGCCTACATCAAGAATATGTGGCTAAGCATCTGACATCAGCTTAGGTCATGATGTTGTGGTTCATGAGTTCAAGCCCCACGACGGGCTCTGTGCTGACAGCTCAGAGCCTGGAGCCTGCTTCAGATTCTGTGTCTCCCTCTCTCTGCCCCTCCCTCCCTTGCACTCTGTCTCTCTCTCAAAAAAATGAACATTAAAAAAAAAAAAAAAAGAACACATAGCCCTGATTTAAAGAGACAACACGCTGACACCAGATGGATCAAATCATAATGGGAAAGCTCTGCCTGGTATTACTTACATAGCCTCTGGAAATTTCATAGGAAGTCCCAGTTCCTCATCTGTAAGATGTGGATAATATCTACTTCATAGGATTACATAAAACAGTGCTCGTAGAAGTCCCAGCTAGTTTCTAAATTATGGCAAACAGAGAATAACTATATTTAAAATCTCAAAGGATAGGTATAAATTGCTCTAGACTTCAGTGACCTAGGTTGAGACAAGAGCTGGATTCTGATTTTTGAGTTATCAATTTTTTTTAATGTTCATTTATTTTGAGAGAGAGAGAGAGAGAGAGAGAGAGAGAGAGGGAGGGAGGGAGAGAGAGGATCCCAAGCAGGCTCCACACTATCAGTGCAGAGCCTGACACTGGGCTCGATCTCACAAACCACAAGATCACAACCTGAGCTAAAAGCAAGAGTCAGATCCTTAACCGACTGAGCCACCCAGGGGCCCCATCAATATCTTAATTGAATTAATTCACATCTATTTCAATTAATCTACTGACACGTGTTGACGTCAATCATCTACTGAAATCTATAGATATTTACTTCTTACTACAAACACTCAGACTCCTACCTGTTGTTTCTAGAGCATCCAAAGTTCCCAGTGGTTTCCTAACAGAAGGGAGAGCTGGGCACCCTAAAACATGGAAGGCAGCCCCACTAATGAAAAGCTCTCTGCTGTGCCCCCAGCTCCATCATGCACTCAAATTATACTCTATACCTCAGGTTCTCCTTCCATGAAATGATACAACAGTTTCTGCTCTCACCTCTCCCACAGAGATATTCCGAGCTCTTACTAAAGTAGAATGGGGGTAGTCATGGCTAACATTGCATCATCCCTAACACGTGAACATTTCAAAGCTCCAGAAGGCTTTTATGTATTATTATCTTACTTAGGTACCTAGATGCAGAGTTTTAACAGTCTTGAGGGTATATTTACCAAATTCAGCAAGAAGAATGTTCTGCTCTGCAGCAGAAACATATAAAAACACCGAAATGTATTTAAAATGTGTGTGCATCGGGGCACCTGGGTGGCTCAGCCAGTTAAGCTCCCAACTTTGGTTCGGGTCATGATCTCACAGTTTATGAGTTTGAGCCCCGCGTCAGGCTCTGTGCTGACAGCTCAGAGCCTGGAGCCTGCTTTGGATTCTGTGTTTCCCTCCTTCTCTACCCCTCTCCTTCTTATACTCTGTCTCTATCTCAAAAAATAAATAAACATTATAAAAAATGTTTTAAATGTGTGTATATGTGTATATGCACATGTGTGAACATGTGCCTATGTGTATATACATATCCACACAGACGTACGTGAATATATGCACACAGGCACATGTATACATGCGTATATTCAGCACATCAGCTCTGACACCAGATCTATCACAACACAGTACTTGTTCACAAATACCCTTGCGTGTGTTTGGAGTCCCCAGTGATACCTACCACATGTCTAAAACATACAGTCGACACTATTTTAAAAATATTTTAAAAATGCAAATGGCTAAAAATTGGATACTGAACCCCATTTATCAAATTCCATGCAACTACTATTTTAGAAATGATTTCTTTTGTTACATACTTCTTGAAAACTTCAGACAGTCGCCTAAGACTCTGGCCTCAATTTTAAGCTGACTTTGAGAAAAGATGGTCCGTCATACAGCTTTAAAATAGTGCCTGTTTAGGGGCACATGGGTGGCTCAGTCTGTTGAGGATCCAACTCTTGATTTTGGCTCAGGTCATCTCACAGTCTGTGGGTTCGAGCCCTGTGTGGGGCTCTGTGCTGACAGCACAGAGCCTGCTTAAGATTCTCTGTCTCCACCTTTCTCTCTCTCTCTCTCTCTCTCTCTCTCTCTCTCTCTCTCTCTTTCTCTCTCTCTCTCTCTCAAAAATAAATAAACATTAAAAAAACTAAAATGAAATAAAATAGTGACTGTTTAAACCACCCCAATGATAACCTTGGACTTCAATTATGTAAAATTGATTCTCCAAATGACACATAGTTTAAATGATCAATCATAAATAAAACCTCACTAAAATAATTTTTCTGACCATATAAATAATGTCCAAACCATGCAGAGAACAGAACTGTCACAACATCAAAGTTTAACAGAAAAAAAAAACAAAAAACAGTAGACCTTTGATGTATATTTATTTATTTGTCTGGATTTGCCACCTTAGTCTATCTCGGGACTTCTGAACTTCATTTTTCCTACTGTGTGATCCTCTAATACAAGCTATTCTGGCTTTTTTTAAAGCATTAGGTTACAAAATATATACACACTTCTGTCGGAATCATCTAAGTGAAATCTGTATAAATCGTGAGCTAAGTAAGTTCACAGAAGAAGGAGGAAAGCATTTGCCAAGGTATATTGTTAGAGGAACTTTGACCAGCAACCAGCCCACACGAGGCTCACTCCCCAGCCACGGGGTTAGGTGGCAGGGAGCAGGGAGGTAGCACTCTAGATAGGATGGAAACAAGCCTGCAAATAAGGGACACTGCCTCTAAACGTGTGATGAAACATGTTGTTTCTTCAACAGCTCTAAATACCTGCATTGTCACATACACAGTAGAAAAGGTGGGTACAACAGCCAGACTGGATTTAAGTGTGCTCCGTGGCCATAGGAGAATCACGTTCCCCTCCTCTTCTAGAATGCCCGCATGGGCTGATACACCTGCCATCCTCTGGGTCACAAGGCCAGAAAGGGCTGTAAATCAGAACAGATTCCTTCCTTACCCTGGTCCCTCTTCCCTTACTCAGTACCCAAGTTCATGCTTCTAACCTCCTTCTTATCCCTGGAGTCCCCCACCTAACCCTGGCCTCCACCCTCACCATCACCTCTTCAGTTCAGGGCTGGGTTCAGAAAGCAGACATCACAGGCAGAAGCAGGAGGGACAGAGGTAAATGCTGTGCCATGGGGTCTCAGAGGGCAGGGCTACCCAGGCAAGGACAATCATGGGAGGATCTTCAAGGAAGGGCATCTCATCTGAGGCATGGCCCGCTGACGCAGGTAGGAGAGGTGGGGAGAGGCAGAGGCTTGAATCGTCTGTTCAGGAATCATCTGTTCCTTTTGGGGAGATCTAAACTACAACATGGGGTGTGGGGGGGGGGCAGGGAGGTGCACACTAGACGGAAAGATCACAAAGTGGGACGCCTGTTCACAAGTGAGTTTGGAGTCCATCATGCAGGTGGCTTTGTGGAATCAACATCAGACATGCATTTAAACTCTTATTTCACAGAGAGCCTGGGTGGCTGAGTCGGTTGGGCGTCCAAATTCAGCTCAGATCATGATCTCGCGGTTTATGAGTTCGAGTTCCGCATCGGGCTCTGTGCTGACAGCTCAGAGCCTGGAGCCTGCTTCGGGTTCTGTGTCTCCCTCTCTCTCTTTCTTTCAAAAATAAATAAACAATTTTAAAAATTAAAAAATAAAATAAAATAAACTCTTATTTCTCTTATTTCTAGTGCTGTGGGAGCAGGGACTGCTGGAAGGGAGACTGGCCAGTCCAGGAAAGCCACACTTAAGGCAGTATTTGGGAAGCAGAAACCGTAGGCTGGAGAGGTCCCAGAGGTTCATGGTCACTGCATGGATGAACCAACATGCCCGCTCAGGCCAGTCTGAGCATCCCTGTTTTGCAGTAAGGGATACCACCAATTCTATTTTCCTTGCATTCTTGGAGGTCTGCAAGCAATGCCCAAGGAATTGATAATAAAATAAAATACACTGATGATAATAAATATAATTGACAATAATTAAAAAACCTGCTGATTCTGGATCAGAAATCAAATAAAAAATGTTCTTGGATTATGTGGACAGGGTACCACGTGAAGCCACTAGAAAGCATCGAATGTAGCCTCTCTGGCTGTAAAACTGTGTTGGCATCAGACCATTTTTTATTTCTCACGTACACACAAAACGTGAAGACGAAATAAACAGTGGGTATCAACTGTGGGTACAAACGGCGGTCCACACAAAGCTGAGCGGACCCGGCAGGGAAAGACTCCTAACTCAGGAGTCAGACCCACAGGGCCCCCAGAACTAGAGAAGCGTAGGTATAGAGGAAAAAAAGGGAGGAAGCACACCAAATCAGGCAAGATCGAGGTCGGGTCTCCGGTAGGGCCATAGGGAAGAGTGTCAGCTCTTCCTTGTCATTCGATGCTTCCCCAGAGTCGGGTTTCAACAGGTCCGGGATGGGCTGTGTCCACATTCCAGGAGGCCTGGGGTCACTGGACAGACACACCCACACATGCGTGCTCCAAGCTCGGCAAGATTGAGACCTTAATCACACAATGACCAAATAAGGGACCCGCATCCCTCAACCTCTGTTTTAAGGGAATGACTTTTTTTTTTTTTTTTTTCCAAAATTCAGGAACTTTCAGTAAGGGTTTTCTAGGGTAGTCAGGGTTCTAGAATCAAAAACGATAAACCCCCCTATTTGTTATCACATGGCCTTTCGCCATGACTTTTCATACTTCCTGCCAGTGTCCTTAATTCCAAAACTACCTTCCCAAAGAGAGGTCTCCCTGTGTTAGAATACCACCTTCTAGACAGGTCAGATAGACCCTTAAAAAGCTGTGTTGGTGCCCAAGAAACTCAAGCTTTACCAGCTTAGCCATTTTCAGTCATTGGAAAAGTGGTTTTGTTCACCCTGAATCAATGAATTTCTATTGAAGCGTATGTTTCCCTAACACACACAATAAACTGGCGCTTGGCAGTGATTTAAACAGTGAACAGGGCCAGCCGGCCATGAGAACAAAGCCACAGGAACAGAAGCCAGCCAGATTTAAATGAGTTAATCTACG
Source organism: Panthera onca (assembly GCF_046562875.1). Classification (NCBI taxonomy): domain Eukaryota; kingdom Metazoa; phylum Chordata; class Mammalia; order Carnivora; family Felidae; genus Panthera; species Panthera onca. The sequence goes on along the minus strand of NC_138345.1, from coordinate 11,443,457 downwards.
GGGAAGCCTTTCTCTGAAGGCTATTACTTAATACAAAACCAGCTGTCCTCACCTTTTGGTGTTCAAGCCGCCTCCCTTCAAGTTAGTCTGCACCGAGAGAAATGGGTCTGGTCTAAGAAAACCAGAGAATCAAGCTACGGCAAGGAGCATCCAAGCCTCTGGAGCCCTGCTGTGGCCGGTTAAGTGTTGACTCACTCTCTCTCCAGAAGGCCCAGCCCCGCCATGCTTCCGGCAATCCGCCCTGACCTTGGCCACAGGGGCTCCTAGGTTTTGGCATCTGCCACCTTTAGCAGCCCCCATCGCCTTCCCATACACACCTGTTGCTGAGTTGTGCTGACCTGACCAACTCCTACGCCAGCCTTTTCAGGCCAGGAACGGCCACTAACTGTCCCTCTTCCTTCTGCCACCCTGAAAGAGCCAGGCTCGCCTCTTGCACCCAGCCAGTGGCCAATAGCTGGGCTCCCCACTAATGGGATGGCAGGCTCATGTCAATTCCCCTGGCTTACAATGAAACCCGGCTCTTTGAAAGGGACCACAGTTGAGTGCCGTCCTAAAGTGAAACCTCTCGCCTCAAGGAAACTGTCTGGCAGGTTTGTGCGTGCACATCTTTCCACACTCCTGAACACAGAAGGGCGTTCCCATCCCCTGGGCGGGGAGACTAGGAGGCAAGGACCCTAAACAGCTCTTCTCAACACAGAGAAGTTGGTGTGTTTGAATCATGAGGTGGGAGCAGGGGAGGTACCCCACCATAACCTCCAACACACTCGGTCTAGGATGGAGCCTGGGCATCAGGATGTTCGGAAAAGCATCCCAGGTGATTTTAACCTGCACCCAGGGTAGAAGATCACTGATTTAGGGAGAAAACAATGGAGACGCTCAGCTAGGATTCTCCAATGCACCCAGATGGAGAATATCCAATTTCAAAGCGGGTCCTCCCCAGATCCCTCCCCTCAGCAAGACAATCTCTGCAGCTGCAGAGTATCCTTGGGAACAGCACGGTGAACTCTGGTGCCACGCCTCATTCACACGGTGCCTCTAAACCAGGCTGAGCCTCGGTTCCCCCACCTATTAGGGATCTTCTAGATACATTTGTTTTGCTTCTCTTGTCTCCATTTTCCAGCTTCACGTTTCTCCTTCTCTCCTCATCTTGCATTTAAATGCACACTCCTATATATGCCTTTCTGCCTCTCCAAAAATGCACAGGGGGTTCTTGAAATTCGATTTGGGTAATGTCTGCCCTCGAAGTAAATAACACCATAAAAACTATAAGCTCTATAATCCAATCAGGGGATGGAACATTAAGAACGTGATATTCCATAAGGCATAAAACACTCCATTCCTGAGACTATAAAACCAACCATTCTGCTGGAGAAACTCATGCAGGATCATATAGACCCTGCCTCTTAAATGCCAGATGAGACCAGGAGTTCTCTGCTACACAGCAACGGTCTACTGTGATGTTAGTCATTTTTTATTCCTTTTGAGCCTGTTTTAATATCTATTTATCAAGTAGAAAATTCATTTTAGAACCACTTTCAGAGCAAGTATAAAGACATCCTTAAGGATAAATTAGCTACATTACTTTGATTCAATGAAATACATAAATCTCTCACCCTGCATAAGCGCACAGCCCATAAGAGCACAAGCCATCTCTCAGATGGGCCTGCTTAGATCAAAAATGGCACAGAAACACACAAATGACTAGGGTACAGAGCAGAAGCGGGCATAAAGTAGGTCTCCTTGGGACCCCATCTACAGTGATATAGCTGTAGAAAGTACCAAAAGATTTTTTGTTCTACGCCATTTCAGAAAACTTTAACATCCACCAAGCCCAGATCACAACCATGTTCCAGACTGGCTGGTCAACTGGCCATCCCAAGACCCTCAAACTCAGTGAGTCTAAATCAGAACTCACCACCTGCCCTCCAGTGCTTGCATTTCTTTCTTTTTAAAAAAAATTTTTTTTAATGTTTATTTTGTTTTTGAAAGAGAGACAGAGTGCAAGCAGGGGAGGGGCAGAGAGAGAGGGAGACACAGAATCCGAAGCAGGCTCCAGGTTCCCAGCTGTCAGCACAGAGCCTGACATGGGACTCAAACCCACCAGCCGTGAGATCATGATCCGAGCTGAAGTCCGATGCTTAACTCAATAAGCTACCCAGGCAACCTGCTTGCATTTCTGATCTCAGTTAAGGAGCTGCTATCCACCCCAGCTATCCAATCAGAAATGTGGTAGTTATCCTACAACCCTATCTCCTCTCAACCCTCTCTCCACGTCTTCCAAATCCCTATGTCCTGGAGATTCCATTCTGTGCACACCCGCATCTCTGTCTCTTGCATCCTGGCTCACAGCTCCTGTTTCAACGTGTTGCTTCCCAGACTCCTCTGACGACACTGCCCCGGTGCACTGAGGCCCCCCCAGCGTCCAATCTATCCAATGTTCCACCACAATAATCTTAATGAAACAATCCTGATCACGTTGTTCTTGCATTAAAACCCTTCAGTGGCTATTCCATCGACTATAGAATGATGTTCCAAGTCCAAAGCAGGGAATATGATCCCCTACAGTCCAACCTCTCCAACCCCATGTCCCCGTGCCTCACCTTGAACCCTCTGCCCTGGTCAGATGAGCTACGTGCCGTTCCCAGCACACTAGCCTGCCTCCCGTCTGATGGGGTGGCTCCTCCTGGTCAGAATATCCCCCTGCCTCTCTGCACCACCCCAAAATATACTCATTGTGTGAACCCACCTCCTCCAGGAAACGTCTGCTCACACCCCACCCCGAAGGAAGCACCAGACAGCCCTAGCCTTAAGCCTCTGGCCAGTCTTCTCTCACGGTATCTACAACATGATCACACTTACTCAGTAACACAAGGAAGGCAGAAACTATCTCTTATCTCTTCAACCTCGGTGCCTAGCAGTGCCACCTGGTGCGTAGGACTTTAATAAATATTGGTTAAATGTGTGCATGTTTCAACGATCACATTCTAACGACTCCAGAACTATTTTCCTGACCGCTCGCAAACTTTCAGTCTGGCTGCTTCTGATATGGAACTGCCTCTTATTTCACTTGCAAATCATCTGCGGAAGACCAAAACTACATCAGTACAGGAGATACGGAACCTTCTTATCCCTTGAGGAATCATTTCTCTGTTCTTTGTTCTTCAAAGAAGAATCACACTTCAAGGCCCTCCAACAGCTGGGAGTGAGAAACGATCGAAACGAATCCCTCCAAGTCCCTGCCCTCCCTGCTTCTCAATGCCCTCTCCCTAGAAGTGATTACTGACTCAGGCTCAGGGTTGAGACATTAATTAAAGTAGAATGATTGTGGTGTAAACCAAGACTGGCTCGTGATGTCTATATCTGTGGGTCCCTTGCCCGTGTAGATGCAGAATAACCCTGAGAATAAAAACTGACTTCCCTGGTTGTGTGGCTTCTAAGCCTATGAGGGAGTTACCTGAAAATAAAGGTGCCATTCTCAATTCAGCAGTGGCAGCCCCTGGGCCCCCGGTGGAGGCTCTGGAAGGCTCTGGGCCCACCCAGAATTCTACCTAACGTGTCATATATTCGCGACGTGGCTGCAAATACCCTCTCCCCCAAGTGCTGATTTCATACTGGAAGATAAGCAATTTAAATAAATGTTTCATTAACATAGTGCTTTCCTGCTCGATGCTAATGTACTGAGAGTAATTTGTTTTCCCAAATTCTCTTCCATAGAATCGTTTCATGCAATCCTCCACAGGACAATCTGAAACTCTTTGGGTCCCTAATAGACAATCCAGAGAACCTGGAAACCAACCAAACAACCAAACAAATAAGCAAAAACCCTTACACTGAAAAGCTGTTGAGACCTATTTGTTCTGGAACACATGTCACACATGCTGCGGAACAGGACAGACCATCCTGACCACTTTGGTGGCCCTGGGTTCACACTGATGGCAACACAGCATCATTCAACAGACACTACTGGTCCCAGGGAGACAAGTGGGAGAGGTGGGTTACACAGGAAGAATGTGAGTATGTAAGATATTGTTTTGACACCCTATAAGGCGTGTTCCCATTCCGCTTTGCTTATCTGTACATGGATTCTTGCTGTGTGTGGATTCCAAACCCCAAAAATTTCAAGGATATTTCTAACATCCTTCATTAATAGAAGCTCTTAAAAACTTCATAGCGTAATGCTCAGATACACTCCAAACGTGCAAAAGCAGGTACCATATAAGGGTTTGTTCCCCCAAACCTGTGAGACTCGGGGCAGCAGCATGATCACAGTGATGAGGGCAGCTGGCTGGGCAGCAAAAGACACAGGCATCTGGGTGGATCCAGCCACAGTGTCTTGGCTTTGTATGTGCTACTATGCTAGAGGCAAGATTTTGGTTCTATTACACATGGGAGCAAAAATAAAACCCAATGAAGAGGTGAAGCACTTGAGCAGTGCACTCTGTGGGATGGGCTGGGGGCCATGCACTGTGTGTGTGTGGCAGGAAGCAGAAGACCCATTAAAGAGCGTGGAATAACCCTGGTGAATGGAGTTGGCTCTCCAGGCTCTGCCACAGAGGAGCCACAAGGTGTGGGACAAGTGACTCTACTCTGAGCTCCATCTCCTCCTTGTAAAAGGAAAGAAATGATAACAATACGAGCAGCAGGTGGCTACCCTGTGCTAAGCACTCACAACATAGCAGGTGCTGTTGAAAGCACTTTATAAACACTTGTTAGGCACCATCTCACCTACTCCCGAGGACCCCTGTGAGGGACAGATCATTAACTCCAGTTCATGGAGAAGGGCTCAGAGTTCAGGGACCAGCCCACGGTCGCCCAGCTAGGGTGTGTTCAAAACCAAGTCCACCTGACTGCTGTTCTTTGGAAAGAGTAGCTCCAATGACTGCCACAAAAGCTGTGAGATTATATATTATATATACATAATATATATAGTATTTAATTGAAATGCCTTGGATTGTGAGTAGCTTGTTCTGTGAGCGTTCCGCAAGACGAGCAAACATTTCTAATAAATTGTAACTTGATAAACGAGCAATGTCTTGCAATACGAGTCGTATGTGACGCTGAACGTCACATGATCACGACTGAGCCAATGGTTCTTGAAATTCACTTTGGTGTACAAGGGCTTTGGGTTGCAAGCATATTTCTGGAACAAATTATACTCGCAAATCAGGATTTTACTGCATATGCAAAATGCTCTGAATGCAACATAAGAACATCAGTCATCGTTAACACAGCCCACCCCCTCCAGCGCTCGGATCACCCTCTTTGACCGCCGCTGAGCAACTAGCTCCTGGCTGCATATCCTTCCCCTGGATTGGGACCCAACAATCCAAAGGTGGCTGGAGAAGGAGGCAGTGCCCCCACCCGGGTTACTTACTTTCTCAGAACTGCTATCTCGTTCTCTATGCTGCTTTCCTTGCCTTTCAGCGCCTTCTTCGGGATGCACTTCACCGCAAAGAGCCTGCCACTCGCCTTCTCTTCGGCTAAGACCACTTCAGAAAACGCCCCGCTGTGAACAAAGAGGGAGAAAAGGAAGCGGCTTAGACACAGGAGTTGTGGCTCCTCCAATCCCACTACCAAGGTCTAAGGAATAATAACAACAATCGTCCGCATTACTGTTACTTTTTTTAGCGAGCATAGCTCCCTACTGGACTTCTTGATGCAAACAAGTACCTTCGTGCAATGGGACATGTGGATGTCCACGTGGGTTTGGCCACCGCCCGGTGCCACCTGCCACCCCACAAAACACTGCAGCAGTGGCCTTTGAGTGAACAGGGATGCTCCCAGAATGGCTCCTGTGGAGAAAGAGCATGCCCATCCCCTTGCCAGCCCCCACACCCAAGTAAATGACAAAGTAGTGCCAAAATTTCTAGCTTCCTCACAGGTCCTTCCATCCCAAGAAAATTTCAGAGCACGCTGCAAACATTAATTAATTCTTAGAGACAGGTAAGGATATAATTGAAGCATGAGCTGGTGCAATGCGTGGTATTGACATGGGGTTAATTAATTGGCAAAAACACACAAGTTTTCAATAAGCGGCTTATTTTTTTTTAAACAAACAAACAAAAGCACACACGATGCCCCGAGTGGGGGAGACTTTTCTGCCTGAAAATGTAAACTGAACTCTGCAAAGGCAGAGCAGCAAAGGACATTCGGGGTTGGAGAGCTCATTTCTCCGAGGAGGCTCTGTGGTCATCGAGCCTCAGAGCCAGCACCTCAGTGGCCACCATGTCACCCACCCTAGGTACCATACTCGGGCTGGGGGGCAGAACTTCCCTAAGGGCTCAAACAGGAATAGGTTCATCCATTACCCACTCGAGGCCTCAGTAACTTGGGCCCTGTGCACACGGGCCATGGAGAAACCATTGTCCACTGAGTCACTCTCTGTCTCTAGACTTGTCAAGGAACAACTCTTTTTCCTTCAGAGGGACACTACACATGGCTTCTACACAGTTATAATTAGAGACAAACGCTCCTACATCAAAAGAAACCACTAGAAGGACCAATATCAACCCAATACCAGAGCCTGAGGGTCTGTTCTTCAGTCAACATCAAAGAGATGCTTAAGCAAGAATTTCAGACTTTCCCTCTGCTTACCCATCTGACAGGGACACACATCCATCCACAGACCAAAGGAAATACAAATATATAGTTTTAAAGTCCCTTCTGGGGAGAAGAATTCACTCTACTTAGCACAGTAAATTGTGAGTCTTCAGACAGTGTTCCTTCTGGAACATAAACTTGAGATAAATATATATCTATAGAATTATATAAACCCAAGAGGGAGAGGTTGGGGGTTCTACCAAAGAACCAAAGGAAAAATGTCAGAACCAAGATCTTCTGCCCAAATCCACACATCGAGTAGGATTTTCCCTCACAGCACCACATGCCTCGCATTGACAGAAACCTTCCAGAATCAACTAGAACTACGACTATGAAATAGAAACACAAAAAACCCACAACAGATTGATCACAGAGTGATTAATGGAATCAGACGTTCCCAGCGGCGCTTGGTCACTGCCAACGGATTCCGCCTACGGAAACCAATTCTTGGCAACTTTAGGGGATCCCCCGAACCCGGCTGTCTCTTCTCTTCACCTCTGTCTCGGGGACAGACTGACACGGATTCACCGCACAACAAGGGTTCTCAGGTGGAAGGAACCATGCACAATCATGTATATGGTCCCTTCTGCTATCCTCCAGGAGGTGGAACAAGGACGATGTTAGAGATAAGAAGAATCAGTGAGGGAAAACGAGGAGTCTGGCAAAATGGGTGACTTTCTACTGGGGAGTCCATGCATTTGTTTTCAGTTTCCCTATTTGCCACTTAGGTCCCTGATGCTGATGACACCACAGTGGTTCCTCTCCTGAGTTTGTTGAACTTACCAGGTCCATTTTCCACAAGGCAGAGAAGCCCTTTAGCAGCAGTGACCACTGCCAGACCTGTTAGACTTCCCCGCTGCCCCCTGCCCCACTCTGCACCCACCACACTCTCTCCTCTTCAGAATCTGCACCAAGAGTAACAGACTATGCCCAACACAGAGGAGGGATTCGGCTTGGGTAGCTATCAAGCGCTCAGAAGAGTAAGCACCTCCTTATTCCACGGACAGTTCTCTCCCTGGAAAACAGAGTGGGAAGTGAGGTTTCTGTGTGAATTGACCCCTGGGGCCATGACAGAAGAGGGAGGGGACTAGGTCCTCCATCAGAGCCAGTACTGGTGGGCTACTGAAAGACACTGAGGTCAAGGTGAGGCACTAGCACTCCTGGATCGAGGGCTCTCTGCCTTCGTCCCTGACTTCAGGAGGGATGGACTATCTGTGACCCTGAGTGAGAGCAGGACAGTGGGACATAGATATGTAAGGGGCTTCACAGGCTAAGCAGCTGGGGCTTGACCACAAGTCACCTGTGAAAGAGGACAAGGCAGGCCCCTGATGGCCAAGGATGCCCCCAAGACTCCAGACATCTCCATCAACAGTAGAATCACAAAGCCAAGGTTACGGTCCTATTCTCTCAGGCTGAAATGCAGTCTGCAATCCCATTTCTGGGCATGCTACCAAAAGAATCAATAGCAGGGACTCAGATATTTGTACACCCATGTTCATTGCCACATTATTCACAACAGCCGAAGGGTGGAAATGACCCAGATATGCATCAGTGGATGAATGGATAAACAAAATGTGATCTGTCCGTGCAGTGGACTATTATTCAGCCACAAAAAAAGAATGGAATTCTGACACCTGCTACAACATGGATGAGCTTTGAAGACATTATACTAAACGAAATAGGCCAGAATCTAAAGGACAAGTATCATATGATTCCACTTACACAAAGTACCTAGGCTAGTCAAATTCATACCCAGAAAGTGGAACGGCAGTTGCCAGATTTGGGGAAGCAGAGAATGGGGAGTCAGTGTTTAATGGGGACAAAGTTTCCATTTGGGAAGACAAAAGATGTCTGGAGATGGATGGTGGTGATGGTTACATAACAGTGTGAATTGTCTTAATGCCACCGAACTTCACACTTAAAAATGGCTAATGTGATACATTTCATGTTATGTTTCACCGCAAGAAAAAATAAAAAGTCTGCCCAGTTCTACTCAATGGCATTACCTGGGGATGGATGCACTGAAAAAACATGATAAATCTTTTCTCTCATTACCTCCTCAAGGAGAAAGAAATGAGTAACTACGGGTGTTGGGTACCATGTGACACAAAGCGCTTTGGCGCCTGTCAACTAATCCAATTCTTACAGCATCCCAAAAAGTGTACAGGGAGTTAGTTACCTGTATCCCTCTGAGGTGCTTTTCCATACACTCTGCCGGGCCATTGTGTGCTGCTGGCAGAAGGAGCCTGCCTCTCAGGCAGGGAGGATGACAGCCACGGAGGGTCACCCTGCCTCAGCATGAGCTGCCATGCTTCCCTGAGCGTGCAAATCCCCACCTCACTTCCTCATTTAGCCCAACAATGTGCATTTACCTCCTTCCACAGACAAAGCTCTCCGGTCTTCCTAGGGGATATATGATTAGCATACATTGTTACTGTTCTTGCAATAAATAGAAATCACTTGAAGACACTTATCCCCTTGCAGGAAAGCTAATTAAAAACACCAGAAGCAGAAACACATGAATGAAGAGTCTGGGCACTTGCAATGTAATTACATAACAAAGTAATGTGTGTGTCTGGGCTAGGGTGGGGGTTGGGGGGGGGGGGCGAGGAGAGAAAAGGGAGGCAGGCTGGGAGGGGGCCCGTGGCAGGAAGGAAGTCAGCAAGAAAAATGATCTGAGTCCATAAAGGCTTCAGGCAACCCAATGAAATAAATTCCTAGGAACACAAGCAGGGACAGAGAGTTACAGAGTTTTAAAAATACAGAGAGGTCAGAGGAGGCTGTACTCCATCAGCTGTGAAATACAAGCGCAGCACATTTAAAACTGAACGCTGGTTGGGGCCCCTGGATGGCTCAGTCGGTTGAGCTTCCGACTTCGGCTCAGGTCATGATCTCGCGGTCGACGAGTTCAAGCCCAGCGTCCAACTCTGTGCTGATGGCTGGGAGCCTGGAGCCTGCTTCGGATTCTGTGTCTCCTTCTCTCTCTGCCCCTCCCCCCACTCATACTCTGTCTTCCTCTCTCTCTCAAAAATAAACATTCAAAGCAAATTTTTTTTTAACTGAACAGTAGAGACTTCCAGCCAGACTGAGCACACCTGCATCTCGAAATGGCAGTCTGTGCGGTGGCCTGCTCCTGCCTGGCACCCAGGACCCCATGCTCTCTGCAGTCTGCCTCCCCAACCCCCAAACCCCCCCCCCCCCGCCTGCCTGGGATCAGGTGGTCTGGGCCCCCTGAGGAGGGAGGGGTCTCCCAATAGCTCAGTCCAATGCTTCTTCTTGCTGTTCATCCTAGCAGTTTCCTGTGTGGCCTCCTTCCTAAAACTCGCTTCTGGGTTCTACAACACAGTTCTTCCCTCCTCCTCCTCTTCCTCTTCATCCTCCTATCAAAGGTTAGTGCACCCCCAGGCTGCATCTCCAATCTCCCTTCATCCTACTCCATCCCTTCCCCCTGGAAAATCTGTTATTTCCAGTTTCCACCACCTGTCTCCACATGGCCCCCTAACCTTTATCTAAATTTTAATCTCACTCATGTGCAAATCTCATCTTTCCAGCTGCCTACGAGAGCTTTCTAGCTCAACCTCCCAACCAGCCTCTCGAGAGCAGCGTCACCAAAATTACAGAACAGTATCTTCATCCCAAAACTTCTTCCTGGGTGCTGTCTCTCATTTCTACCAATGAGATACAAATGAATGTCTGCATTTCAACAATGCAGCCAAGAAACCTGTTTCTCTCGTCCATCTCTCGTTCAAGATCCCTGTCTGTTCTTCTATCCCTGCACCATTGCCCGGGTTCAGTTCGGGTTATTTCACTCTGGACTACTTCCAGGACCCTCTCCTGGCCCCTCTGCCCCCAGCTGCTTTCTCCAACCTGCTACTGGAATTACTTTTCTAAAGCAAAGATTATGTTGCTGCCCTACCTAAAACTCTGAGGTTTTGTGTCTAGAAGGTAAAGTTTCACCTCCTCTGCAAGTTATCAATGGCGCTCAAAGCTCTTCTCAACTTGACCCCAGCTTTGCGGGCTCATCTACTCTAGAGCCACCTTCGCCAACACAAACACGCCCGCTATACACACATCACCCCTACTCCCACACCACATCAGTCAACTGGCAGCTTCCCAAATACTCCTATGCCCTTTCAGACCACTGACCTTGCTTCAAGTCCTGCCCACTTCTCCACTTCCTCGGACATCATTCCTTTTTCTTTCTGCTTGGCGAAATTCCACGTATGTTTTAAAGGACCCAGCTCGTATATTTCCCTCTCTTGGTAGGCTTTCTCAGTTGCCTCCCCACCCGAAGGCCCTCATTCTGAGACTTGTACATTTGGCTTACACCTGCATTATCCCACTTACACATTCCACTGGGGCCTTTATGTACTTTCCCACGTGACAGCAGGTGTCCTAAGCCACGCTTTCCTGTGTCTCCATCCCTAGCAATACCAGCACCAAACTGGATGATCAGTTTGGACGATCTGAGGCTCTAGTCTGTGGTCCCATCTAGCTTTCTACATTTCCCCTGTGCCATAGACACCCAAGATAAATGATACACTCTACTGACCTTCCTCTCCGTGCTGAGGGAAATAATACAGTCCCTTTCCTCCTTCATAACGCATTCCTCCACATTTGTATGCAAGTCTATGCAGAAAGAACCTCAAAGCTTTCTCTCAAAGCATAAAAATTCTTTGAGACTTTCCCGATACATTTTAAACCCCCAATGTTTATATAAAGCAGCACTATCAACAATAAGCCAAATTATGGAAAGAGCCCAAATGCCCAACGACTGATGAATGGATTAAGAAGATGTGGTACACACACACACACACACACACACACACGCACACGCACACACACACAATGGAGTATTACTTGGTAATGAAAAAGAATGAAATCTCGTCATATGCAACAATGTGGATGGAACTGGAGGGTATTATACTAAGTGACATAAGTCAGTCAGAGACAGACAAGATATCATATGGTTTCACTCTCATATGTGGAATTTAAAAGAACACAACAGACGAACACAGGGGAAGGGAAGGAAAAGTAAGATAAAAACAGAGAGGCAGGCAAACCATGAGAGACTCTTAAATCCAGTGCTGGAGGGGAGGCGGGTGGGGGGATGGGCTAAGTGGGCGAGGGGCATTGAGGAGGGCACTTGTTGGGATGAGCCCTGGGTGTCATATGTAAGGGATGAACCACTGGGTTCTACTCCTGAAGCCAAGACTACACTGTAGGCTAAATAACTTGAGAATAAATTAATATTAAAAAAAGTGCGCACTTGTGTGCCAGAGTGCTTCAGTAATATTCTACAGTTGCAGAATCCCAAGATCACTCTCTGTCCTGTTAAAAATATAAAATCAGTGACATTGTGAGATGATATTTCTCCCCATAAACCTTCATCCTGGTTAAATAAGTCAAATTTTGGAGGACAGAGTAGAGGGTAGATTTTTTAGATGTTTGAAAGGACTTTAGAAAATGCATGTTCATGGGAGAAATAAAAATCCCAGTGTTTTAAAAACTGCATTTTTCAAGATGTCACAACATACTTATTTGATTTTTAAAGAACGCTAACATTCCATTTTTGAAAAACATACCAAGTCTCCATCTAAATTAAATCTCTGTGACCAATTACTGAAAAGGTCAAACAAAAAATTATTCTTGAAACGCTAAATATTTTCAGCTCCTGAAGATAAGCTGTACAAATTACAAAAGTTGAAACCTTCCCCTTTTTCTTCTACATTTCAAAGAAAATCAAATCTCATCACCTGGAGGCAGCTCGCTCTGATTGCAAGCCAGGCACCCAGGAGGAAGTAAACAATGTTTTGCTAGCTGAATTTCCAAGACTTGAGGAAATGTCACATTTTCTATATTGACTAAAGAATCCTAAACAACTACTTTTGCTTTTAACTTCATAAATGATGGCTTTGAAAAGGGCCGTTTCTTTTTGCTTTACCTAGTCAGCTGTGAGAAGGAACTCCACCGTGGTAAGGGTGGGCCACCCAGGACTTAGACTGTGTCTGCTATAAAGCCCTCCCCGCCCCTCCCCTGGGCTCTGGGAATTCCTTCATTCCCGAGTGGCCTGAAAATGCAGCATTTAATGGTTTTGTGAACTACCTGCCTGTTGTTAAAAAGAAATTCCTAGAGCCACTCGGGAAGCCATACCTTACCTCCAGATCTGCTGCTATATACCGTCTCATCCCTGGTTTCAGCTCCGCAGTTTCATTTACCCACAGTCAGTCAAGTCCTGGAAGCACATGAGTCCCCTCCTGACAATATGTAGCCTCATGCTCTGTCACAGTGTTCACCTCGCTTCATCTCATCAGATAGGCGTTTAATCATCTCACGTCCTCACAAGAAGGATGAGTACAGCACAAGAAGACATTTTGAGAGAAACTATACCCATGCAACGCTTATTACGGCATATTGTTAAAATTGCTCTATTTGATTGTTACTGTTGACCAATCTCTTACCATGCCTACGTTATTAATTACACTTCATTGTAAGCATGCATGTATAAGAAAAAACATACTATATGTAGTGTTCAGTGCTATCTGCAATTTCAGGCATCCACTGAGGGGGGGCAGGGGCAGGGCACAGATGAGGGGGACCAGAACTCAGAGCTCAGCCATGCCCAGAGCTACGCTGGCTAACCCACCTACTCACTACCAGTTATTAACCGTAAAAGCAAAAACAAGATTCGATGAATTCTGCTTTCCAAATTTTTAAAAAATGTTTATTTATTTTTGAAAGAGAGACAGACAGACAGAGCACAAGCAGGGGAGGGGCAGAGAGAGAGAGAGACACAGAATCCCAAGCAGGCTCCAGGCTCTGAGCCGTCAGCACAAAGCCCGACCCGGGGTTTGAACTCATGAACTGCAGGATCATGACCTGAGCCCAAGCTGGACACTAAACCAACTGAGCTACCCATGCACCACCCGCTTTCCCAATTTCTAGTGATCTTTACCATGAAGTTGTTAAGAACAAATATCAGAGAGTATTTAGAAAGGGTAGTGCATATGCTGACTGCTTTAAGTGCATATATTTTAAAAACAAATTATTTTCTCATACAACAGCAATTTAATCACAAAACAGACATTTAGCCTCCAACAACCTACAGCAACTTGCACACTGTAGATGTTCTACCAATGTCCATCCAACTGAACTGGTGATACCTTAAAAAGACAAATGCCCCTGGGGCGCCTGGGTGGCTCAGTTGGTTAAGTATCCGACTTCGACTCAGGTCATGATCTCACGGTCCGTGAGTTCGAGCCCCACATCAGGCTCTGTGCTGACAGCTCGGAGCCTGGAGCCTGCCTCGGATTCTGTGTCTCCCTCTCTCTCTGCCCCTCCCCCACTCGAGCTCTGTCTATCTCTGTCTCTCAAAAATAATAAACAAAAATGTTGAAGAATTTTTAAATATTAAATGACAGATGCCTCTGATTTTCCACAAGAATCAGGAATTCCAGAGCTGTCGTTCTGGTTCACGATAGCTCACTAAACCAATCGCTCAGTAAAATTATATCCATCTCAAATTAGACCAAGAAATAATCAGATGGCACTGAAACGATCTGCCCTATTCGCTTAGAGTCAGCTATTATTGGATCATTGCCTTCTTGTTCTTTTTAGTCATTCAACATACAAATCAGATTGACTGTGTTATTAACTGTATTAACACCGTTGCCACTAGCCCATTACCATTCCTGTGCCCTGTGACTGGGCAGACAGACGTTACCCCCAGGCCTCGGGCCATAAATTAAAATGTTCTTTTCCACTAAGCATACTATTTCCCCCAGTGTTAGGCCAGGACGATATTAAAGGCTGAAGGGAGGAAAAAATGGAAAAGAAACCACACAGTGAAAAATGAAGGTGGTGACCCTTGGCTTCAGAGCATCAAAGAAATAGACAGATGTCTTTTAGACCTATTGTTCCAGACCAGAATCAACTCTTAAAGTAAGAAAACCTGTCTGCTAACTCTCACGATAATCTTACTGACCCCAGAGAACCCAAACAGATAAAAACAGTAGTGGGAGTCAGATGGTGTGAGCAACTCTCCAGGCAGAAATTAGACAATTTCAGAAGTGCAGAAACTCTTTCCAGTTTGATCTCTGATCTACAATCTCCACTAATTCACACACCACTTATGACATTTTGTAGTGTTGATTCAGTCCACTGACAAGCAAACAAAGCAAAAACACATTTTGTTTTCACACACAGGCTTCAAGAACACATATGCATATGAAAATTGGTATCCCACTTAGATAGGACATATGCTCATTAAAGTGTGCCTTCTAAGCTCCTGGGTGGCTCAGTCAGTTGAGCACCTGATTCTTGGTATCTGCTCAGGTCATGATCCTAGGGACTGAGCCCCGAGTCAGCCTTCACACTGAGTGTGGAGCCTGCTTAGGATTCTCTCTTTCCCCCTCTGGCCCCCCTCACCCCTCACACTCTCTCTCTCTCTCTAAGATAAAAAAATAAAATAATAATAATAAAGTGTGTCTTCTAAAACCTCTACTTAGCAATTACATAGAAAGCCAGATGTTTGGGGCACCTGGGGAGCTCAGTCCCTTGAGTGTCCAACTTCTGCCTGGGTCATGATCTCACGGTGCATGAGTTCAAGCCCTGCGTGGGGCTCTGTGCTGACAGCACAGAGCCCGGAGCCTGCTTCGGATTCTGTGCCTCCCTCTCTCTCTGCCCCTCCCCCACTTGCACTCTGTCTCTCTCAAAAGTAAACATTAAAAAAAAAAGAAAACCATATGTTTATGTGAATGCTTAAACTAAACGTATCAAAATTCTACTTCTTAAAAAACTAGGCCCTTATGAATTGGTACCTGTGTCTCACCAACCAGTTCAAATTAGAGGCATATCCTTAACCTTAGTTAAGTTATGCATACAAATAGGGAGACTCCTGCTAAAAATAGCCCTTCTTTTTCACTCAAAAAAAAATCCCATTTTCCTCTTCCACTTGGTAAATCCCACAATGACTAGCAAATTCCCCTAATAGCTTTGAGAACCGTGACGAAACGTTCTTAAATATTCATACCACTGGCGTGATTTTTGCCCAGATCAATTCTCATTCTGACTACATCCCTGCATCTAAAACCACGGGCGCAGTTCGCGTTGTGACAATGCTCGTCACAGGGGAAGGCATCAAAATGCCAGCACAGTCACTGCGTGTCACCGCTCTGGTTCCTTGAGCGGAGCTAAATCTTCATGCTAATTGCTTCACGGATCCCAATGCAGAAGACAAATACATTCCAAATGAATGCATGCTGCCTGCTTCCTTCAAGAACACAACTTTTTCGCCTTTACCTCTCTGACAGGGTCTCACATTTTATCTCTGCCCTTTTCCAGACGCTTGTGAAAGGTGGATGTGGAGCCTGACGACGCCAGTCATTTTTTCTTAGCTCACCAACAGGGAGCATTAAAGGAAGCCTGCTTTGGGGAGGCGGGGACAGGACAAAAGATTCAGTTCTTCTGGAATTACAAAGCCTCCTATAGCCACAGCCAAAAAACTACTAACACTGAAAGACACAGAAAGTGTCCGTGTGGGCCGTATATGCACTTGGGGCAAGGGTATGTTTCACTTGGATGATAAAGGTTGAAGGAGTTTTGGACAGCCCCCGCCCCCTCCCAAAATGTGCCCCTTTGGCATGTGGATTATTTTGAGCTAAAGCACTTGACACCTTGCAGGCTCAAGAGAAACTTCTGTCCCTCCCTTAACCACACGGCAAAATCTAAACTGGAGGCGTTTCCCAGAATAAGGATTATTAACAGAGACAAATTTTATCTGAGTGACCCATCTGTATGGCAGGGCAAACAACGGATTAGCAAACATCTCCTCTTGTCGCCCAGAGAAGTGCATTCTTTTCCTCTGAGGTCCAGACCCCTGCCCCCTTGTCCTTAGCTCAGAGAGACACAGACACCTCATTTTCCCTGTCTTTGCAATTCCCAGGTGTATCTGGATTCCCTGTATGTTTGCCTATTAACATTGCATTTTCTTGGTGCAAAGAATTTTTATTTTCCCTTGTTCGTTTGTCTCAGGTCAATTTGATTCTTAGTCCAGCGAGAAGGACCTTTGAGGGGACAGGAATTCTTGCTCCTCGACAAGGTAATGACTTGGAGGAAAGTGGCGCTCCCAGCGTATTGTCCACCTCTCTTTGTTTGTGCAGTCTCACAGGCGGTGCATCTCGTCGTGGTCTGCAGAGGTCTCCTGTGGGACAAAGCATCTCCGTGCCGAAATGGCTCTTCAGGGTGGTCCTCGTCCTCACTCCCATCCCTTACGGTAAGGAAACCAAAACTAGAGGACACTCAAGTCCTCCTTCTCCTGTGACTGCTACAAAGATCCCATGTCCTCCTAACAGCAGACACATAGCTTTTATAGGGGCCAGTGGACAACATCATCAAATGGTGGGCAAAACCTTAACAGTGAAGCTGGGGTGGCTGCTTATGATAACCCCAGCTGGCCCACCATCACGTGGCCATTCCTACTCCCTGGGGCCCTCTGGAAAGCTCTGATTTTAAGTCCTTTTTTATGTTTACTTTAATTCTGGTTAAGGGCAGATGGATCCACAGGTAACTTGAGGGAAAGCCTTTTTTTTAATTTTTTTAAATGTTCATTTTTGAGAGAGAGACAAAGAGCGCGTGAGCACGAGTAGGGGGGAAGGGCAGAGAGAGAGGGAGACACAGAATCTGAAGCAGGCTCCAGGCTCTGAGCTGTCAGCACAGAGCCCGACCTGGGTCTCGAACTCACAAACCATGAGCTCGTGACTTGAGCCGAATCAGATACTCCACCGACTGAGTCACCCAAGTGCCCCAAAGGAACAGTCTTTTAAGTTCCATGCCAGCCAAACTCACATATCAATATCCTTTCTAATTAGTTTTTCAAGATCCCGCATTAAAAAAGAGTCCTTATTGGTATAGTAATTACTACATTAAAAGGACTTTTGGCTATATCTATGTAAGAAAAAAAAAAAAAAGTCTATCAGGGCCCCTGGGCGGCTTAGTCGGTTAAGCGGCTGACTTCGGCTCAGGTCATGATCTCGCGGTTCATGAGTTCAAGCCCTACATCGGGCTCTGTGCTGACACCTCAGAGCCTGGAGCCTGCTTCAGATTCTGTTTCCATCTCTCTCTGCCCCATCCCTGCTCACACTCTGTCTCTCTGTCAAAAATAAATTAAAAATAATTTTTTTAATTAAAAAGTCTATCAATAACCTGATTAAAAAAAAAATCAAAAGCTTGAGGAGTACCTGACTGGTTCAGTCAGTGGAGCATGTGACATTTGGTCTCAGGGTCATGAGTTCAAGCCCCACGTTTGGTAGAGATTACTTAAAAATAAAATCTTATTAAAAAAAAAAAGCTTGAAATACCAAAACATTGGAAATATTCAAAATATCTATCTATAATAGAGGACTGGTTAAGTAAATTAGAATCTAAAAATACACTGGAGTACTACACAGCCATTTAAAATAATTAAGTAAATTTATGTGTGCTGATAAAGAATTATCCCCAAGATATACTGTTAGGTGAAAAAAAGGAGGTACAAAGTGCCCACTGTGTTCCCATTTGCATAACACACACACAAAGACAGACACACACACAGACACACACACACACACAATCTCTGGGAAGAGACAAGAAACAAGTTACACCGTTGCCTCCAGCAAGAGGCCTAAGAATGAGGAGAGTTAGTTATTATCTATTTTACTATGTACATGCACTGTTTTTCCATTAAAAGTTACTTAATGGGGGTGCCTGGGTGGCTCAGTTGGTTAAGCATCTGACTTTGGCTCAGGTCATGAACTTGAGGTTGGTGAATTTGAGCCCCACGTCGGGCTCTGTGCTGAACAGCTCAGAGCCTGAAGCCTGCTTCAGATTCTGTGTCTCCCTCTCCCTCTGCCCTTCCCCTGCTTGTACTCTCTCTCTCTCTCTCTCTCTCTCTCTCTCTCTCAAAAATAAATGAAACATTAAAAAAAATGTAAAGAGTTATTTAATGAACTAGAGAAAATTTTCGAAAGCGACGGTGAGAACAATCGATAATCGTCTATGCAAAATGACTATCCAGCTAATGAAAGCCTCTAACTAGGTCCATCTAGCTACACCTACTATGAAATGTCAGTAACAACCCCATTAGACAGTGAAGTTTTAACCCTTTGTGATGTCTGGATATCTAAATAGGGAAAAACACCTGGTACGAATCGGCCTCATGTACCTGGTTCCCAATTAGCCCAGATACCTTCACCAATGAAGATATTCAATAGCTTTTTCACAAGAAAAAGGGGGAGGTGGGTCAAGGGACTTTTCTTCATAGAGATCACTGATACATAACATCAGGGAACTCACTTGTAGGGAAGGGGGAAGCTGACATGGGCTCTGAAGGACGAGTATGTTTCAACAGGTAAAAACATGAGGGGAGAAGAAAGGAAGGCAAGAAAGGCAGGTTGACAGAACAGAAGCAGAACATAGCCCAGAGCCAGGCCCTCAACAGGGCAGATGTTAAACACACGGGGGCATTGTGGGAAGAGAGAAATGTTTTGTGTATGTGTGCAGAGCACATCGCGAAAAAACAAACTTTATGTATGTGTGTGTAAAACTACAAAACGCACCACTGATGCTCACAGCACCTAGAATAATGGCCCCCTAGGGCTATCCACACCCTGATCCCTGGGGTCTGTGAATGTTAGCTTATGTGGCAAAAGGGACTTTGCAGCTGTGATTAGATTAAGGGTCTCAAAATGGGGCTGTTGTGCTGGATAACCCTGGTGGCTCAGTGTAATGGCAAGGGTCCTTACGAGAGGCGGGCAGGAGGACAGAATCGGACGAGATGGTGTGCTGGAGACAGTGGTCAGAGAGATGTTGTCGCAGAAGGGGACAAGAGCTAAGGCATGCCAGCAACTTCTAGAAGCTTCAAAAAAGCTAAGAATGGGTTCTCTTTAGATGCCCCAGAAGGGACAGAGTCCTGACAACATCTTGATTTTGCCTCTAAGGCCCACTGGAAGACTTCAGACTGGAACGGGAAGACAAAACTGTGAAGTCTTAGTCCACCAAAATCTGTGGCAATTTGTTACAGCAGCAATAAGAATCCAATACAAATACAAGTCTATATTAATAGTATTCATCTCTATTTTACAGATGAGGAAACTGACCTCATCAAGGTTCAACAACTCGTCCAAATCTCAAAGACGAGGACTCAAACTCAAGTGTGAAGGCTGGATGGAGTGCTGTCACGGGACAGGTAGCTGGAGACACATTATGGACATTGCAGAGATCAGAGGGAAGAGTGTCAGTGCCGCAGGCAGTGACAAGGCATGAGGTTTTGAACAAAAGAGGGAAAGGAACAGAGCTGACTAAAATATGGTATTCTCGGTCTGATCAAACATGTCATAGGCAATTGTGTTCTTTTACATCAGTTTGAACAGAAACAGAGAAGTGTCCTCCCCGACAAAGGGATATGGCTTGGCCATGTAAGAAATCCATTTATGGCAAACATACTCATGCTTATGCTACAGATGCTTTCTACATTTGCAACTTGAAAATTACCTTCCCTTTCTTTTTACCTTAGTAAGTGATAAGTCCATAATTGGCTGAATCTCCCTACATTAACCAATGAAATGCCCTGTACATCTTTTCATAACTGAGCTGTACTGTTTACAGATGGTTCCATAAACAAAGTGGTAAAGAGAACTTGGTCAAGACGCAAGACTAAAGCCTTATTAGCTTATTTCTAAAAGCATATGCCGATAATTTTCCAATTCTATCAATAACCCTGCATGATAACATTATGCCTACTTGATAGCTGAGAAAACTTCAGTTCAAAGAGGTTAAAAATTTTACGAATGAGGTAACAAGTGATGTTCTAACCCTGGCCTGTTGCCAGAATCATGCTTTTTCATTTTTAGCCAATGGCATCTCTTCAGGTATAGTTAATTTCATAATTGAGAAAAGGTAACAAGATTGCAAAGGGTGTAGAGATTTTTTTGCTATATTTTGCCCCCAAAAAAGAATGTCCAAATTCCCACACACACTAAATCAATAGCAATCTGGGCTCTGATGGGAAAATTCACTGAAATTTTCTTAGCCAGACAACCCTCTGGCTAATAACTTTGGCTTCTTTCTAAGGTTCTGACAATGTTTGCCCATTTCAATCCCAAGGACTGAAGACCGAAGGTTCCCTTGCCTCCAACTTCCAGGTGCCCACACTCTCTGTTAAAGGACACTGGAAGAATTTTCAGTTTGAACTTTCTGTTCGTGTTCTGAGTCTACTCTTCAGTGTTTTAAAACTGGGCCCCCTCTTTATTGCCTTTCTATGTTAAAATTCTACATGATAATTTGTATTCTTTTCAAAAGTACAAAAACACAATAGACTCAAGATTGACCCTTGTATTTCCTCACCTGCTAATTCCTCTTTCTAAACTGCCCACACGTCTCATTATCCA
This sequence comes from Panthera onca, assembly GCF_046562875.1. Classification (NCBI taxonomy): domain Eukaryota; kingdom Metazoa; phylum Chordata; class Mammalia; order Carnivora; family Felidae; genus Panthera; species Panthera onca. Next base: position 11,422,434 of record NC_138345.1, on the reverse strand, counting down.
TTTCCTGATTAATAGAGTGAACTTCATCTTCAAGCACAAATGACAAGTTCTGCCATTTCCTAAAACATGATCACATTAACACTGTCCCAGCTGAAAGAAAAGTACATACATCCCTAGCCATTTGTGCCTTGGTACCCAGCTTTATTCACCAATCACACACAACACAAACTACCAAGCAATTTGTGGGGAGGTGCTGATGACGACGTTACTTCTGGATGAAAATGAGAATAAGTCTGCCTAGTGGCTACCCACAAAACCCAAAGGTCATCCCCTGAGATACCACTGCACACAAAACGGAGGCCAGAAGCATGAGGATACTGTCCTTTGAGCTTTTCTCAATGACTCAGCCATGGAAGTGATGACCCATCGCAGAGATGATGGGCATGAATGGAAGGTCTGCTCTACCTCTGCCAGCCCTGGCCATTCTCAGATGATAGGAACGGTGCCCTGAATGCTCTGATCCCTGCAGACGCCATCAGCCCTGTCCCCAGGCTGCTTGGCTGCTTCCGTCGAGGCAGAGAAACATGCTGTTGGCACATCACATCCATGTCTTTCCCCGTGCAAGGCAGAAGGCACCCATTACAAACTCCACGGCTCTGCTTCCTGGAAAGTGCACTACTGAGGGGGGTGCTGCTCTGAGGTGTGTGAGATTCCCCAGGGCAGGTGATTTGAGGGGTTCCAAAAGGCTTGCTTGCCCAGAAACATCTCCCCAAATTGGCCCATTGAAGAGCTGGAGACACTTCTTTGGGTCAGGGACGTATCTACAGACATCTCTGCTAAAGCCCAATGTGTCTCCTGGGAGCCACATGCGCACCTGCTCGGCATTAAGTCCTGACGACAGTGATTAAGGACCCATACTTCAGTCATTAGTTAGCTCTGGCCCTGGGAAGGTGGACCCCACCATCACAGAAACCTGAACTACAAGCTGGAGCTGACCGCTATAAGAGGCACGGTCACCTTGCACTGCTTCCCGCAGGTGGTGAGGCACAGTGGCAATGTCCCCTGACCCCGCTGCTGCTGCCTCAGCGAGCAGGTCGCACATCTGCGAGCTGGCAGGGGAGTAAACAGCACGGGCTGCCCAGTCTGCAAAGGACTAGTGAGCCCTGTGATACGCCAGGCCCTGGGGATACGGAGGCCAATGGAAGGCACATTCTGCCCCACGAAGCTCCCACGCCAGCCAGAGGGGGCCAGACCGTAAACAAAGACATGTGCCAGGTGTTGGTAAGAGCTAGAAACAAAGATAAAGTGGTGGGGGGTGGGGGGGCAGGGGAGACAGAGTGTGCATTGATGGAGGGGGTGGCCGAGGTAGGCACTTTGCTGAGGACTGAGCGGCACAGGGAAGAGATCACGGGCAGATCTAGAAGACTTTTGCAGGCCAGGGAACCACGCATGAAGGGCCCACAGCTGTGTGAAGGAGGGACGAGGCAGGATCATGAGATCCACAAAGAGCGTTAGCACCCGTGGTTCACGGCAAGAGTTCGGTGGGGTCTGGGGTACCTGAAAGATCCTGAAAGATCTCCATTCCACTGATGGTGCGACACATCTTACTTCCATGTGAGAGCTTTAAAAAAAAGCACAAAGGCTCAAGGCGGGCACTGGCTTCACAGATGCTATCATTCTAGCTAATTTAACAATATTCTCATGCTCCCTAATAAAAAAGCAGAATTGATCATGATTTAGTCAAAGTTCCTCGAGGCGGCGAGAAGGCCCTTCATTCTAGCCTGAGTGATGTCACACAGCTGCTTAAACTCACCCTGGTTTTGCCTCAGTTTGGCCACGTGCAAGGTGGAGACGGTGCCCCACCTTCTGCTTCAGGTAAGGGCCGCTAAGGTACACTCGGGGCCCGCCCTCGGACCCCCTGTGGGCACAGGCTCACACCCCAGGGGCTTGGCCGCCCACGCTCCTGGTGTGTGTCTTCTGGACTGCGCTGGCCGCGTGGAGAATAATAACGCTACTCTGCATGGAATCGCTAATCTGCTGGACGCCTAACAACTGGTCTGTACCTTTCTGGAACGGGCAGTTCATCCTCATAACGGCTAAAGCCATTTCACATGCCCATCCACAAAGGAGGCTATGGAAATATATCCAAACCACACACGCACACAAATAGAACACTAAAACGATTTAACTTTTTTTTTCTTTTGCCAAATACTTTGATGCTTCTGAAAAGTATGCTTAAAAATAGAAACTGGAACACCAATTGTTTTCACCATTAGATCAGATCTACCTCACCAGCAGCAGCAAAATGAACCCCTTTCTCTACGCACTGCTGCCTGCCTTTCTCCTCTAAGGAAAAAAAAAAAAATCACCATGTCTCAACCCTCATAAATGGCAGGAGCTAAAGAGATCCTCTGTCGGTCTCCAGGATGCTCCAGTCCTGGCATCTTTCCTCAGGGTAAACACCAGGGACAATTTACAATGATTTTGTTTCTTTACTTGGTTTTTAAACAAATGTACCAGCCCAGGTCTCCCAAGTGTGCACGGCTACCAGCTGGCCATCCCTCTCTCTCACTCTGTGAGCTTCACGGTACTTGAACAGAAAAGATCAAAGTATAAATTTTTAAACGGAAAAGATAAGGGGTGCCTGGGTGGCTCAGTTGGTTAAGCATCTGACTTCAGCTCAGGTCATGATCTCACAGTTCATGAGTTTAAGCCCCATATCGGCTCTGTGCTGACAGTTTGGAGCCTGGAGCCTGGAGCCTGGAGCCTGGAGCCTAGAGCCTGGAGCCTGCTTTGAATTCTGTGTCTTCTGTCTCTCTGCCCCTCCCCCACTCATGCTCTGTCTCTGTCTCAAAAAATAAACGTTAAATGAAAAAGATGAGAATATATGTCACATCCTTGTTCCTCAGCAGAGCATTGGATACTCAGGCAAATGATATGTAGTCAATGATAATTCGTAAATGGTAAAGCCTTCGCCATGCTGTAATAACATACCTAGAAAATCTGGGTTCTCTAAAGATGCTGCTTAAATTTCCAAGTAAAAGCTACAGTAAAAATGTTGGAAACATGTTAGGAGAAAAGAATTAAAAGGTATGCATCAGTTAATGTCCATGAGCAAGACACAAAACCCAAAAATCACGTTGGAAAAGAGAAAATGGTCAGGTCTTACAATTAAGAAATCAAGGCATAGTAAAAGTTAGCACAAGCAAAGTAAAAAGAGTAACAGGCTAGGGCCGGGGTGAAGGAATAATTGCGACCTGTAGGACAAAAACTTAACACCCCAGTGACACCAAGGGCTGTCACAGAGGCTGCCCCCCCCAACACACACACCTCTAGGGAGCACTGATCACAGAAACCATGCCCAGCTGAGATGCTCTGGTCTTGCAATTCAGTGTGGGCAAGGATACAATCACGCAGTTCACAGAATGGCCAATGAACATATTAACTGCTGCCCGACCTTACTAGTAGTCCAGGAAATGAGAAATAAAACCTCAACAGGACAGCTTCCTTCCCATCAGGCTGGAAAAAGGTCACTTTACGGGCTGCCTGTCAATTGCCAAAACATTCTTGGAAACTAACCGGGCTGTACCTGTTAACTTTCATCTTAAGAAACCTACCCTATAGAAATAAAAACATTACATAAGGATGTATGTGTAAAAATGCTTACTGCAGCACTGTAAGTAGTGGAAAATAACGAAAGTACTGTGAATGCTCAGTAATGGGGGAATAGTGCATCCATGCCATGGAATATTATATGTCCAATGAAGAATTAGAGCTACGTGTATTTACCTAAAGGGGTGCAATATCCCAAATCTACAGGGATGTAAATATCCCAAATGACTAAAGTAAGCTATGCTACAGTCATCCAGTGGAATACTCTAGCAGTTAAATTAAATGATGAAATCTACATGTATTAACATAACAATAGGTGAGAAGAAGCAGGTTACTTGAGAGATACTGACAGTATAGATTCCATTTAGGTCCTCTACAAGACGCACACACATATACACCGATAATCATAAGGCCCTACAACTGCTGGAACATAAAGTACGGACATATGGAGAAAAAGTCTCAGGGCGCCTGGGTGGCTCAGTTGGCTCAGTTGGTTAAGCATCCAACTTTGGTTCAGGTCATGATCTCGCAGTTTGTGAGTTCAAGCCATGTGTTGGGCTCTGTGCTGACAGCTCAGAGCCTGGAGCCTGCTTCAGAATCTGTCTCCCTCTCTCTTTGCCCCTCCCTCGCGCACTCTCTCTCTGTCTCTCAGAAATAAATAAACCTTAAAAACGTTTTTAAAAAGTCTGAAGACACATAATGAAAATGGATAGCAGCTTCAGGAACAGGTTGACCCTGGGAAGAAAGGGAATGGGGTGTGTCTCCATAACCGGATCCTGTGCCCAAGACATTTTTGAGGGAGAAATCAGAAGCAAATAAGGCAAAATGTTTATCAACATTTGCTTAATCTGGGTGGGGGTTACCCAGTAATCTGTTCATTTATTTTTCTGTACTTTGTGGGAAATATGAGTATTTCGTGATTTTTTAAAAACTTTAACCTGAGGCAGAATAGCCATCGGTGCCTTCACAAAACTGCAGAGCTGGGGGCATGCAAGCAGGAAGGCCCTGGGGCCCAGTTTCCTTGGGACAGGCTCAGTTTATGCATGGCAACACAGCACAGTAACTCACAGACCTGATGTTCATTCGTGAGGCACATTTGCTGAACCTCAATGAGCCCGTCTCCTCCTCAGGACAATGGGGCAAAGTGAGACCACATACCTCATGGGGCTGTTGTAAGGGTTAAATGGAAAGATGGAAATTGTACACTCACTCCTTAGGGTGATCAGGAAATACTAATTATTTTGATGAGGCGATAGGGCCTACAATGAAAATGTTCACAGAACATCATAAGAACACAGAGAAAAGAACAAAACGTGCCTGGCCAAAACTGAGCACTGGACTTTTGCAAAGCAAGGGCATATGAGTACCCTTTTAGGAGCAGAAATTTTCTAGAGTAAACTTTGATCTAGTAAAGAGAAGGCCCCGTCTAGGTTCAGAGCACATGACCAACAGGGTCAGGATGCAACCACAGAAGCCTGGTGCCCCTTCCAATGGCCTCCACATGTTGGCCAAATAGTGTCAACTTTAACTATTTAACTCCTGGCCTCATTATTTCTTTGAGCTGATTTCATCGAGGACTTCTTGGCCATTCTCATGAGATGTACACATCATATTAGTAGGGCACAGTGACCCACTAATGACAGAAGAAGAGAATAAAGTCCCCGCTTCCACATGGTCAGAGAACAAAAACCAAGACCCAAGAAACATTGGACAAATAGAAACAAGTCACTGTGGAATCTAGAGCGAAATGTGGCAGCATGGACAAGAAGCTGGAGAGTGGGGAACATGGTAAAGACTAGCATCGCCACACAGACCCAGGAAGGAGGAGGCCCAACCCGGGAGAACCGGAACAGGAAGAGTGTCCGTGGGAAAAATGAGCGGAAGCTGCAGCTAAGACTCATTCCACGTCTCAGTACATTCGAACGTCTTTCCCAGTAACAGAATCCCGACAGCCAGTGGTTGGCTACTCCCAAACCCATTACCCCTTCACTGCAGGCACAGAGCTAACTGCTAGCTATCACCTTTCAGGTACATGTGGCTGTGTGACTGAGCTCTGGCCAATGGAGCATAAGTGGATGATGTGGGCCCTTCCAGGTTGGCCCAGAAACACCTCCCACGCAAGACTCTCCATTCTTGCTCACCATAGGTCCACTCAGTTCAAGGATGCAGGTCCTAGAAGAGGGTATTGCCATAGATACACGGAGCCTGGAGCTCTCAGTCCCCATGGGAGAGGCCTACTGGCAAGGAGGGACATCTGTGCTATATTTTTATGAGAAAAAAATAAAGGCCTATTGTGTGAAGCCAGTACATTTGGGGGCTTATTTGTTACAACAGCTAACATTATTCTCATACACCAAACTGCAAAGTTACATTTCTGAACTTCTCTGTCAGCTAGAGGTGGCCAGTGAGATTGAAGCCAAAGTCATCATGCGAGGCTTATGTAGCAACTCTTTTAAAGGAGAACTGATTTGGCTGTGAGGCATATTCCTTGGTCCCTTACTGTTTCTTTCCTTCTAGAATAAGGAGATGATGGCTAAATCTCGAGTGGTCAGCCTGTGACCTTGAGGATAGAAGTCCCTTGCTTGTGGCAATGGAATAGAAAAACAGAAAGAACCTAGGTTCCCTGTGTCTTCATAGAGCCACCATATTACCCCTGGATTCCCTATTTTAAAAATTCTTTTACCTGAAAATAATAAATGCATAACCTGTTCACACCATGTTAATAGGAACTCCAAATTCACCTCCTTACTAATAAAATGGCCGTAGGAACTACCCAGTTAGAGTGGAGGTTCTGTGTCACACTGAAGAGTTAGGGGCAGGAAAGGCGGATCATGGTGATGATACAGAGCCATTAAAATAATGGCAATGCAGACTGAAGAAGCAATGGAAAACTGTATCCAGAAAGCAGAGCATAAAAAAAGTACACAGTGGTCATATAATAAACATAATTGGAAGTTTATGGCATGAAAATCAGGCTTTAAAAAGATAAATTCATGACTAATCAGTCTATGAAGGAGTATTGCATGCCAGTATGAGATGATGACCAGGAGATGGCATGTGGTGTGGTGCATGAGACACTTCCTTCCATTCAGATGATCTCACAACCAGACAAACAACGCAACAGGGAGACGGTTCGGAGCAGCGATGCATTCAGATAGGTCACTCATGAAAATAAAATGAGGAGAATTAAACATGACGCTTTGGGCCGAGTGATCAATCTTCAGTTGTTGAGTGGATGGATGGATGGATGGATGAAGACAACACGTATTTTTTAAAAACAAAAAAGAAAACGGGCAAGGTGCTCTATCGAATTAAGAAAAGGAAATCCGATTAGGAATGGGAGCCATGAAGATTTTTTTTTCCATTCTAGGAATGATTTAATTGCTCAATAATCTTCCTAGGGGGAGCACTGTCAAGTGGTCAGCTAGCGTGGCCAAAGGTCTCCACTGAGTAGTGTCTGGAATATCCTTTATTGGGAAGAGCTGGATTAGGTCCCTGTTGGAACTGAACTGAGAGAGAGTTCTCAGATTCCTGGATTGTAAATCTCTGTAACCAGAGACAGAAAATCTCTCTTGCCTTTATGAGCAATCCCCTGGCCTCTGTAATGATATCCATACTCATCGTTTAACAGTTATTTGCCCCATCAACCTCCCCATGGGGAAAACAGCAAAAGTCATTTTTTAGTTTATGACAGAGCTAGCTTGGACATTATGAGAATATCATTGCTAGGAAACAAAGAAAGGGAACACAGTGTCGGGTGACAGCAATTTCAAGGCTTGGTTCTCATTTATAATTACTCTGCATTCTCTAATTTATCATTTCAACATGGAAGATGAATCTTGAACGCGTGCCCCCCCCCAACCATGCTATTCTGTGCAAGACGCGTTTTGTTTTGTTTTTTTCAATTCTGATGATTCCCTGTAGTCTCCCCTGCTCCATGGAGTGCACAATGACAGACACTGTAGTCATTATGTTTATCATTAGGAACTTGGTTCCAAATAATTGGACTTTGCCTGCAGACAATATGTTTAAGCAAATGTGATGCATACAGATGAGGAAGGGCCAGGGCACAGGATCCTTCTGATGTTGGTAATTTCCATACGTCCCCCGCAGCCATTATCTCATTTCAGCACAAGACAGAAAAGGGAATGAAGGCACCCTGGACAGGTTGCTGGGGGGAGCCCTGCTTTTTGCCTTAACGGGTCCCGAACACATACTACGTGATGGTACATACAGGTACCAGGAGTTCATCATCAGATTGTGATGGTCTCCCCACTAATGTCCAAACAAGAATGCTGATGTTAATGTAAACTTCATGTCACTTCCACACATTTTATTTGCCACGGGGGAAGCCTCACAGTTAGGATCCTTTAAAGCCTGTGCTCCAATTGTCTTATCCCAGACAATTAGACTTCTGATCGCATTGGCCTCCAGACTAACACTGGAAGAGAAGTAAGGAAGCTTGGAATGGTAATGCAGAAAAGACAAAAGGGGTCCACAAAAGTAATACGCAAAAACAGTTCGTGGCAGAATGCACGTGACAACTACAGCCTATGCCATTTATAAACTAGGGATACCATTCCCTTCCTTGGAATTGCGATCCGCGTTATGTGCTTATGTATATTAAGATACATTACCCAGCTTGACAAATCATGACCAGTTGGCTAGATATCTTTTTCATGAGTATGTAAGAGAAAATCCACATTGAACTTGTTCCCCTTTCTAAAGTCTTACCTCCGTGAAGTACATGACAACAGATCTTCCGTCATCTCAGTGTAACACAGGGGAAAACACATCTATTCTTGTCCATATTTAACCATACTCATCCCAAAAGGTTCATGAGTACTCAGCCCTAGAGGAAATTCTATAAAATAGATATTGGTTTAAGGGCTTTCTTCATGACTTTGCACAACACTCATATTTTAAAACTGTATTTGCCAAAAGGATGTCCTTTCTCTCTCAGCAACAATGAGCAAAATTTGTAATTGACCTTTGTCCACCCCATTAAGGTATACCTAGTTCTGTGTGGTTCATCTCTACCAGACCAACAGATCCATTAAAATAAATACTCATGCACACTGAGCCTTTAGAACATGCTCTATCATCTAAATCAGACACACTAAGGCAAATATAAAGTGTGCAATCTGGAAGTCAAGGCACATAGCCAAGGTGACCCATCATCTCCGTTTGCCGAGGACAGTCCCAGCATAGTAACTACCAGTACCCACCGCCCTTCATGCAGAAAAGTATCTCAATTGGGACAAAATGTTACATGGTAATTACATGCATAATTAGCATATGTAGAGGATACTCAGTAAAGAAGCTGTGAATGGGTCACTGTGGTTGGGCAAGTTACCAATCGTCTCTGAGCATCCGTTTCCTTATGCAAAAGACATGGGGATTATAACAGCTATTTTGCAAGGTTATTTTAAACATCAGATAGGTCTCCTGCAGAGTGCCTGGGACCTTCGTGTTCTACAGATGTAGCTCCGATGATGGTGATGAAGATGAGGACCTCATCACTCTAGCTCTCGAGAACCGTTTCCTTATCTACAGCAACTAACGATCACATACCTCTTTACCTTGTATGAGATGCTTTCTGACACATCGTGATATGCGATTTATCAAACTTGGAGGTGGACCTAGACCTTGTGAGTCTCTTCCAGCTCTAACCACCTATGACCCTGTTATTCCAAAGTACACTGGCTAGAAATGTCCTGTACCATCCACAGGGGACAGCAAGAGTCACTGCAGAGACCTCTTGTCTATACTAGAGAATCCTACAACCACTTCTCTGGCCAGTCACCTGACTTTTCTCAAATTTCCTACAGGCAGAATGGATATACTTGCTACCTGAGAATAAATGTGATGTGCTCACAAAAACACTTCATTCTGAAGATGATTTGTACATCTATCTCTACACCAGTTTTCTAGCTAGCATGGGATAGTTAAGTGTTGGATATTATTAGCATTGTCATTATTATTACATAATTTTTCATTATATATATGGACATTTGAACCAGACAACCTAGGTAGTTCCTCTACTGACTAGCTATGTGACACTGGGCAAGTTTCTTAATTTCTCTCATGAGGTATCATCATCTGTAAAATGGTAATAATACTATCTAGCTATCTAAAGGGTTGCTGCAAGGATTTAATGAGTTAATATATGTATAGTGCTCAGAACGGTGCCTAGCACTTAAAGCATTCAAGAACTGCTGTTTTATTGTCACTATTAATAGCATTATTATAATCTCCAAGATACAGTCTTAAGTAAAAGAAAAAGAAACAAGTGCTAAACAGTATGCTAAATGGTATACCAAATAGTATGCTACTGCTTATTTCTAAAGAGGAGGATGTAAGGCTTGTGGGACTGGTCGACATGGAGTAAATCCACAAAGCCTCTCTCTCCTACTGGTTATAAGTGAAGTGTCTGTACAGAATACAAAACCCAACTTCCTGACGACTCTGAAAAGCAAACAATACCAGACAGATTGACAGAGGAAGTTGAAACTTGAAGAAATATACATGGGTAAATTTCCTGGATTAAGTTTTCCTCTTTGAATTCTTGGCTTTGATCCAAAGAGGAGTCAAATCAAAAATTGTACAGTGGGAGAAGATAACAAAACCTCTGAGAAAAATCTCCCCTTTCTGCCCAGAAAACAGGGAAAATGAGCCCCGGGAAACCAAAGCATGTGATAGGACATCCCTGGTATTTTTTTCCTTTTCTCTCTGCCCCGATGTAAGGCCAGCCCCAGTCAGGGGGCAGCACTGAGGCTGGGCAATGTGAGAATCTAGGACCCCAAGAGATAACCCATCTCTCTGGCCAAAAGGACTCGAAAAAGGGGATCCTGTGGTCTGAAGAGTGAAAAGAGATGCTGATTATTTTTGTTCTCTTTCTCCTCTCGCTGCTTTGCCTTCTGGGTGTTCCCAGTCCACAGAGCTGAACAAAAGTATTTGTGGTGTGAGGATAAAACTCTGAAATATGTCCACCTGTTTGACAAGAAGAACAGAGGAAATGGGCCCCTGAGAGAGACTGTGAAGAAAATTCCAGAGAGGGGAGAGTTGGGGAAGGAAATCTTGAAAAACTGTGTATGCATCAATCAAGTTCCAGACTATTCATGAGATATGCATGTGTGAAATAGACCCCAAGAAGCAAGAAGTAAATTACAATATAAAGAACCACATAAATCCCAAACTAACTCCAGGTCAGCACATAGAAACAACATAGCAAAGGCTATGAAAACTGAATGGACCTTGTTACCACCACCCATGAGAAGTGAGACAGACTTGTCACCTGAGCCTAACCTGGTTGGGTCTCAAAAGGAAAGGAAGAGGAGGCAAAATGAGAGGAGAGGAGAGGAGAGGAAAGGGGAGGGGAGGGGATGAGAAGTTAGGAAACAAACAACAACAACAACAACAAAACCATCATTCTCCAGCAGATTTTAATAGAAGCCAGAGTCTCACAACATAATATTCAAAATACCTAGAATACAATCTAAAATTATTCAACATGCCCCCCCAAAAAAGGACAAATACAATCAATAGATGCCAACCCCAAGATGATCCAGATATTAGAATTATTAGACAAAAGCTTTAAAGCATTTACTATACCCACGCTCTAGGAGTAAGTATGAATACTGCTGAAATTAATGGACAGACAAAAGTTTTCAGAGGAAAATTAAAAATACAGAAAAAAATGGATGGAAATTTTAGACTTGAACAATACAATAATTGAATTCTTTTGACAATTCACTAGATGCATGAAATAATAGGTTCAGGAAAGGGTCCAGAAACTTGAAAATACAGCAATCAAAATTATTGAATCATAACGGTAGAGAAAAACAAATTGAAAAAAATGATCAGAGTCATAGGGACTTGTGAAACAATACCAAAAGATCGAATATTCTTGTCACTACGGTCCCAGAATGGGAGAAAAAAGCAATTGGTGCAGGAAAAAAAAAATGCTTGAAGAAAGAATGCTAAAAATGTATTAAATATTGTAAAAAGGCATAAATTTACAGATTCAGAAAGTTTACCAAACCCTAAATAAAATAAATTCAAAGAAAAGAATACACACTCAATGATCAAATTGCTGAAAACCAAAGGTAAAGAAAAAATCTTGAAAGCAGCCAGAGAAAATCAGCACATCACATATAGAGAAATCAGCAACCTCTTCAGAAATGCTGGAAGCTAATTCTCCTTTTTAGTGGGATCTTTGTCTGGTCATAGGATCAAGGTAATGGGCTTCATAGAAGGAGTCTGAAAGTTTTCCTTCCATTTCTATTTTTTGGAAGAGTATCTTCAACAAATGGTGTTGGGAAAATTGGACGGCAACATGCAGAAGAATGAAACTGGACCACATTCTCATACCATACACATTTGAGTTTGAATAAACTCAAAATGGATGAAAGACATAAATGTGAGACAGGAAACCATTAAACTCCTAGGGCAGAACACAGGCAGCAACTCTTTGACTTCGGCAGGAGCAACTTCTTACTAGACACGTCACCGAAGGCAAGGGAAAGAAAAGCAAACATGAATTATTGGGACTTCATCAAAATGAAAAGCTTCTGCACAGTGAAACAATCAACAAAACTAAAAGGCAGCCTACAGAATAGGATAAGATATTTGCAAATGACACATCTGATAAAGGGTTAGTATCCAAAATCTATAAAGAACTTACCAAACTCAACACCCAAAAAACAAACCCAGTTAAGAAATGGGCAGAAGACGTGAATAGACACTTTTCCCAAAGAAGACATGCAGATGGCTAAGAGACACATGAAAAGATGCTCAATGTCACTCATCATCAGGGAAATGCAAATCAAAACCACAATGAGATATCACCTCACACCTGTCAGAATGGCTACAGTTAACAACACAAGAAACAAGTGTCGGAGAGGATGCAGAGAAAGAGGAACCCTCTTGCGCTGCTGGTGGGAATGCAAACTAGTGCAGCCACCCTGGAGAACAGTATGGAGGTTCTCAAAAAACTAAAAATAGAACTACCCTATGACCCAGCAATTGCATGAGTACGTATTTACCCAAAGGAAACAAAACCACAGATTCAAAGGGGTAATAGCAGCATTATCAACAATAGCCAAACTACAAATGTCCAACTGATAAATGGATAAAGATGTGGTATATATACATATATATACACAATGAAATATTACTTGGCCATCAAAAAATGAAATCTTGTTATTTGCAATGACATGGATAGAGCTAAAATGTATTATGCTAAGTGAAATCAGTTAGTCAGAGAAAGACACATATCATTCAATTTCACTCATATGTGGAATGTAAGAAACATAATAGATGAAAATATGGGAAGGAGGGGAGAGACAAAACAAGCAAACAAACAAAAAAACCACAAGAGACTCTAAAATGACAGAGAACAAACTGAGGGTTGACGGAGAGAGGTGGATGAGGGATGGGCTACATAAGTGATGAGTATTAAGGAGGGCATTTATGATGAGCACTGGGTGTTGTATGTGAGTGATGAATCACTGAATTCTACTTCTTAAACCAACATTGTACTATATATTAACTAAAATATAAAAAACCAAATAAATAGAATTAGCATTTAAAAAAAATGATAGAAACTGGAAGACAATGGAAAAATTTTTAAAGATTTTAAAATTCCATATACAGCGAAAGTCAATTTCCAAGAAAATACCATTTAGGAATAAAGGTGAAATAAAGACATTATCAGTAAAGTTTAAAAGGGAAAAATCATCACCTGAAGATGTGGCCTAAAATAAATGCTAAACTAAGCTCTTCAAGCTGAAGGAAAGTAATATTAAAATGACACTTAGAACTTTAAGAATAAAGGGAAAGTTAAAGAAATGGTAAAGATCTGGGTAAATAGGATAGACCATTTGTCTCTGCTTAAGGTCTTTATAATTAGGATGACTACTGACAGCAAAAATTGAGTTTTTAATGTATGGAGACAACTGTACTATAAAGAGGACACAGTAAAAAAAAAAGTCTATTTGGTTGAAGAGCTTTTAAATTTTATTCAATTAACAAAATTTTATGTCAAAGTAGATTATTAAAAGGTATGTGTGTGGGTATATATATATATATATATACCCACACACATATATATATAGTAACCTCCAGAGCAGATACACACACACTCACACACACATACAAAAGACAGATGACCAAAATTCCAAACGAGAGATTTTAATGGACTCTTCAAAAGATCAAGTAATCCAAAAGAACGAGAGGTATCGAAAGAAGAAAAGACAAACGGAAAGCAAATAATAAAATGGTAGACCTAAACCCAACTATATGAATGACTACATTAAATGTAAATGATCCAAACAAATTAAAAAACAGAGATGGTAAGACTGTACCAAAAAAACAGGGCCTAAGTATATGCTGCCTACAAGAAACACCTAAAAATGTAAAGATACAGATATACATAGGGTGAAATTAAAGGGACAGAAAAAGATATACTCTAGAAACACGAAATGAAGGAAGCTATTTATTAATATCAGACAAAATAAACTTCAGAACAAGGACAATAAGGAATAAAGAGGATTGTTACATAAAGATAAATATATCTTTATCTGTATTTATGTGTATATCTTTTTTTTTTTAATTTTAACATTTATTTATTATTGAGAGACAGAGCATGAGCATGGGAGGGGCAGAGAGAGGAGGAGACACAGAATCTGAAGCAGGCTCCAGGCTCTGAGCTGTTAGCACAGAGCCCAATGCAGGGCTCAAAGTCACAAGCCACAAGATCATGACCTGAGCTGAAGTCGGATGCTTAACCGACTGAGCCATCCAGGCGACCCTAACTGTGTGTATATCTTAAAACAGAGCTTCAAAACATTTAAAGCAAAAAAAAAAAAAAAAAAAAAAGACAAAGAAAAAATAGAACAAATTCAGTATTAGACTAGGATAGGTACACAAACAACCCTCTCTAAGCAATCAACAGAACAAGTAGACAGCAAGGACACAAAAGTGCTGAATAATACTATCAAATATTTTGACCTAACTGATATTTATAGAGCACTGTACCCACCACAGCAGAACACACAGTCTTTTCAAGCACATGGAATATTCACCAAAATACACTACGTTGTGGATCGTGAAGCAAACCTTAAAGTTTTTAAAGAACTGAAATCATACAAAGTATATTATCTGACTATAATGGAATTCAATCAGAAATCAATATCAGATTCTCTAGAAAATTCCCAAATATTTGGAAAGTAAACAACATGTTTCTAAATAACCAGGAGTCAAAAAGAGACAAATTGGAAAATGTCTTGAATTGACTGAAAAAAATATACAACATATCAAAAATTTGTGGCATGCAGATTAGAGACTAATGTATAGTGTTAAACGATTGTAGGAGAAATAAGAAAATTTTCAAGTCAATAATCTAATACTTGACGTCAAGAAACTAGAAAAAGAAAAACAAATTAAACCCAAATTTAGTGTAAGAAAGCACATATAAGGATAAGAGCAGGAATTGATGAAATTGAAAAGAGAAAACAACAGAGAAAAATCAATCAAACCAAAAGCTGGTTCTTTAAAAAGATCTATAAAATGATACATCTCTAGCCAGGCTGGCCAGGGGGAAAAAAAGAGAGAATACAAATTACTAATATCAAGAGTGAATTGAAGAGATAACACTACAGACTTTATAGACATTAAAGGGCTAATAAAAGAATACTATAAACAACCTAGTCTGTGTATTTGACAACTCAGACAAGGTGTGAGCAAACTTTTTTGTAAATGGACAGACAGTAAATATTTAAAGCTTGTTGGCCATATGGTCTCTGTCATAATTACTCTACTCTGCTATTACAGTGCACAACATTAGGTAAGTAAATGGGCTCTATTCTAATAGAACTTTATTTACAAGAATAAATGGCTGGGGCACCTGGGTGGCTCATTTGGTTAAGCATCCAACTCTTGATATTGGCTCAGGTCATGATCTCATAGTGAGGTTGAGCCGCACATTGGGCTCTGCTCTGGCAGCATGGAGCCTGCTTGGGATTTTTCCTCTCCATCCCTCTCAGCCCCTTACCCTCTTGCTTTCTCTATCTCTCAAAATAAATAAATAAACATTAAAAAAAAAAGAATAAATGGCTGCTCTGTGGGCCTTATTTTACTGACGACTGGCTTGGATGGAATTGACCAGTTCCTTTAAATAAAAGCTATCACTCAAGAACAAACAGATAACCTAAACACACTCCTAAATCTATTAAAAAATTGTAATTCATAGTTAATATCCTTCCAAAAACTAAAACTAAGGGTCCAGACAGTTTCATTGATGAATTCTACCAAATATCTAAGGAAGAAATAATACCAATTCTACAAAATCCTTTCCAGAAAAATGAAGAAAAGGAAATACTTCCCAGCTCATTTTTTGAGTCAAGTATTTCTCTGGTATCAAAACCAGTTATACACTGTTGGTGGGAATATAAAATGACAACAATAATCTTCATAAACATACACACAAAAACCCTCAACAAACTATCAGCAATTTGAATCTAGCAATATATAATAAGTACAATATACCACGACCAAGTAGTATATATTCCAAGAATGCAAAGCTTCTTCAACATTTGAAAACCAATGTAATCCACATTTTAATAGACTAAAGCAGGAAAACTACACGATCATCTCAACAGATGCAGAAAAAATATTTGGCAAAATTCAATATCCATTCATGATCAAAAACAACAACTTCAGTTCTTAAAACAGAATTCCCTTAATCTGATAAAGAACATCTATTAAAACCCTACAGCTAATATCATACTTAAGGTGGAAGCCTAAATGTTTTTCCCATAAGGTCAGGAACAAGTCAAGGATGTCAGATATCACCACTCCTATCTCCCATTAAACATCATACTGAACACCCAAACAAGTGCAATAAGGCAAGACAAAAAAAAAGAAAGGGGCACAGATGGAAAAGAAATACATATATATATCTCCATTTATAGATGACATGATTGTTTATGTAGAAAATCCCAGAGAATCTATTACAAAAAAGTATCAGGATACTAAGCGAATTTAGCAAGATTACAAGACACAAGTTCAATATGTAACAAAGCAACTATATTTCTGCATATCAACAATGAAAACTTGACAATAAAAACTTTAAAAACAGTACCATTTACAAACTGCCAAAAAAATGAAATACTTAGGCACAAAGACAATAAAATACGTACAGGATCTGTACACTGAAAAACATAAAACACTGATGAAAGAAATCAAGAGAATCTAAATAAATGCAGAGATAGACCATGTTCATGGACTGGAAGATTAACATTGCTTAGAAGTTTGTTTTTGCCAAATTAATCTACAGATTCAATGCAATCTTAATCCAAATACCAGTAGGATTTTTTTGTGGAAATTGACAAAATAATTCTAAAATGCATATAGGAAAGTAAAGGACAGGGCACCTGGGTATCTCAGTCAGTTGAGTCCCCGATTTCAACTCAGGTCATGATTTTGCAGCTTGTGGGTTTGAGCCCCACGTCAGGCTCTGTGCTAACAACTCAGAGCCTGGAGCCTGCTTCGGATTCGATCTCCATCTTTCTCTGCCCCTCCCCGACTCATATTCTCTCTCTCTCTCTCTCTCTCTCTCTCTCTCAAATATAAAAATAAACATTAAAAAATTAAAACAAGAAAGAAAAGTAAAGGAAATGTAACAGCTAAAAACATTTTGAAAAATAAACACACAGCTGGGGGACTCACACTACCTGACTTCAAGATTTAGTATAAAACTACAATAATCAAGACAGTGTGGTACTGGCAAAAGGATTAACACGAAAATCAGCGACACAGGATATTTAGTCCATCAATAGACACACATGAATATGGTCAGTCAACTTTTGACAAAGGTGCAAAGCAGAAAGAATAATCTTCGAAACCCATGTTGCCAGGACAATCTTTACACACAAAGAAGAATGGCAACGTGCAACTCCTACCTTCAATAAAAATTAATTCAAAATGGGTCATCTGCGTTGAGGTAAGCCACGCAGCTGTACAACTTGTAGAAGAAAATCTTTGTGACCTTGGTTTAGTCCAAGAGTTGTGAACTATGACATGAGAAGCACAATCCCAGGAACGAAAAAATTGAAATATTAGACTTCATCAAAATTAAAAACTTCTGCTCTTCAAAAAACACTCTTAAGAGGGTGAAAAGAAAACCCACAGACCAAGAGAAAATATTAGAGAATAAGATGTCTGACAAAAGAATTGTATTCAAAACGTATAAAGAACTCTTACGCTCAATGATAAAATTTTTAATTTTTAAATTAAAAAAAATTTTTTAAATGAGTAAAACATTTACACACACTCCCTCAGAGACATACAGATAACAGATGAGCACATGAAAAGATGCTCAAAATCGTTAGTTATTAGGGAACTGTATATTAAAACTACAGTGAGCTAACTCTACATGACTATTCCTATGGCTACAATTTTTTTTTAACCTGCAAATACCAAGAAGACAGAGCAATTAGAACCATTATACTCTGCTAACAGGGCTATGAAATGGTACAGACACTTTGGAAAACAGCTTTAGCAGTTTCTGATAAAGTTAAAAACATATTCTTAACCTTATCACCTAGGGGGAGCCTGGATGGCTCAGTCGTTGAGCATCTGACTCTTGGTTTCACCTCAGGTCATGATCTCAAGGTTTGTGAGATCAAGCCCGATATCGGGCTCTATGCTCACAGTGCACAGTCTGCTTGGGATTCTCTATCTCCCTCTTCCTCTGCGCCTCCCCTGCTAGCATGCTGTCTCTCTCTCTCAAAATAAATAAACATTTAAAAAATTAAAAAAAAAAAAACCCTTATCACCCAGCAATCCACTCTCTGGTATTTAACCAAGATAAACAAAAACATGGATCTACACAAAAACCTATAGGCAAATGCATATAACAGCTATATTCATAATCACCCAGCTTGGAAACAACCCAAAAGCCCGTCAGCTGTTGTATGGTTTACACAAACTGCTGGTTGGACCTTACAGCAAGCAGTAGGATACTCAGACACAAAAAGGAGCACACTCCTGACACATGCAACAACATGGATGATTCTGACACACCGCGCTAAGAGAAAGAAGCCAGACTCAGAAAGGCTACCTACCCGGCGATCCCATGTCTGTTATACTCCCACAAAGAAAATCTAGAGAGAAAGAGGACCAGGAGGCCAAAGATGAGGGCCAGAGGGGGGTATCTGATTACAAAGGGGCAGCACACAAGGGGATCTGGAGGTTATGGAAATGGTCTGTATCTTGACTGTAGTGCTAGGTATATGATTCTATGCGTGTGTCAGAACTCACAGAACTATACACGAAAACAGCGATTTTTACTATACAAAAATTAAAAAGCCTTTTTTAAAGAGTGTATAAATGCACACCGATGAATGCATAGCACCGCTGTGTCCCAGGTCCTGCATTAGGCACCTCCTGTTGAGTGGGGAAAAATGAATTAAAGAAGCTTCTTCCCCCCAACTTGCAACTCTGCTTTGACTGAAGCCCAGCTTGGGCTAGTACTCTTTGTTAATCCCATGCTAGGGCACCAACCAAACTAAATTGTTACTAAAACATAATTACAGGGACGCCTGGGTGGCGCAGGTCGTGATCTCACGCTCAAGCCCCGCATCGGGCTCTCTGCTGTTAGCGAAGAGCCCTCTTTGGATTCGTGGATCCTCTGTCCCTTCTCTCTGTCCCTCTCCTGTTGTGGTCTCTTTCTCTCAAAAATAAATAAACATTTTTAAAAAACAAAAAATCATAATTACAAATAGTACAGACTTGGAAGCAAGGCGGACCTGTGTGTTGCCCCACATACTTCCTATATGACCTAAGTAACGTCAGTTTTCTTATCTATAAAAAGCAAACGACACCCCTACCTCACTGTGTCTGTGTAGGAATTAAATGAGACAGCAGGAGTCTGCATCGCAGTGTCTAGCATATGGGCAGACGAGAACTGAAGAGCTGTCATTATTTTCATCATAACTCTTTATTTATTAATGCAAACGCTCCAGGTGTGGTCAAGGTGGACCTAAACTGGTGCAAAATTTGCATAATCATGAATAGTGTGCTGATATAAGCAATATACGTGTGTATAGGTTTACCCATCCCCCCGCCCTATTAACCCATAATCCCCCCTTGCCCCCTGATGAGAACAGTCTGATCAAATAACTGTTGCGAGTATTTGCATTAATGAAACCTCAATATTTCTGTACCACTCTCCAGCTAAAAAGCACTTGGGATCCATTATGTCCTTACCCCACTGTAACCACCCGGGGAAACTCCGCTCTCTCCAGGACAGCACAAATGCCTGCGTGGAGAAAGCATAATTTATAATGCTATTAGAATCAAGCACAGCCCAGCACTGCAATAGGGCACACCAAGAGATGAACAAACGTTTGATTTAAACAGAGACAAACGTGGAGATACGACCCCATCGATCACTTGGGCTTTCACTGCTTTAAGTTTTCACTTTAAATAGAGAATAAGGCATGATCATTTATGAAAAAGTCACGGGCCCTGCCTTCAAGAAGCTCACAGAGTCCCAACAGGCCTTCCTTTGTGGGCCTGCTGCGCATTCTATGACTTTATTAACTAGCAGCTTGGTGCTGAAAGCCAGAAGGCCCACGCATTTACAATAATGCTGCTTCCTTCTGCAGAGGCTCACGTGATTTGTGCCCCATCCCAAGAACTCAAGAGCCTGACATAATGACTCCCCAAGGCTCCCCGAGTCCAGTGATTCTACCCTGCTGTCCTAACACCTCTTGTGGACAGCCTTCAGAAAGGCCAGGAAAAAGACCCTGGAGAGGGATGGATGGATGAATGAATGAATGAATGAATGAATGAATAAAAATTAAAGGCCAATCAATAAAGCCAGCAAAACCCCCAGCTGCAGCCAGAAACACTCAACTGGGGAACAGATGATCATGCGTCCCCATCAGAATTTCCTCTTCTGGTCTGGAGCTGGACTGGGCAGTAAATCCAAACCTTTGCTACTCATGGTGGGATAACACAATCCTGACTGTATTCTTTGAGGTCAGTGCTATTGATTCTATTCAGGAAAAGAAAAGAGTCAAAGCAGTTAAACAAAGTGTGTCCGCCTTGGTCCTTTTATTATGGGAATTGTCAACATTCGCCACATGTGGCTTGTTTGTTTTTCCCCTCATGCTCTGTGAGCGCACCAAAATCACCTGAACCAGGAAAATTTTTTCCCTCGGAAATAAGCAAAGGCCCATATGAGCTCTGGTGAGCTTTTATAAACACAACCTTTCTCCTGAGTTTCACAAACCACAGACATGGTCTGTCTGCTGCATCACACCCACTTCTAGACTCAAAGCTATTCAAAGGGGCAACTGGAAACAAGAAACCACCACAGCGGCAACCAAGGAGTCTAAATCCTGGAAGACAATATGAAGCCAGAGCTATCAAAATAAAGACATGCCATGGTTAATTACAGCTCCAGTAATGAGTCCCAGATCTCCCTACGGGCAGGTGCAAAAAAAAAAAAAAAAAAAAAAAAAAACAGTGGGCTTTTGGTGGAGCAGGCAGTGGAAACGTGAAGACAGTCTCAAATCAGAGGCAGGTTAAGGCACTGGCTTCTTGAGCCTTCACAGATCCCAACGGAAACACAAAGGTATCTAGCTCTTTCCATCCGTGTGCCTCTTGTACAAAGGGTGTTATAAACATTTTGATGAGTGGACACATACTGATACTTGCACTCAAGCCATATGCTAAAGCTTTAGACAGAGTGACAGTGCACTGGACTTTTTATTACACTGAAATATGCCAGGGAATAATGATAGCTTCCTTTAGTATAGTGCTTTATTATATTTCTCAGTGTGCTTTCCCAGACATGAATGATTTCATCAGCTCCTTTCCCACCAGCCCAGTGAGGAACACAGGGTAGCAATCATTATCCCCATTTCACAGATGAGGCAACTGAAAAACACACACACCTCCAGTGAACTCATGCAGCTTGTTAATAGCACAGACTCAGGGATCTTCACACTGATAGGTTGTATTTGCTGTCCCCACTGCTCAGAGATGCTGCTGGCTTGCTGAGAAATTATGGACAGTCCATTCCTATTATCTGTGTGGTGAGATCAAGTCTCTGTGCCCACCCAGGAGTGAGGATCCTTCTGTGTGGCTGTAGGGGTTCTGGATTCCATTGCACATTTGAATCAGCCAAAAAAAAAAAAAGTTGCTTTTTAAAAATACCGATGTAGGGGCACGTAGGTGGCTCAGCCAGTTAAGCATCCAACTTCGGCTCAGGTCATGATCTCATGGTTTGTGAGTGGGAGCCCCCGATAGGGCTCTGTGCTGACAGCTCAGGGCCTGGAGCTGCTTCGGATTCTGTGTCTCCCTGTCTGTCTGCCCCTCCCCAACTCATGCTCTACCTCTCAAAAAATAAATAAACATTAATTTTTTTTTTTTTAAATACTGGTGTCTCAGCACTACCCAGAGATTCTGATCCAGCTGGATTGGAATAGGGCCCGGGTATCCATATTTTGCAAAAGTTCCCCCAGGAGATTCTAATTTGCACCCACACATGAAAACCACTAGGTCCTGCTGGGTAATAAGTATCTGAACTGCCTATAGCATTGCAGCGATAATCCATAAGAGCCAAGCAAAGGAGACATTCAATACCAAAACCTAGATTCACTGCCACCTACAAACTGAAGTTGGGAGACAGGGCAGATACCAGTGAAGAGGAACTTGAGCCTATTTGTGACGAAGCAGATCGCCAACTGCACAGTAAAACCAGGCACAGCGTAAGTGCCAGAGAAATGAATCGGGAAGGTCAAACCATCCTGCTTCCCAAGCCAGCTCCTTTGCAAAGCCTAACCGCCAAATCCTTTCCCTCCTTTGCACCCCATTTCTTATCAGAGAGCAGGAACCGCCTTCAAGAATGAGAAAGCAATGGTGTACACGCTGCTGAATTAAGGCTTCTCGCGGCTCGTCAGGGCCGCCGGTCTGCATTCATTTGCATTCATTTCCACTGTCTTCCCTGCAGAATGGAGGCACAGAAATCCAGAAAATGCCACGCTTGTAGATTTGTGTCCCCAATGCATCCTGCAGAAGGCACTCTGATTCATTCAGGGGTGGCCAGAATGAAATTTCATGTCACCGGTGACTCTGAGGGAAGGACTGAATTACTGCGTGTTCCCGGGGCTGCACCAGCAGCTGGCAGAAACAGGACCACAGTCCTCTTGGCAAACGATGTAATTCTGCGTCACTTGTGTGTGTGGCCACCTTGGTTTGTTGGGGTTTTTTTAATGTTGATTTTTGAGAGAGAGAGAGAGAGAGAGACAGAGAGAGAGCGCGCGCGCTAGCGAGCGCAAGCGGGGGAGGGGCAGAGAGAGAGGGAGACACAGAATCCGAAGCAGGCTCTGGGCTCTGAGCTGTCAGCACAGAGCCCAACATGGGGCTCGAACTCACAAACCGTGAGACCAGGGCCTGAGGCTGAAGTCAGACACTCAACACACTGAGACATCCAGGAGCCCCGTGGCCACCTTAGTGATAGAACATTCGATTCTCAGACATGCTTGTCAATGAAGGAGCACTTTGGGGTGGAAAATGGGAAACAATTACACAAGGTCTTAAGACAGCTTTGGAAAAGGTTTCAAAAAGCAGAGGGCTTCCCAAACCATCTAGAACTGAGTAGCGCAGACCTTTGAGCTAAGGCCCCCAGGGCACACTGACCCCCGGTGGGCGGGCCAGAGTCTGAATTTACATTCAAGTTTTTATTTGCCCACAAAGAGGTATCTATTTGAAAGTCTAAGAGCATTTCCTCCCTACTGTAATGAAAGCAGGCACCGACACAGACTGTTATTTTCAGCGATCCCAGCCCCCAAAATGGAAATCTGCATCCTAGAAATTGGCCATGTAACGCAGGCCTTGGTGGAATTCACCTGCTACTGTGTGGCTATTTGTGAACCACAGTCACTGACAAAGCCCTATGGGACCCCAGGAAACACTAAAGAGTACTGAGCACAGTGGCCGGGCTTTGCTGGAGCCTGTTTTCAAACAAAGATCACTGAGAAGTCACATTCTAAAACCTCAAAGTTCTGAAAGAACCATCACCCCACCCATGTCAAAACGTGCAAATTCACGTCTAAAGGAAGATGAGGATCCATGCTCGGTAACACGATGATAACACAACACTGGTTTGGTCAAATACTGGTGTCTAAATCATTATTCCTCCCAGAGCTGGGTTCCAGGTCGGGAAATGGCTGTCGTGTGCCCTGCTCAGGGTAGTGAGGGCACACGCATTAAAGGCGGGTGATGCCTCTGGCCTGGGGCCCTTCCCATTAGCAGCTGCTGAAAGGAAAGACTTGCAATTATCCAAATGAAGGCTCTCTCTCCAGCCTCTGGATTCTGGCACTGCTGCTTCCTCTTCTGAGATGCCTTCCTGCCTCGCCGAAAATTTAATAAGATGTGATGGTCACAGCCTGTGTCCCCACACCCCCCTCTCACAGATAACTTCGTACATCATCAGGACTTGCCGGCCCCATCCTCTAGGTCGGGGGAGGCAGTTTTCCAGAAGAGTTGATGTTGCTTATGAACTCGTTTTCCTTTACAATCTTAAAGAGAGTCTAAGAACAGAGGAAGCTCCTGTTTTCCTGCTTTGGCTCAAACGGGGAAATTAAGTCAATTGGTAGAGTTGTAGCAACTAAATATGAACCTCAAAACGCGAGTTTAGTAGGGAAGAGGGAAGAGAAGGGGACTTGATGTGTTTGCTTTTTCCCACTGTGGCAAAACATATATATCGTAAAAGTTACCGTCATGCCCATTTTTAAGTGTATGCTGCATGGCACCGAGAACATCCACAGGGCTGGGCAGCCATCGCCACCATCCCCCTCCAGAACTCGGTCTTCCTCCCAAACTGAAACTCTGTCCCCATGAACACCAGCTCCCTGTTTCCCTCCTCCCTGAAGTTCCTGGCCACGGCCTTTCTACCTCTGTCTGTGAATCTGACAACTCTAGACACCTCACGGAAGTGGAATCATACAGTGTGTGTCCTTTTGTGTCTGCATAACTAAAACTCTACACCCACCGAAAAGAACAGTTCTGACTTCCCCCTCCCCCCAGCTCCTGGCCGCGACCATCCTATTCCGTGATTCTGTGAGTCTGACTATTTGGAACATCTCTTGTAAGTGGAATCATGCAGGATTTGTCCATCTGTGACTGGCTTAGCATAATGTCCCTTAGGCTCATCTGTGGTGTTACAAATGGCAGGATTTCCTTCTTTATTAAGGCTGAATCATAGCCCGTAGTATGTACAGACCACATTTTCTTCATCCGTTCATCTGTTGACGGACATCTGGATTGTTCCCACATCTTGGCTATTGTGAACACCACTGCGGTGACCATGGGGTGTAGCTGGGTCTTTGAGATCCCAGTTTCAACTCTTTTGTTAGCCTTACAATTTTTAATGAGGCGCTCAGCACTGTAACAAACAACCCAATAAATCAATTCCTCAACTAATTAGTGTAGTTCATTTGAAAAATGTTCCCAGCTCTGTGTTTATATAAGGAATATTAAAAAGACCACTTCCTTGCCAAACGTTTGCTCAAAAAAACATTTCTTGAGCACTGTGCTAGGAACTCAGGATGCATTGTGACCTGAGGTAGACCAGGTCCCCACCCTAGTGCTCAGGGGTACCAAGCACTGAATGAGCATGAGAGAAAGGACCTGAGTCCTTCCAATTCTTCCTTCACAGTATATAGAGAATTGTAAGCTTCCCAACACTCACTCACACATTATCTCTTCTGATGCTCAAAGAAGCCCCCAGGAGCAAGCCAGACAGGCATACTGCACCCATTACGAGATGAGAAAATAAGGGCTCGGGGAGTTAAGTGACTCGTCAGTCCTCACACATTTAGCGTGGCCTAGAGCCTGGAACCCACCTGGATTCTCTATTTCTTCTAATCTAGGATTCTCGTACAGAAGAATGAATTCTGGGGGCGCCTGGGTGGCTCAGTCGGTTAAGCATCTGACTTTGGCTCAGGTCATGATCTCATCGTCTGGGAGTTCAAGCCCCGCATCGGGCTCTGTGCTGACAGCTCAGAGCCTGGAGCCTGCTTCGGATTCTGTGTCTCCCTCTCTCTCTGCCCCTCTCCCGTTCACACTCTGTCTTTCTCTCTCTCTTTCTCTCTCTCTCAAAAATAAATAAACATTAAAAAAAATGTTTTTTAAAGAGTGAATTCTGGGTGGAGGACGCTGCTTGGGGGGGAAATGACAGATTTCTCATATACATGGGATGTGACAGGGGCTGGGGCAGAGGAGAAGGAAGAGGAAGGCACCTATCTGAAACCGCTTGTTTTGTCCAAGCAGCCCTCCTCTGCCCCATTTTGTCAGTATTTGGTACACGCCAGAGCACGCAATGCTCGCCTTAATGAAGACCAAACAGCGATAAAGCTACAAAGCAAAGCAAAGATCCAACTTTGCCATGAGAAGCATAATTAAATTCTCGTAAAACAGACACTAGTGCTGGCCCATTTGCTTTCACTATTATTTATTCTGGGTTGTGCAATCGTGCTGAATAAGCAATAAAGGAAGGACAGGGCTTGTAAAGAACACAACTTCAGCTCCTTCTGTGGACAAGAGGCGGCAGGATGGACCGCTCAGTTAGGAAAGCACACCCCACCCACCCACCGCCGCCACCCCCCAGGAGGTAGAGACTAGTCTTCACTGGCATTGCAACATTTGGAAGCGTTTGATCCACCTTCGAGAAGCTTTCTACACCCCGCTTTTATTGCCTTTAAAATTACAGAACAGCCCTAATGATCTCTGCAGGCCCGATCCGCACTGGGTTTTGCAGAAGAATGTCTGTCTCCCCCAGCACCCCTGACAGAAAAGAGGTTCAGAAGAGGTTTCCCCAGAGCTCCGCTGTCACCAAGACACCCCTGCTACATTCTCACTGCTTTTGTGCCAATCGGGACAGGATGGAAGTAATCATGATTCTAAAACCCCTCGAAAATAAACATCTGTCCAGAGACCAAGGGCCCATGGCTGCCCTGATGGCCATCAGAAGCAGGAGGAGGTGAAAACCTGGGCTTACACGGGCCGCTTTGCCGCTCCCGGCAGAAATGCCCTGCCCTGTGGAGCCGCTACTCTGCCTCCGAGAAACAGGGCCCACCCCTCAGGACAGGGGCAGAGGTAGCCCAAGGCTTGCACAGCAGAGTTGGAGAAAAACCCAGGGGAGCAGCCACCTCCCAGGAGGGACTAAGAGAAGGGGACAGAGTGTCCATCAGGGTCTTTGACAAGACATGTTCCCAGAGGACCGTGCAAACCCAGCCTTTCTGACTCCGGGTGATAAAATCCTGGTCTCTGCCAGAGAGCCATGCATCAGCTAACACAGGAAGCCAGGGACACTTGTGGGATATCTTTCCCTATCAGAGACGGCCAGATGCCCTCAGACAGCAAGTCCAAGTCTTCTGGGGAAACACCGAGTCTCCTCAGGAACCACAGCTTTTACACATGGTGACTTTACCATCACTACAGAGCAGGACCCCAAGAGAAAATATTCCAATATGAGGTTCCATCCTACAGACGACCCCGCAGGGGTCCCCAGACCCAACTCTGAAAGACAGGTACAACAAGAGAGGAAAGGAGATGAGACTGGTTAGGAAGCACGAAACAAAAAAAAATCAGAGTAAGACATCTCTCTAGGTTAACGCCTCCATCAAATAAATGCACCTGCTCACAAAGGGTAGAGCCAGCCTGGCGAAGGGTGGCTTCGCTTGAGTTTTTCTTTCTTTCTTTTCTAAGTTTACTTATTTATTTTGAGAGAGACAGAGAGAGCATGTGCATGTGAGCAGGGGAGGGGCAGAGGGAGAGAGAATCCCAAGCAGCCTCTGTGCTGTCAGTGCAGAGCCCAACACGGGGTTCAAACTCATGAACCGTGAGATCATGACCTGAGCCAAAACCAAGCATCAGACGCTTCACCAACTGGGCCACCCAAGCGCCCCCTTGAGTTTTCTGTCCCACAGCAAGAGATCCATTTGCAAACGTGTCCACACACATGCACACACGTGTTCATACGTGCATGCACACACACACACCCGTCTCCCCATCAGCCCACCGTTGCCAACATCCCTTCTCTCCCCCACGTGCCCCTTCCTCTCCTCTCCCTGCTGCCCAGCCGCCTTCCCTCGCCTGCCCTCTCCTCCACTGTTAAAAGTAGCCCAGGCTGCCAGACGGCTGTGACACACGCGGAGAGGGACCTGCTACTCTGCTGTAAACCGGCTCCCAGGAGTTGTTTTTGGTTCACGCATCTCATTGAATGTATTTAAATATATTATATGCAGCCACCTGGCTACACAGGCAAGGAGAGGAGCTTCTCCAGTGATCCCAGCAGGGCACACGTGCACACACACACACATGCACAGACATGTGGGCACACGTGCACACATATGCACATGCACGCATACCGACACACCTGTGCACACACGTCCACATGTACAACTGCACACATGTATGCACACACACACATGCACACTTACCCACACACATTCATCACATTCATACACAAACACATATGCACAGGCGTGCACACGCGCACACACACACACATTAACACACCGGACAGGCGACGGTGTAGGGCTGATGAAGCCAGCGCCAAGGGCAGGCAGGCGGAGATGCTCACATTATGAAACAAATAAAGGGCCGGCCAAGCCACTTCCCTCCTGCAGTAAAGATGGGCTCCAAGGAGAAGAGGAGGCAATGCACAGCCCTCGTGGGACCCAGGCACACGCACATCTCCAGCGTCAGCCAGGCCTGCACCACGCCTGCGGCACGATGCCCTCTCAGTCACCCTGCTCCGTTCCCACCGCCGGCACCGGGGTCAGGCCAAGTGGCCTCTCGAGCACAGGCTGCCACCGCGTGGGAGCGAGGCCAAAGCTGCTGCGTCAGCTCAGGCGTCCTGGTGTCAGCCCGCTCCGATTAAAGCCTGCTCTGCCACTCCCCTGAGAGGGCGTTGGGCCACCGCGGACCCTCTCAGTGTCCCCTTCCCCTCCGTACAATGCAGCTGCAGGACCGCCCCGCCTCGTGAGGGTACACGGAGGACCCCGAGTAATGCCCAGGATAGGGCCTGTCCGGGAAAAGGTTGGCTTGGGTGACGCACGTCCTGCCTCACCTCCGCTAAGCCGTTGATTAACCACACGTTAATCTGCCTGCACCCAGTTCTCTTGGGGTAAACTGAGGACCAGGCACGTGACCGCCAGTGCTCCTCCCGCTTTCACAACAGATTACCATCTGTGTGTCCATCTGCTGCAACGGACCCCTCCCTCCCTTTTGGAGTCTCCGTCCTGCAGACCAGCCTTTCTCCCACGAGGCTCACCCACCGTCGGAGAAACCTCCCTCGTCTGCCAGGGCGGTACTCTGGCCCACCCTCCACCTGCACCTCCTTACCTTACAGTCCTTCTCCCCACTCCTCCCAACACTGAGCCGCTGCCCATGCAGGCTGGTCTCCCGCTGCCCTGCCTACTCCTCACTCACCCCTCCCCCTGAACCCTGGCCGCCCCTGCTGCCCTTCCTTCTTCCAGCAGCCTAAATTCTGCCCCCCTTCCCAGCGAGTGCAGCCTCCTCAGAGCCCTCCCCAGGGCCTTCAGCTCAGGGGGCTCTCAGCCACGACCACCATATTGGTATTGCTCACCTCTGGAAACATCACGCACTGCCCCCCGCAGCACCGCATGGCTTTTGGGAACGCCCCCTGGGGGACCCCAGGGTTTCTCGCTCTCAGCACCACTGACATTGTGGTTGGATCATTCCTCGTCGTGGGGGTCGGCCTGTGCATTATAGGATGCTTAGCGGTATCCCTGGTCTCTACCCACTGAACACCGTGAGCAGCACATACAACCCCCCAAATGTCTCCAGGCGTTGCTGAATGTCCCCTGGGGTGGGGGTGGGGGTGGGGGTGGGCAAAACCTTCCTCAGTTGAGAATGACTGGATACACTTAGCTCTTCAAATAAACCATGACCTGCTGGAGGACAGGGTCCATGTCATTTATTCATTTTTACTTCCGCCCCAGCACCAGGCATAGGGCTGTAAATTCCTGCTGGAATAAATAAGTACATGAGTAGGCACACAGCAAGACCACAGCACAGAAAAGGATTCAGTCCAGGGGAACCTATGTCCCCAAGGAGACCAATGCCTGAACATACATGAGGCCTTCCATGTCCTTTCCTCTCTTGTGACCAAGAACCAAATTTTCTGAATCACCGCATCCCTCGAAGAATTTCAGCCAGGACATAGTGCTTTGAATATAGCAGGGCTCACGTTGGAACAATGAGTAATTTTTTCCTCCAGAGCACTATTTATAGGGAAAAAAAATGAACTAAAATAAACAGGAAATTACTACTACCCAGGTAGGGTGAGACGACCCTCTTTCCGTTTTCCCTGCATTCCCCTTCATTGCTGTATAAGCAGAATGGCTTTGAGCTGAGGACCCATGGTGACATACAGAAAAGGGCTTGGCACGCAGGTGGGCACAGACCTGGATCACATCAATTATGAGCCCAGACCCGGCTGGTGAGCTGCCTCTGCGAGCTCCACTTTCTCATCTGTAAGAGAAAAGGTGTAATGCCAACCACAGAAGGTCACTGTGAGGTTTAACTGAGGCAACTATGTGAAAATCTTTACCTAGGAGGCATTTAACAACAGTACAACTTCGTCTTCTTTGTACTAACCAGAGAATTCAACAACGCGATTTCTACTCAACCAGATGTTTGGTACAGAACATAGCGCTGTGCTTCCCTGATGACCCCCTCACAAAGAATCCATACTGTGGTGACTTCGAAAAGAAACATCAAGGGGCACCTGGGTGGCTCAGTCTGTTAAGCGTCCCACTCTTGATTTCAGCTCGGGTCATGACCTCATGGTTCATGAGATCAAGCCCCACATAGGGCTCTGCGCAGACAGTGTGGAGCCTGCTTGGGATTCTCTGTCTCCCTCTCTCTCTGACCCTCCCTTGCTCGTGCTCTCTCAAAATAAATAAACATTAAAAAAAAAAAAAAAGAAAAGAAACATCGATTAGATGACAAAGTGGCAGAACATCAAAGCCTCTTTTGATAGATAATCTTCTCCAAATGGAGATCCAGACAAGTAAAATAATTTCCCCAAAGTCACAAGGCAAAGGGTGATGCCAGGCCTCAAAGCTCTGCTACATACTAAGTTTATTCTCAAACAGTAGAAAGGCAGGTCACCCCAGCGGTGGTGGTGATACCAAGAGTTCCCCCAATCCTACAAGAAAAAGGCTCCCACTGCTGGTCACCTGTCCCCTCCAGAGTAGATTCACACGGGGTGACGCTGGGCCTCGTCCACCTCTGTCCCCACTGAGGTCTAAAAGCAGGTGAGTCCAGCCTGGGACAGGTGCATGTGGTGAACGATTCTGCCCCAGGAGAGCAAGGAAGAAGGTGCATAGTTTTCTTCCCCTTCTGGATCATGGAACGCTACTGAAAACCACACCCTCTCTGGGCATCGCGGCTCTGCCACGGCCTCGTTAAATGACCCACAGAGGGTTCCTCTTCCTGTGACTCCTTCTCCCTAAATGGGCCGTGGACAGTGTCAGCCTGACTCGGTGCCTCTGTCAGGGGTTCTGGAACTGTACACGAGGCCTTGGCGGAGACACCCTGCTACGTAATGAGGCCGCTAACTCCCATCAACATCCCATAAAAGAGCTTCCTCAAAACCTCACAGCTAAGGGGCAGACAACCCGCCACTGATTCTGGGCTCTGCTCTTCCTGGTCTGCTCGAAAGTGAAAATCCCCACGCCACCCCCACCCCCCCGCCATTTAAAGCCCATCCAGCCAAACCCTATCCTAAAACCCTATGTATGCCAACCCCCTGACAGTCTCCTGGTGAGAAATTCAGATTCGGGGTTGGGGGGATCAATCCTAATGCCCCAGGGCCAGCTACATGAAAGTGTTTACTTCTGCTTTTGCCCTCCCTTGTCTTTTTTCATTTTTTATTTTTTTTCAGAAGCCACTGGAAGGTAAGAAAATCATGAAATATGCATGCAGATATGGATTGTGGGCAGCAAAGATAAAGCAGAGCCGTTCTTATCAGAAACGAGAAAAAAGGTAGTCTCCTGGCAGTGAAACAAGACCCAGAATCATCCACCCCCACCTTAGCTAAGGCTGCTGATCGCCCTACGTGACCTCACCAGGGCAGCTCTAAGGACTGAGACTGGTAAAAAGACAATGTAAGGAAAACCCACCCAGGAGACTTTCATTACCCGGTCCCCTTTCCATCCCTCATGCATCTAGCCCATTAATCAATAATATAAATGGTGTTAAAGCCCTAAGTTTGATATGGATAAAACAGCACCAGTCCAGAGGCCGAGAAAGTAGACTTCAGATATGACCCAAGGCAGATAATTCACGATCAGCAGCATCATGTACCCACTGCTAAAAGTGTGGGGCAATACCTGCCACTTAAATTCTATGGAGAGAGCCGGCAGAAACTCTGAACTTCGATGACATTCCACGGAAGAAAAGGCTTCTGCATGCACAGCTCTGCAACCCCATTATCGCTTCTCTTCATGACTTCTTGAACACTGGACTACTGAGGACTGAAGGCCTAATAAGCCGTAGTGTGAAAAAGTATGTTCAGGGGGCACCTGGGTGGCTCAGTACGTTGAGCGTCTGACTTCGGATCAGGTCATGATCTTGCTGTTTGTGAGTCTGAGCCCCGCGTGGGGCTCTGTGCTGACAGCTTAAAGCCTGGAGCCTGCTTCGGATTCTGTGCCTCCCTCTCTCTCTGCCCCTCCCCCGTTTGCTGTCTCTCAAAAATAAACGTTAAAAAAAAAGAAAAGAAAAAATACATTCAGCGACTTTGATGTTTTCTTAGAATCCCAAGACCAGCTTGGAGTGTCAAGATCAGCCAGTTTCTCACCCCCTGTCCATCTCAAAGGTCATCTTTCCCCCTCGTTCCTCACCACCCATCTCCAATCTGGAAGCTGGAGTGTCTTTTCCGTCACCCGGCCTCCCTTGGAGATAGCGAGAGATGAGAATTAACTCAATGCTTCGGAAGTGGTCCCTTGCCTCAGACTACCAGTTGGAATTGGGTGCATCGGGGGATACGGAGTTGAGCCATATCTCGTCCAACAAGCTCCTGGAGAGCTCTGTTAGCCAAACCTGCCTATCTTGGACTACGGAAGGCCTTCCCTATCTAGATAACTCTTTGTTTCTTCTTCTGTCCTGTTGGTACCAGATGCCAACACTCTAACATCTGGGCCACAGGGCAAATCAGTTCCTTCAGGCCTTCTTGGCGCTCAGGCCTGGGTTCCCAGTCATGACCCAAGTCTCCATGCTCTGTCTGGCTCCCCCCGTCCCCCCCCATCACAGCCTCCTCTTATGCCATTTTCTCTCCTGCTTCTGGCCCTTCCCCGCCCCCACTCAAACAACTAGGTTCCTGCCACGTCCTCCGTCTCTTGCTCCTGGCCTTGGTACTTTCTACTCTCATCACCTAACGTGTACTTTCTTACCAATAAGTAGGCTTTAGTTCATTTTCATAAACCAGGCTTTGCTAAACTATTAGGCACTTCTCAGCCCCAGTCATCTGGGGTACGGGTAATAAAAGTTTTAAATAAAATGTATTGAAGGGTGAATAAGTGCATTCTGTCATCGTAAACAAAGAATGTTTACCTCAGGTCTTGATATATCGGGGCAAAACAAATCTGAAAGCTAATCGAACGTAAGCCAGGACAACTATAAAAAGAAATTCAACTTGTTTTTAAGTGTCATTAATGGATTGTTTCTACCGCACTGTAGGTGAAGTCTGTGACCGCAGCAGAGAGACCGCTGGCTGTTCCCCACTGGCTATGCTATTCTTCTATGGGGAGAACGCCCCCGATTTCCAGCTCGACCACACACCCCACAATGGCGACTTTACCTCCCATCTTCCGTTGCAGTTAGGCATGCCCAGCTGTCTAAGCTCCAGACAGTTCATATGTGCCCTTTTCCCCTCTTTGGTCCCTTCTTCCATTCTGCTGCCTAGAGTAAGGCTGTCCCTGAGATTAAGGCCACACAAGGCAGAGCAACAAGCTAGATGGAGCCTGGGTCCATGACACCTTGACAGATAATACAATAAACTCCTATGCATTCTTTCTGTATTCTGCTACTGTAACATATTGGAGTGTTTTCATCCTTTCAACATGGTTTAAATGTTTATTCCTCAACTTTCCCAAGGACATAAAATCTTGAATGCTCAAGGCTCCTGGGTGGCTAAGTCGGTTAAGAGTCCAGCTCTCAGGGAACCTGGGTGGCTCAGTGGGTTGGGAGTCTGACTTCGGCTCAGGTCATGATCTCATGGTTCGTGGGTTTGAGCCCCAGGTCGGGCTCTGTGCTGACAGCTCAGAGCCTGGAGCCTGCTTGGGATTCTGTGTCTCCCTTGCTCTCTGCCCCTCCCCCACTTGTGTTCTGTCTCTCTCTGCCTCTCAAAAATAAATAAATGTAAAAAAAAAAAAAAATTTTTTTTTAAAGAGTCCAGCTCTTGATTTTGGCTCAGGTCATGATCTCTGAGTCTTGAGATCAAGCCCCACATCGGGCTCTGAGTTGAGCGTGGAGCCTGCTCGAGATTGTCTCTTTCTCTCCCTCTGCCCCTCTGCCTCTCTCTCTCTCTCTCTCCAAATGAAACAAAAAACAAAAACAAGACTTGAATGAGCAACATACCCAAATGAACCATTCTGGTATTCTGCATTTCTTAGAGAGGTAAACATTTTGCTGTCTTAATGGGAAGAAAAAGTCTTTGAGTTTTAAAATTAAGACAAATAATCTTTTAAAACTTGGAAAGAATGGACTCATTATAAGAGAAGTACCTTGGGGGTGGGGTGCCTGGGTGGTTTAGTCGGTCAAGTGTCTGACTCTGGATTTCAGCTCAGGTCATAATCTCATGGTTCACGGGACGGAGCCTCATCAGGCTCTGAGCTGACAGTACAGAGCCTGCATGGGATTCTCTCTCATCCTCGCTCTCTGCCCCTTCCTCCCTCACGCACGCTCTCTCTCTCTCTCAAAAAAAAATTAATTAATTAAATTAAAAAAATAACACTCTAAAATTTTTTTTTAATGTTTATTCATTTTTGAGAGACAAAGACAGAGCACAAGTGGGGGAGGGAGAGAGAGAGAGAGAGGAGACACAGAATCCAAAGCAGGTTCCAGGCTCTGAGCTGGCAGCACAGAGCACAATGTGGGGCTCCAAGTCACAGACTGTGAGGTCACGACCTGAGCTGAAGTCGGATGCTCGA
The DNA here is from genome assembly GCF_046562875.1 of Panthera onca. NCBI lineage: Eukaryota > Metazoa > Chordata > Mammalia > Carnivora > Felidae > Panthera > Panthera onca. The sequence goes on along the minus strand of NC_138345.1, from coordinate 11,387,620 downwards.
CTGAGCCACCCAGGCACCCCCAAAAATAACACTTTAAAAAAAAGAGAAGAGTACCTTGGAAATGCAAAAGGTATATTATTGTTTGAACTAACCAGAAATATTCCTTGATAACATTTGGCTCATTCTACACAGTCACTAAAATTAATGTTATTGTTATGTCCTGCATTATTGGAAAGTTTATGCACACATCACAAAAGAAACGACTACTGGTCCGCATCTGGGAACTCTGCGGCAGTAAATAAGTCAAAGGCATTTTCCTCTCTCATAAACGGCACGGGCTGTAGCTGGGCCAGCAAATTTTGTGGTACGAAATTCATGAGAGGGAAAAAATGTCCTTGAATGTAACCAGAATCTGAAGCTCCCAACCCAGAAGTTCACAGTTTGCTTTAAATGAAGGATTTTGACAGCGGTGTTTTTGGTTCTAAATAAGATTTTTCACCTGAAATAGAAATTCCACCTACCTCAAAGCTACTCTTACCTGATGGATTTCTAGTTTTTGTTTATAATCCATTTTATGGCCGGATCTCAAATTCAAAACAATGAGAATGTCAGGTCTTAACCAAGCAGACCAATGAAAGTGAAGAGGGACAAGAAACGCCAAGGCAACAGTGAATACGAAAGTGACCACAAAAATCTCCGGCTTTGTCACACACTAGGCAGCGGGGGGGGGGGGGGGGGGGAGGCAGCAGATTTTCCTTACTATCTGTGACTTTCCAATATGATGTATGTGCGTGTGACAGAGAGACTCTAATGTGAAAAATTAGCATGTATTCCCTAACACAAACCAGCTAAGAAAGAAAAAAATGGCTCAAAAATAAGCTGCACACCAAAAAGATACAGAGCGAAGCTGGCCTGGGATGCAACATTCCCCATAGATAATCCACCCTAGATCATCTGGTTCTATAACTGAATTTAAGCTGCAAGCTGCTTCTAGTATTTACCTTCATCGGATGTACTGCACTATAAATGGCTGGGATTTGTCTTGTCAGGACTGACTTGACACCTGACAGTCCTGAAATACCCCCATCGTGCTGGGCACTTCATAGCTCCCCCTGGAAACCCACCAGTAGGCTTGTATTGCCCCCTCCAATGTTTATTACCCTAACCCAGGTCTCAAGTCTAAGGATAAATCTCCTGTAACGTCCCTTCAATTATTCTCACTACTGCATTTCTCCTCACTGTCCCCAAATTGCAATCCCCATATTTTAAAGCAACATGCATTTTCCTTCAAAAGGTCAGGGGAGGAGGGGCACTTCTACCAAAAACAAAACAAAACAAAACAGAAAAAAAAAACAGAAACAAAAAAACACAAATATAACCTCACTGTGGCAGCTAAGTTTCAATCCACTTGAACTTACCACACATAAAATGAGTAGTTTAAAACAGGTATATAAACAGTTTGGTGTCGGGGCGCCTGAGTGGCTCAGTTGGTTGAGCATCCAACTCTTGACTTTGACTCAGGTCATGATCAGTGTTGTGGGATCGAGCCCCCAGACAGGTTCCGTGCTGAGCATGGAACCTGCTTAAGATTCTCTGACTCTCTCCCTGTGCTCCCTCCCTCACTCACACTTGCCCTCCCTCCTTCTCCCTCCCTCCCTCCCTCCCCTCTCTCTCTCTCTCTCTCTCTCTCTCACTAAAAAAATTTTAAAAAAAACAGGCTGGTGTTATAGGCACTATTCTAGACTACAACACATAATTAATCTTTCTTCCATGAGAATTTGTCCTTCTAAATTCCTTATCTATCTATGTTGGTGGTGGTTTCTTTAATCTGATTCTGCATTCATTCTCTGAGAGTGTGATTTCTCCACTATCAAAGGAATTTAATTGACACCATTTATAAAAATACCATTCCAAAGGACAGTTCACTCTCAATGACCATAGCACAACTGGGATTGGGTCTGAGCAGTTAGACATTTAACAACAAGGTATAAGGAGTGCCTGGGTGGCTCAGTTGGGTTTCGTGTCTGACTTCGGCTCGGGTCATGATCTCACAGTTCATGAGTTCGAGCTTCGTGTCAGCCTCTGGCTGATAGCTGGGAGCCTGGAGCCTGCTTCACATTCTGTCTCCCTCTCTCTCTGCCCCTCCCTTGCTCGCATTGTCTCTCAAAAACAAACATTAAAGAAATAAAAATAAATAAATAATAAAACAAGATGGGAGATTCTTCCAAACCCAATCCCATTGGCTCAAGCATGAAAATCATAATCGCCTTATGAAGATGTTCACTGTCCTCCACCCTCACCCGCCCAGCAAATTTTACTGACGCAGGGCGGATGTTCAGCATACTTGCCAAGTGGTTCAGTAAAATCAAGATTTTTCCCCAACATTTCAAAAATTTGTCTGGTCACTCTTTACAGGAAACATGTCTAAGTGGAGTCCCAATAAAGCAGATAGCACAGTGTTATGGAAAGCATATTGGACCAGGTCAAGCTGCCTTACCAAGACCTGCCAGTGAGGAAATGCCTTCTGTTATGAGTTGAACTGTGTCCCCTCAAAATTCATACGCTTAAGTCCTGACCCCCAGGATTTTGTAACGTAACCTTATTTGGAGACAAAGTCTTTACAGAGCTAATCAAGTTAAAGTGAGGTCACTAGGGTGGGCCCTAATCCTGCATGACCGGCATCCCTTCAAAATAGGGAAATTTGGAGAGACACACATAGAGGGGAGATGATGTCAAGAGACACAGGGAGGGGGTGCCTGGGTGGCTCAGTCGGTTAAGCATCTGACTTTGGCTCAGGTCATGATCTCCCGGCTCATGAGTTCGAGCCCCGCGTCCTGCTGACAGTTCAGAGCCTGGAGCCTGCTTCAGATTCTGCATCTCCCTCTCCCTCTGCCCCTCCCCTGCTCACATTCTGGCTCTTTCTCTCTCTCAAAAATAAATAAAAAACATTGAAAAAGAATTTTTAGAAAAAAAAAAAAAAAAAGACACAGGGAGAAGAGAATCACCTGAAGTCAAAGAGAGAGGCCTGGAACAGATCCCTCCCTCACAGCCCTCAGAAAGAAGGATGCCAGCACCTTGATTTGGGACTTGCAGCCTCCGGGACTTTGACATAACACATTTCTATTGTTTAAGCACCTGGTTGGTGGTACTCTGTTAAGGCAGTACACCTTGTCTTCTAAAATGACCTTGTTCTCTGTACCCAAAACACTGCTTTCCAAGAAGAACATCAGGTAAAGTGCGATAGGGAAGGCCCTACAGCCAGCAAGGATGTTACAAACTCTCCTTCCCAGAACTAGCTCTAAATTCTCAGGTGGGAGGGTGAGGGGGGAGTAAGGAGGCAATCAAGGCTGCTCTCTACTTACCCCCTGGGAAAACAACTGGAATCAACAGTCTGCACTGAGATGCAAAATGACAAGTCATTTACATGCGAATGTCACTGAGGTCAGCAAAGGAGGGAAGTTAAGGTGAAAGCATCATAGGGTTATAGAAGGAGCACTGCACAGAGAGTCTAGACAGGGTCTGTGAGCTGTGGGCCCTGGCTATGCCGCTAACCAGCTAGGTGGTGGGAAATGAGTCCAGACATCTACCAGTGAACAAAGGAATGGGGGGGATCCAGGTATCTGGCCCAGCTGTCCCTTTTCTACGCTCCATGAACACATTTCCAGCCGTCCGTGAACTCCTACAATTGTCTGGAAAACTGCTGGGGTGTATGCCTATGTGCATTTCTCCCAGGGGATGGTACACAGCTCACAGCAGATACTGAAACGGTATAGAAAGGTAAGAATTTACTCAAGGGGTTCTTGGAAAGTTCCTTCTCGCTCTAACGCTTTGCAGGTTGGGGTGTGGGGGGTGGCTATTGCCACACCTTTGCCAGGGCCACCATGCACCCCCAAAGGCATCCACCCATCTCAAGGCTTCAGCCTGAGCTCCTCGATTCTCACAGAATCAATTTGCTGGCCCCCTGCCACTTGCTTCCAGGAGACACAGGCAAATCCTGTTTTCTGGACAACCCAAGAGACAGCCTGGAGACTGCAAAAATCGTTTATAGAGAGCGTGTCATAAAAAGATTTGCCGACGTGGCAAAACAAAAACCAAATCCGTGTTACAGTGCCCTGTTATTAATAAGAATATATAAAGCAAGGGTTCAAGGGTTTCTTCACACATTGATTAGACCCATCGCCCCTGCCAAAGCTGGATATCCATGAAGTGCAGACGTGGAGCCAAGGGAGCTAAGAACCCGTGCCCAGCCAGAGACAGGGATGGGGCTACGAAATCAGCTGCAGAAGACGAACAACCTGGGGTCAACCACGAGCAGCTGGGCCCTTATGTCCAGCCCAGGGAGCCCCAAGCCCCACCTTGCTGGGCCACTCACACATACCAGGTGGGCAGGCTGGGGGCCCACAGGCGACTGTAGGAGGAGGGCAGCCAGCTCCCTGGATCAGAAGGTCTCGCCTCTCACCACAGGGCCCTTGCACGAACGTTTACGGCTGCCAGTGACGGCAGCTGTGTGTGCTTTCGTGTTGCTCCAGCTTCCTACTGAATGGGTTCCACCGTAAAGGAGTCCTAGGCTCTCTGCCATGAACCTCCCCCCTTGGAGCAGGGGGCACGGGTCCTGGGGGCTGTGGCCACAAAATCCACAGTATCTTATCTCATTTAATCCTGTGACATACTGCACAGGTGAGGATGAAGCAGGGCCTGCCTGGTTCTCAGAACTGGTAAGTGACAAAGAAAGGATCCAGCCAGGACCGCCTCACTTTGCAGTCGGACTTTATCCACTACTCAGTCTCCCGCGGCGGATGTGAGGCTCTTTTATTCTGGTGGAATTTTCTTTTAGACACAGGAATTTCCTACCCCCCTCTCCCCCAACCCCCACAAACACAGGAGGGGAAATACACCTCCTTATCCTTGCATCAGCTCAAAAAGTAAATTTAAAGTGACCTTTCCTGGGACACCTGGTGGCTCAGTCAGTTGGGCCTCCAACTTCGGCTCAGGTCAGGATCTCACGGTTCGTGAGTTAGAGCCCCATGTCGGGCTCTGGGCTGGCAGCTCAGAGCCTGGAGCCTGCTTTGGATTCTGTGTCTCCCTCTCTCTGCCCCTCCCCCACTCGTGCTCTGTCGCTCTCTCTCAAGAATAAACATTAAAAACTAATTAACGTGGCCTTTCCCCATGAGGCTGGATGAATTTTATAACAAAAACAAGTTAATAAGACAAATATAAGCATTCCTGACGAAAGCAGTATCACTTGATTTAGCCTCTCCCCCAAGTTTGGCGACTGCTCTGTCCGGCCCGATGAGCTCAATTAACCACCGTCGGTCACATACCAGAACTGCACAGCCCAGACACTCCCAGGTACTTTCTTTCAAAGCTTGAGACTTAGTCCGTTCAGGCTGCTATAACAAAATACCATGGACTGGCTGGCTTCTAAACCACAGGCATTCATTTCTCTCAGGCCTCAAGGGTGGGAAGCCCAAGAGCAAGGTCTGCTGAGCACCCCCTTTCTGGTTCACAGACCGTGTCCTCACGTGCCAGAAGCAGGGAGAAAGCTCTCGGGGGTCTCGCGCCTAAGGGCACTGACCCCATCACGAGGGCTCCCCCCTGTGACCTACTCACCTCCACCTGCAGACACCATCACACTGGGGGCTTAGCATTCAACATTCAACTTTTGGGGGCAGGGGGCGGGGGACAACAGATAGCACACGCACGCTCATGCCCTCCAGTGACCCGGAGTTATGACCGAACGTGCATGGAGAAGGAGGATTCCTGGAAGAGCAAGGAAATGGGCCGTGGAAATGTGATGTGTCCAACTCAGCATGCATTTATCAATCCCCAGGGTGCACACGGCATTATTTTCCTTGTCATTACATAGCGGGCGATGCACGTCTGCATGGCCCGACTCCAGTATGCTGAGAATGCTCACAACGGAGGGGCGGTGGTGGGGGGGCACATTTTTCTGCAACACCATCCTGTCGCCTCCCTCTGTCTATAAACCCTTCTCCCGGCACCACTTCCCTATCTTCTGGGTCCCCAAGTGCCCTTTCCACACCGCAGGAGCCTAACAGCTGTGGGAGGTAGAAGAATGTAGCAAGTCAGAGTGTCCAGGCGCCCTGCGAGCAGCTGGCTTTGATGACAGTTCCAAGGGCAGTATTGCTGTTTCACAACACTTATCACAACTGTAATTAATTTCAAAACAACATCTCTCGAGTCCTGTGCCTCCGCACACCAGGCGGGGAGGGGACAGCCCTCAAGCGCTTTCCCGGGCCAATTACAGCTTCCCAGCAATGGCTGTGGTGCAGAGAGTGCTGCTGTCATGCAGGGCCGACTAGAGATGGCACCCAGAGAAACTTGGAGACATGCCAGCGCGGCACTGGCCTGCGCCCTCCCGTGCCCTGGCCAGGTGTCGCCGACACCGCCAGTGCCAGGAGCCTCCTGCAAGGATGGCTGCCCCCTTCACAGCTGCCCCTGGCGCTGTCTGGAGCACGGGAACACGGTGTCCAACAACCCGCTCCCCTCGTGCTAAGGGCGCCGAGCTCCTGGCCGCTCACGGCTCTGGGCCGAGCTGGTCTTGTAAAAAAGCCACTGGTACAGATGGCCGACCAAAGACAACCCAAGGCAGAAGCTCAGAAGGGAGAGTGGTGGTGGTCACACGGACGGGTACCAAGGGCAGAGGCAGATACCCTGGAAGAGGGCGGTAGGAAAGCATCCTTTCATTCAGGTCGTGCGGATGGTCTATATCGAAATATGGACTCTGGGACCCGCATCGCACAGTCACTACTGTTTACTGATGGTCTGACAAGTCAGCCCCTCCCTTGGGTGCTCAGCAGGGGACTCTCTGAAGATGAACTCATTTTCCCATAGGATGCGTATACAGGGCACAGGAAGCATCACCAAGTGTGTTTCACTACGATCACATACATCATGCGGGCACCCACCTCTGTGGTTTCAGGGAGCTTTGGAAGCTTTCTATCCTCAGGAAAAAAAAAATTCTGCACCCTTTCAAGAGTTAACCTTGAACATCCTACCTCAGACTTGCCACTCTAGGAAGCTTAATACTAGGCTGTTATCAGTCACTTCTACTTTAAGAGTAAATGATGAGGGAAGAATGAGAGCAGAGGATATCTGTGAAGGGAGGGGACATGGGTACGAGAAGGGGTGTGTCCCATGCCTGCGTTCATCAGAAGTCAGCCTGCTGGGGTCCCCAAATGCCCAGATTGTTAAAACAAGAATGGAGCCGCCAGGAACCCAACACGCTCAGATCAGCATTTAACGAGCAGACATTAATAAATATTCTTACGGCACAGGCAATGCACTGACCCAAATTCACACTCTGCATTTCAGACCGCGACGTTTGCCGAATACTGCCAAGGGTCTATGCAGAACGTAGTGTCCTGCTGTCAGAACAGAGAAAAATCTCAGTCCCAGTGACTCTTCAGAACTCTTGAGCCTGATACCATCTTTCTGGTGACAGGAGTCCCTTATAAAACCCATCAGAAATGACTGCAGTCACCTGGTGCCTTTCTTGTGGGATACGTGTCATTATGAGGCTGAGCTGAGGCCACGGCAGGCCGGTGAATGTTTACAGAAGGACTCAAGGATTGACTTAGAGTCAACCCAGTGAAATGAAACCCAAATAAACAAAAGAAGTACAAATCAACCAGTGTAGTCCCTGCCACACAGCCGCCCCCAGGGCCACGTCAGTCATTAGAGAACAGGACGCAACATAAGTCACCAAACAAACCTTGTGAACTGATTAGTAAGTTTGCTCAATGTTATGCAGTAGATGCTGGTAGTAGAGGGGTAGTTCATTTGAGGTAATCTGTGCACCAATCAGAATTTTCCAAGTAAGACATACAACTTGTTCATTAAAGGGACCTTGGAAGAATCCTGTTTCAATGCGGAAAATCAGCTAATTTCTCCTTTTGCACGGATTTAAATTGTTATGCATTGAGTTTCCTAAAAGCAGGGCCCCTGTGGCTCTGAGTCTCTGATCCACTGGTTGCTATACAGACTAAACAATGACAGGCCTCAAGTTCGAATGCTCTGCTCACTCACTGCCTTCTCGTGAAATCTTGCCATAAAGAGGGCATTTTGGGAGGGCCACTGAGAATGACTTTATTTGGCAGATGGTTGTATTTGTTAGGATTCTACAGAGAAACTGAAGCAACAGAACCAGAAACAGAGCCAATAAATAAAGAGATTTATTATACATATAATGGGTGTACATGATTATGGAGGCAGACAAGTCCCAAGATCTACAGGGTGAGTCAGCAAGCCAGAGACCCTGGACAGCCGATGGTGTAGTTCACTGTGAAGGCTGGCAGGCTCGAGCCCCAGGAAGAGCCAATGTTTCAACTCAAAACCAAAGGCAGGAAAAGGCCAATGTCCCAGTAAAAAAGGTTGTCAGGCAGGAGGCATTCCCTCCTCCTACTTGGGGAAGGGTCGGCCTTTTGTTCTATTCAGACCTTCAACTGATTGGAAAGGCCCACCCACATTAGGGAGGGCAATCTGCTTTACTCATTCTGATGATTTAAAGGTTAATCTGATCCCAAACACACTCTGAGAAACACCCAGAATAATGTTTGACCAGATATCTGAGCACCCTGTGGCCCAGTCAAGCTGACACATAAACTTAACCGTTATGGTGGTGATGGCCAATTTCTGCAAGGGAGAATACAGGGTTAGGTGTAGGATCCCAGAGTGAACTTGGCCAACACAGAGAGACCAGACTGCAGGGATGGAGCCCAGCCACGGGACTCCCTGGGGTCGGGGAGGAAGCTGCTTTAGCATCGGGCAGATACCAGGAGGACCTGCTTGGGGTTGAACTTTGCCTTATTGTGAGCAGTGCCCTTGCAAGAGGCACAGACGCATACTGCTCTCCGGTGTTAAACCCTAGCTAATCCGCAGGGAAACAAATAATATTACATGGTGGCATTTCGAGCAATTTTCTTAAAGTTCCAGCCTTCCCTTCTCTGTGACCTTGTTTGGACTCGCGACTCCCTGAGAAAGTATTAACATTCTCTGTTCGCAGATAGAAACAGTGAATTACAGAGAGTTTGGGGAAGTGTGGGCCTCATAATCTGAGTCCCCACCTTCCCTCCCAGGATTCAGGCAGTGCCACAGCCCGCCAACCAGTGCCTTGACATCCTCCAGCTTACCCGGCTTTGTGTGACCAGGCCTTCCCTGTCCTCCACCAAGAGAGGTGGGTGGTGCAGCCATGTGTGGGTGGGCGAGCCTCCCCCAGCCTAGTGAGTTACTGCCCCTGGCCCTTCTGGATTCCATCCCCGGGGTCCAGCACAGTCACACTGCTGTCTCTACTTACTGTCCCCACGACAGGCAAAAGCAGGAGCACAGGGGAGTCTAGAGCCAGCAAAGCATCCCCAGGAAGCCCCACCGCCCGGGACCTCAGGTGTCCTCAGTCCCTAGTTCCGGGGGACAGCCAGAAGCAGCCACGATCCCCCACCCCAGCTCCGTCCCTCACTCACCACAATCATCAGCTTTAGCCATATTTGCCAAAAATACACTTCGCTTCCCCATTACAGTTACTAATACATGCTATTTCGGGCCTGTTCGCATTCTTACTTAGAAATACCCACACGGTAGCAGCAATAACATGCAGAATGTTATAGCTTTTCCTTCAGGAAGGTTCCCCTCTGCCCTGCTGTGCTCGGCACAGGAATCCCAAAAGCAAACCTTTCCCCAGCTGGATGGGAGCTGGGTATGAAAACTTTCGTCACAGGATGGGAATTAGTGATAGAAAGGAAAAAGGCTGCCTCGGAGGAGGAAGGAAGGAGCCGGTAAGAGACTCAGCTGGGCACAAATGGAGCTCTGCGGCTCCTTCCTGGCACACCTGCCCTCCACGGGCACACACGCAGCCTCGACCCCCAGAGTCCCTGTTGCCCCAGAAGCAGCTGCGGGTGGCTTCTCCAGTGAAGCCACACAGCACAAGTCAGAAGCCTGGAGAACATCGAAAGAAAGCCACAAACCCGGCTTGAGTTCGTAAGCCAGCCCCTGGAAGCTGTTTTCCACATCTGAGGCCCGGGGAAGTCATTCTTTCCACTGCACAGTGGTCCCCTTGTATGAGCTCAGCCTCCCCAGAGCCAATGTTCCTGCTGGCTTCCCTCGGCTGTCTTGGAAAAGCTCCCTGACTTTCCTGGCGTTTCCAAGAACTTTGGCTCTCTCCTATAATTACGTGGGGGATAATGACAGCTCTCGGTCTCTGATCTTTGCCTTCCCGGAGGCAAGGAGGTGGAAGTATTGTACGAGCAATTTCCAAAGGCCTTCATTCACGCATCCTTCTTCCTGTTTTATCCCGGGGTCTCCTTTACTGGCCTTCCTTTCTCCTAACACACACTGAATACATTTTCCTCTAACTGCAGATGAACCACAGAGGGAAACAGTGACTGGGTACTGTCGGCTGGCAGAGCAGGCATGCCAGGGGAGGAGAGAGGGACGGCGGTGCTGGGGCCGGACCGGGGAGGAGGTGGGAGTCTTGGGGGGCAAGCCAGAGCTCAGAATGCAGCTGGTGCAATATTTCTTTCCGACGGCCAAGCTCCTGGGTGACAGACGCATGGCTGAGCACCGAGGGAAGCGTTCAGAATGCCAACTCCACCCTGCCCTTTTCCGGTCTCAGGACATTGACGGGGTGCACCCGAATGAACTTGGAGCCACCGCGATTTCCCAGGTATGAAATCACCTCATTAAAACACCACACAAAAAATTATAAAACAAAGCACGAGACTGAATGACAGAGCAGAGTCTCCCCAAGTCTGGAGTCTGGGGTCTTCACCCGGCTCCCACACACACAGGAAGTGGCCAGAAGGAGATGGTTAATGGCAGGTAGGAGAAGCTGATCCAGCCAGACATTATAATGAAGGATCATGAGATAAGAAACAGGAAGCTCAGGGTGAGTATTTCTCTAACTGCATTGTCTCTTTTGCACACTTAGCTAGCCCCGTGATCCGGCCAGGGGAATGACTATTGACAACCCCGAAAGAGGAGACTGTAATGTCTGGAAATGTCCCAAAGCCAAGCCACAGCAGATCTTATTCATCAGGCTTGATTCTACCCTTAGTAACAGGAAATATTGGTATAAATAGGGACTCCTCCATCACCACCACGGCATCCCATTGGTGAGGTCAGATCATCAAAATAACCCTTATCGCCTCAGTATATCCTCAGGTGCTGCCACTGAATTCAATACATCCACGTAACAAAAGACAGTCACCAGCGCGGGCTGTTTAGCATGCGTTCCCAGTAGGCTACAGCACCAAGCAGGCATGGATGCAAATACGTGTGTAATATATATGCACATATGGAAAAAAACCCACTCACACTGAAAAGAACTTTCCCAGACCTCATCCCCTTTCATTTTCTCTGCTACTCCTCCGAATAGCTTGTCTTGAACACTGTAGTTGCCAAGACAGAAGAATTCACTGCTTGAGAAGGTTGGGGGGGGGGGGGGGGGAGGATTCTATTATTCAAACTTTCTTTCCCTGAGCGGAAGGAGAAGAGTGAAAAGGGCTGGCGAGCTCTCTATAGCAGGAAAAAAGGTTATTTCTCCATTAAGCTACGGGGTGGTGCAAAGGAAGTCGGATGCAGGGGAGCTGATCTGAGCCCTCCACGGGGAGCCCCCTCTTCCCCCAGCTCTGATGTGACTCCGAGAAAGGACTTCCTCCTTCCGAATACCCCCCTTCTTCTTCCCACCTTGAGGCTGAGCATTCTGGAGGTAGGGCAAAGGTGAGGGAACAGGAGCAGGCCATACCAGTTCATTCCCTCTTTTCGGAGATGCTAAGAGGATTAAAGAGGTAATTGTTGCTGCTGGAGCTCTTCAGCTATAAGACGCTCTATAAATACCCACAGCCACCCCCTCCTGGGAAAGCACATTTCATCGCAGCTGATGTGAACGCTGTGGTGTCTGTGACAAAGATGTGCGGCATCGTGGGGAGATTTCCCACCACCCCGAGCGGACCCAGAGCAGCCACCTTGCAGAAGGGGTGACCCACACAGCACCCCACCCCAACTGGCATCGCATATGCCTACTCCCGCGTGCACTCAGGAAGCACCGACGGTCTGCCTGAGGGGCACAGGGCTCGTGGTGAAGCACACGGCTCTGGAGCTAGGCTGCCCGCTCACTGGCTGTCTGACCTTGGCAAGTGGCTTAACCAACCTCTGTGCGCCTCCGTGTCCTCACCTGTGCCACGGGGGGTGACAAAAGAACCCCCCTCACAAGGTCACTGTGAGAATTCAAAGGGTCCGTCTTGGCCCAGGGGTGAGTCCCTGTCTGATAACGCTGGCAAGGGCCACACGAGGCATTGCTATGAAACCCACCCGTCCAACGCAGACTCTGCAGTCTTTCATTTCTCCCTCAGGCATGTTAAAGGAGGCTATGACATGAACACAGAGGTGGAGGAGGAAGGACTGACCAATTGGACATGGGCTGAGCCCTTCCTCGCGTGGAGAACAGAGGTGGAGATGAGGTCCCTGAGCGTCCCAGAGCCCCCGCAATGAAGGGTGCTTGGGTGTTCTTCTCCTTGGCTGCCGGGCAGTGGCATACAAAGGGAGGGGGCAGCACAGACGCTGCTTAGAAGTCCGGGTTCAGAGTGATAACAAAGCAGACAGACTTGGAGTCGACGTTACTAATGTTCTAAGTTCTATATGGGCGACGGCCTCCACCGGCTCCAGCCCCCAACGGTTCCCTGGGCCTCAGTACACCTGCCATGCCTGCCCAGAGCTCACCTGAAAGAGAACCCCTCACCTGAACCCTCCACTAGGAAGCCCGCAGTCTACCTAGGCGGCAAGCAGGCTTCCTTCCTTCAGGTTCCTGGGGTGCACATCCCGCAAAGCAGAGAGCACATGGGCAGTCAGGCCCCGCTGGGAACCCCTGTCCTGCATTTAGCTGAGTGGCTAAGAGGAGTGGTTCCCAAAGTGTGTTCCTGACCCCAAGAGCTCCTGGATCAGAACCTTGAGGGGTGGGGCCCAGCAGCCTGTGCTTTCACAAACCTTCCAGGGGATTCTGATGTCCACTCGAGTTTGAGAACCACCACTGGCTGCAAGAAGATGTCTTCAATTTTCCTGCGTCACAATTCTCTCATTCAGTCAGGGGGGTTAACAACACTCACCTCATCAGGCTACGGTTTAGGAATTAAACGAGATAGGGGCACGTGGGGGGCTCAGCCAGTTAAGCATCTGACTTCCGCTCAGGTTATGATCTCATGGTTCGTGGGTTCAAGTCCCGCATTAGGCTCTGTGCTGACAGCTCAGAGCCTGGAGCCTGCTTTGGATTCTGTGTCTCCCTCTCTCTCTGCCTCTCCCCCACTCACACCCTGTCTCTCTCTCTCTCTCTCTCTCTCTCTCTTTCAAAAATAAATAAACGTTTAAAAGAATTTTTTTAAACAATTAAATAATACATGTCAAGCACTTGGTACACTGCCCCAAACATGGTCAGCACTCAATACACTGTACCTATTATTACTATTATTCTCACCGGTCAGTGGAACAGCTCCACAAACAGCAGGAACTCGGAAATGGCTAGAGTAAGCTTGGAATCCACGACGGCCCTGATTCTCAGGCACGTGGTTTAAAGGACAGAAGAGAGAAGCTGAAGGAAGCCAGCAGATATTATGACGCATTCACCCAAGGTCCCCCAGGGGCTCAGGGTCACCAACCAATTTTACTTGTGATCCATGGAGATTCTTACAATCTCTGGCTCCTCAAGCATCTTGTGGGTTGAGAATCCTGAGAATAAAAATGTCCCCTATTCTACTGTTAAAATAAGGATGATATGAATTTGAGGAGATGCCTCCAGAGAGAATTAGATGTGTCTGAGTTCAAATGCTGGTATTTAGAATGTGTAGTGGAAGTGTTTAGAATGCATTCTGGACTGCTGAAGAGTATTTTTGGTAAGGAATGGGTGATAAGAAGCATCATGTGCTGACTGACAGAGCATCTGGAATTCAAGAGCTAAGGAGAGAGCACACCGCAAGGGTACCATCTTGGATTAGAAACCATCATTACCTGAAACAACTTGGGAAGGGATTAGGAGGGCCTCCCAACAGCCAAATTCAGGGGACACTTGTCAAGTATCTGGTCTCTCTCAGCATTGAATACTTGGCCTCTCCTGCCTCCCTCAACCTCCTTCCTTTGGCTTCCAGCACACCACCTGCCCTGGTTCACCAATTATTCCCCTGACCCTCTTCCCAGCTTCCTCTGGGGGCTCCTCTCCCCCAGCCCATGTGGCTGCCACACCTCAGCCCATCTCCCCACCATGTGTCCTGAAACCCCCCTCTTCCTCTCTGGAGTCTACCCACATGAAGACAGAGGAAAGGCACACGGCACCAGTTTGGATGCCACCTCTGAATCGTGGCCTACTGTTCATTCTGTCACTCAAAATGGATACAGGAGTAGACGAAGAAGAGGATGGTCTTTCCCTCTGTGCCTTCTTTCCCTCAGGCAATCTCCTCCCCCTGGGCACTGGGATGGCTTCCATAGCTATGTCCCATTTAGCTCCATCCTGAGCACCTGACATCCACCCGCCTACATGCCTACATGATGGTCTTGAGATCAAGACATCTGAAAGTGAACCCATTATCCTTACCCTACATCCATCCATTCCTTCTACTGTGTGGTTCCTTCCAATTCTACAGGAACAGGACACATCACAGAGGAAGTGAAGGGCTGGGTGTGCTAGGAACCAGGGCTGGCAAGTCTATGAGGAGGGGCTGACAAGGTCAGACGACACGGTGCTAGTAAAGGAAAAGTTGTAGTGACATACCCCAAGTTCAAGTTCAAAATAGAGTACAAAAATTCAGGTGGAAATACTAATAGCATTTAATAACAAATTACTTACCTACTTCCATCTGTCACCTTTGAACCAAACCAAGAAAACATTGGCCTTCACAACAGATACCCCAACAAAAAATCCTGACATGACAACAGAAGTTTCTGTAAAGAAATGTAACCATCTTTCAATAAGATGTTGTGGTATATGTGTATACAATACTCAGCCATAAAAACACAAGGAAGTCTTATCATCTCCAACAACATGGGTAGACCTTGAGGACATTATGCTAAGCAAAGTAAGTCAGACACAGAAAGACAAATACTGTATCATCTCACTTATATATGGAATTTTAAAAAAAAATCAAAACTCAGGGGCGCCTGGGTGGCTCAGTCGGTTAAGTATCCAACTTTGGCTCAGGTCACGATCTCGCAGTTTGTGAGCTCGAGCCCTGCATCCGGCTCCGTGCTGACAGCTCAGAGCCTGGAGCCTGCCTCAGATTCTGAGTCTCCCTCTCTCTCTCCCCCTCCCCTGCTCACGCTCTGTCTCTCTCAAAGTTAAATAAAAACATTAAAAAAAAAGAAAAAACCTCAGAAAAAAAATAATTAGGCTGGTGGCTACCAGAAGCAGAAGGCGGGAAGGGGGAGTTAGAGGACAGTGATCAAAAGGTATAAACCTCCAGTTATAAAATACATAAGTACTAGGGATGGAATGAACAGCATGGTGACTGTAACTCACACGGATCACACAGAGGATGGTATACAGGGAAGTTGTTCAGAGAGCAAATTCTAAGAGTTCTCATGACAAGGAAACAACTGTTGCCTTTATTCTTTTTTTTTTTTTTTAAGTTTTTGCTGTGACTGTATGAGAAGAAAGATGTTAGCTAAACCTACTGTGGTAATCAGTTCACGATATTTGTACATCAAAATCAAACCATCATGCTGCATGCCTCAAACTTATACAGTGATATATGACAATTGTTTTCAATAAAGCCAGAAAGAAGAAATAAATTCGCATTAATTATACGGTACTGTCACTTCATTTTCCAGCCCCACTATTCGGCTGCACTGTAATGACCCTCACCCTGCAGATCGTCGGCAGGCCCGTGGAGGTTCTCCCCCTATTTTCAAGGGGTCTGAAACAGGTGCAGGCTCTGTGATCCCCCAGCATCACCCATGCCGGTCATCCTAGTTCTGGGGACCATTTAGCCAACTGAGCTAGAAATTTGGGATTCACCCTAGATTCTTCTCTTCCTCATGCCCTCCCGTGAAGTGCAACGAATGCCCTAAATTCTTCTCCCTAGACTGGGCCCCAGGCAGCACTACCCTCCCAGCCCCATCCCTCCCTCACCCTGAATCTCTCCTGGCGCTTCCACAGCTCAGGGAGTGGTCACCTCCTGCATGGAGTTTGTCAGTAAATACTTCCTGTTCCATAAAAGTGGGAAGGAGGACCCATTCTAAAATACAACCCCCTCCTGAAATCTACCTCTACTACTATATTAATATGATTCATTTGACATGATAGAAAAGGGAGAGAGAAGAAGGCAGCTTCTATGCCCATGAATTCAACTGTGTTATATATATAGTTCCCAAGGTCAGACCGAGGAGAGAGTAAAACTTCATGTAATACCACGAAAGCAGAGACTTGAACAGATTCTGATACATTTTCATAGCAGCATTACGCACAAGAGCCAAAAGATGGGGACAATTCAGGTGCCCACTGAGGGCTGAACGGGTAAACAAAATGTGCTCTATCCATACAGTGGAATATTATCCAGTCTTAAAAAGCAAGTAAATTCTGACACCTGCTACAACATGGATAAACCTTGAGGACATCATCTTTTTTCTTTAAGTTTATTTATTTTTAAAGTGGGGAGGAGCAGAGAAGAGAGGGAGAGTGAGAATCCCAAGCAGGCTCCATGCTGTCAGCATAGAGCTTGACACAGGGCTCGATCTCACAAACCATGAGCTCATGAGCTGAGCAGATATGAAGAGTCAGAGAGTTAACTGACTGAGCCACAGGAGCCCCTGAGAACATTTTTGTAAGGGCAATGAGCCAGACGCAAAAGGTCAGTTACTATAGAATCCCACTTACATGAGGTACAAACAGTAGTCAAATTCATAGAGACAGAAAGTGGAATGTGGGTTCTAGGGGCTGGAGGGTGAGGGGCTCTGGGGAGTTTTGTTTACTGGGTCCAGAGTTTTAGCTTCGGAAGATAAAGAGAGTCCTGGAGATGGATGGTGGTAATAATTGCACAACACTGAATACACTTAATGCCACTGAACTCTTCACTTAAAAGTGGTTAAAATGGTAAAGTTTATGTTATGTGTATTTTATTACAGTTTAAATAATGGATAAAAAAAAAAAACTCATGGAAGAGGTACCAGTAGGGACACCATATCATAGAGGAGCCAACTACTTCCCCAGAGGTACTGTTAGTGAAAGTGCCTACCTCCCATCAGACCCAGAAGTGGAAGGAAGGTCCAGAGGGACTTACGAAAAGTGTCCAATTTAAAAAACTTTCTTTTACTTATAGCAAAATACTTGAAATCACATGAACATATTGATTACTTACTTTGAACATCAAATTCTATCAGCATACAGGGCATGTTTCCTTATAAACTAACGTTCGGTTAAAAATAGGTCCCAGAACTGCCTTTTCAGTATATATAATTCTGAGAAAGCAATTCTAAGAGACTGTTGCACCAAATTCCCACACAAAAACTGCAGGGACTTCTACGCAGCCTTCCTGGATCGAATCTCCATCTGTCTCTAAAGATAAAGAACTCTCTATACAAATTTCAGATCCTTTTCCCCACCAGTTAACCCCTTTCTGTCATTCCCCAAGGCCAGCATGATGAAGTCCTGCTCTGGAGTGTAAGAGGTGGCCACTGGGCCATTAGGAGAGTTGGCTCTGGGCCATCTGGCCACACACAGCAGGTTCCTCAGCTCAAAGCCCAGCTCCACCCTGCTGTCTGGAAGACCTTCTCTAAATCTCAAACTCTCTGGCCTCAGTTTTTTCATCTGTAAAATGGAGAGAGTAATGGTCCCTACCTCTTCGAGTCGGTATGAGGATTAAATGAATTGATGATTATAAAATGCTCAGTGGCTGGCACATAACATGGGCCACGTACGTGTTAACTGTTGTTTCATTCTGATAAGCAAGGGCGTTCCGGGTGGGGCCACAGCCTACTGTCTCCCAGTACATCTTCTGACCTTGATTTCCGCATGGAGGGTTTTCACAAACAGGCCAACTGTTAACGCCTCCAGCCTCTGCACGTCCTGTTCCTTCTACTCTCACAACCTCCTCCCTCTGCCCCACACTGTGGCCTTGCAGACGCTTTAAGGGGTGTCACCTCACCACTGATGGTTTTCCTGGTTCCCGCACAGACTTATGTCTGCCTCCCTGTGTTTCTGTCGACCCTCGTGATCCCCACCTTGGATACACAGCAGCTTACCTGACTCCCCAGGTGATGAGCAGCAGGCTCCTGGGAGGCAGGAATGTGCTGCGCATCACTGTGCACTGAGCTTCAAGCAATGGGCCTGGCACAACAGAAACTGAATGAATGAATGAGTGAATGAATGAATGAACAAGCAAACGGACGCTGCACATAAAAAGTGTAAGACTGAGGGGCACCTGGGTGGCTCATTCGGCGAAGTATCTGACTTCGGCTCAGGTCATGATCTTGCAGTCAGTGGGTTCGAGCCCCGCGTCGGGCTCTGTGCTGACAGCTCCGAGCCTGGAGCCTGCTTCCGATTCTGTGTCTCCCTCTCGCTCTGCCCCTCCCCCACTCACACTCTGTCTCACTCTCTCTCTCTCAAAAATAAACAAACATTTTTTTAAAAAAATTTTTTAAGTGTAAGACTGAGCCCAGGAATGAAGGGAGGTAGGAAGGAGACAGGCAACAGGTAGAACAGAGTTGCATGAGGCCTCCGCGGAGGAAGACAAGTGTGCTCAGAAGAGAGGAGGAGAAGCAAGATTTTTAATCACAGGAAGGAAAGAATCAAAGAACCCAGGAGAGCAAGCCATCAAGGATGTTGTGTACAGACCACTGGGGCTTACGGGTCTCACCGGGGCCTACGCCATCAATGCATGTGACAAATTTAGACACAGAGAGACCAGTGATGGGAAACTGCATGGATAGCATGCCGTCTGTGTCTCAACATGCCCTCACCCCTCAGTGAATTGTTACATACCCAAAATATCTGTCCTGACAAAGGAGGGGATAAGAAGGGCTTACGTTAAATGGGGACTTGCAGTCAAGCTCAGAATCACACCTTTTCAACATGTCTGTCCTTATTTTACACTAGCAATAAAGGAAGAAGTCAGAGACCTGTGCAGCAGGTGGGGAGATGGGTGGAGCACCCAGGCCCTTGGGAGCGGTGCTCCAGGCCCCGCCTTGCCTGATTCTCAGGAACCTACAAGCTAAAGGCCCCTTGGCCAGCACCTGGCAGCCAGGTTAGCTCCTGACCCGAGGAGCCTTGGGTTTTGGGTTGCTAAGCTCTAGTCAAAGAGCCAGGGCACGTTTCCCACGGTCACCACCTAGGCCAAGCCAGCCCCACACCAGCCACTGAAATATGGGTTCTCCAACTTCAAGGAGGTACAGTTTCCAGTAAGCAGTCAACAAGGAGGACACATGACCTCAGGCCCAGAAGGAAACGTGACTGAGAATCCTAAAGGCAGCCGCCCCCGTGTGTACCCCACACACTGATGCAGGGTCTCCCACCTCCCAGGACGAGCCAGCGGGCTCCCCGCAGCCTGCAGTGGGCATGCTCGTGGGCAGAGGACCCATGGTCACAGAGCAGCCACTTAGCCCCCAGCCTCCGATCGATACTGGCAAGTGAGAAAGAACTAAAAATAAACACAGGAAAACACACATGGGGAAAAAGAGGAGAGGGAGCAGAGAGAGAGGAGAGAATTATTATGGCACTTCCGTGACTTCCAGAAGGCAAGTGGGACCCCCTCCCTCACACATACCCCGGGGCTCTGGTCAGTACGGAGGTGGTGGCTGTACTGGGCCGTGGCACACACGTGGGATTCGAACGGCATACACAGGATCCGAGGGAAAGACTTACAAATATGAGAAAATGCCCAGGATAGGTCCTTTAATGACAAATGGAAGAACAATATATGATAGGAAAGTAACTGTGTTAACTCCATGCCTAGAAAAAGCCTGGAAAATACATTTTTAGACTTTAAAAGTGGTTATGTCTGAAGATGAGAGCCAATTTTTATATCCTTCTTCAAATCTTTATAAGATGAGGGTTGGGGACGAGGGAACACACTTTCTTTAATTTACAAAAGCAAGCCTACATATACTATACAGAAAGTCAAAGTTTTCAAAAGCATTCGAGAAAGTCACCATGAAATCTGGGCGGCAAATGTAGCCTTCAAGGCTAGCTGTGTTTATATAATAATGGATATTCTACAATTATCTGAAAAACCTCATTATCTGGTTGTTTCCTAATATGTGAACATTTGGATCCAAAGAAAAATCCAAAGCAATCAAGCAGAAATTCACCATCCTTTCTTCCTGGTATACATGCATTTACTTAAATATCAGAATATGCCCTGAAGAAAATGTTCAATACTTAAAAAGAAGAATAACTTGGTAAACAACAACAACAAAAAAAAGTGAGAGCAGAGAAAAAAAAACCCACCAGGAATAACAAGGTTCTATGAGAACCCATTATATAAAAAGGCTTAAAAGAATAATTGAACACGTGCATTTTCCAAATCCCTTGAAAGGGTCATTTCAACGAAATTGTTCTCCAAGTAAAATATAACATTATTTTCTCCAGAAGCTGCAAATTTAAAAACCGGATTCTTAAAACCTTATTAAATAATATTATAGTACAGGCACGTTTGCCAAAGCATTTTATTATATTAGCTTTTCCTGGAAAAGTGCTCAGGGTTCCCACATGGTAAGCAGTTGTTATGCAGTTATTTGTTTAAGAACTAGCAATTCCTGCAAAAGGTGTGTCTTTTATTTTCCAGATCTATGGCAGAAGGTGGCAAACCAAATAAGGGAATATTATGCAAATGTTGCCTTTCTTTGCTCTGGCCCCGAAAAAGCAGTAATGATATTGCTAGCAGCCTGCCCACCACCAAGGGAAGGCCTGGTTCAGAGGGAAGAGTTAACTGTGAGTTAGCTACTTATACAGGCTGAACCCAGCTACTTTTAAGCCTGAAAAGGGGAGGTGGGAGAAACCTCTTCGAACCTAGAAGGCTGTATTCATTTCCAGAGTGTAAAAACACTAGGCGGTTTTTCTCCCCCTAAATAGAAACAAGGCCACAGTCCCAGAAATATAATGGGCACCACCACCCTCTTTTCACCCCTGCCTCCCCCGCCCCCCACCCCCCAGCATGGGAGTCACAGGTCTTCATTCCCTGGAAATGTCTCCCTAGGGAGAAACTGACTTCATTCCCATCAGCATTAATGATCCACCTTTCCAGGGCGATGCTGTGCGGGCTTCGAGGGCAGATGAGATTTGGTTAAGAGACTGCGAAATAATGAATCAAAAGAGGGACCATCAGCCCTCCAATACCTCATTATTTGCTTGCCTGAATCCAGTAAGAAAAACAACCACGAGAAAGGAAAGAATGACAAAGACTGAGGCTAATTCTCAAACCTTCTGGAAATTCTGGTTCAGAAGGGGGAGGGTGTGGTCTGGGATTTGGGTGTAGACCAGACTTAGGGCCCCTGTAAGCCTAAGCCACAGCACGTGTTCCCGCCTCGTGGCTGGAGCAGGGAAGCCACAGGCGGGAAGGGCACCCACCAGTGGCCACCTCAGCCCTGGAAAATGCAGGACAAGGCTCCCTCCTTCCTCTGGGCTGCCAAATAGACTCTTACTGTGCTGGGCCCCAAGGCTGGAGCCTGGAAAACCTCTCCTCCCTGGGGTACCCCCTAGGCATCCCACAGTGCTCTCCTCTGCAGCTGGAAACCGGCCTCACCCCAACAGATGTTCACAAAGTCCTGGTTGCACCTTTGCCACAAGAGCCTACAACCTGGCTATTTTGGCTCCCCAGTCATACTCCATCATTTTAAAATCACTTCAGAAAGATATCTGAACAAAATCAGTAGATCATATGAATGATATGGGTGGACTGTGTCAACATCAACATTCTGGCTGTGATATGGTGTTATATTTTTATAAAATGTTGCCTTTAGGGGGAAACTGACTAAAAAGGACACAGGATCTCTATATTATTCCTTATAACTTCATGTAAAGTGGGGTACCTGGGTGGCTCAATCAGTTAAGCATCCAACTCTTGATTTCGGCTCCAGTTGTGATCTCGGCTCGGGTCATGATCTCACAGTTCATACATTTGAGCCCCACATCAAGCTCTGAGCAGACAGGGCAGAGCCTGCTTGGGATTCTCTCTCCCTCTCTCTGCCCCTCCCCTGCACGCTCTTTCTCTCTTTCAAAATAAACTTAAAAAAAAACTTCATTTACATTTACCTCTACAATTACCTCTATCAAATTTCCATTAAAAAACCCAAAGAACATATTTTATAAACTTTGAGTGAATAAAGGCCAATTAAGAGGTCATCCTACTCACAGATGCTCCTACAAACTGAGCCTGGCTTCTGGTAGATGCTTCTGTAGTTCGTATATTCAACAAATACACACACACACACACGCGCGCATGCACACACACGCACACATATATACATACATATATCATCCCTCGGTGTGCCGGTTACTATACTGGGCATTACAAAGTCTGTCTCAACCAATGTTCTCAGAAAATGAACAGTGATGAGAGAAAAGTCGCTGGTAGCCCTTGTGTAACTGACAATTTCATTAGTTTTAACACAGGTAAAAATGTTTAGGCACCACATTAAGTAACTGCGCTATTTAGATTAAGACATTGCTCAAGGAACAATTCATCAACGACCAGAGTTCCAACTGTCAAGAAAACATGAGGGTGGACCCCCAACCACCAACTCTTACTATTTGCTACATGCTTAAATATGGTGGCCATCTTTCCACTCCTTCTACTCTGCGCATATTTATGTGCAAGTTTCTCAAGGGGCTGAGAGAGAACACAGGACTTGGTTTGCCTTAAAATGAGTTATCAAAACTTTGCGTGCCTTTAGTAGGAAAGTTGCAGAGACCGTCAACCATAAAATCCTTGTTTTTATGGCCATGACAATCCTTGTTCAACTCGTTGCTTTGTTTGGCAGTTATTTGTCCGGACCACAGAGAAGTCTCAGCTAGAGTACACAGCCCTTCAGAGCTACCACGGCGTCCGGCCTGTGACTCAGAAGGGCCAAGGGTACAGTCCCAGGTACAGATTCTTCTCAAAGGGCAGAGGTTTAGTGGATAATCTTCCTTTGTATATTTAGAGCTAGTTGTACTTACCAAAGTATTTATAAATGTTTTTTAATGTTTATTTTTGAGACAGAGTGCGAGTGGGGGAGGGGCAGAGAGGGGGAGACACAGACTTTGAAGCAGGATCCAGGCTCTGAGCTGTCAACACAGAGCCTGACACGGGACTCAAACCCACAAACCACGAGATCGTGACCTGAGCTGAAGTCGGACCTCTGAACCGAGTGAGCCACCCAGGCACCCCTTACCAAAGTATTTTGAATCCATTACCTCCTTTGCTCCTTATAAGACTTATCAATACTTTTGCATGAAGAAACCAAAGCTAACTCTCTCAAATATTTGTCAATTCTTGGTTACTCAGGAATTGATGATTCGCGATTATGTCAGCCTTTCTTAGGCCTCCTCCTATCTTTCAGGACATTTTACCATATTTCTACCAGTGGATAGGCAGTAGTTTGAGAGAGGGAGAATGAGTCTTGAATCAGAGAGGTGAAGTTACAGCCCAGGTCCATGACTCAGTGGTCTTGCATTAGCCTTCCTGAACCTCTGTCTCTTCACCTTTAACAATGGGGTAACACCCACATTGCTCAAAATGTTAACTCCTCTGTCAAAATTTGGCTTTAAAATAAGACTGGTTCCATAGAAACAAGAACTAACCACCAAAGTGAAAATTTTCTATTATCAAAGAATTGAAATGATCTGCAAGAAATGAAATGAACCCCCAAATTCATGGGCAATTGAGAATCATCTATAATTAGTAGATTCTATAATTCTGCTACAGAAATGCCCGATGAGGAGGGTTTCTTTTATTTTCATTTATCTGAGTTAGTAAAGAAATGCTGCCCCATTATCTTATTTTTCAGTTGGAAATCCACCATTAAATCTCTGCATGTAACTAAAATCCACAGAATGCTACGTACTTCAGGAGTGTGTCCTCATCGGATTTCTACATTTTCGCTGAACGTGCAAATGCAGAATTTAGGAACAATGATTCCCTGCCCACTGTCCAGGATGGCTGGAGAACGGGTGTGCTGTCGAATCCAACATGCTTAAGGGAATTATCTTATAAACCATATATAAGTGGCCAAATTGCAAAGCATATCAAACATGACAAAACATATTTGGGGTGAATATATTGACCACTCCCTTCTGCCAGGTTGAACATTAGCCATGAACACTAACCTTCTCAAGTTACAGTATGTGTGCCAGGGAGTAGTGAAGCCACAAGGTTACAAGGGCACATCTTCCTAGAACTTTGGTGTTCCTCAATGGGAGTCTGGGAAACATCCAGAGGGGCCTGAGCTCATGTGTCTACTGCTCTCTGCAGTTGAGGATACTCAGGGAAAGGCTGAAAAGCACTACTGAAGGGCACGTCTGGCTCAGTTGGTAGAGCATGTGACTTTTGATCTCAGGGTCATGAGTTCAAGCCCCATGTTGAGTGCAATGCCTACTTTAAAAAAAAAAAAAAAAGAAAGAAAAGACAAGCACTATTGAGGGTGAGGGAAAATACCAATTTACTGAACACCATCTGCCCAGGCCTGTGCTACAGGTATCTACACAGCAATCAGGTTAATTCCTCACTTAGTCATTCAGTAATCATGGGAAGAAGATAGGAAACAGCCAGTGACTTTTATTATTGTTTTGAGATATGTTTTAACTAGGTTTTCAGAGCCCAGCTCGGCATCTGAATCACATACTTCAAGTCATGGGTGAGAAAAAAAAGAAAAAAAGAGTACACCAGGAACTTGGTAGCAAAAATGCCAGTAGCATCCTCAGACATGAGAAAACTGGTTGACAGAGATAAAAAAGTGATGGCAGATTATGAATTTTATTTACTTAAAAAGGGCAACTTCTGAATATAAACATATGACCAAATTTACTAATAAATACTAATAAGCACCAACACATGATACATTTATATATATACAAATAATTCATATATATAACATATATAAATAATTCACATATATAAATATATTCATATATAAATAGTATTTATATTAATATTTATATATGATAAACACATACAAGTATTAACAAAATAATACTTCGTTAGAGTTTATTTTCTTTCCCTAACCCAATCAGGCAGGAAATAAGTTTGCTGCTGACCTGAATTTCAGCCGCCATTTGCTCCATAGAATTTTGCCAAGAGATGGACCTTCTCCGGTGTGATGCTCACCACTTCTTCCCACCCCATTCCGAACATGCCTTGTCCACACTGGTGTTACGTGCTGGCCTCTGGGTTATTTTCACCAACATGAAAGGACCCCATTACCTTCGCTGGTTAGACACAAAAGCTCTTTGACTCCAACTGGCCGGTAGAGCCTGTTAGGTCTGTCCTCCAATCCATCTCCTATTGACTAACACAAGTGACACAGAAAGTGCATGTCATGAGCTCCAACACAATATACAGACATGAGCTCTCCATGTTTGTTGTCCTAGTGACTATCCTATTTTACACCCATTCTGTCGGACTGCCTTGACACTCCCACAAATACGGTTAAAAAACTCTTGACAGGCTAGATGTACAAACTGTCAATTCAGTAAAATATGCCCATAAAAAAGAATCCACTTATTTTTCATGAAATCAACAGAATGTGGGCTTTGGCAGAATGCTAAAACTGTTGTAACATACACTCGTCTTCTTTCGCTGACTCACCAAAGAGCCAAGGATCGTGCTGTGAGCAGAAGATGTAAGCAGTGTTGGCTGAGAATATTCAGGCAGAGTGGACACCAGAGAATAGTTTACTGTGTGCTTAGAAAACAAGGAGTTGCTTCCAAGAAAAGCTGTTCTTTGGTTTCTGTGATGAGCAACAAACTTCATCCTCCGCAGTTGTTGTGACAAAGCAACACAATCTCCACTCAATGTGGCTGGGCTTCTATTAGAAGCTTGCAGGGAGGGGCGCCTGGGTGGCTCGGTCGGTTAAGCATCCGACTTCGGCTCAGGTCATGATCTCATGGTTTGTGAGTTCGAGCCCAGCGTTGGGCTCTGTGCTGACAGCTCAGAGACCGGAGCCTGCTTCGGATTCTGTGTCTCCCCTCTCTCTGCTCCTCCCCTGCTCATGCTCTGTGTCTGTCTCTCAAAAATAAATAAAACGTGAAAAAAAATTTTTTTTTTAAAGAGGAGGTTGGGGAGGCCACAGTCATGGAGGGAGAACGCCCAAAGATTATGAGAAATTTCACAGGCTGCTGCACGGCATTTGGATATGCTTACTCTACAAACATCTCCCCAAACAGCAAAAGGCATCAGAGCATTGGCTCTGTCATCCTTTCTCACCTTTGCATCCCTGCCGTGTTTATTTCCTCTCCGGAAATGAATTTCAGAAAGAAAACACAACCTAGTGTGAGCACCAGATACATACCCTTACTGTTCCCAGATTCCTTGCATTACCCTGGAGCAAAGCTGCCCAATGCACCTCCCGGCCTTGCTATGCTGGTGATGGACTATGAGAATAGTCACACCATCAGGGAGCAGCTCCGGTGACTCCCACAGCCAAGCCCGGTGACGTCACACATCCCTGTAAGGCCAGGACAGGTGACAGAGCAGAAGAGCTCACGTGGTCACTCCTTCTCTTCTTCTTTACCTACCGAGAAGCAGAGACCACATCCTAGCGAGTTCGCCCTGAGATTCCCAGAGAGAGGAGAACTGGCCAAGTCTCAAAACGGCCAGCCCTCCAAGATGGCCCACGTCTCTCAAGCAATAGGCAACAGGGAAACACGCAGGCAAGCCCCCATCATCATCTTCAGCTTTTTGTGCATCCCCCAGGATGACAGTGGACCCCAGGGACCCGTGAGCTTCTCCTTACGTTCTGTAGACAGCACTTGGTTATGCTCATAAAATAAGGATCTGCATTACTCTCCTTTCTTTTTTTTCACTCTTAAATCTGATTTCTGGTGCTTTCCTAACTAACTCACGAACCTACGACTGTTTGTGAATATGCTGGCTTCAGATAGATCTGCATTTTCGACTTTGGCTGCCAGGAAAATTCCACACTCCCAACTCTGGCTGCCAGTCTGTGTTGTTATTCTGTCAAATTTGAGCAAGGTTTAAGTCACTGGGGAACTGGCGAGGTGAGAAGCACTTTGACCATGACATTTTCCTATGGCCTTTGATCTCTGTTTCTCAAGCTTCACCAAAATGTAATGGAACAGAAAGAAACAGAGAGAAAAAAAAAACTCTCCCTTTAAAAAATCACGTCATTGTAAAAACTTTAAAAAATAACCGTATTAATATTTCATCTGCTTTAGAAACTCTGAAAGAGAAATATGCCAGTAAAGGACCAGAATGAGAAAAAAATAATAAACAGCAGAGAAATGTTTCAAATGTCTACCTCATCTACTGTGGAAACATCATAATATTTTCAGAAAATAATTGTCATGAAGATACTAGAACGTGAAGACCATGGTGGGGGAGGGTTCAATTTTCTATAGCTCATATGTCCCCGTATAGGGAAAATTTACATTTAACTGCTTTCTTTTCAAAATTTTTTTTAACGTTTTATTTATTTTTGAGACAGGGAGAGACATAGCATGAACAGGGGAGGGTCAGAGAGAGGGAGACACAGAATCTGAAACAGGCTCCAGGCTCTGAGCTGTCAGCACAGAGCCCGACGCGGGGCTCGAACTCATGGACCGCAAGATCATGACCTCAGCCGAAGTCGGCTGCTTAACTGACTGAGCCACCCAGGAGCCCCTTACCTGCTTTCTGAATGGAAAAATAAATAAATAACAGGCTAGTCAGAGTAGTATCTTGTCTGTTCAATAACCTATGGTTACAGTCACAAATCATGGAGATAACATGATCCCCAATATAACCCCACCATTGTGAAAACAAAACTATAATGGTCAAATCAACTTTTTCTTTATTCACCTAAATTCTGGCCTCCTGCCCACATAGTAGTACACTGGGGGACCCATGACTGCTATAATGTGTTTATTTCTTTATTTGAAATTTAACTGAAGAGGTAATGAGAGACTGTGGTAAAATGACATCTTAACTGCTGTAATGCAAGAATAAAAATGAGAATTTACCCCACTTTCTTATCTTATGTACAAAAATACTGCCCACCAATGAGCCTTGAACATGCAGGAATATAGATCAGCAATTATCCTTCCTTGTGACCCCAACAGAGGCTGCCCTCACCTCCTTCCCTGGGCCTACCAGCGGGAGTCTTCTCTCCCTCACTGGTCATCTCCTTGTTGTCTGCCCCTTCAGGCAGCTCCAGGAAAGCTTGGACCTTAAGGCTCCCACCGACACCACCTAAGATAGTGGCTGGCACATCAGATTGGCAGACCGGTTCAATAAGCACCCATGACTGAGTGGCTGAACTTGAGAGCATCTGAGAAAGGAAATGGAGTGTATGATCTCACCCTTTCGTGATGCATTCAACCAGCTTCACTTTCTGCCACGTGCTCTTGGTCTAGTTCAATGTCAAGAGCGTGCCTGATCAGATTCATTTTTGTGGGTTGGTTGTCTTCTGCATGATTCCAAAAGTCAACACAAGATAAACAGATCCATGCAGAAGAAGCCATTCCTATGCCTACTCCCAACCCTTACGTATCCCGTTGACTGCTACAGATCCCATTTCTATTTATGTCTTGTTTATCTTTCCAGTTTTTCTCTATGCAAATATAAGTAAATTCCCCTATATCTCCACCTTTCATACATAAAGGTAGCACAGTCTATACGCTGGCCTCCACCTTGTTTCTTTCACATGGCAATGTACCTGGTCATCAGTCCACATCAGGACATACGTCATCGCTCTCTTCTAACAACCACACAGCATCCGCTGCACACATACACCACCCTTCGGCCCCTCCCTTATAGACGGATGTACATCTGGTGGCTTCTGGTGTTCTGGTGTTACACACATAGCTTCAACACTAACCTTGTACAAGTGTCATCTCAGTACATGTGCAGCGGTGTGTGTGTAGGAAAGACTCCCGGAACAGGACATCTGTAATGTTTAACACACCGTAGGTTGTTAAAAAAATGTTGTTAGGTGCCATGAGGAGGTGGTGATACCTTAAATGTATGCATGTGCTACAGACCATTAGAATTTTTGCATTCTTGTCAAGGGGACTGCTAACCTAATTCTTCACTTTCATAAAACACAGACCCTTTTCAATTTTAAATCAATGCAGCATCCCCATTGGTGGCTGGAGTTCAGTTTCCATGTTCTACTCCCATCCATCAATTTTCTAGGCTAAAAGATTTTCCCTCTAGTAATCTATTAGAGGAAAACAGGCCCTCTGAAAAAGCCTTGAAAGCCTAGTTAATATGGGTGGAATTAAATTTTTATAAGAGTATTCAGGGATTCTAAATCAGCAGCAAATAGTTTATTTTCATCACAATACCCAAAATGACATGGAAAGAAAAACATAAATGAATATTTAAGAATCTTATTCATTCCAATGCAGGGGACCCCCCAAAAGTAGTTGATATTCTCAAGAGTTTTTAGTAATCCATGGCTTTTTTCACAATGACAATCTAAAATTAGAGAATGATGCGTACTTGCAGAATTAATGAAAAGGTCCTTTTCCCACTCCTTCTAGAGAAGCCACAAGGAAACAGCATACTTTCACATGAGAATCTCGGCTC
Source organism: Panthera onca (assembly GCF_046562875.1). Taxonomy (NCBI): domain Eukaryota; kingdom Metazoa; phylum Chordata; class Mammalia; order Carnivora; family Felidae; genus Panthera; species Panthera onca. Next base: position 11,357,969 of record NC_138345.1, on the reverse strand, counting down.
CCAGGAAATTGACTCTGTGGCTTAGAATATTTATTATAGTCAAGGAACACAAAAAGCAATGATGTGCTTTTGTTCCAGCACATACTTTACGAGACTATGCTCCTTTGTTTGTATATGTAGTTTTGTATGATCCCTTTAATATACTCTAAAACCATGTGTCATGGAAAATATGATATCCTCTCTGTGTGCGTGAATATAAACCAATTCTAGGGACAGTTAGTTACCTTAATCAATAACTCCTACTCCGTCCACCAAAGATATGCACAAGAATGTTTTTAGCTGCCTTATTCACTACAGCCCCAAGCTGGAAGTGATCAAACATCCACCAGGTGTAGAACGGCTATCTACATTTCATACAATGGAATCCTACACAGCAGTGAAAGAAAATGAACAATTTACACAGCATGAAGGAATCTCACCAAACTTAAGTAGGATTCCATGCATATGGAATTCAAATCAGGAAAAACTAATTTATGGTGACAGTGGTCAGAAGAGTGATTACCTTGGAGAAGGAGGGGCATTCTTCTCACTGGGGAAAAAGGATACCAGGGAGCCTTGGAGGGTTCTGGAAACATACTACATCTTGATCTAGGTGGTCCTTACAGGGGCTTAAAAATTCTGAGATTTGTTATTTTTACTATAGGTAAATTATATCTCAGCATCCTGAGCGGATCAGCTAGCATCCAGACCAAACAGTCCTCACTCCAAAAGCGCCCCACTAGAACCTCTTCTGTTATGTATATTTGAGTAAGATCAGATCCTCTACTAACTAGAAGAATGAATGTGAGGAACGATTTTTTTTTCCTTGATGAAATCGGTGATTTGTTAATTAGCGTGATGCACATCAAGAATGGGGTAAAATAGTTTAGACGGTCTCTATCCTTGAATAGATAGGGTATAAGGCTCCATCCGACAAGGCCCTTAGCCTGTATCCTTAGACTTGATCCCAAATGGTCCAGCCACTGGTTTCATCCCACCACCCTTCATCCCAAGTGGTGTTCAGAGCACCTAACAGGACACAGAGCTGGGACTTCAGGTGACAGAACAGGACATACGGACTAGACTCTGCCTGATTGCTAATACCCATTTGTTTCAGGGTCCAATGTCGAATTGGTTCTGAAACTTGCTTTCATTATAACCTGCTCGTGAGGCTGTAAGAGAACAGCTCATCCCCCCTCACCTCCAACGTGCTGGTGGCTACCATTCCCAAACAACACCAGAGTATGACTGACCAGTCTGGTGTAGTCCCATTCTCAATAAGTCTGGAGACTGTTACGGCATGAAAATGCACAGACATAGTGGTGGAGGGGGATGTATTTCCTTACAAACCAGCGGTGAGGAAAGCTGGATAAATGGGTATATGACAGCAATGCCCAGAGAAAAGCCAACCAGAAGGGAGGCAGGGAGAGGTTTCCAGCAGCACCCAAGACTTGTACAGAGATAGAGGAGATATGATCAGATTTGTGCCTGACCCAAAATTAAACTAGATGAAAGACTCAGAATTCTAAAAGGTCATGACAGGCTAAGTTGGTGAACTAGATCTAACAAGATTAAATATACAACTGGGTGCACAAAAACTAACAACTCAGGACAAAAGAGGCACGGCTCAATAATAAAATGCACTACAGTCATACATTTAAAACTTTAGGGGTACTGAATAACAAATTCAGGTTCCAAATGAGTTAGATATATTTTGCGGTCACCAAAAATGTAATGTATATATTGTATTTCTAAAAAAAAAAAGAGAGTTTATTTTGAAAAGATGTAATGCCAATAGATATCTGTACATCAATGTTCATATCAGCATTAATCCCAAAACCCAAAAGGTGGAAACAACACAAGCGTCCATTAACAAATGAATGGATAAACAAAATGGGACATATCCACACAATGGAATATTATTCAGTCTTAAAAAGGAAAGAAATTCTGGGGCGCCTGGGTGGCTCAGTAGGTTAAGTGTCCAACTTCGGCTCAGGTCATGATCTCATAGTTCGTGGGTTCAAGCCCCGCATGGGGCTCCATGCAGACAGCTCGGAGCCTGGACTCTGCTTTGGATTCCGTGTCTCCTTCTCTCTCTGCCCCTCCGCTGCTCATACTCTGTCTCTGTCTCTGTCTCTCTCTCTCTCAAAAATAAATAAACATTAAAAAATTAAAAAAAAAAAAAAAAAGGAAAGAAATTCTGATGCCTGGTACATCATGGATCAACCTTGCAGACATTATGCTGAGTGAAATAAGCCAGTCACAGAAAGACAAGAACTGCATGATTCCACTTATGTGAGGTGACTAGAGTAGTCTAATTCATAGACAGAAAGTACAGTGGTGGTTTCCCGGGGTGGTTAGTGGATGCAGTTCCAATTGGGAAAGATGAAATTGTCCTGGAGATAGACGGTGGTGGCCCACTGCGAATGTATTTAATGTCACTGAACTGCACACCTAAGTGGCTAAAACAGTAATGTTTTGTTACATATGTTTTATTACAAATTTTTAAAGTCCGTAAAATGTAATGCGTTCTTCTGCTCCATTAATTTGAACGAAGGTTGTTGTCCTGCTCCATACTTAGCTCTCAGAACATACCCGACCACAAAGTACGGTTTCCATACCTTGTAAGAGGTACCTTATAAGGTACCTACCCAATCCACCTGGCCACCCAATCCACCTGCTCTACCGGCCCCTGGTTCCTCCTTGCCTATCACACCAACTTCTTGGGACCTGGATGGCTCATCTCCCTCCATGAGGGGACTGCTGGGCACTTGGGAAAGAGGGGGCTCCCAAAACAAGTGCTAGGTCAAGTCCCCAACGTCTCAGCCCTGGGACACAGGGGCAGAAGGCTGTCAGTCAGAGGAGCTGACTTCTGGAACACTCAGGACACCCTTCAGAGAAGCTTGGAATTCCTGTAGGTAATAATATTTCAGAAAGCCTTGGCTCTCCAACCCACTTCCTCTCTGCTTCCTTCCCAACACACACACACACACACACACACAGAGCCATCCTGAGTCTCCCAAATGCAAACAAGTGATTGGTGCATTCATTCCTGCAACAAATATCCAGAGTTTGGGGGAAATTTTGAAGTTGAATTTTTTTTAAGATTTATCTATTCAGGGAGTGCATATCATATGAATGAAAGTATTTATTGAACAATACTATTATCAGAACTTGTCTCATTTCTCTCTCTCCTCTATTAATTAGTCTGTAGAGCCAAGACAGAGGGAAGGAGCCTACAAGGCACCCATGACAGTCGGTCCCAAGAGGAAGCTAACTGTAAGGGGTGTCCCTTTGTCTGTGGCTGTAGCTCCCTGTGTCCCCTCTCGCACCCTCCTCCCCAGGGCAGGAAGAAGGGTTGGATGCTCAGCCCCTTCTCCCTCCATCCCTGGGAGCCTTCTGGAAGCACACCTACAGCTTCTCTCCCTTAGGCCTGGGGAGGAGGCCCGCAGTGGGCACTGCCGCCTGATTTGCAGGTTCAGAATTAAGCTCTTTATCGGCACACGCTGCAGCCAATTCCTCTTTTATCCACAAGAGTTCTCATTCTGGCCTCTACTTGCCTGACCCCTCAACCCTACTTCTCAACTGGTTCAGACCATAGGCCCTCAGAGCTCACACACATAACACAGTGGCCCCAGGGAAGTTTGGGGGGCGGGGGGGCTAAGAAGCTGAGAAGTGGCTTCACCGGGACACCCACACAATGCAGAGAATGTGCCAACAGGCCAGTGACCCCTGACGCTGCAGCACCTGAGATCTGAGATGGGAGCTAGGCTCTCACTACGTGACTTTTTCACTCTTTTGTTCTGGAACAATGGGACTTTCCCTAGACAGGTAATCTGAGAGATCAGCATTTAGTCTCCCTGAATAAAACACTAGAGTCTCAGGTAACAAAACAAAAGGGAATCAGAAGGACGGCACAAGTCTTCCTCTTACAGGTAAACGGTATTATGAACATTTAGGGAGCACATCAAATGCAAGCCAGTCTGGGGCCGAAAACTCTGTCTCCCCTATGTAACCGGCATGAGTGCTGGGTCTGCCCAACCCAGTGTGACACACCCCTGACCGTCTCCACTGATTCCATGGGCCAAATACTTTCCACATTTCCATCTGGTCATGCTGAGAGCCATAGCTGGTGTCTATACATTGCGAATCCTCCTTTTCCAGGAACAAGAGAGAAATGAACCGAATCGGAGCAGCACTTGGTTAAACGTATTAAAACACGAACACTGAGCCTGGAGACCATTTAGTCAGTACCACCCCTCACCCCCCCCCCCATATGAAGCGACTGTGATAACATAAATTCAGTGTATGACCTGACCATACCTGGGGAAACCTGAATGTGAACTGATGTTAGCAAATATTAAAGACGTATTATTAATTACATTAGTAATGGCAATGTTATTTTGGTTACATGGAGAAATTTCTTTTCTTCCTTTTTTCCTTCCTCTCTTTCCTGGGGGTCTGGGAGGGATGGAAAGCCTTATTCTAGGAGGGGTGGAATGTCAAGATATCTTTTTTTTTAATTGAGATATAACTGACCTATGACGCTAAGTTTACGGTGTACAATGTGTTGATTTGGTACACTTAGTTGCTGCAATATGATCACCACCGTCCTGTCAGCTGACACCCTCACTGTGTCACATAATTACCCCTGCTTTATGTGCTGAGAACATTTATGACCTAGTCTCTCAGCAACTTTCAAGTACATAATATAGAGCATTCACTCTCATCACCATGCTGTGCGTTAGATTCCCCAGAACTTATTCATCTTCTAAGTGAAAGTTTGAGTCCTTTGACCAACATCTCCCCAATCCTCTCACCCCATGGCCCTGGGAACCACCACACTACACTCTGCTTCTACAAGTTCGGCTTTTTTAGACTCCATGTGTAAGTCATATCCTACGTTACTTGTCTTTCTCTGACTTATCTCACTTAGCATAATGCCCTCGAGGTCCTTCCACATTGTTACAAACGGCAGGATTTCCTTCTTTCTCGTGGCTGAATAATAAATACTCCATTGAGCATATACACCGCATCTTATATATCCAATCACATGTTGACAGACACTTAGGTTACTTCCATGTCTTGGTTACTGTGAAATTCTGCAATAAGAGATCTTTAATTTACTTCAAAATATCTTAGCACTATTTACAAATGGAGTGAACTGAATGAATGAATAAATGAATGGACAAACGAACGAATGAACAGCTGGTCTGACCCTGAGCACACACAGCTGGTTAATGGTGGGGCTGGTTAATAGTCAGGTGTCCGTCCCCTAATGCTCCACAAAAGACCATTTGCCATGTTTTATATCCTCTACACCAGAGGAGCTACTCAAGGGCTCTTGGGCTCTGCCCACTCAGCTTTTGAGGGGCTCCATAGACTCCCGATGAGTGTGGCAAACTGAACTTTCATGAAAAAAGTTGCTACGCTGGCCTTCTTCTCTGATCCAAATGACCAAGTCATGGCCAAATAGTCATTAAACACTGGCCTGGGTGGACATTTGTTCCTAGTTTCCAAGACCACATCACTGTACCAAGAAACTCGATTCTTTCATAATGTAATAACATGACCTAACAGAATTAGTGTATAATCATACATAATAACCATGAACTGCTTACTTACTAAGTTCCAGGGACTGTGGAGCGCCTGGGTGGCTCAGTCGGTTAAGCATCCGACTCTTGATTTCACTCAGGTCATGATCTCACTGTCATGAGATCAAGCTCCAAGTCAGGTATGGAGATTCTTAAGTGCTTAAGATTCATTCTCTCTCTCTCTCTCTCTCTCTCTCTCTCTCTCTCTGCCCCTCCCCTACATGCACACACACTCTCTCTCTCAAAAAAAAAAAAAAAAAAAAAAAAAAAAAAAAAGACCACATACCAGGGACTATTCTAAGCATTTGACAAGAGTGACCTCAGTTAATCACAACATCCAAAGAGATTATTGTCTCCATCATGTAGATGAAGTGAGTGGGGCACAGAGTTTAAGAAAACTGCCAAGCCCACAGAGCCCTGAGGGAGGCAATCAGCATTTTGGATGATTCTGCCATACCCTGTCCTTATGGCCACATGCCATTTCCTCAGAGTCACAACTAATGTTTTTCACTGAGAGAAAAGGTCCAGGGGTAATTCCTTCTCACTGTTGTCTTTAAAAATACTACAGAAGAATAAAAACCAAAAGTCAAAGAGAAAAATAACATCTGCCCCAGAGGCAAAAAAAAAAAAAGTCTGATGTCAAAAAAATCTTTGACTGTGTTCTCCTCATGCAAAATTCAAATCGTCTACATGCTGTCTAACTCTCTCCCCCAAACACACTTGGGCAAGAAATCCAGGTAGTTCTGCAATTTCTCATCTAGAAAACTATCTGGAGGCTGCCCAGGGGGCATCAGAGGTCTGAGGCTGCCCACTCAGCCTCTCCTCATGACAGGACAGAAAGCTGCCAGTCATTCCCTTTAAGGGCTGTGGGTGACCTTCTGCAGAAATGTCCACACACACACACACACACACACACACACAGAGGAAATAAAGGAGAATGCAGTCAACTTTCCAGTATCTTCACTACTCTCGGTACTGACAACGACGTTGAATGAGACGATAACTTCTTTAATATTGTGCCATCAAAGCTAAAATAAGGCACAAGACCAAAACAACTCAGATTCAAACAACTGATCCCAGAAAAAGGGAGGTGTCTTAGGATGAAGTGGGGAAACGTCCTGTTGGGGTGGTGCTCAGCTCTGTTCCAAACCGCCCCCCCAACCCATCCATTCATCCAATTATCCCAACAGGAATAAATTCATTGCAGAAGCCAGAATTCTCAACAGACGCCAAAGTCAAACGAAGATACAGCATACATAGCACCTGAAGGCATGGAGGAAAGGAAGCCTAAAAACCAGATCAATGTGGACTGAGTGGTCTAAATCCAAAGGGTTCGGTGATTACTGGCATGGAGGTTGCCACACAGGGCTTTGATTACAAGAAGAGAAAGGATTTATAACGTGGCTCCTATCCCTACTTGTAAAAGCTGAGGTTCCTCAGGGACAAGCAGGCGGAATGACAAAGGTAACAATAGAGGCAAAGAAGCCATATTTCCTACTACAACAGAAATGAACACTGCTCTGTATGAAGGACAGGAGCCTCTCCCACAGAGGATCTTCCTTTCACTAGTTGAGAGCTTCTCGTTCCTCCCCCAAATTTATTATCGTTAAAATTAGGATTTGACATTTACCAACTGCCAACATGCCCATATCTGCTCTTATGGCTATACCATTAGTTCACCTCTGAACTGACTTTCAAAACGTTGTTCACTTCGTTCCAGAAAACAACAGGAAAGGCACGAAGACAAAGAAGGCAATTGAAAGTTATACCAACAATAAAATAAAGTGGTGCGAACACTTTCTGCAGCTGTCAAAGGCACAGTTCACGGCTTTTACGTTAAAAAGACTGGGAGTCTTTCTTCTTCTTGTTATTACTGCAGACAGGGCAGATGTGACGACTGTAAACAGCAAGCCAGGAAAAGAAAAGATCTTGGGACAGTCTCCTGTCTAAAAATGTGTGTGACATTGTAAGATGATGATACTTTAAATACCCAAAGGAAAAAGCTGTCTACCCTGCAGCCCAAGCCCATCTTCCCCTTTCTGGCCCAGGTTTCTGAGCTCCGCGTCTCACACTGGGGACAGCAAAGCGGACGTAGGAGCCAGAGGGATAACAGACGAAAGTAAGGTGAAGAAAGGAAGCTAAAACAAAAACGGCAGAATCGAAACTAGGCCTAACCAAACGGGAGTCGTGGAGAGTTCAAACCTCCAGGATGGTTTCATTACAGAACTCACATTACCTTATTTCGAAAATTCCCCTCCTTAAAGTCTCTGAGACCAGGGAATGGATGCTTCCATGGTTGTTCTCACACCCAATCATGTAGGCGCAACGCGTGGTTCCTGCCTCCGTGAAGGCAATTACAAGACTATACAGTGACTACTAATTTCCATGCTTGTCTGCCCCCTCCCCTGCCATCGCAGGGCCCTCAAAACCGTGAGCGACAACATTTATCCATCTGTGTGTTTAACGGCAGCACCTGGCCCACAGTGGGCATCTGTCATCTCTGTCCCATAAATAGTGAACAGATCTTATAAACAGACAATTCCTGAGAAGACTTTCAGTTCATAAGTGCCCCTCCTACCAAAGCCAAAGTTTCATTATTGAGGGTTAATTTCTTGGGATCTGTTGTCCAGAGTCCTTAACAAAATAGATCTCTCTGAAAGGGGTGTCACTTTTTCTCAACTGCTGTGAGCTAATATATAAAGGGAGTAAAATAAAATGGCTAACAATTGAAGGGAAGGATGAGAAAGGAGAGAAATACTGAGACAGGAGACTAGGAAGGGAACTGAGAGAAAAAGGGAAGGTGGAAAGGAGGCAAAGAAATACCTCTCCTTCCTCAGAACTCAGCCTAGAATCTGCCATCACCACCTCCTCTCCCAGCAGAATCTACCTCGCTTCTCCTTATAAATGAAATACAGGAAACAGATTTTCACTTTTCCCAAAATGCTCAACAATGGCTCAATGTTCCTTTTTTATCTTTTTTTTTTCTTTTTTTTTTTAATGTTTATTTTTGAGAGAGACAAGTGAGCTCAAGTCGGGGAAGGGCGGAGACAGAGGGGACAGAAGATCCGAAGCAGGCTCTGTGCTGACAGCGCATAGCCTGATGCAGAGCTTGAACCCACAGAATGTGACTTCGTGACCTGAGCCAAAGTCAGATGTTTAACCAACTGAGCCACCCAGGCGCCCCCTTTTTTTCTTTTCCTTGTTAGAAAAGAAAACAAAAGAAGAGAAAAGCACTCCACATATAAACTTCCACAATCTAAAAGAACAGAATGGCGGGGGGGTGGGGGGTGGTGCTCAGTGCAGTGGGGCCTGGCTGGCTCAGTCAGTGCAGCAAGCAACTCTTGATCTCCAGGTTCTGAGTTCGAACCCCACATTGGGTGTATAGATTAGTTAAAATCTTTAAAAATAAATAAATGAAAGAGCAGAATGATTAGACTTTACACAAATGAAAACCCTGACGGTCAATATTCAAGTTCTGGTGGGGCAAACACAAGGTGACTATGACCGGAAGGGCTTTGCAGGTCCAAATGAATTAAGCCGTTAGGAAAATGAAATTCCATTTTTGTATAATGTTTAAGGGGAACCAAAGTTTTAAGAAAGCAAACTCCTAGAATAACCCTTTGAGCCTATGGTTTAAATGGTATTGAGTTTTGGTCCATTCTAATTTATTTATAAGATCGGAAGAATTATTACTGCTGCAATTTTATTTCATCAAAGAGATTCTTTTTTAAATTTTTTTATGTTTTATTTTATTTTTGAGAGAGACAGAGCACAAATGGGGAAGGGTCAGAGAGAGAGAGAGAGAGACACAGAATCCGAAGCAGGCTCCAGGCTCCAAGCTGTCGGCACAGAGCCTGACGTGGGGCTCAAACTCATGGATGGTGAGATCATGACCTGAACCGAAGTCGGTGCTTAACTAAGCCACCCAGGAGCCCCTCAAAGAGATTCTTGTTCATAAATTTAAAAATAAATTTGGGATTTCCATTTTTTTTCACCTTTGTGTGCAAGAAAATTCATTTTATACGATTTCCAATCCATTCTGTGCTCTGGAGACTTTACTGAGACAGACTTTTATCAAGTGCTTCTCAGGTGATGGGAGGGTTTTAGTTACTGTCTTTGAGTAGGATATATAAAGTTTAGACTGGGGCTGGGGGAGGATTTTGGCTCTTGTCACACAAACTAAACAAACCAACAAAAAAAACATGTACATACATGTATCCAAAAGGGCTAAAAGAACTATCAACAGGGGCGCCTGGGTGGCTCAGTCGGTTGAGCGTCCGACTTCGGCTCAGGTCATGATCTCACACTCCATGAGTTTGAGCCCCGCATCAGGCTCTGTGCTGACAGCTCAGAGCCTAGAGCCTGCTTCAGATTCTGTGTCTCCCTCTCTTTCTCTGCCTCTCCCCTGCTCATGCTCTGTCTCTCTCTGTCTCAAAAATAAATACAAATATTAAAAAATTAAAAAAAAAGAACTATCAACAATAGCCAAATTATGAAAAGAGCTCATATGCCCATCGACTGATGAATAAAGAAGATGTGGTTTATATATACAATGGATTACTACCTGGCGATCAAAAAGAACGAAATCTTGCCACTGGCAACAACGTGGATGGAACTAGAGTGTATTATGCTAAGTGAAATAAGTCAGAGAAAGATAAATATCATATGATTTCCACTCATATGTGGAAATTAAGAAACACAACAGATGCACATAAGAAAGGGAAGGAAAAATAAGATAAAAACAGGGAGGCAAACCATGAGAGACTCTTAAATCTAGAGAACAAACTGAGGGGTGCTGGATGGGGGGTGGGGATGGGCATTAGGAGAGCACTTGTTGGGATAAGCACTGATATTGTATGTAAGTGATGAATCACTAAAATCTACTCTTGAAACTATTACTATATGTTAACTAACTTGGATTTAAGTAAGATTTTTTTTAAATAGAAAAAAATAAATTGAATACAAAGTAGATAGTCCTGGTGCTAAGGGCTATTAGACTAAGCTACAAATATATGGAAATGTTCAGCTGCTAAGAGTAAAAGTGCCCTCGGAAAAAAAGGGGGGGGGGGGCTGAAATATAACAAGAATGACAAGAGGGGGGAAAAAAACGTCAAGCAACCGATATACTAGTTTGTAAGTACCACGTGACCAAAGAGCAGCTCTTCTGAGGAGCAGCAAGAGATTGAACCCCAGGCCAGGGCAGCCCCAGCTCCACGTGTCACCAGATTTAAATTTCTTCTTAATGTTTATTTATTTTTCAGACAGAGACAGAGCATGCGCGGGGGAGGGGCAGAGAGAGAGGGAGACACAGAATCCGAAGCAGGCTCCAGGCTCCGAGCCGTCAGCCCAGAGCCTGACATGGGCTCAAACTCACAAACCGTGAGATCATGACCTGAGCCGAAGTCAGGCTCAGGCTTCACCTGAGTTTAATCGACTGAGCCACCCAGGCACCCCAACCTACCACCAGATTTAAAGAGACGTGCTAGAAAGCAACACAGATCAGGCCACCAAATTCTGTCCTTTTTTTTTTTTTTTTTTTTTTTTTTTTTTTTTTTTTTTGAAATAAAATTTCATCAGCCTCTCTGGTGACAAAGACACAGCAGAATAAACAAAGTAAGTCCTCGCCCCTCTCAGGGCTTTGGGACCGTCAGGTTCCAGTGCAAACTTCTCAGAAGTCCAGCTCTGAGATGCTCACACTGACCAGGCTAATAGAATGGGGGGGGGGGGGGGCGTGTAGAGAAAGCACCGGAAGAGCAAGCATCTACAGCCGTTATCACAACCAAGCCCTAAAATGCAGGCAAATAAAATGCACAATGTTTCTGTCCTATCAATCCAATCTCCATAGCTCAACTGAATGGTGAGAAAGCTTCCTGCAAACATAAAGGGATGCACATTTCACAGAATAATTTTGCAAACATGTGGCTCTCACTGTCTGGGCTCCAGTCAACACATGCACCATAGACAAACATGTTCAATAAGTATTAAACCACAACAAGCAACTATTCTGATCTCTGCGATGCATACAGCATTTTTAGCTACAGAAAGCACCTGTCATAATAACTTCAAAAATGAATTGTGGAGAAGAAAAATCACTTTAGCTTGTGATACACAGAACAATAGTCCTCAGACAGCCAGGCACTGGGATGGGGATAATAGCTCCTGGTAGACACAGACAAGAGTGCCTGACATCTGTCCTGCCCAGACTACCACCTCCCACACATGGAGAGTGCATGGATCAGTTATAGTAACTGGGAGGGGAAGACAAGAAAGAATCCTGCAGCAGAAGGCTGAGATCTTGGGAAAATTCCGTGGAAAGCCAAAATCAAATAGAAGTATTATGCCTAAAAAAACCCCACAAACGATATAGTGCTATCCAAGGGTGTGGTTTGTATTTGGTGTCCAAAGACAAGTTTTCTTTACTCGTTGTTGTTAAAGTCAAAATTGTTAACTATTCACTACCTGGTAGAATGGGACAAGGCAGGAAGGAAAGAGGTCCGCGTCATCTATGTTATGGAGACCAAATCGATCACATCTCTGCCACAACGCCTCAACCTTCAGAAGGAATGTTGAGAATTCTAAATCTGAAGGTTAATAATCCCTAGCATAACGCCAAAAATGTAGACCTACTACCCCTGGGTGAGAGGTCCGCAATTGTAGGCCAATTTCATTAAAATGTTTAACTCTGAAGGGCGCCTGGGTGGCTCAGTCGGTTGAGTGTCCAACTCTTGATTTCGGCTCAGGTCATGATCTCACAGTTTGTGCTGACAGTGCAGAGCCTGCTTGGGGATTCTCTGTCTCCCTCTCTCTCCGCCCCTCCCCCACTCATGCTCACTCCCTCTCTCTCTCTCTCTCTCTCTCTCTCTCTCTCTCAAAATAAATATATAAACATTTTTTAAAAATGTTCAACTCTCAGATGAGTAAAGTGAATAGAAAAGGGGTCACAGCAGACAGGAATGTGACCACAAGGAAAAGACATGCCCTCGTCATGGAATAACTTTGGCTTAGAAAACAAACTTTTCCAGGGGTGTCTGGTGGCTCAGGGGGGTTGAGTGTCCGACTACAGCTCAGGTCATGATCTCACAGGTTGTGAGTTCAAGCCCCATGCTGGGCTCTGTGCTGACAGCGCAGAGCCTACGTGGGATTCTCTCTCTCTCTCTCTCTCTCTCTCTCTCTGTCCCTCCCCAGCTTGTGCACGTGCACTCTCTCTCTCTCAAAAATAAACTTAGAGGAAAAAACACAGGCTTTTCTTAGAAAAGCATGCCATTTAAAAAAGGAACTGAATTAACAGTTCAGGAATTATACCTTTTCGAATCCTTCCAGGTCAGACAGGACAACAGCCATACACAAAGTTTCATCGGGGCAGAGGACGAACAGGTCATTTACCCAATGTGAAGGAGGCACCAGAGGGAGACAGAAGACACCAGGAGTGGCTCAGAGCGAGGATTCTTTCCCCATGCAGATCCGAGAGCAGTGGTCCAAGAGAGAAGAGGATGAGGGGCATTGCTCAGAGCGAAGGGCCAACACCCACGGCCCCTGGAATGGCTCTGCAAAAAGCCAGGCACAGAGAGGGGTGTGTGGGAAAGAGGTCACACAGCAAGGACCAGATTCCTACCCTTGGCGGGAATCTGAGAATTTGGATTCGGAAAGCATTCCCACTGCTTAACTGATAAGACTGGCTCGCTGTGCCTGACTATTTATGCAATCAGTGTGGTTCATGGCCAAGTAGAACAAAAAGGCAGAGAAAGGGAGAATTTACTCACTCTGCTGGGAGAGCAAGCTGGGACACTGGCCTTCTCCTCAGACTGAGACACACAGCTTGGGCTCTCCTGGCTCATAGGTATTCAGACTGGAATTACGCTGGCCTCCCGATGGCAGATTATGGGGCTTCTCGGTCTCCATAATGACATGAGCCAATTCTTTATCCCCAATCCCTATCCATCCATCCATCCATCCATCCATCCATCCATCCACCTACCCATCTCCTATTGGTTCTGTTTCTCTGGAAAATCCTGACACAAGACTATTACTTAATAGGTTTGAGAATATCACAAGAAATTTTTCAACTTTTCAATTATGGGTGGAGATGTGCTAATTTAGGATCTGTTTTGTAGTCCTCGGGCAATCACCTGTTGGAGACTATTATCCCTAAAGCCACCAGCTAATTCTGGGCCAGTACTGAAGGCTCACAACGGGTGAGAAGAACAGACTGGAAAATATAAGCCAGCACCCAGCCTACTTCATAACTTTGACTGGATCCAGGCCTACTCCTGGCCCCTGATAACTACAACAGTGGCCATCTACTGGGCACCCATGATCTGGGCTCAGTGCCAGACCCTTCTCACATATCACTGCAAAACCTCAAATCCTAAAGGACTCTCCCATTTTTGCAGATCAGACTCAGAAAGGCCAAGCAACTGGTCAGAAGTCACCAATCACGGTGGTGTGTCTGATTCCAAAGCCCACACACCTTATACCATCTTCCTGTATCCAGCTATGATTTGAGAAATACCCCAACAGACTTGGGGTTTTATTTAGTCTTTGGAAGAGAACAAAATTTAGGGCTGGCTATTCAAGGTAAGAAAGCAAGAGAAAAGAGAGTTTTCCTCTGTTGGCAGATACAAAAATATCCAGTATTACTCTAGACCTTTGGAAATACTAAGAAGAATGGCCCTAAGAAGAATGGCCCCGGGCCAGGTCAGACCCTCAAGGACCTAAGGTAAAGTTGCTGAAATTCATGGCCCCACTGACCCCGTGACAGACAACCTAAGTGTCTCGTTCTGTTCAAGTTGAAGGGGAAAAAAAAAAACTATACTATGCCTACAAAGACTTCCACAATGAAAAAAAAAGGGTTTTGCTGAACATCAACTTCCCTTCTGGGATTCTGGAATGTTGATAAATGCCAGGCAGAGGGTGCCCACATGATCAGCCCCCAGTAAAAACACTGGCCACTGAGTCTCTAACAAGCTCCTCTGTGGACACCACTTCACACGTATTGTCACAACCCACCGCTGTAGGTATGGAGGCTGAGGAGTCCCAGAGTCTGCTGTCTGCAAGCTGCGGGACCAGGAAAGCCGATAGTGTGATTCAATCTGAGTCTGAAAGCTCAAGAACCAGGAGCTCCAACGTCCAAGGGCAGGAGACGACAGACATCCCAGCTCAAGAAGAGAGAGGCCGAATTCACCTTTTGCTGCCTTGTTCCATTTGGGCCCGCAGGATTAAAAGAGGCCCATCCACACTGGGGAGGACAGTCTGTGTTTACTGTCTACTAGTTCAAGTGCCAATTTCTTCCAGAGACACCCTCACAGACACACCCAGAAATAATGTTTTACCAGCTATCTGGGCATCCCTTAGCCCAACCTACCTGACACATAAAATCACCTATCATAATAGATGACTGCTGCTAAGACTCTCTGAAGAGAGATCTTGTTTTCCTTTCTTTTCTGTGGCTTCCATTCAGCTAATACGCACTAAGTTCTGACTTTCTGGATAGCCACATGCACAGCATTCGGGGACGATACCGAATGTCCCAGGTGAAACTTAGAAAAGCATTCTAAAATTCCATGCATTAGAATGATCAGATTCTCATTCTCTTGGCCCAACTTCATCCTTCTGTTGACTAAATCACTAAGCAAAATTGGGGGAGAAGACCATAAGAAAGCCCAGGCTATTTTGTTTGAAAAAGCAAATATTATCAAACTCCTAAGAACCCAAAGGCACTAACTCAAAAGAATATATGTACTCCTGTGTTTCCAGCAGCACTATTTACAATAGCCAATCCATGGAGGCAGCCTAAGTGACTGATGAATAGATAAAGAAGATGTGATTTGGGGCACCTGGGTGGCTCAGTCGGTTAACCGTCTGACTTCAGCTCAGGTCATGATCTCATCGTCCGTGAGTTCGAGCCCCGCATCGGGCTCTGTGCTGACCGCTCAGAGCCTGGAGACTGTTTTGGATTCTGTGTCTCCCTCTCTCTCTGACCCTCCCCCATTCATGCTCTGTCTCTCTCTGTCTCAAAAAAAAATAAACGTTAAAAAAAATTTAAAAAAAAAGATGTGATTTATACACACACACACACACACACACACACACACACAAAATGAAATATTACTCACCCATAAAAAAGAGTGAAACCTTGCCATCTGCAACAACGTGAATGGAACTACAGAGTACAATGCTAAGTGAAACAAGTCAGAGAAAAACAAATACCATATAATATCACTTACATGCAGAATTTAAGAAAAAAAAAATGGGCAAAGGGAAAAAAGAGAGAGAGGCAAACCAAAAACACTCTTACCACAGAGAACAAACTGATGGTTACTAGAGGAGAAGTGGGTGATGGGGATTATTAAGAGTACACTTATCATGACGAGCACTGAGTCATGAATAGAATTGTTGAATCACCATATTGTACACCTGAAACCAACATAATAACACTGTGTTTATTATACTGGAATTAAAAATTTCTAAATAAAAGAAAAAGTGAAAAAAACATAAATACATAAATAAAATAATGAATAATCAAACCTTTCGATCTGCAAATAAAAAATGCTATGCACCTGGAGAGGGAAATGAGGGCAGAAAGAAAAATATAGTGTTGATAATTAAATCCTGTGGTCTGCAGAAGGGCACTTGGTAATAATGAGATGAGAACAATCAGCGAATCTCCAGCAAAATGTTTTAGGCATAAATGTAGCTGAGACGAGAGAAGGTTTTCAGCTGAGAGACCAGGGGATCTCCATGCCCTTCCTCCCTCAGTCTCTAAAAAAACAGTATAAGCAGGGTCATTCTGAGGTTGGCAGACATGAAATCTGACCCAGCACCTGGTGTGTGGTTTGTCAGTTTTTCCCTGGTAAGATGATGTAATTCATGCCACACCGGTCCCCAGGCTCAGAATGCATCTGGGCACGGTCTGTGGTTCTTTTCAGTTAACTAGTGACATAGTTCAGAGATTGTTAAATCACTGTGGAACATGTGTATTTACTTTAATTCTGTGGACCTTGTACAAGACTCTCAGGAAAAAAAAAAAACAGTCGGGCTGTAAGAAATTGCAAAGGTCTTCAAATCCTCAACAGAAGCAAGGAGGTTATAAATCTTAAAATGTAATATAGAAAAATGGATAATAGCTATGACTTGTAACTTTCCTAGCTAATCCTTCAGGGAGTTGGGGGTGGGGGGAGTCAGACGTGGCCACACAGGCAAGATGAGAGTCCTGTAAAGCATGGACAAGTCCCCACCCCCACCCCCCAACCTCCTCTGGAATAAGAGAGAGCACGCTCATTCCACCAGCGGTCACTTGGCCGCTTCACACTAGTCAGGCTGGCGCTCTGAACAACCACACTGGTCTTTCTGGAGTATCAGAGAATCTTTTAAACAAATCATTCCTTGGGGAAGTGAGAGGGTCATTTATTACAACTTGGTAGTGTATGTGATTACTCGGTTCTCTTGCAGGTGTCTGAGAACCAGTGCTGCACCCACTCAGTCTCTTGGTGTCCATTTATCTGCTCTCCCCCAGTTACTGAGTGATCAGAACCTCGGATTCATCCAGACCCAACTGCCTCCCTAGTTCCCTCTAGCAACTGAACCACCTCGTAATTGGTGTGGATGAGCTCAGAGCGGGGCTCAGTTTCCCCTCCCGCTCTCACTAAGCAGAGATGACAGTCCTCCTGTGAAAAACAGTTCCCGCCTCCATACGCAGGTGACACATGGGTTTGATCAACTTGGCCACAAACCGCCTTTAACATTTTGGTTTATTGTTTTAATTTTCTTCTTCCTTTCTCTACTCCAACAATAAGGCAGTAAGAGCAAGGTGGGGAAAACATAAGGAAATGAGGCAAATCTCCCGATTTGTTATTCAAAACACAATAAAAACACTGAAACATACTAATCACATCTCTGCATAAAAGACATACAGATTCTAGCTCCAGCTCGGTCCCTAAGGAAGCACGGGGTCCTCACAGGCTGGACAAGCCTCAGGTCTGAGTCTCTTCATTGGCAAAATCCACGACGTAAGGCCTCATTCTCAGACAACAGCACATGGCCCGTATGCAGGATGAGGGGAAGGTTTGTGTAATTAACTCCAATGGCCTAGGGTAAAGCTCATTTGATTTAGTGAAAGCTGGAGGGCACTGATCTCTTTCACCCTTGTCAGAAGCAAAAGTTCGGGCTGCAGGGCACTGTCCTCCTACAACCTTGGCATTAGCCACCCGCCAGCAGGGGTGAGTGCCCTAAGGCGGTTTCTTCTCTCCAACAGCCCTGGACGGCTCCCCTCTGGTGTTTATCTATCACAGGGCTTTGCTGAGCCATGCCTCTTTCACGGGAATACAGAGGTCAACATCAGCTTATCCCATCCACGCACTCACAAATTCCCCAAGAGCAGGATCCCAAGTGATCAGGGTTTTCGATGATTATCCTGGCTGCTGCCTTCTACCCAAGAGAGAGTGTGTGTCTTCATCATTATGCATGGCAGCGAAAACGAGGCCAGAAAGTCAGAGGTTGGGAAAAACAAGAGGAGAGAACAAGGAGGATAAAATGTGGGAGACAAAACAAAAGAAGCGGCTGACCGGCAGTTATATAAGGGACGCCCACAATGGGGGGGGGGGGGGCTGTTCTTCTAAGAGACACATTTGCTCAGCCCTGTGGCCCACAGGCTACTAAACCAGTACATTAAATTACATTAATAGGAACCGGCATACAAGCACAGCCCAGGGATTCTCCAGAAGCGGAGCCCCAGGAGGAGCATGGCTTCAGGCGTTCTCTCTGCCCTGGCCGCACAGAGACACCTTCCGCAGCCCCTGTGCCAAGGGTGGGCATAGCTGTGTAGGGTCACAGAGGTTACAGGAGAGACGATGGGGCGGGGGAGGGGCCGAGGGGCCATCCTGACCTTCGGTGGTCAGGAAAGAAGTCCCTGACCGGTGACAGGTTAACTGCTAGCTGAACGATGAGAAGAAGCCAGCCCAGCAGAGAAAGAAGGTGGGGAGGTGGAGGCAGAGGCAGAAAGGAGGAAGCAGGGGCAGAAGGCAAGGTGGGAAGAGCCTGGGGAGCTCAGTGTGACTGCGGGGAAGTGAGAAGCACACAGAGGCCCCCGCATCTGGCCTCTCAACCCAGGCAAGGGAGCTGAGGCATACCCCGCCTATGGCAGGAAGGTGATGTGGGCACAGGATGCCCAAATCCACCTGCCCTTTCCCAGGACTGCACTGGCTCCTGTGGAGAGGTCGAACTGAGAGGGAGCAAAATGAGAAGGAAGAAGCCACTAGAAAGCCACTGCATCTGGCAGGAGAGGGAGACAGTGCCTCGGTCTAGGGTGGTGTGGAGATGCAGGCGTGTGGACACCTTGAGGGATGACACAAGGCAGGATTTTTAAGGTGGGATAAGGAAAGAAACCCTGGTGAGAAGAGACTGTGAGGCAAGCATCTTCAACGGGTATGTATCTGCAGCAGGTCAGGCCCGATCCAGCACTTTCTTGTCAAGGAAAGGTAAGTTCCACGAAGCTAGAAAATTATTTACAGTCCTACGACATTTCCCGCAGAGTAAAAGGGCTGAAATCAAATGAAAGAGAACAGTTTTGGCCTCCAGGATGGCCAGGGGGAGGACTCATCAGGGCTGGTTATTCCCTGCCCTCTCAGATCCATCTTGCACCCTCCTATGTCCTGCTCTGTGTCCCGGAGGCCGAGCTGCTGACAGAATCACCCAGGCCCTCTGGCTCTGGGCTGGCCAGTGGGGTCCCATCAGAAGAGCAGAGAGGCCAAGAAGAGACAGATCAGGGTATTTCCTCCCTGTTCCCTCCATGTTTCAGTCTCGGGTTCCAGCAATGGCTGTGTCCCCAAGCCACAGTTCGCTCTGGCACCATTTCCCGTGGCTCATTGGACCCCTCTCTCTTGTGCCCAGGGATGGCACTAGTCCTGGGCGCCCAAACGGCTATTGCTGATACCTTTCGCCCTGCCTGCACTTCTGTCATTAGCCCCTCTAGTAAATTCTCGTCACTGGAACCGTCTGGAGTGAGTTCCCTGTCCTGCTGGGACCCCGTCTGAAACACCAGGGCTGTCCAGCTGTCTTGAAAACCCTCTACGGCAAAAACACAGCAGCCCAGCAAGCAATGGGGGGTGCCTTTCTGGTGACAGGGGGCTGACTCTATATCCGGTGCAACTATTCCCGAGCTCACAAATGTCTCATTAAAGAGGAATCGTTGTGCTCAAAATAACAGCTTATCACAAACGGTGTGCTGCAAGGGAAATTGTAAAATAATACCAGGACCAGCTAAAGTTAGCTGAAGAGGCGACACATACCTGGCCTGGACTGTTCTCCCGCACCATCACCGTGAGCCTGAATTATTCAACAGCAGGATGAGAATTTTCTGATCTGTATCCCTAGTGTTTCCAGGGACACAATCAAAACTGTTCCCAGTTCAGGGTTTTAAAGGCTTCCTTTCACCACATAGAGGAGTCCGGATGGCTGAGACATTACAGTTTCTTAATTGGGTGGAATCCTACTTTAATCCTGCCTTTTTCTTCAGTGGTGAAACAGTATTTATCAAGGTTTGTTGATACTGGCGGGTGCTGGGCAAACCTAAAGAGAGAGCAAGGACCAACATACAGCCCTTGGCCCTCAAGGAGATGAGAATCCAGCCGCGGGGAGGAGGAAGCACGCACAATTAAAGGCAAAGCGATAGGCTGTGCACAGGGCTGAGTGCAGGTGCTGGGGGAGCACAAAGGAGGGGGCATCCTGTCTAGGGGGGAGGACAGGACAGGGGGTGGGGGTTCCTGGAAGAAATGAAATCTGAGCAGAGGCCAAGGAGAAGTGCGAGGGCCAGCCAGGAGATTGGGAGAGGGGATCAGACTCCAGGCAGACGGAACGACATGTGTAAAGGCTAGAGGTGGAAGACAGCACCCAGCATAGCTCTAGGAGTTCAGCACAGCTGACGGGAGAATGTGACCAGGACAGAGGCGAGGAAGCTGGGGGTGGGTGGCACCTCTCAAAAGACCTTATAAAGTTGGGAGACCATACAGTTTATCATCCAAACAGGGGACATGAAGAAAGACATGTCTGCACTGGAAAAGAAGACACAGCAGACAGTCAGTCCACGCACATCACTTTGTGGGCAGTGGGATGTCCCTGTTGGGGCAGGAGTAGAGGAGTAACCATCAGATCCGTGCTTCGGGAAAATCACTCCGAGCCCCTCGTGGACGATAAGCCGGAGAGGAGCCAAAACCGAAGAAGGAGACAGCAAGTAGGGAAGATGTTATTGGAGAAATTCAGGAAAGAGATGCTGAGGATTCCCTGCATATGGGAAGTGGCGGTGAGTCACTGTTAACAGATAAATTCAAGAGACTGAAATTGAACTTGATGATGAGGGACAAGTGACTGGAAATTGGGGCTGGGAGGGGAGATGAGAGGTAGAAGAAGGAGTGCAAATTTTAACCGGATGCCAGGCAGGGGCAGGTAGAGGAGGATGTTGTCCCCGGGGAGATGAGAGATGAAGGAACCCTGTGGGACGGCAGAGGGATGGAGGGAGAGTGTGCTTGAGATATCATCATTTAGGAACATCCAGGGAGCCGCTGGATATAGGGGAAACGGCTCAGGAAGGAGACCGGGGCTGGAAACCAGGACATGGGACTTAGTTAGCAGCATTCGTGTGATAATGAAAATGGCCCTGGAGCAGGTGGCAGTGACCTAGAGAAGTCGCCATGGAGGACAGGGATACAGGCTGCAGCGAGTACAGAAGTGAGGGGATGAAGAAGCAAACCGGGCAAGACATGTGGCCTTGGAGGGTGTCATCCAATTGGGGCTGGGGACACTGAACAAGACAGATCAAGACTTTGCACAGGAAGGTACTAGACGTATGTGAATAGACACAAATGTTATAACAGACACATAAAGTCACAGCAAAGCCCTTTCTAAATTCAAATATGCACCATTCAGGGTCTTTTTCTTGATTTTGGCTCCACCGAAACCTACCCCTAAAATAACCAAATTAGTCAGGATAAAACATTCATGCCTGTCTGAACAGATCTGCAGGTAAAGGTCTCCTATCCAAATCTGGGACATGCAAGCTACCATTTAGAGCTGGCTTCAATCTAATTGGCAAGAGGAAGACTAAAATTCTGCCACGGACACTTCCAGACAAACAGGGGTGCTGTGCACCTGGGTATTCATGCCAGAACATCTCACTCAGTGGCCAGACGTAACAGAGTTTGTCACAGGTAGAATTTCAGGGGGCTTTTTTTTTTGGATACAATTAAGTGGTCGCACATAATATCAGATGAGGTGCATGGGTAGTACAAGAGGAAATTCTCAAGTGCCTAGAAGTACAAGGAAAGCACATAAATCCCCCTTTCCTCCATTGTTCTGAACCATAAACTCACCCTTCTTTTCTAGATATATACAGCTCCATGTACATAAGCAACATCCCCCTCAAAAGAAACAGATAAGACTGTGTAAATTTTTACAAACAAAATCATTACATACATGTACGTATATATGCTTTCCTAAAGAAAGCTCAGACTGGGAAAACAGAAGCCGGAATACTATCTTCCGTTTATCTGTTAAGTCCTTTTTTCTTTAATCTCCTAGCTTCCCATCCATTTTGGCTGGACATTCCAATGGCATGCTGGAGCTTGAAATACAGCAGCTGTTCACATCCAGGGAACTGCGTCCCCTCCTAATACCTGTCATTATGTGGTAATTCTCACGGACACGGGCACTTGCTAGTCAGAGCTGCTGAGTTATTTTTTGATCGTTGTGTAATTATCTCATTACCAACAGACGCTGAAAATCAAGAGTAACCAGAGGAAGGAAACACTCCATTCTCTGTCCCTCTTGTTATACACAACTAAAACCCTTCCTGAGAGATTCTTCACCAACAGATTTATTGGCCTCTCAATATCTGTCAGTGGTTGGACCAAAGAGAGAATGTTCCTATGGTGGAAATACCAAATAGGAAGAGTAAAAGTGCTTCCTGAATGCCTGGCCTCAAAGGGATTAAAAAAAACAACACACAAAGGCATGATTGGGACTATCAAAAAGAACGCAGACAACGCGGCTCTGCCTTAACAACGGACAGTGAAATGAGGCACGGATCAACTGCAAATGGAGGCAACAGTTTGGCTGTTATACTTGGTTACGTGAAAGGAAGTGGTTATACTTGGTTATACTCTTGGCTGGGGGACACCTGGGTTTCAAGCTCTGACTCTCAGTGTCAGTCATACAAGCAAAGGGCTTTATTAAATAGAATTTTACCAGTCTTGCTAAGCTGAGAGAGCAAAGCCCAGGTCAATTCGCATTTGAGAGAAAGTTCTTCCTACACTTGGATGTGCAAGTAGGAAGGACACCAGGCCCACACAACCTGGAGCCTATACCTGCCCAGCCTTGGAGTTCCAGAGACAGGTGGCTGGGCTGGGATGGGCTTGGGTTCACTGGAAATCATGATGCTTTTCAGGGCCTCCTGCCTCCTACGAGGTAGAAGACTGGAGACTGTAATATAAAGTCTGCCAGGACCCTGAGTGGGCAGATCGAACCGGCAAGTGGGACCTCTCTGTAGGCATAAAGGAAAGCAATATGCTTATTTCTTTTAGACGGGCAGACACCATAGTGAGGCAGTAAGGAGCCCGTCTGCACCCCTCTACCCTCTTTCTGGTCTGATGACCGGAGTGCTGGACTCCTCGGTTGTCCCAGACACCAAGGTGAATGAGCCCAGAGGAAAGATGACGGGAATGGAAAAAATGTCACCTCTTTATTTTATTAAAGTAGAATTATCTCTGGCAGGCATTGGCTGTAACAGTGCTACTGTAATGCACACGGTTTTCTCCTGAAGTCTTCAGCCTTCCCAGATAACACGATGGATGACGCTTTGCGAGGGAGAGGCTCTTCGAATAACCAGAAATGCAAACAGTCTGGGATGTTGCATTTTTCCAAACTCAAAAAAATATATTTGACTAAGATTTCCACCAAAACGTTCCAAACAAAGGGTTCATTACATTAGCAAACCTCAGTTTGAACCTCAAAATCTTACCTAATCCAGAAAATCCATTGACAGTAAGGCCTCGTTGGAGTTACAAAAACAAATATAATTCATAAATAAAAATAATTATACACATCTGTTCATTTGATGTGGTCCATCAAGGTAAAATATTAAAAGGGCTATTATGTCACGAATCCACTATCACAAAATCACCATGTTTTGAAAAGTTGCATAGTTGTGATGTTTCACAAAGCCTGAAAAAAAACTATTATATCCAGTTCTTCATCATTTATTAAAACTTTTTAAAATTCAATTTACTGAAGTCATTTTGAAAGTAGGTTCCATCTGGAGTCATGCTCCAGATGAATAGCTATGATGAAAATCTTACATAAAACCCCAATGTATAAAATGAAATTCTAAGAGGCTGAAAAATCGGTGTTCCCAATATTCATATTTTCTGCAACCTCAAAATAATGGTAACTCTTTTTGCTTTTTGGCGTCTGTGTGTGTGTGCGTGCACACACGTGTGTGTGTGTGTGTTTTCTCTTTTGATCTAAGGCTGAATCATTTTCTGGCTTCATTCAGAACCCACTGAGGCCCAATGGGGAGCTAGCTCTTTGTGCACAGTGCTTTATGCCCTCGGAAAACCATGGGTCTGACTCATTTCTAATGTGTACCCTGTGTGTTGTTCATAAAGCCTGTGGAAAAGTCAAGAAACAGGCCTTGGCTCTGGGTATCTAGCGGATTTTCCCATTTTTCACAGTAACTTGGAAAATGTTCCTGCCCAAAGCCAGTGGGTATTGGAATAACCCAGTTCTATTCTTAGAACCTCCAGTAAGAAGCTTCAGGCTAGCGAACCTCACCTCACTGGGCTTAATTTTCTCAATTTTGCCTTTTTTGTTTTAAGTGGAAGGAGTGTGAAGGGTAGATATTGATGAGATCATGTCTGCCAAGATTTTAAGAAAATACTTTATATGAAAACTGATAATGCTTATGAAATCTGTCCCCAGGGTTTTAAAAAGCAGGATGGATTTCCATTTATTTGAGATGATGAGGTCTGAAATGGACATGCATGATTCTCAGGGACCTTTCTAAATGTTATGTCAAAAAGAGACAGAGAGGGACATCTGGATGGCTCAGTTGGTTCAGCATTCAACTTCAGCTCATGTCATGATCTCACAGTTTGTGAGCTCGAGCCCCATGTCAGGCTCTGTGCTGACAGCGTGGAGTCTGGAGCCTGCTTCGGATTCTGTGTCTCCCTCTCTCTCTTTCTCTCTCTCTCTCTGTCCCTCCCCCACTCATGCTTTCTCTCTGTCCCTCAAAAAAATAAACATCAAAAAAATTAAAACATAAAAAATAAGAGAGACAGAGAAGTTCATTCACTCACAAAAGTTGAGCAAAACAGAATCGGGCAATTATTCTAAAGTTTCACGTGAGCAATGCCTTAACCGCACCCCAACGTCAGTTCAAGTCCTCCATCCACAGTAAACCTGTGGACACCTCTTGGTACAGACTGTCACTCCCCATCTTCTACCCAACTGGGGGTCTGAAACTCCCAGCAAATGCAACAATTAGGGTCTTTGCTCAACTGAACATCAAGTGTTTTCTTATAATACCTCGGTTAGTTTCTTAGAAGGCTTCATTTTGGACTTTCAAGTTAGCAGAAAATAAAATAAAAATTAATGATAATTACTCACAAGGATGTGATACGATGGACATGTGCATTAGTAGTAGCAGGAGTGGCAATTAGTAAAAATCTTTCTAAGAACCATGATGGGATCATGTAACCCCTTAAGACAAATATACATCTTTTAACTTCATTTCCCTTCTCAGAATCTATCACAAGACCGATGTTCACTGCAGCACTATTTGCAATAGCCAAGACATGGAAACAGCCTAAATGTCTGTCAATGGAAGAATGGATAAAGAAAATGTGGTTTAAACATAAAATGGAATATTATTCAGCTCTGAAAAAGAGGGACATCCTGCCGTTTTCGACAACATGGATGGAACTTCAGGATGTTATGCTATGTGAAGTCAGACAGAGAAAGACAAATACTGTATGGTATTACTTCTATGAGGAATCTTTTTTCAAAAAAAAAAAAATGAACTCATAGAAACAGAAAACAGAATTGTGATTACCAGGGCTTGGGGGATAAGTGAAAGAGGGAGAGATTCAGAAAAGGGTCCAAACTTTCAGCTATAAAGTCTGAGGATCTAATGTATAACATGATGATAATAGGTGATAACACTGTATTATATCATTGACATTTTCCAAGAGAGTAAAACTTAAATGTTCTCACCAAAAAAAATATATAAATCTGTGAAAGATGTGATAATTCACTGGAAGAAGGAAGCTTTCCACAATGTGTACAAACGTCCTATCACCACCATATACACCTTAAATATCTACCCACTTTATCTGTCATCAATAAAACTAAAAAATATATATCAATACTACTATATGTGCTGGCAAAGCAAACACTAAAAAGCATTATAGCAAAACCAGGAGATAAAAAAAAGAAAATAATCAGGATTGTGAAAAGTATACATAAGGGTATCCCTGCATGTTATATTTTGTATGATAGTAAAAAAAAAAAAAAAAAAAAGGAAATAAGCCAAATAGTGAACAGGAAAGTAGAAAAATAAAATAAGACATGTCCAGACAAGGAGATATTAAACAGCCATTGAAAAGCATATTTGCCAACAACTATATAATTCATGGTAGACTGCTCCATATATAATATTGGAAGAAAAAAATTAGGTTTAAAGTTATATAATAAGTGTGATACCCACTTAGATAAATGCAATTTAGCCAGTGAGAATAATAATTTAGAAGGAGTCCATAAGAAAGCAATTCCCTGTCTAGTGCTAAAGTGCGTTCATTTGCTTCTCTAACCTGTCAACAGTTGGCCAATGTTTCCTCCTCCATAGAGCGCCCTGGTATTGGAACCACAGGTTTCTTCTGATCACGTATCTGTGCCTCACCTGACCCACTAAACTGAGAGCTGTGGTCTACACACTGCTTTGGACACCAAGCAATATACTCTGACATCCTGGGGATGCTTATTCATTCCTGCTCAACTTGCTATGGGTCAGTGAGCATGCAGTGCCCAGTTGGCTAGAAGACGCTTCTTTGAAAGAAAACAGTGATCGCAGTTCACTGCCCAGTGATTGCAGTGATGGCGTGGGGCCCCCACGTCAGAGATCTCTGGGCAACTCCCTCTCACGCTCCTCAGGGCGGGCCCGCCCAGGTCTGGTTTCCGCAGGAGCCATGAGGCAGAGAAAACATCAGGAGAGGTCTGCAGTTCACTGTGGCTTAACCCTGGCTCCCAGGCTAACTGCCCCCAGCCCCCTTCCCCAGCCCCCACCCCCCAGGGTGAATGTTCCCTCCACCCAGCCAGGGCCCCGGGACTACCTTCCGAGAAACCCCCCTAGCTGAACGCTACCTCCTGATCTGCAAGAGATCCCGCCTTGGTTTGCTTTCTCTGGAACCCGTTTTCTCTGGCACGATGGCATTCCCAAAATATTCCGGGCTCTCTTCAAAGAGGTGACACTGAAACGCCCCCCACAGTCCATAAAGCGGTTGTGCTATTCTCTCTCTCTCTCTCTCTCTCTCTCTCTCTCTCTCTCTCTCTCTCACACACACACACACACACACACACACACAGAATGGAAGAAAATTCAGAAGATTACAATCCATCATCCTGTTTGGGCAATAATAATAGCTACTATTTTTTGAAAACTTATTCTATGCCTGCATTGTGCTAGTAAGCTCTCTCCATGGACTGTTTCTATGAGACCAGTGCTGGTACGATCCTCACTTCACAGATGAGAAAACAGAGGCTTCAAGAGCTCAAGTACGGGTCCAATGTCACACAACTGAACTAGGACCCACGCCCGAGTAGTGTGGCTATGAAGCCCCAACAATGTTGCAGTAACACAGAAGTCCACGGGCTCAGCATCTCCCACACTGGAAGACTTTTAGGGGACCCACCAACACACCACATGGACACACACATGATGGGGCTCATTTCTGGCAGAATGTGGTTGGGAGGCTGGAGCAGGAGTGGATGAAGGAATAAGGAGGGAAAAGAGGGAAGGATCAGGGCCACAAGGGCAGCAGAGTGCACAGGCAGAGAGAACCCCACTCACCCTGGAAAAAACGCAACACTGAGTGGGGCAACGGTTTCCAGCTCTTTCTACTACCAAGTACTAGTCAAAACCTTCCCTCTGGTGCCCAGAGAAATCCATGCCTCAGAGCAACTCCCACCTGCACACAAAGCCTTTGCACCTTTTATCTCCCCAACACACAGTCTGTGGGATTCCTCACACGGCGGCTCCGTGTCCTGGGCTGGGATTATCAGGCCATCCAGACAGTTTAAAAATGAAGCCCTCCAGCCAGAGGGCTGTTAACACAAGGAGAAACAGGACTTGGCAGCCTTGAGTCATTCCACCAACACCCTTCCTCTCTGTGCTACATAATTTTTCCTTCTCTGAATTTTATGTGCAACCAGCAATCAAGACAGGAAAAACAAGCAAAGTCTTACATACACCGCAAAATGCTGATTTGTCTATTCTATTAATAATACAAAATCTCAGCAAATGCATATGGTATTACATGAATAATTCCATAAAAAGTTAAATCCAAACTAAATGTTTCCATTTTCAAATGACATTTGCAGAGACCTCTCCATTAATATGTTTGATACTGATTTTTTACTATCCTGTATTTCCTAAGGAGAAAACCATGAAGACACAAAAAGCCAAGAAATATTTTTAAACCTGAATTGTCAAGCTGTCTGCTCTACTGCACGAGTCTTGGCACAAGAACAGCCACAATCGTATATTAATAAATGCTCTTGCCCCGCAAATGCTGATCTTTCAAAGAAGACCGGGATTTCAATCTGCTCAAACACGGAGGTTATTTCTTAGCACTGAGTTTGGAATCATGAAGCAAAACGTGCAAAGTCAACCAGACCTTGATGAACAGTCATGGACATATAACGCTTAGGAGAAATAGTTTTTAGAAAATATAAATAGTTACAGGATAAATGTGTTTCACCAACATACACTCCAGATACCAAAATAAATGGTTAGCTGACTTACTAAGTAACTTTATTTTTGAAAGGAAAAATCACACATATGTCAAATTATATGAACAGACTAGAAAAGCCTGGGAAGCATGCAGCACCATTCTTTAAGAAAGGGGAAGGTTGGGGCACCTGGGTGGCTCAGTCAGTTAGGTGTTCAACTTCGGCTCAGGTCCTGATCTCGCGGTTCGTGGGTTCGAGCCCCGCATCAGGCTCTGTGCCGACAGCTCAGAGCCTGGAGCCTGCTTCGGATTCTGTGTCTCCCTCTCTCTCTGCCCTTCCCCTGCTCATGCTCTATCCCTCAAGAATAAATAAACATTAAAAAAAAAAATGTTTTAAAAAACAAAGGGGAAGGTAATAAGCTAAGGGTGGTGGTCTTCAGGTTATAATGAGACAGATGAGGATGGCAGGGGAAAATCCAAAAATCAGGGAGGTAATGGGGGCGGCCTGGGTGGCTCAGTCGGTTAAGCATACGACTCTTGATTCCGGCTCAGGTCATGATCTCACGGTCATGAGATTGAGCCCCGAGTTGGGGCTCTGCACTGAGCTTGAAGCCTGCTTGGGATTCTCTCTCCCCCTCTCCTTCTGCTCCTCCCCCACTCATGCCCATGCACAGTGCTCTCTCTCTCAAAACAAACACTTTTTTAAAAATTGGGGCGATAACATGATCAGAGAAATAAGACATTCATAAGAGAAAATCAAAGAGGGTCAACTAGATTTCTTTTTCCAGTAGAAATTAAAAATTAATATTAAAGGGAATCTTCTGAGCACAAAAAAAAAAAAAAAGAGGGAGAAACTGATTCTCCCTAATTTACTTCCTGAATGTGAACTGAATTTGGCCATCAAGCAAGATCTGAAAAGCATCAACTAAGAGCACATCTACACAGGCAAAGCCAAGTACAGAATTAAGGTAATCAAGCATCCAAAGAATTGACACAAAACACTGGGAAACTGTGACCAAGAAAGAGGATTTTTTTCAAGGAAATTATCCAAATTCAAGTTAATGGGGAAAAGTTGCTAAATTGTCTTCAACACTTTGCCTAAAATACTCCAAAATAATGGTGAGAGCTTATCAGAACATGTCCGGAAAGAAGCCTACAAGTGGGCCTCTGTGTTAGATTTTTTTTTCCAATAGTGAGGCTTGAAAAAGCTAGAAAACGTTAAAAAAACGCAAGCTGCTTGTACAAAATTTAACATCTCCCACCAACTACGAGACGTTGAGGCACAATAGATAAAAAATGCCGGATAAAAAAACTCTAGCCAGGGTCCTTGTGGCTGGTCACTCTCCCCAGCTATTTCTGAAATCACAGAGGGAAAAAGAGGGTTTCAGATAAAACACGTCACGACTAATATAGATCACTGTGCACAGGCTGCTGTCTTCTTTGCACAGTGCATTTGCTTCTAGGCACAGGGTTCTTGCAAAACAGACAAAGTTTATCACAATCATTATCATCAGACAATAAAATAGCTTAAGACTTAGCTGAACTGAAAAACAGTGTCTCTTACTCCATTCCCCCCACCTCCTGTTTAAAAGCAATTTTTCAATTAAGGAACTAAACTACACATTTATTAGAGGATGATCCTCAGACTTTCGGCTTTCAGAGAGCTGTAGGATTTTCCCAAAACTCAAGGAACGGGATTTAGAGTCACCAACTGTGACCTTTTCCACTAAGGTCAATACATCCAAACAGTACCCATTGTTTCATGAAAGGGAGGATAGGGAACATCAGAAAATAGGAAAGACAAGATTTCAAAGAAAAAGAGGGTTATCTTTTCCATGTGATACCTATGGATTTCTAAAAACCTAAAATATCTAAAAACCCCATATCTTTTTTCCCTCCTGATCCTGCCCACCAGGGAAAACTCTGTCATGAACCAGCGTCAAGACTAAGTGGTCCACTCAGTACAGAGCAGTGGTTCGCAAAGCGTGGGGCCT
This sequence comes from Panthera onca, assembly GCF_046562875.1. NCBI lineage: Eukaryota > Metazoa > Chordata > Mammalia > Carnivora > Felidae > Panthera > Panthera onca. Next base: position 11,327,414 of record NC_138345.1, on the reverse strand, counting down.
CAGACCAGCAGCACTGGCATCATCTGCGAACTTGTCAGAAATGCAAACTCTCTAGCCCCAAGCAACTCTGGGGCTAATGCCTAGAATTTAGCAAGCCCTCCATGGGATGCTGGTATCAGCTAAAGTTTAAAGACCAGAGTATAACCCAAATCATATGCATCTCAGGACTGGGAAGGAAGACCAAGAAGCCTGATTCAAAGCTGGTGGAACCAGGTTTCTCATCTCCAAACTCTGTGAAAACAGTATATTTTTCCCAAACAATGGCACAATTTTGATCTGAAATGCGTGGTATGACAATGGAACAGAACATTCGAAATCAGAACTACCCACATGCAGGGATTCAAGATCCGTAAACACCAGCAAATGACCAGCAACTTCCTCAAACACACAGTGCCAGGACCTTCTGGACGGACTCATCATCACCATCACCATCATCATACAACACTTACACCACATAACATGTCGATAAAGTAACATTCAAATTTGGTTTCATTTTTATTTTGATCAAACCCAGCAACCCTGTGAAGCTGGCACAGGGACAGATACTATCATCCCATTTGGCAGATGTGGATCCCGAGGCTTTGCAAGGTAAGTTAGCCACCTTGAGCATTGACAGTTTTTTTGTTGTTTTTAAGGGAGGGAACCTCCATTCCTTCCCTTGGAATGCAGCCCAGGAAGACTGCTTACCAGGGTATAATCCCCCCAATTTGTTATTTCCCAAGTGGGCTGAGAGTGTGGTCATGACATGCTGCACACACAGAATGTTACAGAGGTTCTTGGTAATTCTCCAGAAGGTCTCCGGAGCAGGTCCTGGACACACCCCAGGGACCTGCCATCTGTCCCCTGTGAGCCTGCCCAGAGGAACCCAGGGACCATCACGTGCTTCTTTCGATTTTTCTGGGTCACCCTCTGTATCTCAGCAAGGCCAGCCCTCACCTCTGCCAAAGCAGGCGGGCCATTTCTCCTCAGCACTTCAATAAACCTTTCACCTGCCAAGAGATGCAGGCATTACTCTGGACCATCAAGACCACAAGGCCCCTCAGAGAGGAGGAGGGGCCTGACCCCCATATAAACTGCTACATTCGGTGAAAAGGACTGCGCCCCACCTCGCTGCGGGCTGAACCCACCCCTGTGACACAATCCAGAGTGAGCAAGGACCCATCATGAGTCAAGTAGAAAAGAATGGTGAGAAGATGTTCAGGAACTCTTTCCAGGGACAGAAAGAACCCAGGAGGGCCAAACACAGATGAGCAAATGATTTATCTAAGGCAAAGACAAAAAAAAAAAAAAAAAAAAAGAGGCTGGAAAATTCAGTGTTGAACACCCCCACTTTACCCTGGACCGTTTCTGTGACACTCAACCCAGGCATCTGCTACAACTTATAAGTGGTTTCATTCTTAATAGACACCAGTTTGACTTTTCTTTCTTTTGTGGCTGGGAAGAGGAACAGCGAACGCGTCAGAGCTGGCTGGGGGAAACAGCTTCTTGGTCCTCCCATCCAGAGCCATCCATGCCACAAATTCACCCCACAGGCAGAGCCCCGGGAAATACCAGGGGATGAGGATCATGATGCCAGAAATGCCCCTTTTGTTGTAAACAGGCGGGGAAGGAACATATCTGCATTATAAGCCCTGCGGACTCCAGTCTCGTACTTTGTTTCTCTCACCAAGCATCACTGCCTCCAGAGATACCAATCGCTTTGATGGACTCACACCTCAAACGAGACCGATCAAAAGACATCAACAGACATTCTAGCCTTTATTTTGGAGGCATGATTTTGGTTCCTGGCATTGTAGCTATCATCAACAGTAAGCCTAAGAAACCGGGTTGGATGATCCCTACAATTTAGGAAGCATTTACAATATTTTTCTACTCATGGACCCACAGTGTGCAAGTCAAGGCTTAGAGAGACCCACGGAATAAGAAAACAAGACACAGAGGGCTGGCCGAGGTCATCTTGTCCCAGAGGCGGTTACTCACACCCAGACTGGCCCAAATAAATACTCCATGAGTCAACATTCAATGAGATGGTGTCAGAGGAGCCCATGAGGGACGCTCAAAGCTTAGTAATGAATGAACACACTGGATTTTTTTAGCACATACCTCACAGACGAGGAAGGAACGAGCAAAGTTCACCACGAGCATTCTAGAAATGTCACACACACACTGGCCACTACAACAAATCATTATGATCTGCCACTTTTGGTCATGATCACAAAGCCAAGAAGAGCAAAGGCACTGAGAATATCTGCAAAGATGGGTTAAAAATAATCAATACAAAAGGGCAGAGGAAAGAATATCTTCCAAGGAGAAACTGAGACTCAGCAAAGGCCATTCCTAATCTGAAATTGTTTTCCCTCAGGCCACCTATTAAACATGTGTCACTCCAGCTGGAGAAAACTAGTATCTGTCATCAAACACATTATATATTTGCCCCACTGCCTCATAGTACTCGATGTGTCCTCCTTTGATTTGTGAAACCAACAACAAAAAAGATTTATCAATTCTTTTTCCCTGGGGAGCAGCCTGCCAGAGAAGTACATTTTTTTTCTATGTGTTTCTCCAGCCCCGCGAGACACATTTATTATAAGGAGACAGATATAAATCTGTTTTGAGCAGACTGAAAGAGTAAATTGGGATGATATTAAACTTCAGAGGAACTGGGTTTTCTTTTAAATACCTCTGGAGCACAGAGTAGGGGGACTTGCTCCAAGTTTTTGCAATTCTACCCTGACCCCACACGTTATCTTCTCCAGACATGTTTATTAACTGGATGACCTCCCTTATGAGAGACACAGAAATATACACACCCAAGGAAAGACACACAGTTACACACATCCACACCAGGAAACGGCATTCCTGACTTGTTGCTACCATTACCTTGTTGGAAAATGTTAGTCAACGCAATCGAGAAATATTTACTAGCAATATGGTGAGCGAGTTAATCTGATGAGAATTATGGGGAAGCCCTAAGAAAATACAAAGCATGTGTCACAATTTCAAGTGACATGGATAGATGAAAGAAATGTGGTATATACTTACAACAGACTATTATGCAGCCATAGAAAGGGAAAGTTCTGACACCTGTTACTACACAGATGAAATGTGAAGACATTATGCTGAGTGAAATAAGTCAGTCACAGAAGGGCAAATACTGTATGATTCCACTAACACGCGGTACATAGAATAGGCAAATTCATAGAGGCATTAAGTAGATTAGAGGTTACCAAGAGCTGGGGGAGGGGGTTCTGGAGAATTATGGGTTAATGGTTAGTTACAGAGTTTCTGCTTGGGATGATGAAGAAGTTTTGCAACTGGATGGTGACGATTGCATGACATTGTGAATGTAATTAATGCCACTGAATTGTACACTTAAAAATGGTTAAAATGGCCAACTGTGAGATCTGTATCTATATCCACATCCACAACATAAGGAGAATAATATACTAAAAACCACTGAATAGTAGACTTTAAATGGGTGAACTGTATGGCCTCTGAATTGTATTTGTACCTCAATAAGATTGTTTAAAAAAAAAAAAAAGATCTCAAATGTCACAAGAAAGCTTCCTGAACATTCCCTCTTCTTTCCCTTTATTCTCTATCACAGCATCATCAGGAGCATAACTGTTTTATTTGAGTACACATTCCTAGTCTACAGCCCATTTTCCCTCTTGCCCGTGGGTGTAAAGACCAAATACAGAGACGCAGGGCCATGGGTGTCTGATTCATTTGACTACCCTGTGCCTGACCAGGAAAGGTGCTGCATACTCATGTATAAATGAGTAAACAAAGTAAACCAGGAGTGAAAACGGCAAGAAAGGGACAAAAATCATAAAAGAGGAAAACGGCCTCTATTACTTGAAAAGAATGAGCACAGAACACCAGTGGTAGAGTATATCATTGAAACATGTACAGTGTGTGACAGGTGAGTCAAGAAAGAGCCCTTCAGAAGACACGAATAGACACTTTTACAAAGAAGACGTACAGAGGGCTAACAGACACACGAAAAGATGCTCAACATCACTCATCATCGGGGAAATGCAAATCAAAAACACAATGAGATACCACCTCACACCTGTCAGAATGGCTAAAAAGAACAACTCAGGAAACAACAGATGTTAGCGAGGATGCGGAGAAAGAGGAACCCTTTTGCACTGTTGGTGGGAACACAGACTGGTGCAGCCGCTCTGGAAAAGTTTGGAGGTTCCTCAAAAAATTAAAAATAGAACTACCCTACAACGCAGCAATGGCACTACTAGGCATTTATCCATGGGATACGGGTGTGCTGTTTCAAAGGGGCACATGCACCCCCATGCTTATAGCAGCACTATCAACAATAGCCAAAGTATGGAAAGAGCCCAAATGGCCATTAACTGTACACACACACACACACACACACACACACACAATGGAATACACCTTGGCAATGAGAAAGAATGAAATCGTGCCATTTGCAACAACGTGGATGGAAGTGGAGTGCATTATACTAAGTGAAATAAGTCAGAGGAAGACAAATATCATATGACTTCACTCACGTGTGGAATTTAAGAAACAAAACAGATGAACATAGGGGAAAGAAAGAAAAATAAGATAAAAACAGGAAGGCAAACCATAAGAGACTCTTAAATCCAGATAACAAACCGAGGGTTGCTGGAGGGGAGGTGGGTGGGGGATGGGCTAAATGGGTGACAGGCATTAAGGAGGCACTTGTTGGGATGAGCACTGGGTGCCAGATGTAAGAGATGAATCACTGGGTCCTACTCCGGAAACCAATACTACGCTGTATGTTAACAAACTTGAATTTAATAAATAAATGTGAAAAAAGTAAGAGAGCTCTTCACACATCTAAGCTCCTGAGTCACCCAAGTCTTCCCACGTCACCACATGCCACACCCACCTGACCCAGAGCCCCCAGTCTGCCCTGGATATGAACAATTCTCAGGAGAAGACCTGACAGGGCACCTGTCTTTGGTTCAAACGTGTTCACAAGTAAAGGAAGTCGACTATGCCACGTGCAAACCTGGAACAGTGGTGACGGGGTTTCAAACAGGGCATGAGAAAATTAGAGGGTCAGCAAACCATGTCCCTGGGAAAGAAGTCTGTTTTTATTTTCCCCAGAAGATTTGTTTGGGGAAAAGCACTTAGACCATGACTGCTGTAAAATGCTCAAGAAAACCACCTATTTGGACGATTTTGTCAACTTCTACAACAGCTAGAAGCAACGGGTCACATCTCTTCCCAGCCTGGACATTCATTCAACCAACGATTTCTTCACCAACCCCTTGTCACCTCCTGAGGCAGCCTTCTCCTTGCTCAGGAGGCCACGCACAGTCTAGTGGGAGGAGCCTGATTCCACCCCCCCCCCCCCCGCCAGCCCACTGTGATACAATGTACAGGTGCAGTGATAAGGGGGGAGGGGTCTCCAGCAAACTTCCAGAAGAAGGGCTTACTACAAAATAATAAATGGGAGTCAACCGTGGGGGCAAGGGGAGGGCTGGAGGCAGACAGCCAGTCAGAAAAGACCCAGACAAGCACTAGCAAAGCACACAGGGCTGGGGGCTCTTCCCCCAGGGGTGCAGATGGTACCATCAACAATTCAGTGGGACTGAAATTGGAAGCTGGAGGGAAAGGAAGCTGAGAAAAGAAAATGTGCAAAAAGCAGCAAGGCCTTGTATGATTTGCTGAGATTCTCGCCCACTGGCAATGGCACGCTCCTGAAGGGTCCTAGGCTGGGGCACTGACCTGACCCTGAGTCCATTTTAGATCCAGCACTCAAGGTGACCTTTCCTTCCATGGTAGGCATTACTATCCCCATGGAACTCAGGCTCAGAGAAGCCAAACAGGCTGGCCCTCACCCTGGGCTGCCTCCCTGCAGCACCCATGCCTTTTCCACCACGCTAAGGAGAATTTATTGAGGGGTTTAGACATGAGCCTAAGGACCGAGATAGGCTAGTAGATGGAGGTGCAGGAATATGGATGTTAAAGACTTATTTCAGAACTTAGGGACATCTGAGAAGGTTGACAGGCAGCATGGAAAGAGTGGAGAAGACAAACAGAAAATGCTAGAGACGCGGGATGGCCAAAGGGCAGCAAGCCAGGGCAGCGAGGCCCCAGCAGATGGAGTCTTCCTAAGAAAGGAGGAGGGGTTATCAGGTTTGGAGACGTGAGGTCGCAACAAGTCACTCTGGGTGGCCTCGGTCCCCTGCAAAGAGGCAGGAAAACTTGAGAACAAGCAGTATGAAAAAGGACTGGAATAACTCATGAGAAAATCTAACAGATAATTAGAGGTAAAAACATGACACAGCGGGGGGAGGCCCAGGTTAGAATTAGAAAGCATGATTTTGCAGAGAACCCAACAGTTTAAATGTTTGAAATCTTTTTGTCAGGTATCAACACATTTTCTTCTACTTACATTATCATTTCTTTTTTTGCATTGAACTTTCGGATATCTGTAACATATTCTGATGTCTGGGGGGAGGCGGTGGTCCGTAACTAGGGATGGCACCTGCTCCCCCAGGGGGTATCTGGAAGCAAGTGGAGCTTGGTGGTCTGTCTCAGTGGGGTGGGCGCTACTGTCTTTGGTGGATGGATGTCAGGGATGCTCAATGTCTGGAGATGCACCAGGCTGTGCTCAGCAAGAAGAATCATCTCGGCCACGGTACCAACAGTGCACACCCCACACTGAGAAACACAGCGTGTTACTTTTTCCCAGTTAGCCCACTATCCCAGGTCACTGTACTGAGTCACACATTCAGTGATACATTTGACAAGTAAGCACTGAGCAACCCTCTGTGCCACGTCCTCTTGGTGGCACTATGAAAACAAGTCAGACACTACTGCTGATGGCCTGTCAGCACAGAGCCTACTTCCGATCCTCTGTCCCCCTCACTCTGCCCCTACCCCACCTACACTCTTCCCAGAATAAATAAACATTTTTTTAAAACATCCATGGGGCACCTGGGTGGCTCAGTCGGTTAAGTGTCCAACTTCCGCTCAGGTCATGATCTTGTAGTTCATGGGTTCGAGTCGCATCAGGCTCTGTGCTGACAGCTCAGAGCCTGGAGCCTGCTTCTGATTCTGTGTGTGTCTCTCTCTCTCCCTGCCCCTCCCCCTGATCGCATGCGCACGCTCTCTCTCTCTCAAAAATAAATAAAGCTTAAAAAAATTTTTTTTAATCTATAGAGAAATGCAATTTAATTAAGCTTTGCAATTCATCAACAACTTTTAAAAAGCAGCCAAGTATGGCTACGGCAGGAGTCTTGCTGGTCCTGATAAGAATTACTTATAATGAACACTTAACTACACATGCAAATATTAAAGCTAAGTGGTTAAACAACATGATCGCGTCTGTGTTGATACAATCCATTTGCTTAGCAAACTCCTTTTTCGTAGATACTGGCTTGAACAAACGCCTACCTACCGCTGTTGGTTGTGACTTGGTACTCCAAATGGACGGAGGTGTCGATGAATGAGGTTTTACTGGGGGTTCTGACCTGCCAGGGGTTCTGGGGCAAGACAACTGCAGGTGCTCATTGTTCTGTTTCTGTCTGACAGACTGTGACTAATTTGTTTCAGATAGCTGCTCAGGACAGCCCCTTGAGAGTCGATACACAGACACTCTAAGCAAAGGGGAGCTGCTGCGCCCCCGTTCATTGCCGGCCTTCCTCCTGAACGTGAACATGGCGTGTCCTACAGCTCTCTGGCCGTGGTTTTTACAGAGACATTAGGGGTGGCCTCCACAGTTCCCTCCAGCTCTATCCGCACTGTATACAATGTATTACCTTACAAAGTCCCTGTGTTTCTAACCTGGGCAAGCGATTTAAACTTGAGGTCTACAAAACAAGCAGGCTTGACTGTGGGCAGCTGCGGATGTCCCCAAAGGGAATAATGGGAGCACCAGGGCTAACCTCAGTATTTGGAAAGGTCTGACAGAAAGCACACATGTACCCACGGTGTGATGGCACAGGCTAAAACGTGTTCACTTTGGACTAGAATTATGTCAACTCAGCAGGCAGTGGCCGTGGTGACAGCTCATGGAGGAGAGCTAGGCCTGTCCTTTACTAATAAAAATATAAAGGAAATGAATTAGCACTTCAAAAACACAGTTTCCTTGTTCCTTGTGATTAAAAGATGATCCTCAAGGTCCCGTGTGTTCTAAAGTTCTATGATTGTTTCACAGGAAGTTATTCATACCAAGAATAACCCATTCTTGGTATAACTTTAATACATAATTAACAGTAACAAATAGCTTTCTCTCTTGGCTTCCCTAGACTTATTTATAGCTTTTCAACTAATTAAAGGCATATTTATTTATAAGGGGTGCCATACTTCCAGAAAGAATTAGATGCCACTGTATATCCTCTAAAGGTAATAAGAAATGGTCTGGATTTGCTCAATTAGCAGCTTCTTCCTCAATTTCTACCTCTTCAAAAAGTGTAAGAACTAAATATTCACTTCTTTCCTTTGATCCTTTTCTTTCCAAAGCACAAGAAAGGTTTTTCAGGTGGCTCCAATGCCATCTCCTGAGTGATGCCCTTGGCCTTGGCATCATCACCAGTAACATCCAGCTCTACTGTGAGGCCTATGCCAGACGAGTAGTTGAGATGATGTATGGGCAACACTTCAAGGTTCAATGCATTACATAATATAGCTTATTCTCATTTCAATTATTCATTTATGAGTATTCATAAATTTGTTAATAAATTAGTAATTTGTTATTACTAACAACAGACTAAGACTTTAAAGTATACGGAGCTTTTTTGCAGGTCAAATTTGTTTTTAAGTTTATTTATTTTTGAGAGAGAGTACACGGGGGAGGGGCAGAGAGAGGGGGTAAAAGAGGATCTCAAGCGGGCTCTGTGCTGTCACCACAGAGCCCGATGCAGGGCTCGAACTCGCGAACCGTAAGATCATGACCTGGGCTGAAATCAGATGCTCAACCAACTGAGCCACCCAAGTGCCCCACAGGTCAAATATTTTTAAATGTACTAATAGTAAGGTTTTCTATAGGAATTGTACAGTGAATCCTTTCGTAACTGAGAAATGAAATCTCTTAGAAAACCAAACCTGAATTCCAGTGTTATGGTTGGTTGTGAATTTAGAGTCATTATATAAGATCTGTTCGTGTAATTATTTTGAGATACAATCTTTTCAAGGGCTCACTATGCCAGGAACTGGGCTAAGAAAGAGCATCAATTATCTCATTTAATCCTCACAAATGAGGTGGGTTCTGTTATCACCGTGCAAGAAAGAGCTTTAGACACAGAGCAGGTACTTGCCCAAGGCCTAGACTCACCAGTAATGGGATAAATGAGGTCCACCTGCACCCGGAATTGGTGTGCTTAGCCGCTGTGCGATTCCACAGGGCAGGTGTGAACACAGGAGGGCAAGCAGACGACAGCCTGTCCCAAGTCACTTGAAAAACAGCCCACCGGGGCGCCTGGGTGGCTCAGTCGGTTAGACGTCCGACTTCAGCCCAGGTCACGATCTCACGGTCCGTGAGTTCGAGCCCCGCGTCGGGCTCTGGGCTGATGGCTCAGAGCCTGGAGCCTGCTTCTGATTCTGTGTCTCCCTCTCTCTCTGCCCCTCCCCCGTTCATGCTCTGTCTCAAAAATAAATAAACGTTAAAAAAAAATTAAAAAAAAAAAAAAAAAAGAAAAACAGCCCACCGCCTGTCACCGTATCTGGTTTCGTGTGCCCACATTGGTATGTGCGGACCATATCATCAGAGATTTTTTTCTTTCTGCCCAGGGTACATTGACACATTTTGTTCTACACTCTTTTTCCGCCAAAACGCAGATCAACATAAACTATTTAAGTAGATAATGCAGGCAAAAACAAGCAAATAAGACAAAAATAAAATAACATAAAACAAAAACCCGTTTCAAGGATATAACCCCGGAGCTGTATTTATGCCATGATGATGAATCCATTCACCCGTATACTGGCTATCTCCACTCTGAGGTCACAAGGCAATTCTGTGTGTTCAGAACTCCTTCCCTTTCTCCCACAGACCTGCTCCTGTTGGTTTTCCCAGTAGAGGGCACCATCTTTGACCCAGCTGTCCAAACATGAGCCCTCTTAGCCCTTCTTTCTTGGATGGTCCCAAATCTAGAATGACCCCAAAGAACCAGATCTGACCTACCTCAGCGCGCCTTCTGTCTGTCCCGTCTTCCCATACCCCTGCCAGTTCCCACACCCTCACCTCTCCCCCAGGTCCCCTCCATGAATCCAAGAGCAATCTAGCTGGCCTCCTTGACAGCTGCCTTAAACTTCCCAACTACAGCACCAAGGTGGGCTTTCAAATGTACAAAAAGGCTCATCATGTTTCCTCTCCAATTCCCTCACCTTGAAGATAAATTCCAAGCTACGAAGTGTGGCATAAAAAGTCCTGGAAACCACAACTCCCTTTCCAGCATCTTCTCCCACCACTGCCCTATTCTTGCCTGAACCCCCAAACACCCTGTGCTCTTTAATCCTCTGGATAGTAGGACCAGAGTGGGGCCATCTGCTAGGAAGCCCTCCCACCCTTGCTTAGCTGGTAAACTCCTCACCATCCCTCAAGCCTCAGACCATGCACCGCCTCCTCCGTGAAGCCTTCCCTGACTCTCCCAGGAAAACTCAGAGACACCTCAACCATGCCCTTCTGAGGCTCATCTCAGGGATGTTCCCTGCCAGCCTTTCCACACTGCAACACAGATTCTTCTCACCAGCAGAAAGTGGGCTCCTTTTCCCTGGGCTGAGGACTGGCTGTCTTTATACCCCCAGGACCCAGCAGCACAGGCCCAGGCATAAAGTAAGGGCTCTGCATTATCTACTGATTAATTAAACATGAATAAAACAACCTATGCGGGAAGGAAAGAAAACCACTGGCTTCATAATTTCTTGAGGTGAGAACCAGTCTTGGAATCTGATTTGAGCTTATAAAACTTTCCCTTAAGGGGAGAGGTGAGGAGAGGAAAGGTATTCTTGGACCGGAGATCTGTCCCAGATGGAGCACAAGAGATTAAATAAGGAACACATACTTCCCGAATGCCTATGTCATACCCTGGGTGAAGGCTGTGAGTCCCTGTCCACTAAAACGCAAAGCCCTCAAGTGGGGATTCCGGAAAGATGAAGTCACATCTTAAAATACACTCTGTTCCTCAGAATATAAGTTTCTCAAAACCACAACAATTACATCTTATGTACTATTTAGTTGGGATTAGTGCTTGTGGGACAAGCGGCTATTAAAAAAGAAAATAGTGTAAGCTTATGTGAAATCAGCGAATAAATGATGGCTCTGAATATAAACTAGGAGGTCGGTGTGGCTTCCAAACTCCAGGCTTCTTCTCTGAGCTCTTTTATCTTCCAGTCACAGAAGCTTCAGTGGAATAATAAAAGAGTAACTCAGATGCTGTTCGCCTCACTTGGCCCTCCGTCTGACTCTCAGACTTCGAGTTCACTGTGCAAACAAGTTCACAGTCAAGTCTAAGTAGCAAAGGCACCTACCAGCATTGGAACATTACCCCTTTCAATGAACCCTAAAGACTCACGAATGAATGCCATCCTGTTAGGGAAAGGCTTTAAAAGACTACTTTGTAAAAATAAAATAAAATAAAATAAAATAAAATAAAATAAAATAAAATACTTCATATTCTGAATGAAAAACCTGCCAACCTACCCATTACCCTGAAATCTGTACTTAAATTTCTAAAGCCATAATATCCATGTGCAAATGACAGATCTTTCCTGACTGATGATGGGGTTACATCCCAAAAAACCCATTCCCAGATGGAAATGTGGTTAAGTTGAAAATGCATTTAATACACTTAACCTACTGATCATCATGGCTTAGCCTGGGCCAGCCTTCAACATGCCCACAACACTCACACCAGCCTCCAGGTGGGCAAAATCCTCTCACACAAAGCCTATCTGATAATAAGGTGTTGACTATTGTCAAGGTCAACACAATGTGTAATGCATCGAGGACTGTCCTGACAGCGAAGAACAACGTGGGTGATGGGGTGCAGAATGGATGTCGCCAGCTGCCTGTGAGCTGCGGCTCACCGTCCCGCATCCGAGAGGGGACCCACCGCATGTCACTAGCCCAGGACAAGATCCAAGTTCAAAATTCCAACTACGGTTTCTACCGAATGCATACCATATTTGCACTATTGTCAAGTTGAAAAATTGTGGGTCAGGGACAGTCTGTACCTTCAGGTGATTCTCATTATCCACAGGAATCGTGTCCTATAAAATCATTGCGCACACTGGGTTTGCAAATACTGAACTATTGCTCCCAGGGGAAATAACAGCATTGGGCTCCTTTGGGCCTCTGGCCACATCACTTTTGTCAACCAATCCATACACAACCTTGTTTTATGTGTGTTTCTGTTTAAAGATGCCCTATTTAATATATATTTCTGGTTCATTAACACGAAACACGATCAACAGCACCATAACTCATGTCTGAACAAGCTTGTCTAGCACATGCCTTTGCTCCTGAAGGCACATCCCAGGCTCCTGTCGTTCAGGAAGACAGCAGGACACCTTAGCAGTGTGCTTGGGGGCCGTTCCCAACAGTAAAATCACTAACAAAAAGCACAAAAATGTGAAAAATACGGCACTAAAGAGACCATGAAAAGGACACTTGTTTACAGTGGGATTAGCTGAAACGAGAAGGCAGCACGTGGCCTTGTTCAACCTCAGCAGGGAACATGTGCATTCAGCGACACAAATTTTTCACCGCTCTGCTCATGGCCCCGAATGACCGCAAAGAGCATCTCAACTCTTGTTTTGGGGGGGTAACAAATACATTTTACTAAGTAGGTGAATTTGAAAATACAGAAGCTGGGGAGCGCCTGGGTGGCTCAGTCGGTTAAGTGTCCGACTTCAGATCAGGTTAGGATCTCATGGTTTGTGGGTTCAAGCCCCATGTCGGGTTCTGTGCTGACAGCTCAGAGCCTGGAACCTGCTTCAGATTCTGTGTCTCCCTCTCACTCTCTGCCCCTCCAGTGCTCACATTCTGTCTCTGTCTCTTAAAAAAAAAAAAAAAAGAATAAACAGTAAAAATGTTTTTAAAAAATTAAAAAAAAATACAATACAGAAATCTGGGAATCACAAGAACTGGTTGTAGTTTATGTACTTTGAAAACATGACCCAGACTAGGTTGGGTGTTGTGGGAGGACCCCACAGAACTAAGCCATGGTGTGCTCTTCTTCTTATGGAGAGAGAGGCTAGAGATGACCTTCATCTCTTATCCTCCAGAATGTACTGGAAGACAACTCCCTCTCTTTCATGCCAGTGAGCCTAGAAGAGACACCTGTATGGTTGGAGAGCATCCCACTTGACCCCTATGCTGATTCCAACACACCACGCAGAAAAGCATGCTCCCTGCCTTCCAAAAAGGAAGGAAATAATACTAGCCACTTGCCATCCTGTGGATGCAAGCGGGATGCCAATGTGACATATAACTCGGAAACAGTTCCCAAAAGTGCAGAACTCTTCTAACAAGTCCTGGTCCCATATACTTATTTGGCTTTATATCGTTTCTTTGTGCTTACATCTGTTAAACCACAAAAACAGGAATGAACTAATGTTGAACTTCTTACTCAGCAATAAGCAATATTCATCCATGGATACAGAAAACAATGACAAAAACATGAAGGGCTGTATGCAATTCGTTAGGAGGCGTGTTTCCAAGCAAATTTTGTATTCTCCCATTAATGTATTTACCTAAATTTGTAGCAGATTTATGCTTTGTTCAAACGTGTAATAGTAATCACCCACAGTAAGTAAATGCAAGAACTTTTTCATGGTTAGGCCCTTAGAGCCTAGGAAATTTAATTTAAATGTATATACGTATTTTTGCAAGGACAAAGATAACACCCAAGGATAACGTTCCATGAGGACAGAATATAAATTCAGAAAAAAGAAAAGAGAATGAAGTAGAAATTCCAATGGTTAAAGAAGAGTCAATTCAAGTACTTTTCAAATGGGTGATGATGGGTATCCAGTGTCTGTGGGATTTAGATTCCACTGGTTATATTTAAAAGAATGATGTAAAGTTTTATTTAAAGATGTCGATATTTACAATAAGCTAGAAATAACATCCTTTGCAGCTCTTAAATTACGATGAAAAATGTTAGCTATCAACGCAGAGTGTGTGAGGGGATAGATGTCTTTACAAAACTATTTTAAGGATGAGGTGAGCCAAAGGCAGAAGACAGGCCAGGCCCCTCCAAGGCAAGCTGACCTTTGAGTCCCAGCCCAATGTGGTGGGGCTTAACATTTTGCAAGAGAAGCTGGAAATCTGGATTTTTCTATGTACAGTTTACCTTTTTTAAAACATGTTGGTTCATAAATTTTTTAAACAGCGTGCAGGTCAAACAAAACACAGCTACAGGCCACATTTTTTTCTACCTTGACTCTGAGCGCTAGCATCTTCTGTCAACTTTTCCACACGGTGATAGGAGAGCCACTCATTCAAAAACACACTCACTGAACACCTCCTGGTGTTCCAGACACTATCCTGGGTCCTGGGGACACAGAGATGGCTGAAACACAACAGTGCCCTCAAGGAAGATGAATGATAGATAGATAACATTTTGCAATCCCATCTGTTACATTCTGTGCTAGTTAGATCCGAGGTGCTGTGGCCATGGAACCTTGGCTTCGGTGGGTCAGGAATGCGTGGTTTGTTTGGGAAAGCTTCGTGGGGGAGGACGAGGCAGGACCAGATGCATCCTGAAGAATAACCAGCATCCTGAATAACCATGCCGGTGACTGAAGCAAGGCTACCTGGGGAAGGCTCCTTGGAAGATGGCCAACAAGGCAGATAGGAGCACACATCAGAGCAGGATGTCTGACTGCAAAGAACACCCACAGGGAGACAAAAACCAGCCCCACTCCTCATTTTCAGTTCCTCTCTTAAAAACAGGCACATGATGGAAATAAACCATTGAGACAAGATCCAAAAATAATCTTAACTGGGCATAAAAGCTCATATAAAAATTCTTCTCTTAATCACTTCTGGAAGGCAGCTGAAAGGTGCGTACACCCAAACTCGGCTTGCGCAGCAATCAACTTAATCTGTTTCTTTGAAAGATTAATTAAAACTGAGATTACCGATGGCGGCAGATGAGCTGGGTCAGCCGACGGGGCACGGTTAAGAGGAGAGAGAAATTGTCTTAAGATCACACAAACACAGCTGCAGGCCAAACGCGGAGATATGACGGAAAACCTGCTTCTTCCCGCGCCCTGTAATTCCATTCCTGGGGATGACGCTAGAGTTAAAAGCCCAAATCCCAGGAACAGCAGGCAGCGGGACTCCAATGTGCCAAGCAAGCAGCCCGGCCTGTGGGGAGCCTAAGGAGGCCTTGAACTTCTGAGTCAAGTCAGCAACAGCTGCAGAAGACCAGGCCCAGCCCAGAGGGACCAGCCAAGGGAGCAAGGAGCATGAACACAACTGCTGCTCAGAACTCCAGCAAGTTTTCAAGGGCTCGTTTGACACAATGTCAAGGATCTGCTCAAGTCAGGCCTTGATGAGAAGCAGAGGTGATTAGAAACCACCAAAACCGTGAGAAGACACCATCCACATAGCCCTTCCCCCACAGGGAGCCTCTCAGAAAAGGTGTTTTCTCCGATGGAGAAGCTGCTCTTATTTTTCCCCCACTGGCAGCAGAGAAGGAGACAAAGCAGGAGATGCTTATAGAAATCCTGGTTTGGGGACCTAGGATTTGAAAACCCTGTCATTGGATGTGAGCTTTGACACTGAAGGCCCTCGGTTCCAGCGGGGGCCTTCTCTGTCTTTTCCTCTGCAGGGCTCTCTGTGCTATCCAGCCGCATCCTCGTCACCACGGCAACACCCGCGCTCGCTGCCACCATGACTGAGCAGATGACACTTTGTGGCACCCTCAAGGGCCACCATGACTGGGTGACTCAGATGGCCACCACTCCCCAGTTCCTGGACATGATACTGTCCACCTCTTGAGAAAAGACCATCATCAAGTGGGCAGGGATAAGTCCAACGATGGCACCCCACAGCATGCTCTTCGGGGTCACTCCTGCTCTGTCAGTGATGTGGTCATCTCCTCAGGTGGCCAGTTTGCCCTCTCAGGCTCCTGGGACGGAGTGCTCTGTCTTTGGGATCTCACAATGGGTACCACCACACGCAGATCCACAGGACATACCAAGGATGTGCTGAGCATGGCTTTCTCCTCCCACAACCACCAAATTGTCTCTGGCTCCTGACATAAAACCATCAAGCTGCGGAAGACCCTGAGTGTATGCAACTACACTGTCCAGGAAGAGAGCCATTGTGTCTTCTTGTCACCCAATAGCAGCAATCCCATCACTGTCTCCTATGGCTGAGACAAGTTGGTCAAGGTATGGAACCTGGCAAACTACAAGCTGAAGACCAAGCCACACGGGCTACCTGAACACGGTGACTGTCTCTCCAGATGGATCCCTCTGTGCTTCCGGAGGGGACGATGGCCAGGCCATGCTGTGGACCTACAAAGGCAGGCACCTTCGTATACTAGATGGTGGGGTCATCATCAGTGCCCTAACTGATACTGGCTCTGTGCTGCCACGCGCCCCAGCCTCCAGATCTGGGACTTGGAAGGCAAGGTCACTGTAGATGAACTGAAGCAGGAAGTTATCAGTACCAGCAGCAAGGCACAGCCACCCCAGTGTACCTCTCTGGCCTGGTCTGCTGATGGCCCGACGCTGTTTGCTGGCTACACGCACAACCCGGTGCTAGCTGATGGTAGGTGACCATCAGCACCCGCTAGAAATACACGGCAGAGTTTTAGAAAGAAAATATTGGTTTGCCGAAGGAAGGAAGGAAGGAAGGAAGGAAGGAAGGAAGGAAGGAAGGAAGGAAAAGGAAAATCCTCCATAGCCCTCACCAGAAAAATAATAACTTGGGCAATAGTTCCCAAAGTTCTTAAACCCACAGGAGGAACAGAGGAAGACGATGAAGACAGAGTCAGAATGAGGGGACAGCAGCAGTGGAGGAGGAGCGCCTGGAGAGGCAGAGCCCCTGGGGCTGTGGTGCTGGCCTCCTGCATCCTCTGGGGCTGTAGATCAAAGTCCACTGGGGCCTCCATCTAAGGAGCCTGGAAGGCGGGCTCTTTAGTGAGCCCTCCCCAAATGCAACAGAACATTCCCGACTGCACCTGACACGGAGCCCTGGACTCCAGCCCAGTCCTGATGGCCCCTGCCAGCCACTGGCCCTCCCCGCATCTTTCTCCCCACGTGTGCGCAGAGGAGGCGGGGCCAGAATTTCATGAGCAGATAGTCTCTTCCATCATCCTCTCTCGAACAAGTTCTCCTTCTCCTGGGTCAGCAATTCCCATCCAATTTTGTGTAAAAGCCCTCATGACAAATCTCATTCTAGATGCTTCTAATGTGTGGATTACGTATCCAATGGAAACGTAACCATTTTAGGAAGGGAAGAGAGTCAGGATTCAGGGAGAGACACTAAAATCTGAATTCTCAAATGTACCAGTAACACCAAAGTAGTGGTTAAGAGAACAGATCCTAGAGCCAGCCTTGATGGTCTCATGTGTAAAATGGGAATAATCATCATAGCCTACCTTATGGGGTAGTCATGAAGAGTAAACATGTGAGCTATAAAGCAGTTAGAACACAAATGTGACACAAAGCATTGTGTTTAAATAAAACTCTATAACCATTGTATGTACCATCAAGAAGTAACCCCCAGTTACACCCAAGTCAGACTGGAGGGGCACTGTGCTATAGCCAATGGGAAGCTTGCCCGAGGCAATGCCAACACGAGCCTCGCTTCTCCCACCTCCCAGGTGAGACCGCCACTAGGCACCAAGGAGGCTCCCCCACCCCACCCCCTGCTCTGCTCCCACCACCACACGAGCTCAGCCCTCCCGTGGGGACCATCACACCAACCTCCCAGCTCTCCTCCCAAGAGCTCTTTTCCCCAATCCCCCCACCCAAGACACTGAGGTTGGCTTCTAATATTCTAACTTTAGATTATACTCCAGTAGCTTATATCATCAGCTAAAATTAAAAACACTTTTTCCTGGCCTTCAAAACTCATCATGATCTGGGGCACCTGGGTGGTTCAGTTGGTTAAGCCACTGACTCTTGACTTCAGCTCAGGTCATGATCTCACAATTAATGGGAATGAGCTCCTCATCAGCTCCATACTGACAGTGCAGAACCTGCTTGGGATTCTCTCTCTCTGCCCCTCCCCTACTTGTGCTTGTTCTCTCTCTCAAAATAAAATAAATAAACCTTTTAAAAAAAAAAACTAATCGTGATCTGACCCCTTACCTACCTTTAAGGTTTGTTTGTTGTGTTTTTTTTTTAATTTTTTAGTGTTTATTTATTCTTGAGAGAGGGAGAGCAAGTGAGCAGGGAAGGGGCAGAAAGAGAGAAAGACAGAGGATCCAAAGTGGGCTCTGTGCTGACAGCAGAGAGCCCCATGCAGGGCTCGAACCCACAGTGAGGTCATGACCTGAGGTAAGTCGGATGCCCAACCAACTGAGCCACCCGGGCACCCCTCCTTTACCCACCTCTGTAACCTTATTTCCTACTGGCTCCTTCTTGTATCCTTCATGACCAGCAAACTGAACCCCACCCTTGACATCCACCCTGCCATCTCCCTCCGCAATGCCTTCGGCCTGACATGTTCATCTGGCCTGTGGTTACCACTTCCCAAGTTGGACATCCCCCCATGCTTCAAGGTTGGGCTCATGTTCTAACATTTCCACCATGTCTCCCCAGCCAGGCAAAATTACTATCTCTACTTCTGAACTCAAAGAACATTCATCTCTGCCCAGGGAAGGCAGAGGACTGTCTGGTCAGGAAAGGGAGTCTCAGCTCTGCCATGCACTGGCTGAATGTCTCTGGGTCAGAAAATTAAGATCTCTGAACCTATCTCACTGTGGTTATACAGATAAATGGGGATAATATATGCAAAAGGCTTGGATCAAGTTCTCTTTATCTGCCCTCTCTCATGGAATTTATTACTTCTCTAAATTTTATTAGAGTTATTAGGCTGGTAAGTTTTCTTCTTCATGACACTGTAAATTCCTTAAGTGCATATTTTTGTGTTTCTCAAAGAACCTAGCACAAGGCCTTACACTTAGTAAGAGCTAAATTGACAATTTATCAAATGAAGAAAGAGAAGGACAGGATATTTTATACTTACTGTTTATATTATTTTTAATCATTCCTCATTTTCACTTATATTGTTAATGACAGTAACTATCCCATAAATTTCATACAGGTATCCAGATGGTTCTGAGGGGAAAACTGGATTCTGAGTCCTCAATGATTCAATTCCACTCACTCAAGTTTATCTATTTTCTACTGGTCCCTTCATGTACCTTACTACCAGGAAACACTGTACTCAACACTATGTGACCTATAGAAAGATAAGTCCTCTTCCCAAATTTCCCCACTGGCATTGTAAGGACGTTTTAACAGGCCTTATAAATTTAACCAACTGGGTTGTTTTGTTTTTCTTCAAAAAAAAAAAAAAATTTGAAAATCAACATCCTGAAAAGGAATATTTTATTCATGCCAGTTTAAGTAGTGACAGGAAAATATTCAGTACTCAAAATGGAATGAAAAGAAAAAAAAAAAAAAAAAAAAAAACGGTCAGCATGAATTTCCAAAAGCATCTGGAAAATTGGCAAAAGATTTAAGAATGTAAAAAGCAACCGGCGATCCCAGCTGGGGTGAAGTTGCCTTCATATTATATGGAATACCAACCATAAGACAGCTTTGGGAATTTCCAAAGACAGTACTCTGGAAAGCTCCTTTACACAGTGATTCCCACTTAATCCAAAGAAAGCACACTGCAACTTGTCCCTGGCACCCCAACAGGATTTAAAGTATTCAACTTTGTATGGAGAACAACATGAATCCAGGTAGAAATCTGACTTAAAACGGAAGGTAAATATTCCCCCTTATATTCCTACATATACCACGACCAGAGAAAAGGGTCTCCTCTCTCTTAGCAGAAGAGAGTGGGAGCTCGACACATCAGCTCTAGAGCTGGCCAAAACTGAACTTGAACCCCACACACCCCCATTCAGTGGCACACTTTGAGTACATTAGTGACCCCAAACTGAATGCCATCAATGTGACTCACAAAGTCAAGATAAAGTACAGACAGTATTCCGTATTTCATGCACAATGGACCTGACATAGTGGGCCAGAAGGATCGGAATGGAGAAGGATCTGAATGTGGTGGGCCAGAAGGATACCCCTGTGGGGATAAATGGACCTGTATCTTAGACCAAGATCAGCAACTCATTAAGTGTGTGGCCTTGGGCAAGTCCCTCCAACCCTCTGGGCTTCTAGGTCCTAATGTGTCACTTTCACATCAGACTCGATGCTCCAGCTCTGGTAACACCAGCATAAAAGAACTGAGAGAAGGAAAACAGTTTCAGAAACGCCCCCAGAGGCCATTCTGTGACCTGGCTTTGCTCTCTTATATGGATTTTGCTCTTGCCTCTTGGGTCCCAATGTGTCCCTAACTAGTTATATGGGGCTGAGCAACATGCTTAACCCTTCTCTGCTAGGTTTTTTTGTTTGGTTGGTTGGTTTTTTTGTCTCTGTAAAACATGAGGATAATCTGTATATATCCAAGTCCTTCTAGTTCTAGCATTCCACCTATCAGAGGAATTTCTTCCACTAGGGAGTAAATAAATCAGAGACTGAACCACTTTATAGTGTGTCAGCCCCTTGGTGCAAATCGCCAGCAAAAGGACGACAAAAATTCTGCATCAGCTTTGAAAATGAACAGACCACACAGAACAAGTGCTTTACAAAAGGTCAAGTATAGGATAAACATTACAAATTCATTCCTTCAGAGCAGCCAGAGCAGTGGATTGGTCACACTCATGACTCAAAAGGAAATTCCATCCAGGACCACCAGCCACCTCCCAAAGTTAGTCACCCTGCACAGCGGGGGCCAGGAAGGGGGGTGGGGGGGAGGGCATCCCATGGCCAGCACAAAAATGACCTATAGGGAAAGTGACCTTTTCACTGGGGCTCTGGGAGATCTACTAAAGGTACTTACACTGAATTCACCCCCACTCCCTTGGTTGAAATCCATATGGAAGTCACCAAAAAAAACCAAAAAACAAAAAACAAATCAGAAGACCATAGGTGACAATCCAAAGCCACAGATTTTGTGACCACTTTGTTCTCAGCCTCTTCCCCAAGAAGGAAGGGGCTTCAGACCGGTAACAGTTGACAAGGACACCAGGGTCAAGAGAGACCGTTTCCTTATAAATAAAATTTTCAAACTCACGGACATTAACACTCACCCGAAATAACTGGACAAGAGCCAGCCAGGAAAGGGCACGTTACTAAAACTGGCCCTCCGGCCTCCAAGAGGCTCAGCAGAATTATTCTTGCTGTGAGGAGAGGAGGAAGGAAGGGCTGGTTATATTGTGCCAACGTGCCGGGAGGCACATAACTAGGTCACGTTCCCACTCGGGCCTGCCTGCTGCAGGCGGGCATCTCGGTGGTGGCCGGTCCCACACCCCCTCTCATGCCCAGCATCTCTCAAGAGGCCTGAGGGAGGCACCTCTGGCCACACCCCCCACAGGGAGCAGGGCCGGGATGTTTCCACAGCACATGACATCCGAAGGAGCCTGTCCCAAGAGCAGTGGTCTAGCACACATCCTGGGCTTGCAACGGCATGAAATACACACCCACAACGCACTACAACAGCCTCCCGTCCACCCAAACCCTTCAACTCACTCGAGACCACACACAGTCCTTATCTCAGGAGCTGGTGCAGGGAGTCACCCAGAACCTGGACAACAAGCCCCTTGTCTAACCCGACGTGCCTGCGTCTTCCAGGTCCTGTGGAGTGAAACCCTCTCCAGGGCGGTACAGGTGCATCTCCGGCAGCTCCCTGGGATGTAAATCATGTAGCTTTAAGGAAAATATCCTTCACATCTGTAATCGCAAGCCTTACCTTTCTCCAAGGCTCAGAAAGCATTTTCCTCCAAACACAGAGCTTGTAGAACAACGTGATGTGATTCGGGAGCTTAGTATCACACTCACACTCATGCCATATCTCGAGACTTCCTCGGGCGGTGATGCTTTTCTTTTCAGAGCAGACAAACCTCCACGTTGGCACAGTTTATCTGAAAAACTGTTGGAGCCTCTAGCCCCAGGCGATCACAGAGCTGTTTATGAATACCTCGGGGGACTCACAACTGTGTCTTTTTTACAATTTGTTAATTTAAGAGGCACATTAGAGGAGAGGTGCTCTTAGCCAATCGGAAGCTCTCCTTGTACCTGTCTCTTAACAGCACACAACAGAGACACCAATACTGAGAGCGCCAAAGCATGTCCTGGGGACAGCAGGCACACCAGCACATTCCAGGGCTTGCTTCTTCTCTGCTTTTAACCAGTTTTACTTGATGCCATTTACTTGCACGCATAGGATTTAGAAGCTGGAGTCTGAGGGGAAAAGCTGAAGGCAAGAAAACCGTGAGTTCGAGGCTAACTCAGGTAAAATTCTACAGATACAAAGGCTTAGAAGTCTCTTCCTCCCAAAGCAGAGGGAAAAAACCACCCAGTGCCCCAAAACAGTCTCCCAAAATATCCCTGAAGGAGCCACTGGATACAGACATCACCGGAGAGTGGACATCTCCTGAGAATCACCGCTCTAGGTATCGCCTGAAGCCACACACAGAACACTAGCTGCACAAGAGATGCTAAGTGGCAGGTGCCTGTATCAGGGGAGAAACATCTGAGGTTTCTTCCCTGCCCCAAGAGGCTCCATTTCCTCGCTGTTTACTCATGAGAGCAACTTGCTACAGGAGGCAGGGGTGGGGGGAGGGCAAGGCAAGGGAAACAGAAGTATTATGGCCCAATTTTTAGAAATGAGTAAAATCTTTCAGAACATTCCAAAACATGCAGCTACTATTAATTGAGCAATTACTATGACATGGTAAGATACATACATATAACTTTTAGTAACAGCTTACAATGTCTAACATACATATTTTTAAGCTCTCAGTGAAAGTTCACTATTTTATATTACGTATACGTGTGTGTATCAAAGCAAAGAAGAACGTCATCATTCTGAGAATAGTCGCAATTGTGAAATAAAGTAGGTGAAGGTCAGGTTATCTTCTTAGTTCCTTATTATTTTATTAAAGTATTAAACCAGTCCATTGTAAACTGTACATAAAACTTCTTTTTCTGATCACTAATCAGAAATGACCAGCATTACAAAAGTCTAGGAAATACAGCAAGGCAAAAAGGAGAACATTAAAGTTATCTGTCATTTCAACGCCCAAGAGGTGACGACTCTCACTATAATTGATGTACATACTTCCAGCCCTCTGCCTATGCATATAATTACAGATGTTCCTCCACCAAATTGGGATCATGTCATTTGATAACTTATTTTTCACAATAAATGGTTTATCATTTATCCATGCCCTAAGATAATATCCTGCATCATGAGTCATAGACTATGGAGTGTCACATTCTCCTGATGTGCTGTATTTTATAAATATTATTAACTGAGTTGTTTCCAACTGTCAATTACTATAGTAAATACTAGTAGATGGATAGAGAGATAAACAGGTTTCATTTTCTTCACAAAAGCTTCATGGAGATATAATTCACAATTCACTGGTTTAAAGTGTACAACTCAGGGTGCCTGGATGGCTCAGTCGGTTAAGCATCTAACTCTTGATTTTGGCTCAGGTCATGATCTCACAGTTCATGAGATCGAGCCCTGCATGGAGTCTGCTTAGAATTTTCTTTCTTTCTTTCTCTCTCTCTTTCTCTCCCCAAATAAACTATAAAAAATAATAAAGTACATTTGGTGGTTTTAGTATATTCATAGAACTGTGCAACAATCGCCATAATCAATTTTAGGACATTTTCATCATCCCCACCCCCCAAAACAACCCAGTACCCTTTTAGCAGCCACTTTCCACTTCCCCTCAAGCCCTTCCCCCCTTGCCCGAGGCAGCCACTAATCTGCTTTCCGTCTCCACAGATGTGTCTGTTGTGGAAATTTCACAGGAAGGCAATAACACACTACCTGGCTTTTGGTAATTTATCCTAATGTTTTCAAGGCTCAACCATACTGCAGCACGTATCAGTACTCCATTCCTTCTTATGGCTACATATTACACCACTGTTTGGATAGCCTACGTTCTGTTTATATACTCATCAGTTGATGAACGTTTAGGTCTTTTCCTCTTTTTGGCTAATATGAATAAGGCTGCCCTGAATAGCCACGTACAAGGTGTGGACACACACTGGCAGTTCTCCTGGGGATACACCTAGGAGGAGAATTGCCCGCTCATATGGTAACTGCATTTTAACCTTTTAAGGAACTGCTCACTGTGGCTCTGATATGCATTTCCACGTTGGCCAACAACTGAGCATCTTTTCGAGTGCTTATCTGGCACGCGTTTATCTTCTTTGGAGAAATGTGTATTCGGAGTCCTTGTCTATGTTCACTTGGATTATATTTTAATTGCTGAGCGGTGTTTTAAAACCTATTTGAGATTAGTTCCTGACCAGCTCTACAAAAAAAAAAAAAAAAAAATTTCCTCTTCTATGGATGGTCTTTTCATTGTCTTGACGGTATCCTTTGAAGCACGAAACTTTTTGGTTTTGACGAAGTATTAATTTACCTGTTTTTGTTGTTGTTGCTTCTGCTTTTGGTGTCCTATTTAGGAAACACTTCTTACTCCAAATAATGAAGATGTACACCTATGTTTTCAGTGTTTTATAGTTTTAGTTCTGGTAGGTCATGGATCCACCTTCAGTTAATTTTTGTATGTGACATATATGAGCTAACAGCCCAAATTCATTATGTTGGATATCCAGTTGTCCCAGCATCATTTATTAAAAAGACGAGGGGCGCCTGGGTGGCGCAGTCGGTTAAGCGTCCGACTTCAGCCAGGTCATGATCTCGCGGTCCATGAGTTCGAGCCCCGCGTCAGGCTCTGAGCCCCGCGTCAGGCTCTGGGCTGATGGCTCGGAGCCTGGAGCCTGTTTCCGATTCTGTGTCTCCCTCTCTCTCTGCCCCTCCCCCGTTCATGCTCTGTCTCTCTCTGTCCCAAAAGTAAATAAAAAACGTTGAAAAAAAAATTTTTTTTTTAAATAAAAAGACGCTTCTTTCCCCCATTACACTGTCTTAGTATCCGTGTCAAAAGTCAGTAGACCATAAATGTAAGGGTTTCTTTCTAGACTCTCAATTGTAGTCCACTGATCTATATATGTCTGCTTTTATGCCAGCACCACACTGTCTGGATTACTGTAGACTTGTAATAAGTTTTGAAATCAAGAAGTGTGATTTCTCTGGGGCACCTGGGTGACTCAGTCAGGTGAGCGTCCGTCTTTGGCTCAGGTCATGATCTCACAATTCGTGGGTTCGAGTCCCGCATCGGGCTCTGTGCTGATAGCTCAGAGCCTGGAGCCTGGAGCCTGGAGCCTGGAGCCTGCTTCGGATTCTGTGTCTCCCTCTCTCTCTGCCCCTCCCCCACTCATGCTCTGTCTCTCTCTCCCCAAAGAATGAATAAACATTTAAAAATATATAAAAAAAAAAAATAAAAAGAAGTGTGATTTCTCCATCTTTGTTCTTTTTTTAGGACTGTTTTGGGGTCCTCTGCATTTCCATATGAACTTTAAGACCAGCTTGTCAATGTTTGCAAAAAGGGCTGCTGGGATTTTGATAGCTACTATGTTGACTCTGTAGATATACTTAGGGGCTTTGCTATCTTGACCCTATTAAGTCTCCCAATCCATTAATACAGGATGCCTTTTTTTTTTTAACACTTTTTTTTAAGGTTTATTTATTTTGGGAGAGAGGGATGGGGAGGGAAGGGCAGAGAGAGGGGAAGAGAGAATCCCAACAGCTCCAAGCCTAATGTGGGGCTTGAACTCACCAATCGTGAGATCATGACCTGAGCCAAAACCAAGAGTCAGAGGCTTAACCCACCTGAGCCACCCAGGCCAGGCGCCCCAAGATATCTTTCCATCTATCTAGGACTTCATTAATTTCTTCCAGTGATATTTTGTAATTTACACTGAAGAAGTCTCGTACTTCTCTGGTAAATTTATTCCACCTTTATTATTTTTTGATGCTATTATAAGCTGAATTGTTTTGTTAATTTTGTTATCGGATGGTTCATTGCCAGAATATATGAATACATATCCAATTGATTTTGCATAACATTTATTTAATTCTGTATCCTATAGCTTTGACGAACTCATATTAGGACTAATAGATTTTTACTGGAGATTTTAGTGGAGTTTAGGATTTTCTCTCTATAAGATCAGGTCATCTGCAAATAGAGACATATTACTTCTTATTGCTTTACAATCTGGGGGCCTTTTTTTTTTTTGTGCCCAACTGTCCAGGCCAGCACCTCCAGTACAATGTTCAACAGAAGTAGTGAGAGCAGACATCTTGCCCTGGTCCTGATCTGAGGAGAAAGCATGCATTCTTTCAATATTCAGTAGGATGTTAGCTCTGGAAGTAGAATTCCTAACTGTAATTTTTGTGGGAAGGTAAAAAAGGTTACTTTAGCATTCTGACCATTCACAAAAGTCCTAAGTATGCCTGTTTCCCAATGCACGGTTTCCTCAATATTTACTTCCCTAAGAGAATTTCCACACTCTTTGCACTTATAATAAGTCGTAAAGGGACAGGGATATGTTAAAGAACACCTCAGGTGACCGCAGTTCAAGAAGACTTGAAAGGGACAGGTTTAATGAAATCCAAAGCCTGTGTCTGGTGAAATAAACACCTGCTAATGTAAAGCCCAAGCAGGGGACGTTACGTTAAAGGCAATTTGACATTTCCCTGGGTTGTCAGTCAATTCACTGCAGAAAGGAAGCTTCATTCTGAGCCCGTCCTGAAATTCTGTGTCAGTTTACCTGTTAGAATGTTCCCTGAATTCTCATTGCCCTACCACCAAAATTAGTTCTGCCACAAACACTCTTCACAGCGCCTAAAAAAAAAAAAACACATTTGGGAAAATCTATTCTAATTGTATTTAAATCTGTAAATCCTAGAACAAAGGGGATTTGACAGTTACTTAATTTGATTAGTCACACCAAATACTTCAGATCAAAAACTACACCCTGAAACCTGGATTATCCGGTTTGACCCCTAAACAAATTATATTAGAGCAACATCTTGGATAGCTGGGATACATATTCAGAAGTATAGGGGGGGAAATCTGGACTTGAAAAGACATGGCTTCAAATTCCAGATCTTTCTATTCCTAGCTGTGCATCTTTGGGCAAGTTACTTATCCTCTCTGTGCCAACTGCTAAAAATTTTTATTTTTTTTATTGTTTTTTTAGTATTTATTTTTGAGAGAGAGAGAGACAGAGAGACAAAGAGACAGAGCACGAGCAGGTGAGGGGCAGAGAGAGAAGGAGACACATAATTTGAAGCAGGCTCCAGGCTCTGAGCTGTCAGCACAGAGCCTGATGCGGGGCCTGAACCCACAAACCATGAGATCATGACCTGAGCCAAAATGGGATGCTAAACCGACTGAGCCACCCAGGTGCCCAACTGCTAAAAATTTTTAGAGGATAAAAGCTTCTACACTCCAAGGATGTTGTGAAGATTATACGACACAGTATTCATAAAGTGCCTAGAACACAGTAGGTGCTGTTACCACTAAGAACAGAAATATTTCTTAACTCAAGCGTTCAGGAAATGGGGATGTCCGATCCATTACAATTTCTGATTTTCAAACTTTGGTGGCTGAAAATCCTTCGAAACACTATTCGTATTTTTTGCATCTATATGATGATAAGACAGTTCCATCTTCCATTTCATTTCTGGGTATTTCATAGGCGAGATCCCACGTAAGGTACCGAAAGGCCTGTCAGGCTCATCCACAAGTAGTTTATAACCTGGAATAAGTGTGCCACGAACCATAAGGATTCACGTATGTTACGATGACACAGTATCGCAGGGACAGACGGTACAGGAGTTTGGGCTGACCACACAACGAGGGACTCAGCGCATGTTCTAAAACATGCTTTTCGCTAATAAATTCCAGGTAAGAGCTAAGGCAACTGCTGTTTGCCTGTTTTCCTTTAAAGGGTAGCGGAAGAAAAAAAGCCAATGTACGGCAAGCTTTACCTCGTATCCCCAAGTCCCCGGAAAGGCCACGTCTGCGCTCTGAAAAACTCGTCAGCAATGGCACGGCCAAACTCCTCGTTCCTCCCATTTCAGCATGCTCCTGACACAGGCTAATTGGCACATCTGAAATCGTCCGATTCACATGATGATGAAAACTGCCCAACGCCGTGAAGGTGAACTCGGGCCAGTTCTGCGTGTGCGCCACACCACAGCCTTGCGATCGGACTGTGATTCTAATCAACCCTGAGAGGTCGGCTCCGTCCTCTGAAAGCTGGACAATGAGCCTCAAGACAATAGATTTTCCTCACTGTGAAAACTGGATCCACCTGAAACAAGTTCCTGTCTCAGAAAGGTTAGCACATTGGCAAGCAGGGGAAACCCAAGGGAGTGGAGGTCTAGCTGCTACATAGCAGAGGAGAGGAGCTCCTCCCAGATACCGGTGGGTGCTCCCCCCATAGCTGAGGCTGGACGCCTCCCATGCCCAGGTGCTGGGCTTGGCTGAGCCACTGGCTTTCCAGAAGGCAACACAAAACTTAATTAAGCAGTATCAAGTATCTATTATATGCATAAAACATGCACACGCTCACAGGGCTGTCTGGAAAGCTCATCGAGCAATGACAGAAATCAATCCAACAAAAATTTAGCAGACGGGCTTCTACACTTGGTCTCCCGAAACAAAAGCAGCCCCCTGAGGCAGGAGAGCCAGGCTGCTGGCACCGAGGGACAAAGGCCACGTGGTAATAAGGCCCGCTCCCCTGTGTCCTGTAGCTCTGGACAGTAATGGCTCACGGTGAC
Source organism: Panthera onca (assembly GCF_046562875.1). Taxonomy (NCBI): domain Eukaryota; kingdom Metazoa; phylum Chordata; class Mammalia; order Carnivora; family Felidae; genus Panthera; species Panthera onca. Next base: position 11,298,481 of record NC_138345.1, on the reverse strand, counting down.
TGAGCGCTTACTCTGAGGGAGGGCTGTGCTAAGAACTTCACCTCTTGTCAGTTCACTCAGTTCTCACAACAGCTGAGACAGGGTCTCCAGACTACCACACTCCTAGGCCTCCCTGAGAGCCTGATAAGCAATCAAAAGTAGGACAAGAAGAAGGAAGGTCTCAGTTATGTTTATTCATTTGGAAAGAGAGCCTACATGCATTTCTGTCCCTGAAGATGTTGAGCCTTTGTGGGGTTTTTTTTAAATTTTTTAAATGTTTATCTTTCAGAGAGACAGAGCACGAGCAGGGGAGGGGCGGGGAGGACACGAATCTGAAATAGGCTCCAGGCTCTGAGCTGCCAGCACAGAGCCCCACACGGGGCTCCAACTCATGAGCTGTGACATCATGACCTGAGCCGATGCTTAGATGCTTAGATGCTTAACCGACTAAGCCACCCAGGTGCCCCAAGGTTGAGCATCTGTGATCCCAGAGCCATCATGGAAAGAGGCCTCTGCACACAAAAACTCTGTTTACACTGAATCTGCCACCTTTTGCCGTGTGGCCCTGGGGAAGGCCCCCAACCATCCAGGGCCTCTGTTTTCTCAACCCGATCAAAGAACAAGATGTTCTTCACAAGGCCCTCTCCAGAGCCAACATTCTGAACCTTGAAAATCCAAAACGTCCCTACATCTGCTCAAAGGCCACGTGAAGACTGTGTGATACAGACTCGGGCTGAGCCTGGTTACCAGAGGAACCTGACAAATGACATGTTTCATCAAAAACAAAACAAAACAAAAAAAAAAAAAAAAAACACACCACAACCACGGCATGTTTTTCACTTCTTCCTACTACCCATTTAAGAAATGCTACCCAGGATTTCCCCTAGAAAGATGCAGGATTGGGGCACCTGGGTGACTCAGTCAGTCAGTCAGCACCCAACCGCGGCTCAGGTCATGATCTCACAGTTCGTGGGTTCAAGCCCCGCGTCAGGCTCTGTGCTGGCAGCTCAGAGCCCGGAGCCTGCTTCGGATTCTGTGTCTCTCTGTCCCTCCACCGCTCACGTGCTCTGTCTCTCTCTCTCAAAATAAATAAATAAACATTAAAAATTTAAAGAAAGAGAGATGCAGGATTTTCTCACATTTGTCCAACTCTGGTTCCAAGCACACCAGGGAGAGGGCAGCATTAATTCTGTGGCTTCATGAGGTGCTGGGCCCATTGTTGGTGTTCCGTGTATGTACAAAAGTGACCTCCTTTGCACAACTGTTTTGAAGGTACAGCTAGTTCTTTTCACTTCCCCCTCCTTTTTATTACCCTAAAGTCTAAAGAAAAGATGAAGGCCTTCAATTAAATCAAAATGGAAGAAATACATAAAATGCACCTGTGACTTCACAAGGCACTTACCTTTAATTGTTTTCACCTGAACCTCAAACCGCTCATTTTCAACCAAAAGAAATGGGCAAATGACCAGCTGGTTGATTATATCGTTACCAAATACATGAGCCTTACCTTAGCTAAGAAATGCTCTTTAAAAATGCGCTGATTTCGATGCACCATGATAAAAGTCAATCCATTTTATGAAAGCAATAATCGCATGAAAAGCCAAAGTGCCATTATGTTATCTGCTTCATAAAAGGAAGGATTCTTCAGGCTTTCTGTTGTCAAACTGAATAGTTATGACATAAAATGGGCCACAAGTGTGACTGAAGCTTCGCAGCATTACAAACGCCGATCTCACACTTGAAACCATGTATCGGCTTAACTGGCAGCTGGAACAGCGTTACAATATGTGCTCTGCTGGTCTCGGGGGTGAGGAGAAAAGGGTTTCACCTGATCTGAGATGAGACCTGCCTCCTCACCACCCTGCTCCCAACCCACCCCCACTTACAGTTGCTCAGGCCAAACACTCACTTGCTCCCATTTGGACCCCTCTCCCAGCATTCCTTGCAATGCCAGCCCACAGACACTGCGGGTGCATGGCCCGTGAACTGTCACATCAGAGAAGAAACCACATGAGTCCATGCCTCCGTTTTTCTCTAGCTCTGCGGGGCCGTGTAGCAAATATCATGAAAGAGTACCTTCTAAGACCTCCTTGAGGAAAGGAGCGGTTGTGACCGTTTCATTTTTGTATCCATATGGCCTATAATATCCTAGGGTGTACGTGTGTGTGTGTGTGTGTGTGTACATGTGCATGTTGCACACTTAACTACATTCTTCCTTCTTTTCAGCTTGACACTCCAAATATTATTTCTGGCTACACTTTGATTCATCAATTAACAGGAAACCTAGCAATCCCTGCCCTTCATAGGCAAGGACAACATCTCAAAACACCCTTTTTTTTTTCTTTTTGCCTTTTTTCAAAGTTCTCCTAAAGGATTTATGCTGACCCATTCACGTTAGGACACATTTTTGAAAGCTATCAAACTGGGAGTGAAAGGTGTCATACTTGGCCATAAATCTGAGTGGCAAAAATGGGCCCAAAATGAAGTGATTTCAGCTAACATTTATTGAGCACTTACTATACCCCAGGAATTATGCAAAAAAACAAAAAACAAAACAAAAACAACTTACATACCTCAGCTCACCGAAACCTCTTAGCAATCTCAGACAATGTGTGCCATTGTTATCTCCATTCTCTGAATTACAGAGACTCCACATTCCACACACATAACGCTGGTGGGTAGGAGAGCCAGGAATCAGGCCTAGGGAGGGCTGATCCCCATCCACAGACCATGACCTACTTATAAGACCCATTATGTTGTGATGTCAGCACTGGCGGCCAGGAAGCTGGCCACATGAAGATTGAGCGCTTTGCAGACGTTGTGCCTAAGACGGCCAAGAATTTTAGGCAGTTCTGCACTGGAAACTTCGGGAGAGTCCCTTGGCTCAAGTATGCGGTAAATTGGAGAGGCCTATGATTACCTGTCCTCGTTCCAAATCTCTTTCTTTTGGGTTATAGAAAAGATGGGGTTCTGATGGGATACCAAGGGGAGCACCTTCCCCAGGATCATAAAGGATTTCATGATTCAGGGTGGGGATTTTGTTAATGGAGATGGCACTGGAGTCACCAGTTGTTTGTTTGGAGACAGCACACGTGTGTGCACGCGCACACACAAGTGAGGGCGGGGCAGAGGGAGAGGTAAGGAGAGGATCTTAAGCAGGCTCCACACCCAGCGCAGAGGCTCACGACCGTGAGATCATGACCTGAGTCACAATCAAGGGTCCAATGTTTAACCGACGGAGCACCCTGGAGTGCCCTGTATTCACTGGGGGCCATTTGCAGGTGAAATTTTCAACTTAGACACAGCTCCAGGCCTGCCTTCACGGCAGACAGCAGTCCCAGTACAAATGGCTGCCAGGTCTTCATCACCTGCTCTAATTGAGATTGGCTGGATGGGAAGCAGGTGGTGTTTGGAAACATCATTGGCAGGCTAGTGGTGCGAAAGATTGAGAATGTTCCCACAGGCCCTAACAGTAAGCCCAAGCTGCCCGTGGTGACCTCACAGTGCAGGGAAATGAGGTACAGAACAAAACTGCTCAGGCCTTCCCTTGCTCTTGGTGACGCTCTTGAGTAAGATAATCTGCACTGGCCCCCCTGTTTGCTTCCCTGTCTGCTGCCATCCCATTTGAGCAAGAGACCTTGGAAGTGTCACAGATTCAGAACCTAAGATTTTCTGTTTAAGTTTTCAACTGTAAATAAAGCTGTTAAAAAAAAAAAAAAATCCATTATAATGCTGAGAAAGCCTGCAGGCCACAGCATTTTAGGAATACCTCAAATTTTTGCAAAGTAGTGCCTCAGAGATTTTTTTTTAAGTTTATTCATTTAGAGAAAGAGAGAGAGAAAGAACATGAGCAGGGGAGGGGCAAAGAAGAGGGAGCGAGAGAACCCCAAGCAGGTTTCACACTGTCTGCACAGAGTTCGATCCTTCCAACTGTGAGATCATGACCTGAGTCAAAATCAAGAGCCAGATGCTTAACCTGACTGAGCCACCCAGGCGCCCTGAGATTTGTTTATATACCCAAAAATATGTGCCCATACCTGAGTAGTGTTTACCACTCAGGATATCACAATACAGCATTTCCCCAAGTATCCGATACCTTTAGTATTCAGTAAATTTTTTTTTAATTTTTTTTTTTTTAACATTTATTTATTTTTGAGACAGAGAGAGACAGAGCATGAACGGGGGAGGGTCAGAGAGAGGGAGACACAGAATCTGAAACAGGCTCCAGGCTCTGAGCTGTCAACACAGAGCCTGACGCGGGGCTCGAACTCACGGACGGCAAGATCATGACCTGAGCCGAAGTCGGCCACATAACCGACTGAGCCACCCAGGCGCCCCTAGTATTCAGTAAATTTTTTTAACCAGTAACCCTAAGAAAAGTTGAATCAATCAGTAAAACCCCTTTGACATCAGGCTGAAAGGGTGGAGGGGAAAATTTTATAATTAAAAGGGGTCAGACTAGCTATGTAACTCGCAGAACCCAGTACAAAATGAAAATGGGGAGGAAGGGGGAGGGGAGTCCTTGTTCAAAGAATATTGAGAATTTCAAGAGAGAGGGAGAAGCCCACGTAACTGTGTGACTGTGAAGCTCGCACACCCGGAAGCTGGCCCCAGAAGGCATCAGTGTGCAGGAGCACAGAGGTCACTCTGGAGTCCAAAGGAATGAGGCCTCTTCGGCTGCGAAATGGCCTGTGAGCTCAGCTGCGTGTGTCAGATGCCTTCTCCAGAAGGAAACGCATGCAAACTCAGAACCTCAGACTGGAATGTTAAACAGCTTGGCTCCTGCTATCTCTGGATGTGAACTCAATACAAGATAAAGCCTCGCTGCTTCTTTAGGCTGAGATGTTGCCTGTAACAGCGGGAAAAGGTCATCCTGCATATAAATCATTAGAGAAACAGATTTCAAAACATATCCTGAAGAGAAACAATGAGTAACATCACATAGCACACTGGCACGTCTTCCTTAATACAGCAGGTGTTCAAAACTTTTAATATTTCCATTAAATATTGGCTCCCTCCTGATATTTTCCAACTAGTGAAAATATAAAGAAATCATCTGAGTTACATCATATATGATGAGGCCTTGAGTGCACAGTGAGAAATGACTTTAAAATTACCAAGCCCTGAGAAAAAGTTAACTCTCATCTAATAAACTTTTGAAAAGCACTTAGAATACTCTGTAACAAGAAAGGGGAAATAGTTAACATTAGTGGGATCAGAGCAAAAACAATTTTTAAAAAATTTCAGTGAGGAAAGGACACCGAGTTGGGAGTAAACAATGTAACAATATCTGTCCCCTACTAGCTGGACAGCCACTTGGTAACCAGCTCAACACCAGCTCATGGAGGAGGGACAAGGAAAGAGATCATACTGTGCACATCTTAGCCATTTCAATTAATAAACCAGATTTGATCTGAATTTTGGGATATCTGCCTGAATTTTGCATGACCTTTTGCTAATGGATACCTAAGCTATACATGATGTGTATTTTGTAAGTTCCAGAGAACACTACATTTTGTTTGCCAGAGCCCTGGGGTGAGCACTCTATTTTTTTTCTTTTGCAAACAGTCTAATTTGAAATCTCAGGGTTTTCTGGGTGTGTTAAAAGTTATCTTCGGGGTGCCTGGGTGGCTCAGTCAGTTGAGCTTCTGACTTTGGCTCAGGTCATGACTTCGCAGTTTGTGAGTTCGAGCCCCACCTGGGCCTACTGCTGTCAGCGTGGGGCCCGCTTCAGATCCTCTGTCCCCTTCTCTCTCTGCCCCTCCCTCTCTCTCTCTCGCTCTCAAAAATAAATAAAACATTGGGGCGCCTGGGTGGCTCAGTCGGTTAAGCGCCTGACTTCGGCTCAGGTCATGACCTCGCAGTCCATGAGTTCGAGCCCCGCGTCGAGCTCTGTGCTGACACCTCAGAGCCTGGAGCCTGTTTCAGATTCTGTCTCCCTCTCTCTCTCTGACCTTCCCCCATTCATGCTCTGTCTCTCTCTGTCTCAAAAATGAATAAACGTTAAAAAAAAATTTTTTTTAAAGAATTATTAAAAATAAATAAAACATTTAAAAAATTATTTTCTTCATTTAACCAGTACAGAAATAGCAGCCCAATGACAAAACGGATCCTTAACCTGTAAATCAGTTATTAGGCCCCATCCTCTCAGTACAGAGGTTCCTGAGGAGCACGAGCCAGGTCACAGATCCCCAAGTCCCCGGCTCCTCACCCACACACTGAACACAATACGACTTCCCAGCTCCAGCACGAAGGCACGGCCTCCAACACATCCCTGAAATGAGGTGAAGTTCTGGAGACTCAACGACAATGGTCATGATACACAGGGCACACAAGTCTCCCTGCCAGCGCCCCCGGGACCATGCCAAGTGGTGCAGATTCCTAGGACACACCCCGGAGAAGCCTGCTCCACCTCAGTCTGAGCACTTGTGAAGCTTCCAGAAGCTTCTTCAGCCAGAAGAAATTCAATCTCTGTCTTGTGACTTATGAATCACGTGACCTGGGGCCAGTCAGCTCTCAACTGTCAAACAGTACGTAACACACAGGTTAGTGACAAATTAAACGGTCAAGTGTCCAGCCAAGTATCCCTTGCCCAGCAGATACTGAAATACGGTAGCCATTATTATTCTTTTTCAAACCACCTCCACACCTTCGCATGAATGCCAGCCTTGGCAACCTCCTCAGAAAATCTAGTACTTTCAGAAAGTAGGTGTTGGCAAAAGAAAAAGAAAAAACACGCACATTTTTTTCACTCAGGAGGTCTGGCCCAGGTACCGAGAACAAAGAAAACTTTTACCTCAAGAGTCAATAAATCTGGGACATTGAGACAAAGGGTTTGATAGATTCTGAGGGGGAAAAACATCAGGGGAATACTACTGTGCATGCCCAGAAAGTTCTCATCCTATCCTCAGTTCTGCAGACATCACAGCTTCTGAAGAAAAATGATGCAGTTGATTACTACAGCCACGGGTTCGTCTTTGGATTTTAGACACACTGGCCTGCTGGAAAAAAAAGTCATAAAGCCCTTAAAGGCCCGATTTGCAAGGGAAAGATGAAAAAAGCCAACTACGCCTTGCTTCCATGAGTGATCTCAAGACTACCAACAAGCCATGTCTGAGGTGAGATATCTCAAGAAGGAACAGAAAATAGTATTTAAAAGGACAGCACAGGACACAGCTAATTGTGGTGCCCAACCAACAGAGCGGATAATGATGCAAACTTCACTGATATGTAGCGTGGGGCCATCCTACTGAGGAAGACTCTGGTTTCGGAGCCTGACAACTCTTCCTTTCCCGGAGTGCAGTCCCGATGGCGGCCAACAGAAAGAACCTGCCAACAGGCTAAGGGAGGAAGCCAGGAAAAGCCCCACAGATTAAAAGTTCACCCCAGCTAATCCACCAGTGACTAATCCACATGCAGAAAAGTGGTGACCATCCAGAGAGACGAAATCCAGAGGCGGGACAAAATTGGGACAGAACATCCCGAAGAGCTTACCAGTAATGAAAACATTTAGGAAAGCCAGCTTCCTGAGCAAGGACTGAGACAACTTCACGACTCGGGATTTTTAAAACTGAACCAAACACACCCTCCATCTGTTGCTCAGTGTGCAAGGTTACTGTGGGCGATTCAGGGACGTCACATGTGGGAGATGTCCCCTGCTCTCAAAGAGCTGGCAGTTCCAGCAGAGAAAACTCTTCGCGAAAGAAAAACCTTGGAACAACAGACCCTTCGCAGTCTAAGCCCAAGACTGAAGAACAGGGACAGAGAAGCCCCCCAGTAGGCTTCTTATGTCCAGGGCCTCTCGACGGAAGAGATTGGACTGAAGGAGAACCCTGCGGAACCAACGGGAAGGTGATGGAAGCAGGAGACACCACAGGAGCAGGGCACAGAGACTAGAATACGGCTGCATACATTTAGGACACGGGGGACAGCATCTCACATCTGCCGCCGAAGCCCCAGCTGGTACAGCAGCAGCCACATGTAAGAGCTTAACAGCCGTCTATTCAATCAGTACATGACAGTGGTGCCTGAGTGGCTCAGTCAGTTAAGCATCCGACTTCGGCTCAGGTCATGATCTCACAGTCCGTGAGTTTGAGCCCCACGTCGGGCTCCATGCTGACAGCTCAGAGCCTGGAGCCTGCTTCAGATTCTGTGTCTCCCTCTCTCTCTGGCCCTCCCCCATGCGTGCTCAGTCCCAAAAATAAACATTAAAATAAATTTAAATTTAATTTAAATTTTAAAAAAAAGAAAAAAAAATCACATGATGGAATTTAACATGTATTTACTTAAAAACCAAGTAAGTGCCCCTTTTCTTATCACCTGTAATATGCAACATGTCTTGTATCTCCTGTTTTTTTACAACACGACCCCACAGCAAGCTGGAAAGGTAGGTACTGTTATCTCCACTTAAATATCAGAAAACAGAAGCTCAGAAAGATTATACAATTTGCTGAAGTCTCATAACTCGTAAATGGCAGTTAGGATTTGCACTTCCTTAATCTAATCAATGCCAGGGCTCCATTTACTCCACATATCCATTCATTTACTCAACAAACACTGATGAAATGTGGGGCATCTCATCTGAGCCAGTGGCCTCCACACAGGCTCCTGATGTGGGGCTTTGCCAGCGAGCCCCTGTAGGGACACAGGAGCCCCCACTCTGCTCTCAGGTCTCTGAATGCGGCTCCCTCTCCCCCACCTGGGGACCCCCACGGCCAGGGAGCCACAGCATGGCCAGAGGAAAACCTGCAGAGGCAGCGGCGGTGTTCCCAGCTCTGAATTCTCTCCGGAGCTCACCTTGCACACCTACAAAGTGCATCACTGAGGCTCCAGGAACATAAACAACGGCTGAAGTGAGAAACCTCTAACGCGGACGGTTTCTTCTCTGGTTACTTTCGTCACGTTGATGGGGATGGTATGGTGCCTCTCATGTTCACTGTCACCATCAGCAGGGATAACATGACATCCACACTCTAGATGTGGTCCAGACCAACCGTGGGACCTCAGGCAGCCCACCAATGAGAGCGGCCTGGCCGGTATCCCTTCAAGTTAGAAAGACCTCACCTTCTGACTGCAAGAATGAGTGGACTGTGGGGGCGCCTGGCTGGCTCAGTTGGCTGACTCTTGATTTCGATTCATGTCATTCGATTCGATCCCAGGATCATGGAATCAAGCCCAGCGTCAGGCTCTGCACTGAGCGTGGAGCATGCTTAAGATTCTCATTCTCTCATTCTCTCTCTCTCTCTCTCCCCCCCTCCCTCCTGCCCTCCGCCTGTCCCTCCCCTGTTCTCTATTAAAAAAAAAAAATGAGTTCATTGTGAACACACTGTGAACATGTTCTAAAGAGAGGCTTGGCTTGGTTTTGGTGTGAGCCATTTGGCAGAAGGCAGGACTGTGTGTGTAAGGTCTTAGTCCCTTTCAGCTATCGTAACAGAATGCAATAGACTGGGTGGCTTATAAACAATAGAAACTTACTTCTCGCAGTCCTGGAGACTGGAAGTCCATGACAAGGTCGTGGGCAGACTCTCGGGGTCTGGTGAGAGCCCACTTCCTGCTTCATAGATGGCCGCCTTCCTGCTGTGCCCTCGAGAGTCGGAAGGGCCACAGAGCCCCCCAGGGTAGGTCTCTTTTACAAGAGACCTAACCCCCTACGAGGGCCTTCCTCCCATGACCTAATCCCTTCCCAAAGGCCCCACCTCCTAGTACCACCACATGGAAGGTTAGGTTTCAACATAAAACTGGGTGGGGAGGAGACAAAAACATCCGGTCTATAGCAAACAGTTTTTATTTTATATCGTGAAGTACCTGAGAAGCCAAGGTTCTTGTGACCTACCCCAACCAGGGAGCGTCAGCCACACTTGGATATAGTTTTAGCTCTTTCTTCCCACGTGTATAAGCAGCCCACCAGATGTCTGTTGAACAGGGTCTTCTGTGAGCACCAGCACCTGACCCCCTGCAGCCAGTGTACAGGTTCAGAGGTGCGGATGAGGGCAGAGATGAGATCAGGACCATAACCCCAAGAACACCCTTCACCCGCCCCACCCCGCCCCGCACCAACAACAACCTAATGCAAATAATCAGACACCCATAGCACTCAACAAAGACCACCACCCCCTTTATCCAGAGCAGATACCCAACCTGTGCACAGTGGGTCCACCAGCCCAGCTGGTAAAATAATGAAATATCTTCAACCAATCAGTAAATAACCACAGCCGGACCCTAGCCCCAGCAGCTGACCTCCGGGGCGTCTCTTGAGATTTCCTCACCCCCTCCAGAGACCGACTACCCAAGACCCATCCAGACAATTCTTACGGCCTTCCTTACGACACTCTTCCAGACCCTTCAAATTCTCTACTAGGAAGACATGTTGCTTTTATACTTTTTTTTGAGGTTTTTAAGGTACCAATCAAACATTAAGAATAAAAACAACATGCACCTGAGTAGAGCCAGTTAAACTATACTATGAAACTTCAGTTTTTGTTGACGTTTCCTGAGTCAACGTTGACAACTTCTACGGGAACACTGCCCAAAAGATGATACCTAGGTTTCAAAGAATGTATGTGATACTAACATTTATGAGAAAGGACTATTTTTAAAGCTATAATCCTCATAACATAATAATACATTCTATTTGTATAAGGCCTTACCACACATGCCTTATCTCATTTGGGACTTAACAACAGATCTGTAATGTAAGCAGGTGTAATTCAGGTTTAATTATCCATTTAACAAACAAGGTAATCAAGACGTAGAGGGGATAATATCATGATTCCGCAGTTCTCTAGTGACAGAGCTAGGACTCACTCCGATCTCCTGACCCTAGTTCCTTCACTGGCTTGCTGGAGTCACCTCATACCCACTCGTAAGAGCCTGACTGGAGAATTCTGCAGTAGGTTGTTAAGCCATGGGGAGCTTGAAACTGTTCCATGTGGGAGAATTTACACCATGGAAATCAGCAATTGTCACAAATCAGAGCCTATCTCCTTGCCATTCTATAATGCATCCACAGAAAGGGAGGTATTTCTTATTAGTTTGTTAATATTCTCTATTCCCATCAACCCCACCAACTTGTAAATCATGTGACACAGGAGAAAGGGCACTGAACTTGGGAGTCAGAAGACACTTAAATAACTACCTGCCATTCAGCAGCCTTTTCCCATGAGTCATTAAACCTCTCTGCACCTCCATTTTCTTATCTGTAAAATGAAGGCAGTAACTGCTGCCCACGGACCACACAGGTAAAAACATTTCGCCAACTGTAAAACACCACACAGCTGTGAAAAACAATATGGTGGTACTTCCAAAACTTCAACATAGAGTTACCATACGATCCAGCAATGTTACTTCTGGGTACACACCCAAAAGAATTGAAAGCAGGGACTTGAAGAGATATGTGTACCCCCACGTGCATGCAGCACTACTGATGAGAGCCAAAAGGTGGAAATAACTCCAACTGTCTACCGCCAGATGAATGAATACACACAATGGGGTACAGACACACAATGGAATATTATTCTGCCTTAAAAAGCAAGGGAGGAAAAACCTTTAAGGTTCCAGTTACAGCACCAAATCCAATTCAGTGTGAAGGCAATTACAGTGATGTGTGCTGTGGTCATGAAAGACAGAGAGGTCCTCCCCAAAAGTGGAGATGTCAGGGCATTTACCCCCCTGCTCACCCCATTACAGAGGTCCCAGTATGCTGTCACCCCAGACTTTGGCCATCAAAAAGGCTCAAATGGAGAGGTCAAGACAGAGGATATTGCCCAATCTGGACATCTGCTTCCCAACTGTCACTGACATCCTAAGACCTGGGAAATTAAACATTTGAGATCTTCTCCCACACCTCATCCAACAATCCCCCCAAAGAGATTTTTAAATAAGCTGTTACACATGTCCATGTGGTATATACACATACATGCTGCCATTTCTTAAATATTCTGCCACCAAAATTAACTCAGTACATATTGATTTTATTAAGTTTAATGTTTTGAGAGAGAGAGAGAGAGAGAGAGAGAGCAGGAGGGGCACAGAGAGAGGGAAAGAGAGAGAACCCCAAGCAGGCTCCACACTGCCAGCACAGAGCCCAACGCGGGGCTTGAACTCACGAACTGTGATATCATGACCTGAGCCCAAACCAAGAGTCAGATGCTTAACCGACTGAGCCACCCAGGCGCCCTATTACATATCGATTTTAAACTACTCAACTCCATGATGTGTTGTCATACTGCAAATAAATTACTTAAGTCCTCAAATCAAAACGTGTTTTCAGTAAGAAACAAAGCCCACACACTGAAGCAGTTCTCAGAAAGGAAAAACATGTTTAAGCCAAAGCGGGGCCACAGCCGCACCGAAGCCTATGTGTTGTTTGGGAAGAAGACAGAAGCTGCCGCTGGAAAGCTGTTGCACAAGCTGATGCAGATAGGGACAGGCTAAAACACAACACAAGACGAGACCCAGCTGAGGGTGCAGGGAGAGGTGCAGAGACCAGGCTGATAAGATAACCAGAGGAAGGAAAGAGCCTGTGATATCCAGCAAACTAGGTCACTCCAGTACCCGAGCTGGCCCGGAGGACGTTCCTGGCTGGGTCTCTTGGTTAATGCCAGCACTCTATGAACTCATCACCCTCCTTTGGGAAGCAAATGTTGAATGGCTCCATGGACCCTCCAACTTCGTGCACACGGCCTCTGAGGAGCACTGTTCCGGCACCCCAGGGGCTAATGAGAGGGAATGAGCACTTACCAAGACAGATCCATAGGCCATGCCCTGCACTAAGTGGTTTTCATGCACCTTCATGTAATCCTCACGACAGCCCTGGGACTATGTGCTGGTCTTATCCCATTTTACGGGAGAGGACAGGAGTCTGAGAATGGCCAAACAATTTGCCCAAAACCAGATGGCTAGGAAGCAGAGGACCAAGATCTGCACTCGTGTCCCAGTGACCTCAGAGCCTACCTACTTAGCTACTCACTACTGTGCTGTGCAAAACAACCAGCAATTGTTCTTCCTGACTGATGGAAGACTTGTTGGTAGTTTCTTAAATCAACTTGGGACGGGGGAGGGGAGTAGGTCAAGTATACACCATTGTGCATATTCGCAACAAGAGCTTCCCAAAATCAATTTCCAACAGATACGGACATGTTCTTCCCCAAGGTACCCAGAATTGCCACTGGCAGTCCCCCTCAACCACAGCTGCTGATGGCGACCAGAGCTGATGACAGCTACCGTTTACTTAACCCCAATTATGTGTCAGGCACCTCATGTACATCACTGAATCCTTACAAGTATCCCACAAGGCAACAACGTCCGACTCCATGTTAACTCGGGAAGATTAAGGAACCTCTCCAGAGGCGTACAGCTAGGAACGGCTGGGCTGGAGTCACCCTTCCATTATGGCTCACGGCCTCCCGCTGCCTCCCCTACCTGGCCTCACCAAGGATGCTGTTTTAAAAGCTGATCCTCAGGGTGCCTGGGTGGCTCAGTCGGTTGAGCATCTGACTTCGGCTCAGGTCATGATCTCATAGTCCATGAGTTCGAGCCCCGCATTGGGCTCGGTGCTGACAGCTCAGAGTCTGGAGCCCGCTTCAGATTCTGTGTCTCCCTCTCTCTGACCCTCCCCCGTTCATGCTCTTTCTCTATCTCAAAAATAAATAAAAATTTAAAAATAAATAAATTAAATAAATAAATAATAAAAGCTGATCCTCAAGATTTGGTGTTATCCAAAAGACAGAATCCCTCGGTTTCTGAATCCTTCTGAAATAACTAGGAAAAATAGCACAAGACACATAGCTGATCGCTGGAGATGTGGAAGGGACTTGGTGTGCCATCACACGAACTTGGCCTGTGCCATCCATTTGAAGGTTACCTTTGGTCTGAATGGAGCCCGAAAAATACATATACTGCATAATAAACATCTTTTTAATCAAGCAGGATCTAATGAAAGCTAGCCCAGGGAAAAAGTGGTTTCCTGCACCAGAGAAAGTCAAAGGGACACAAGCAACATGAACTGAGAAAGATCAGGACAGCATCTTTCCCAGAGCCCACAGATCCTCCCCTTTTAGCTACATATGCATTGGGCTGACCATCTTGGGCCAGAAAAGAAACTTAAGGCAACTGACCAGGATACCAGTCTTCCTGCTGGTCACACAGAAGCAGTTCCTTCTTCAATTAAAAATATGGGTCCTCAGGGGGGTCTGGCTCCCTGACGATTCCTGTGAAATGGGAGGCATGAGGGTGGAGGTCTGCCACTGTGAGTGCAAGCTGATCAGAAATGTGACAATCCCCCACTGGATCAATGCCTAAGCCGTCCCAGAGGAGAGAGGAGGAGAAGGAAAGAGATTGAAGGGGATTAAGGAGATTTATTTGGGGAAAGGAAAGATTAAAGGGATTTATGGAGACCCAGCCAAAGAAAAACTCAACAAATTAACCCCTAAAATCCTCCCCTGAGGGGACACAAATGTCCACCTACCAAGCCTAATTATTGTCCATTCAGTGGCCAAGTTCAAACCAAAAAGTTCTACTTGAGACACAGTCCTTACGAGCCCCTCTGGAATGAGCTCTCTGCCCAAAGGAGCAATTTCCCAAATCCCACTACACTAATCAATAAGGACACTAGCATTTGTTACCTTTTTTCCAATCAAGAAAAATGTCTGGCTTTTCCCCTCCAAATATAAAACATCCTGCCAAAAAAAGGAGTAGAAAAGAGTCTTGTGTTTATTATTTTTCATGGAATGTTTGGGCTTTAAATGGCCAAATCGAGTGGGAGAGTTATAGTGCATAGGCCCACCTGTGCAGGTGAGCTAGCTCTTCCTACTGATAATTCTACAGGCAACACCCAGCATTTTCCCAGAAAGTTAAGCAGTTCTCCCAGCTGCTAAAATGTCCGGCTTGCCACAATTTTCCCTCTGTGACTGAGGAGGAAGCCCTTCAAAAGCCCTTTCCACACAAGCTCAGAGGGAAGGAAACTCACCTGGGGATGCAGGAGTCCCTCACAGGGAGGGCCCAGAAGCCCGAAGGACGTGCGCTTACCTTCTAAACTGTTTCCTGGAGCTTCCCAGAGCAGGCACTCAGAAAACCCTTGGATAAACTGACCCAAACCACCCAATGGCACCATTTTTCCAACCCCATATCCTTGGAGAATCTCATATCCAACCACAGCAATTCCTTTCTGCTTGTCCCTTCCAAAAATATCGAGGACCCAACCACTTCTGATGAGAAGTGGAGCCTGTGTAGCTAAGGTTCCCCCTTCTAAACCACCTCTGTCTCTCACCTGGATCATTGCAATGGCCTCCAAGCTGGTCCCCCCATCTCTGCCCTGGAGACCACCAGACGGTCCTCAACACGGCACACAGATCACTCTGTGATGGAAACACCTAAGTCACTTCAAGGTGCTCCTCTGCTCAAAACCCTCCAATGTCCCCCATTTCTCTCAGAGCAAAAGCAGTTTCTACTGTGGCCTGCAAAGGCCCTTTGAGGAACCTGATCTCCTCACCCCCATGCCTCTCTTACCTCAGCTCCCACTCCCTTCCTCCAACCACAAACTTCCAGCCACACGGACCTCTCTGAACACTGGACAAGCTCCCCGGCAAGCCCTCAGCCCTCGCTGTTCCCTCTGATGGGAACATTCTGCCTTCAGCCGTCCCACGTTAGCTTCTTAGTGAGGCCATCCCTGACTACTCAGCCATCATTATGGCTCCTTGCTGGAGCACCTGAGGCACCTGGGTGGCTCAGTCCGTTAAATGTTAAGCGTCCGACTTCGGCTCAGGTCATGATCTCACGGTCCGGGAGTTCAGCCCGCATCGGGCTCTGTGCCGATGGCTAAGATCCTGGAGCCTGCTTCGGATTCTGTGTCTCCCTCTCTCTCTGCCCCTCCCCCACTTGTGCTCTGTCTCTCTATCAAAAATGAATAAGCATTTACAGTTCTAAATAAATAAATAAATAAAACCCTTCCTTGGTTGGCTTTTTTCCCTCACATGTATACTACACATCACACTCTACATTTTACTTACTTATCTTTTTCACTCCCAGGCCCCCTCACCAGAAGGTAAGTTCCAAGAGGGCAGGCATTTTTCGTTGTTGTTTGCAGCGATGTGCCACCACACCCCCACACACAGAGCCCAGACTAGATCAGATGCTCAACAGAGATCTTTAAGCAAACGAGCGGTTGAATGTATATCCTTCCTCACAACAAAACGGAGCTGAGAAATACAAGTGAACACAGCAGCTGGGACACCCTCAGGGAGAAATCTAGGGACTTCCACCTCTGTTTCCCTCTTGCTAATATTCTTCCAAATGCTTCTCCCAGACTCTAAAATTCTGAGTAATCCCAGAATAAATACTACAAAATCAGCCAAATACACAAACCACCTGAAGCCGCTTTGCCTTTCTACCCCTCCCCCGCAACACACACGTCCCAAAAAAGAACCATTGAATGTGGTTCCCACTGGGGCTTTCAGATAAGTCAATCACCTGTGTCCTCAACAGGTGTATTTACTGAGCAATTTCAGAATAAGGAATGGAAGTATGATACTGGTGGGAAAAGACAGTGGTTGCCCCACGGAAATTTCTATTTATACTCTTCCTAAAGCAGCACCCAGCAGGCACTCGTTTGATGGAAAAGGGAACACGCTATGCTATTGACATGAAGTAGGATAAGACTTCCTGTCCTGAGCTGTTTTCACTTTGCTACGAGCCTGGGCATAAAAATGTCGCTCCAAACAGAAATGAGTTGCACTAGCCATGCAGGAAGGCTCGTAAAGAACCACGCAAGTACCTTCCTGATTCAGGTGAGCCATAAAATCTCAGGGTTGGAAGGGCACTTGAAAACCATCTTGTCTTCCTTGCCCCTGTGACTTTAGAGACAAGGAAGCTGAGACAGGGAGAGAGTGGTGTGGACAAATGACCAAGCAGCCCACAGGCCACACAACCTATTAGTGGCTGAGCCATACCTGAAAGCCAGGCTCCAATCCTCCATGATGGCCAGTTCCAGCCCCCTACAGACAGCAATCACAGCAAACACCGTAAAATGTTCAGTCTATAAGAAAAGCATGTATTCACACCCTGCAGAGATGAAGATCTATTTTCTAGGACAGGCCATTTCCTATACTCCAGAGGAAAGGAGGAAATTGGGACAATCATTCTGTGTCATGCCAAGGACTCAGACCTTCTCTGTCCAGATGGCTTCCATGGCATCAAAATTAGAGAAGTGATTTCCATGAGTCTGGGGTACTTCCTGGACACCACACCAAAGATTTCTTGCCATCCATATACTTCTCCGAATGGCACAGCATCATTTTTTTCACTTCAGAAGTCATTGAAGGACATCTCCGCTAGAGATGGTCTGGAGGGCCTCAGCAAATGCGCGGACAGAAATGCTCACTATCCCTGATTTGCTGTTACACAACATTTATTTGCTCCCACAGTGTGCCAAGGACCTGAAAACACGTCTCTGATTCATAAATAGTGCTTAGGTCTTCCATCTCAGGTTCTGGAGTTCCTTTCAAAGGAAGCTACAGGCAGCCCACGAGTTGCAGGTTCTTCCTGAGGCCTGACTCAGAGGCACATCAGCTAACCCAGGCCCAAATCCCAAAGGCAGGTCCCTTCACCTAGGCTGTCCCTGGCTCCCCTAATCTCTTTCCCACCCTCCTGAGCCAGTCTTCACTCCCATTTGGCCCCCAGTCCCCATCAAGGCCCCTCTGACCACGTGAACTAAATGGCTTGACCCTTTGGCTTCAACAGTAAGTGTTCTACTCTGCACAGAAAGTTACCTGAATCAGGCAGCCAGGTATCGGATTACAAAGTTTGGCCAAGTGTGTTCCTCTGGCCTTTACATCGCTTTATTTTAAAAGCATTTTAACACTCTAAGATGACAGTCTGGCTCCTGCCAGGGCTTTCCTGCCTTAGGATCTTGAAGACATATGGGGAAGGTGTGACAAACAAAATGACTGGAGCTGTAGAATACCTTGGAAATGAATCCCAATCGTGATCAGTGATGCCTCTGACTGACAGTAGGTTTCATTACAAACAGGAGAGGGGTCCAGACTCAACATCTACACAGACAGGACTGGAAGCAACCTCCCTATTTAGTCTCAGGCCAAGGTCACTGGAGCTGGCCCAGCGTGAAACAGGCATCCTAAACTTCACATGACTGCTAGAAAGTCCAAAGAGACAAAATAATGCTGATTATCCAAGAGCTTTGAAATGTTACTGTATTTAGATAACAGGTTACCCCATAATTATGTTTTCCTTGCATTAATACTAAAGCTAGCTTTCCAAATACTGAAGTTAAATCAGATTATTAGTAAACATTTGCTGTTACATAACCCACAAAGTGGCTCAATGCCATAGGGATTGTAATGAGTTATTCTGCCTAGGTTCCACACTTAATACCTAGCTCATGCTTGGCAAGTCACTTAATCGTTCTGTTGCCTCAGTTTTCCCATCTGCCAATTGGGGATAATAGCAAATACCTACCTTGTAAGGTTATTATGAGAGTAAAATACATGTAAGACACTTAGAATAATACTCGATACACGGTATTCATTTAAGAAAGTCACCTACGATGACTACTATTATGTCATTGAACAAAAACATTTTGACCATTTTCTTATTTGTGTTAGACTCTTCTAGAACCCACGCCTGCACCACAGGCCTCACTGGGAAGCTTCTTTCCAAAGAATTATTTCCAAGGCAGGAGGCAAAGCTTTGGGACCCCAATAGAAACCCATGCCCAAGTTCACCAGGCACCTGACCACAGTCCAAGAGACTGTTCCACAGCAGCTCCACTGGTCTCTCTGGCACCAGAAGGCAAACCCCCATCCTTCACGGAGGAAAAACCACCCACAGTCACCCCCCCCAAACAGCGCCTGCTACAGCAGGAGCCACTCAATAAAGCCACAGCTCACTGAGCTTCAGCGCTCCCCCCCCAACACCAGGCTGCTGCAAAGGTGCAGCTGCAGGGCTCTCCTGAAAAGCAGGAGTCAGTTAGGGGGAAATGCCTCTGTCCCCATGGAGGCTGCGGGCAGGGGGGGCCAGAGCAAGGGGTTCAGGTGGGGATTCGCCATGCAAAGGAAGGCATTCCCACATGATGAGACTCCGCGCTCTGGCATCCCCTCATCCGCAGCCACATAACCGGTCTCAGGATGACAAGCAAGGGCATGCTTCTGGTTTCTCCATAACCTGAGCATCTCCGTGTCCAAACCCCAAATCCCAATAAGCCTCAGTAGCAATTTTCAAAAGTTCTGACCAAAACTCACCCCTTAACTGCCCGGGCTGAGAGAAGCAGTCCCAAGACCCTCCTTACGAAAAAGTCTAAGTCCTTTCTGTTTTCATCCCAACAAAGATAGACCGTCTGTACCCACAGGTGCCCTCCCTAACGTGCAGCACAGCAGCTGGGAGACCCTATTCTCGGCCTCGCCAGGGTGCTTTCCTGGGAATCAGAAGCAAGGCTGGGAATGCTGCCTTCACAACTTCCATCTGGGGGACCCACTGCAAAGGTGAGGGCGAGGGCAAATGACTGAGCAACCGTGGGGCACCCTAAGGAGGGGGCAGGAGACCACCTGGGTTTGAAAAATGTGGTTCTGGAAAGCAAACCAACCACAAAAGCAAGTAAAGGGGGGGGGGGGGGCGGGAGGAAGGAAAGAAGGAAGAACACAGTGGTTTATCTCACCTAACACCTCCTCTTTCTCTTCCCAGCCTAATCAACACCTCCATGAACCCCTGCAAAATGTTCCGTTCATATAGCACATGTGTGTGTGAGAGAATATATATACTGACAGATGCTGATCACCAACAGATACTGATCACATGAGGGGAGAACATATCTTGAACTTCAGACTCACCCCAGCAGTGCCTGATTCTCTTTCACTATCAGCTTCCTTACCTATTCTGAGGCGCTTCAAAACAAAACAAACAAAAACCAACTCCTGGGCAGAAAGGGAACAGCAGCTGAACTGAGCAGCACATGCTTGGAGCATTCCCGCCATGGACTTCGGAGTATTTCTGCTTTCTTGAGCCACAGCCACCAGCACTGGACTACAGAACAGCCCTGGAGAGAAATCGCCTGTAGGGAGACACTCACAGACCCTCCCTGGAGCCACGCACCCCAGCGTGTGCAGCTGAGTCTCTGTGAAATGGACCTACGCTCAGGTAAGGCTCTGCCCACACGTGACCCAGAACACTGCGAAATTCTTCCCTTCCATAATCGCGCGGCATCCAAAGTCTTGCCTACACCTAGTACGTGCAGATGTCGATTCCGTAAGAACACATGATGGAAGGACAGAAATGGGAATGGCCAAAGCCCCATTTTCTCGTGACCACATCTCTCCTCTCCACGGTGCGCCCACACACACGGTGAGTAAACGCACACGACCGGTAGGTAAACGTTAATATCCACCATGCTCAGCCCACAGTCACGCGTGGGGAGAAAGAAGTCGAGAGGGCGGCGGTGTCAGGGGAAGTGGAAAGTCGCCTGCCGGTGACTGTCCTCCCCAAAGCTCGGAGCTCCTCCCGCCCCCGCCCGGGAGCGGTGCCCACCCGCGCCCCGGGGACGCAGACCCACGCGTTGGACACGCGGGGGGCTCCGCGGAGCCGAGAACCGGACAATGAGGACGCGGCCACCAGCCTGTTCCTGCCGCGGTGGCAGTGGCGGTGGCGGCAGGAGCCGCCTGTGCACCCGTGGCCGCTGGCACCTCCACCCTTTTCTCCCCGAGCCCCACTTACGTCCCGAGGGTCTCCTTGAACTCGAAAATTTTCTTGATGTCTTCAGCTTGCTTTTTCCAGGAGGAGCTGCTCTCGCCGTTCTCCCGGGCCATGGCAGACGAGGACGGCGTGCGCGGAGGGCGGCGAGGCGGCGCGGCCGGGCGCGTGGGGCCGGGGTGGGCGCGCTGAGGAGGGGGCGCCCGACGACCGGGGCGCAGGGGGCGGCGGCGAGCCTGTCCGGGAGGGCTGGGGCGCGCGCGTGGGGATGCTCGGCGCGGGAGCCGGAGACTTTGTGCTGCGGCAAGAGCTTCCTCTTCTGCAGTTTCCTCTTTCACTCTCGCCGCCGCCGCGGTCCCTCCCTGGCTCTTATTTCTGCTGGTCTCGGGCACAGACTTCCTGCCGCCGCCGCCGCTCGCCGGGCTCCTTTGCAGCCGGCTGCCAGCCTCACTTTCTGCTACTTTCTTGCCTCCCTTCTCCTCCCTCCCCGCCGCCCGCCCTGCTCCCTCCTCCTCCTCCCCCTCCTCCTCCTCCCGCGGGCTCCCCGCCCTCCCCGCGCGCCCCGGCCGCCTCCCGCCTCCCCGCCCCCGGCGCGCTGCCGCCTTCGGGGATGTCCTGCTCCCCGGGAGCGCCGTGCCCCGGGCGCGGGGCACCGCCGTGGGCTGGCGGCCTCGCGCGCCCTGGAGCCCCGGAGAGGGCAGGTGCAGGGGACCCGGGCAGGTGCAGGGTGCCGGGGAGCGCGCGAGAGGACTCCAGCCCCTTGGGGAGCTTTATTAATTCTGCAGTCAAGTCCCAGGGGCACGAGGGCTTTCCTCCCTGGCGGCGGGAGGGGGCGCCTCTGCGTAGCGCTCCGCAGCGGCGCGGTGGGGGCGGGAGTGCGTGGCGCCTGGATCCCCGGCGCCGAGGGCGGGGGCGCTTTCCCCGCACGCCGGGGGCCGCGGCGGGTGCGTCCCCGGGCCGCGCGGGGCTGGCGGGCGGGGGCCGGTTGTTATGGCGACGGGAGGCGGCGGTGGGGATGCGTGTGGCGGTGGGCGTTGACTCGCGGCCCGCAGCGCCGGCCCGCTTCTGGCGCTCCCGGAGCCTGCCGGTCCCTCCCGACTAGGCGACTGGAGCTAATTCGCATTGCACCAAAATCGGCGCTCGCGTCAAATTCTGGCCGGGGGAGGGGGGCCTCGTGGCGAAGAGAAAGCCTGGGAGCCTCGGGGCCGGGGATGCGCAGGACGCGCCAGGCGCCGCCTCGTGTTCCCTTAGAGAGCTAGACTCCCGGAGTTACCGGGCGCCCGGGCTGCGGGTGGATTCGGGGACCGCCCGGCGCGGGCTCTGTGCTCCCCGCGGGCTGCCCCGGCCCCCGGGCTGGAACTGCCAGCGGGTCTGGGCCGGCCTGGCTGGCCTGCGCTCCTCTTTGGCCCCTCCTGGCTTCTCCCTTTCTCCTCCCGCCGAAACCCAGAGACTTAGTGTAAAGTGAACGTCTGCCCCACACCCTCCTGGAGCGGAGGGCTGCCCCTCCTAGCCCTACCTGCGGCGGGCTTAGTAGGGTACCCTAAGGTGGGGCTTGTCCCTCGAAACATCTTTTCCTACTGGCTGAGAAACGAACTCAAGAGTTCCCTCTGGCCTCCCATCTCCGAGATTCTCTTCTAACTGCCCGCCCTTCTCCCATGTCCACCTGTCAGCGGGGGAGTCGCGTGCGTATCCCCGTCCCCGACCTGAAGGGACTACCTCTTCTTCCAGAAAATAGTAGTTTTCCTGGTATCCAGGTTATCGCTCCCGTAGGGCCCCTCGGCTGAGTTGTGTAAACAGCCTTGTCTCTTGATTGTTGACACCTGCCCCATTTCCCCAGGACTGTTCCAATTTCACTTTAATGGGGGGGGGGGGGGGATGTACTCCCTGAAAAGGAAACTTAATCCAGCACCTTCTTCCTGGGTCTGACAGGGTGGATGCAGGCCCAGGACTCTCCCAGAAGCCATCAGGACCCCGCCAGCCCTTCACTCCTACTCTGACCCGGAGGAGGTCAGAAGATACCCTGGCTTCCCCCATCCCTCCACACCTCCATGCTGGTTTCCTGTCTTTCTGGGGCTGTTAGCTCCAGGCTCTCCAGGCTGGGGACAGCAAATTTGGTCTTGCTTGGCTGTTAGAAACACAGATTAAAGGGACAAACACAACTTCCAGGACAGACTTCCAAGGAAACAAGAAGATGGGGCATATAACCAAAATTCCAAGCAAACAGCACCTCTTTCAACAAGAACTGGATTTGAGCAACTAGAATATCTTTTATTTCTGTCAAATGTTCAGTAATATGAAGAGTTGGACCGGGCATTACCTTCCCATGCTCTACTGTGAGCATTTTCTCTTCTTCCCCTCCTTCCCTTCCACTCTCCTTCTTCTTACTCAGTTCTTTCCTCTCTGTTTCACCCTTGCTCCTTGCCTAAGGATCAGCCTCCAGAGCTCTTGAAAACCATTCTCAGTCTCTGCTCTTGTCCCCAAAACTAAAGAAATGCTGATGTTTTCTCTCTTTCTCCCTATGGAAAAGAGGCTGCTGTCCAGAAGGAGCAAAAGTGAAGGGAAAGAAAGCAGGGGGTATGGCACATGGCTCTGTGGCCGTGACTTTCTCTACCAGCCTGTTAGGTCCATGAGGTCAAGGAACACGTTGCCTTTTGCACCACTGTATGCCCAGCACCTAGCATGGTAACTTACGCCTAGTAACTGATGGATGAATGGGTGTTAGGTAGATAAAGAAAACGAATTAGGACAGCTATTTGACATTTGTTGTACTGGTCGAAAGGCTGTTGAGAATTTTTTTTCTCTTCCAAACTTCGTAATGATGTTCATTCAGCATTATCAAGTCATAGTCAGCTGGACCAGGTCCCAGAGAAAAGATGCAGACATTTAATGCGGAACTGAGGAGGCCAGGCCCAGAGGAATGGATCCCAAAGGAGGTAGAAATGCCAAAGACAACTTGCGTGGCTTTAGTATGGTCACTTCTCCCTTACTGGACTCCATGTGAAATAAAAGATCTTGATCTGGAAATTGCCATAGAAAACAAAACGCATCATTTCCTAAGAATGGTTATGCCTTAGACTATACACGGCCTAATTCTGTTCACCCAAGGGCCCTCACGTGGACTGTTATCCAGTAACTGACCATTTCCTTCAGCCTGCCGTGTTTTTCTAGAGGAAAAGGTGATGGCTGCCAGGCTCATCATTCTATCCCACTTCCACGGTTAATCAGTTATTATCTATCCTTCAAAATCTCTCTGTTCCCCCCAACAATTCCACTCTAGAAAGCCCTGCCACATATTCTGGATTACTAAAGTTAGGTCCTAAGTCTTTATATTTTCTTAAAGCTCTTATAATTTTCATTAAAGGACCCAAAGAAGAGGTGCTTTTAATAACACATCATTAAAGAGTTACTAATACTGTTCCCATCAAACTTTTCTCCCACCAACCCTCCTGCCAATAGTTCAGGTTTGTGTGGCCCAAGTTCAGAACTGGGCAGATGGTGTAAGGGAAATAAAGAACTAGAAATCTAGAAAGCTAGACTTAAGTCCCAGGTCACAAAATCTGTAAAAACACTTGGCCTCTCTGGTCGTATAAAATACATGTTGTAGCAAGTTTAATAGTATGTAAACTCGGTAATTTTTAGGACTTGTAAATCAATGATTTTTCTTCATTTTATGAAAAGCTCATCAAGAATATCATTAATCTTTGAAAATTTAAGAACCCTTTGGTCCAAAAATGTATTGATCAAAAATATTTTATTAGATGAACTCCTATAGATACATTCTACGTGGAAAAACTTAAATCTCAACAAGAAATATTGCAGGGAAAAACATTTCTTTCTTAAAAGGTGGGTGCTATCCTCTCCATCAAATGGATTATTTGACAACACTTTGATGTTAGAGCCTCTTCTCATAAATGCTGCAAAAGTTTTAGTGTCTTAAATTGTGTACTTAGTTCTTCGAAATTGGTGAAAGAGTTACTAGAGTATGTTTTATATACTGATGATTAACCTAAGTCATGGACAGTTTACAGGACAATGACATCTAGGAAAAGCATAACTGAGGAATCACAAAGACGGGCCTCCTTTGCGAAAAGAAGAGAGGCATAGTCAAGAAGAAGGACTCAATATTATGACCTGGGTCATAAACTGAGTGTGATCCAAGGAAAATTCCAGCTAGCCTGCAAAATGTCTAAGGCCCACTCCTTAACATGAACCTCTTACAAACAGCTACTCATGGAGGAACTCATCTCGTTCACATGATGGAAAGTCAAGGTGGAACCAGCACAAAATCATTACAAAATTCCTCCAACTAAAACCTAAAACAAAAAAATTGGCGGGGGGGGGGGGGGCGGGAAGGGGACAGAATAGGAAAAACAAGTGGCAGTGAAGACTCAACAGCAGAAAAAAAATTGCTATAGAAAAGATAAAGTCTGTGATCAAACATATCATAATTTACAAAAAAAAAAAATACTATAAAACAAGGAAAGATGCATTTGCTCAGGAAAGATAGGGGAAGTCAACAGGAGAAATTAAAATATGAGCTGGAGAGCTCAGGAAGGAAGTAGGAAACAGTAAAACCACCATAGATACACAAGACTATCTTGGAAACAGCACAAGGGAAATTGCTAAAAACCCTTTTTAGTGAGCTAGAGGACAAATCAAGAATAGTGGGGAAATGGGCGCCTGGGTGGCGCAGTCGGTTAAGCGTCCGACTTCAGCCAGGTCACGATCTCGCGGTCCGTGAGTTCGAGCCCCGCGTCAGGCTCTGGGCTGATGGCTCGGAGCCTGGAGCCTGTTTCCAATTCTGTGTCTCCCTCTCTCTCTGCCCCTCCCCCGTTCATGCTCTGTCTCTCTCTGTCCCAAAAATAAATAAAAAACGTTGAAAAAAAAAAATTAAAAAAAAAAAAAAAAAGAATAGTGGGGAAAATAAAATAGAACAAAGATTAGCTAGAAAATTATATGAAACACAAAGGAAGAGCAACATATCCATAAATGGTATCCCTTCTGAAGAAACTGAAATAATGAAACAAAAAATATTTAAAGATGTTATTCAAGAAAACTTTTCAGAAATGAGGAAAGACTTTAATCAACAGACTGAAGGAGCACATCATGTACCAGAAAATGTATGGATGATCAATATAAAGATGTATCCTAGTAAAATTTACCTCTAAAGATATAATGTTTTGATTTTTGAAAATAACTTATCGTCGGTGCACCTGGGTGGCTCAGCAGGTTAAGCGTCAGACTTCAGCTCAGGCCATGATCTCACAGTTTGTGAGTTTGAGCCCCGCATCAGGCTCTGTGCTGACAGCTCAGCCTGGAGCCTGCTTCAGATTCTGTGTCTCCTCTCTCTCTGCCCCTCCCCTGCTCACACTCGGTCTGTCTCTCTCTCAAAAATAAATAAACATTAAAAATAATAATAAATAGGGGCGCCTGGGTGGCTTAGTCGGTTGAGCGTCTGACTTCGGCTCAGGTCACGATCTCGCGGTCTGTGAGTTCGAGCCCCACGTCAGGCTCTGTGCTGACAGCTCAGAGCCTGGAGCCTCTTTCAGATTCTGTGTCTCCCTCTCTCTCTGACCCTCCCCCATTCATGCTCTGTCTCAAAAATAAACATTAAAAAAAAATTTTTTTTAGTAATAATATTTTATTTATTTATTTATTTGTTTATTGTCAAGTTAACAATTTTCAAAGAAAAAATAATCAAGTGACATACATTGAAGAAAAAAACCATATCGGTCTGTTACAGACTTCTATAGCCACAGCCAGTGATAGAAGACATGTTTACAGTAAAGTCCCTAAGGAAAGTAATTGTCACATAAGAATTTCATGAACTAACATTTACTGCATTCATATTATGCATCAGCCCTGTTCTAAATGTTTTACCATATTTATTTATTAATCTTCACATCAATTCTATGACGCAGGTAATATCCTTCTCCCCATTTCATAGTGGAGCAGACCAAGATTAGAAAGGTCAAATAACACACCCTACATCACACCACACGAGTGAATAAAACCCAAGCAGCCTGGCTCCAGAACCCTGCTTGTAACTATGGCAGTATCACATAATGGACCTCAGACGAACACTGAGAAGGTATTACTAGAAGGAGGAATGGATGTCGAGCAAGCAAACAGGAGAGATGTCCACCACAATGTAAAAAAGAGAGAGAATTGATAGTTGTTTAAAACCAAACTAGCAGAACCAAATGGCTGCTGAATCCACAAAAGTATCTTTTGGTTTTTTCACTTTTTTCAAACCTTTAAGGGACTTTTAAACAAACACACACCTTGGATACTACCTAGTATGGACATAACCTTTATCTTTCTACCTTAGACCCGAGACAAGGGTGAGACCTTGCCTGACATTCTCCTGGACCTGGATTTTGCCTCTTCTACAAGTGACATTGAGTCACAATCTTGTCAGTTCATGTTAGAATTAAGAGTCTATTCTTAACTCACTGAAGTGCATTTGGCAATATGCACAGGTGCATTTATAAAATTAAGTAAACTACAAGCAGTAAATATGCTGCCTCGTCTAAACAAAATGGCACCTCCCCTGATTTTCTACCCAGAATGGAATCTACCGCAGACATTGAAACTTCCTCAGTTTATATTGGAACTAATTCCGCACAACTAAGGGAGGTACATTTGATGATTTACATAAATGCATTTACAAAAACTGAGGGCATTGAGTCAATAAATACGCTGTTTCATATAAGCAGAGCTAGACCTAAACACCCAACTACAACAGCTTCAAAAAACTGCCCATAAGGGTTGATTTTCTCCAAAACCTCCTATCCTTTAAAAAATCGTTTCCTCTAAAGATCATGGTCAAAAGATGGGAGCCTGATTGTACAATATTTTCTTCCTTTTAGCTATGTGAACCACAAACATGTTTGAAATATAACAGTTACTTAAATAGTGTTGAAAAAAGAAAGGAATCAACCTTTAAAAATGTCTTCCAATACTTGGTAAATTATCAGTTCTCGTATATCTGGGAGCATTGGGACAATGAATTATAACACCTTATAGTGGGTTGACCTTAATTACATCTATAAATTATTTGGAGTGTGTTATTTTCTCGGTGAGATGTTTGTTGAGCTTGTACTTTGAAATAAGACACTTTGGATAGAAAAATTAAGCACAGTTCCTACCCACAAGATGTTCAGCATCTATTAAGACATGTAAACAGATAGCAAGAATAAAATGTGATTAAGGCCTTCATGGAAGTTTGCACAGTGACTAGTGGGGAAGCACAGAATAGAGAGGATCCACCTTCCTGAAGATGTCAAAAGAAGCTTCACAGAAAGGAACTTTTGAACTGGGTCTGGAAGGATCTGGAAGAATCTGCCAAGCAGAGAAGGAACAGTGCAGATTTCAAGCAGAAGAAGAAGCACATTTTAAGGTATGAAAATCAAAGAAAGTTGTATCCATCTGAAAAGCCTGGTGTCCATCCCAGAATCATAGTGACTCATAATGACCAAGTTTGTTTCTCACATCCATCATAAATTGGTTGGGGGCTGACAGAGCAGCCGCCATCTTAAGCTTTGCCAGTTGCTATGATGGAAGGAAATCCAGCCAGGTCTTGCACCAGCAGTTAACTGTCCTGTCCTGGAACCGATACACATCACTTCCACTCCAAGTATTGGCCAGAACTATTGACACAGTCTCTCCCAACCAAAAATGGGCCAGGAAGTGCCATCTTGTCAGGGACCCAGAAGCCTGAAGGAGATTTGGCAAAAGCACTCATGGTTGCCACAAAGGCTGTGCATTCTGGAACTGGTTCTGTGCATATGGGGACACAGCGCAGCAAGCTGAGAGGGGAACGAACACAGACAAAGCTGGAGGAAATCTAAGGACCTGTTTGCGAAAGCCCTAACTTGCTCTTCCTTTGAGCCACCAAATAAATTTTTTAAGTGCTTCAACAAGTATGACAACCAGGGTTGAAAACCTAGCAACACCCCACCCTGCATTTCAGTAATGGCTCTGTCACCCACACAAAGAACACGGGCTTGTGGTGGCTTTTCTAATCCTGGCCAACCACAGCCTTAACCACAATAGAACCCTGTACACCTCTGAAGGAATTCAGGCCAACAGCTCCAGAGAAAATTGCAATATTGCTTCCTGCATTCCTACTTTTGATGTTAATAATAAATTTCAATTTCTAGTCATTAAGGAATCTTGAAGTCTGGGTGAAGTGCTAGGATGTGCCAAAGATGGACTGATTAGCCAGGATTCTAAAATGCAATCTCCCATTGGGGTATCTCTGCAGGTGTTAGTCTCAGGTAGTCAGAAGCAATTCACTGAATCTTAACTCCAGTAGAGCTGTGGCCCTGGAATTACGTTACTGATACACCATGCTAGTGACTTTGCAAACAGCTGATGCAGGAAACAAGCCAAGAAGCAACTGGGTGTGTCCATGGGTCTGGCAAGAGTCCTTTGCATGTTCAGTGTTTTTGCCGTGGGGCCATAGGGAGACAGCCGAGGGGGTGCAATGAGGGGCTGTCTAAAACAAGACTCTGGTTAAAGACAGCTAGCTTGTGTTCCAACCCTGGTGCACTGAATACAGAGTGCAAACCAGAACAAGGCGTGGTGCAAGATCCAAGAACCCAGTCTCATCTGATGTCTAACACACTCCCTGACTTCAGGCATTTTCCAGTCCTTTCTTCAAATGAGGATAACATATGGGGATGGAGGAGATAACATCTGCAAAGCACTTTGAACTTCTCAGAAGAAAGGCACTAGATAAACATAAGGTATTCATAGTATGCATCTTTTTCTCTTAATAGCTGTCACATCTGGCTCTTTGTTGTTGTTGTTGCTGTTGTTGTTGTTGTTGTTGTTTGCCTCAGTTATAAATGAAAGAAAGGCCAAAAAGAAAACATATCCCCACCAAAAATATATCTACCCACAAGACTTCTACTATTGTTGCATTTTATATTAGATGTAAATAATCTTGGAATGTCACAAGATTATTGTTTCCCCCAGGGGGTTTCTAGCTGAAGGAAACCTATCAATTAACTACATCCTGCCAATACATTATTCCCTGAGAGTGTCTTGGCACTGTGGCATTAACTCTTCGGAACCAAGACTTTAAGAATCTATAACCGGAAACATATCAGTTTTTATATTTAAACCTACAAGTGGAGACAAATATTTGTATAAAAGCAAATGTCTTGTTGCTTAATTTAAAGAAAAAAAAAGATATGCTCCTTCAAGCTGACAAAGTGTCCCTGTCGGCCACCAGGGAGCTACTATTTCCCCAAGTGTTTCTGAAAACAGGAAAAGGGGAAGGGGAAATAAATATCCAGCCAAAAGTGACAGGTTAAAAAAAATCAGCTAAAGGCTTCTCAGCATTCCTGGTCCAAATGCTTTTCCCAGGGCTCACAGATGGAGGCATCCATGGAATTTACACCTTCAGTGGACATAAACCAGCCCGTGGGATTGCTGGGGTGTTAACTACACCCGTGACAAAATGTAGGCACTCTACCGAGAGCAACCACCTGCCTTAAACGGATGCACTTAGGAAGGAGGTTTACATGGCCGGCCTCGAGAAGAGTCTTTCTGCGGATAAAATGTACATGGGAGCTCAGGGAGGGCTGCTGAAGCCTAGGCCAGGGGAGTCTGAGAAGCAACTCATCTTCTCTCATTCTCCTCCCTGGAGAGGCCAAGCCTCCCAAATCTTAGTCCCCTCAAGGTTAACAATGCTGTTTCCCGCTGAACCAGCCAGAAACAACACTGGAAGTGGGTTTATTTTTACCCCGGGCTTTGTCATCTATCATTACGGAAAAACTAAGAGACAGGTTTTGGCTGAGTATCCTACAGAATATTCAAGATCTCCAGGAAGGATTTGGCCCTCCCTCTGCCGCATTTATCTTATTTGGAATGGCCTTCTTCTCCCTGCCAATGCCCCTCATTAGCAAGGATATTTGTATTCAAGAGGCGGTCTCCCTGGTCAGGCACCTAAGGGATCCTGCCATGATATCAAGATGCAGCCCTTGTGAGGTCATAGCTTCTTTCCTGGAAACAAATTATTGGCACCTGGGATGACGTGGTATATTTAACTGAAGGGGAGTGGGGAGGCAAGTTTAGAAATCTCTTGCAGATTTCTTCAGCATACATACATAACTGGCTTTTCTCTCTGGATTCAGGTATATTTCACTTCAGGAGGTCTGCAAGATGGAAACTATATTACCTACTGATTTGATGCCTTCTCAAACCACGAGGCCCAGTTGTGTGAG
Organism: Panthera onca; assembly: GCF_046562875.1. NCBI lineage: Eukaryota > Metazoa > Chordata > Mammalia > Carnivora > Felidae > Panthera > Panthera onca. The sequence continues at coordinate 11,267,573 of NC_138345.1, read as the reverse complement.
GCACTTCTTATCTCCTACATTATATTCAAACTATTCGTTTTTGGTTCCAGAGTCCTCTGTTCATGGCACTAGGCATATATCTCCTTTCTCACCTTCCTTTCCAATCAAGCAAATTTGACGGGAGCCTCTCAGAGCAAATCCAGAATGACTTAGGAATTGGTGACCGCATGCCCAACACTATGCTGAGCCCAGACAGAGTCCTTTGCTCTCTCTTGTTTCCATATCTAAATCCAAGCTCCTTCCTATTTCCAATTGATTTTCCCCAAGCACCACACTACGGCCCACTCTTCTCAAACTCAACAAAGACTTCTTTTGACAGATGAGGAAACTGAGCCATCAAAGAGACTGAGACTTGCCCAAAGTCACACATCTACACAGAAAGGAATGGGGCCTACAGCGAAGTTCTAACTGAAAAAAAACCCACTAGGATATATCACCTCCAAGAGGAAAATAAATGGAGAAGACAGCTTTGGGTGAAAGCCAAGTGTAACCATCCACGCGTGACCTTTACATCTCGAATTCCAACTCTCAAGCAAAAATCCTTATGGCAAAACCTATGTTTCTCAAATAAATACGTTTATTTATAAATAAGAACTAAAGCCAAGTTCAGAAACAAAAGACAGGTTTCCCCACGCTATGCAAAAGCAGAGCATTCCTATGAAAACTTTCATAAGCCAAAATGATGTGTAAAGCAAAGAAACAATTACCATTAATTTATGTGGAAAATTTTTTGAGCATTCCCAGACCCAAAAAATAACCTCTGTTAGGCTTTTCTGATACCCTAGGACATATCTTAATGAACAGATGCACAAAATAAATCAAGATAAAGTATAGGTGCTCACAGATATGGTATATTTTTTTCAATAATTTTTTTAATGTTTATTTTTGAGAGAGAGAGAGAGAAAGAGATACAGAATGTGAGTGGGGGAGGGGCCGAGACAGAGGGAGACACAGAATCCAAAACGGGCTCCAGGCTCTGAGCTGTCAGCACAGAGCCCAATGAGGGGGCCCGACCCCACAAATGGTGAGATCATGACCTGAGTCAAGTCCTAGGCTTAACCAACTGAGCCACCCAGGCACCCCTAGACGTGGTCTAACTCTGAGGCAATAGATGATGAAATACAGAGTGTAGTTCCCCAGGAAGGGGCTCGGCAGGGCCCTCCCCCCACTGCTGAGGTGCACGCTGGCTCTGTGATGGCTGACTGCAAACAAATGCTGAGCCCCATTTTTGTTTCCCACCTTTTTCTCAAATTTTCAAACAGCAGAGGATACCTGTACCCTGGTAAAAGTTTAAGGCCTATATAGATCACTCCCTGGTCCTGAGAATGGCACTGCTAGCTCAGCTGTCCGCCGTGTGTTGAGAAAGCGGGGTTTCCCCAGCACTCCTTTGAGCACTGACCCCTCAGGTCTCTCTAGGACACTTTTGCTCTAGGCATTTCCAGGAGGGGGGGGGGCGGGGAGGGTAAGTCACTGGGTAATTATTTTTATTTATTTATTTATTTATTTATTTATTTATTTATTTTTAACGTTTATTTATTTTTGAGACAGAGAGAGACAGAGCATGAACGGGGGAGGGGCAGAGAGAGAGGGAGACACAGAATCGGAAGCACGATCCAGGCTCTGAGCCATCAACCTAGAGCCCGTCGCAGGGCTCGAACTCACGGACCGCGAGATCATGACCTGAGCTGAAGTCCGACGCTTAACTGACTGAGCCACCCAGTTGCCCCAGTCACTGGGTAATTAGAACCCAAGAAGCTGGGCGTGTGGCTCTGATTTTGAATCAGGGCAGCCTTCACAATGTCCAGTTACAACTCAGAAAGCCGGCACTTGCTCTGGAATCCGTGAATTTTGCTCCGAGATGGCCCCTGCATGACCAAGCACCAAGCTTTGATTTCTTCTTCATTACCATACCAGCATCTTTCCCATCAAGTAAACAATCATAATGTAAGAATTCTATCATCCTAAACCCTCCTCCAGATCCCTGGCAGAAGGTCAGTGGGGGTTTTTCCTCTGTTGCTTGGCTGACTCAGATCTCTCCTCTCCGTGTTGCTGCCTGAGGAGGCCGAGGTTCCAGGTTTTCTGGTTTCAAAATAAATTGGCAGAAATCTGAAGCCATGCCAATACCGCCCTCCTGCCCGCAGGCAGCTGGGTCCCAGTGGGAGGTCTCTTAGCAACCAGGCTCAAATCAAATATTTGGGCGTCTGGACACATTCTGATTGGAATGAGCTCATGAACAAAAACTTCTCTCTTTCCCTCAACGCAGCTACTGAGAGTTATGAAAAGATGCTGAGTCCCTCGGTTGCCTCCCAGTACTGGATGAATCTGTGACTCACGCAGAACGTTAAATTAGAGGCAGCCCCAGACTGGCAGGCCAGAGATCCGACTTCTATTTCTGGGTTGATATGTATCCTTGGACAAGACACTTGAACTTTTTGTTGCTGTGCCTACACAGAGCCCAGAGTTTTAATTTGACCTTCTGCATGCTGCCTGTTCACCAGAAATCAGAATATTCACAGGCTCACAAAGGGCATGAGCTCCAGTTCAATTCAGGAGGGAACCAGGAGGAAGGAGGGTGTCAGACCCCTCTTCCCCCATCTGCCACCTTGTCCTATCCCACCTCAGCCTTCCCCCAAAATGCCAAACGGCCAATGGAAGGGAGAAGGGGGCCAATGGGGGCTAGCCAAGAGCTTCACATCTGTTCCTTTCTAACCCCAAATCTCAGGTTTATACTATTCCTGTGTACTCAGGAAAAGACTAAATACTTCGCATTTGGCTTTGGGTGATAATTCAAATCAATATCCTCATGCACCAGGGGAGGCTTTATCTCAGCTTTTGCATCTATGAACTAGAGCCTTTAAACCCTACTCTCCTGATCTTCTGAGAGATGGCTGGTCAGGGCTTCCCCCTCCTCAGCCAGCACACCCACCCCTCCTACCTCTGGAAACCCATCACAATTACTGATGGTACCACCCCGCTGGCCCCTGTTGTTGCTTCTTTCTGTGGGCAAAGATGCCTACCCTCTCCATTGAGCCTCCAAAGGCAGATGCCATGCCTTATACCCCCTTATCACTTTTTTTAATGCTTTTTTTTTTTTAGAGAGAGAGAAAGAGAGAGAGAGAGAGAGAGAGAGCGTGAGCGGGGAATGGGGAGAGAGAGGAGACAGAATCTGAAGCAGGCTCCAGGCTTTGAGCTGTCAGCACAGAACCCGACGTGGGGCTTGAACTCATGAATTGTGAGATCATGACCTGAGCAAAAGTCAGATGCTTAACCGACTGAGCCACCCAGGTGCCCCGCCCCCCATTACCTTTTAAGTCAACTTCCCCATGGGGGCAAATGTGGCTAGTCCTAAAGAAACACTTAATGAATTTAATGCACACCCAAATTTCATGGGCCTGAGGATGCTCAAACAGGGCGACATGAAGAGCTGTCCCCAACAGGAAATGTGCTGTTTCCTTTCCAAAGAAATGAGAAGTCAGAGGGCAGTGAAAAGAGTGTGTGGCTCTTAACTGGTACCACGGGTTCGCCTCAGCCACGACTGTAGCTGTGTGGCCTTGGGCACATTGCATAATCTCGGCCTGCATTTCCTTGCCTGGAAAATGGAAATAACAGTAATATCTAATTTGCTGGATGGTTGCAAGCAAATTAAATGATGAGTAACTGTAAAGCTTCTACCACAAAGGTAGTCAATAAAGGGAAGTTCTTATTGTTGTCATGACTTGTCCCCCAATCATTTGATCATTAAGTAAAAGCATACTTGGGTTACTTAGTTGTTCTGGTTGCAAAATTATTTTAACTGTTTATCTAAAAAGCTGCAGAAGAATATGATTGAGGGAGTCAAGTGCCCCAGCTTCTCTGGCTTCAAGTAAATGGCATTATTGTTTTTAAATCACTCCTTGGTTTAAAAAAAAAAAAAGGTATCTGTGGCAACAATGATTGATAGAGCATTTATTAAAATAATTTTTGTCCAAGGAAACACACAAGTTAGTCATTAGGATTCAACAGAGACCCTGAATCCCATATTTCACGGCCTCCTTCCTTGATCTGTCTTGGAAGCAGCTTGAACTTTCCTCTGGGGAGAGTCAGAGATCAATTTTTGTTGATTTTGTTTATACTATAGAAGATGCCAGACCTCAAGCACTAAAAAGCATTCTCCTTCTGAAATGAGTCTGAACAAGTCTTGACAATGGACACATTTTATCCATTTCACTTTCTTATTTTTTTATTTTTAAATTTTTTTTAAACATTTATTCATTTTTGAAAGAGAGACAGAGACAGAGCACCAGCAGGGGAGGGGCAGAGAGAGAGGGAGACCTGGAATCTGAAGCAGGCTCCAGGCTCTGAGCTGTCAGCACAGAACCCTACGTGGGGCCCGAAGCCGCAGACCACAAGATCATGACCTGACATGAAGTCAGATGCTTAACTGACTGAGCCATCCAGGCACCCCTTATCCATTTCACTTTCATCGGCAAAGAAGCCAGCATTATGTATCATAGCCCAAACTGGAAACCGCCCAAGTGATCAACAGGTGGAGACCCTGTTTTCACAAAGCAATGGAATAGAATACTTTCACTGAAGGTGGAGAGTCTAGTCAAAATAATATCAAGTGAAGAAGCTAAAACAAAGTAACAGTGATTATATTGATTTAATAACCAGGTTTATAAAATCACAAAGAGGAATAGGACCTTTTTTTTTTAATGTTTATTTTTGAGAGAGAGCTTGAGAGCGGGGGAGAGGTAGGGAGAGGGGGGACAGAGAATCTGAAGCAGGCTTTGTGTGACAACAGAGAGCCTCATGCAGGGCTTGAACCCACGAACCATGAGATCATGACCTGAGCCGAAGTCGGACACTTAACCCACTGACCCACCCAGGTGCCCCAAGAGGAATGTGATCTTCTAAATAGTAGAAGCGGTTATGAAGATTTGAGCTTGGACCCCCCCCCCCCACAAGAGTACACTTTTCCAATAGGTTTTCATTTTAAAATACACACAGCAACCCTTTCTCCTAGTCAGTGTTTACCGAGTATCTACTATGCATCAGGAATTTTTAGGGAAACAACAGTGAAAAATAAATTTGCCATCCTTACAGCTCTTCCATTCTAGTGTGGGACACAGGTAATAAACAAACATGTTGTTGTACCACTTAACAAAAAACTGTCACATTTTAATTCTACAGCCATACCGTCAAGTAGCTAGGGTTTCATGAACACATGTGCTAAACGTGGGAGCAAACCTGGCCAACATCAGCTAGCTGGTGAGTGTCAGACCTGGGATTTAAAGCTACATCATCTGGTACTTGCGCTTCTGGCAATGGTGGATGAAGTAATTAAGAGCAACCCTCCTACCAAAGGCAACTTAAAAAGTTGGATGAAATATTTGCTTAATTTTCTTAAAAGCAACAACGCAATAATAAGGTAGTGAAGATACACCTGCCAAAAACTAGAGAGGACAAAACCCAGAGAGCTTTGCCAGGCCCACAAAGCTTTTATCCTAAGGCATTTGTCAATCTGGAAAAAAAAAAAAAACAAAATTTGAGAATGAGGTCTTATTCTGATAGCCTCACAAGGCTGAAGCCCAGAGACTACCAAAGCTGAGGGTTCACATCAACCACTTGCCATTTTAAGCTGGGTTGCCAGGGTGAGGGAGCAAGGGAAGGCTACAGCCCTCAGTCTCATAGACCAGTTCCCAGCATCATTGGGTCAAGGGAATCTCCAGCTTTGCACTTTGATTCAGGTAGCTTCAGACAGGAAGTGCTCTCGGTGCCTGGCAGACACAAGGGAAAGCCTCTCCAGAAGAAGATTCCACAATTATTCATATTTTTTTTCAATGCCTAATGTATTTGTTTCAATGTCAGGACATTGTGAGTAAAAACAGCAGAAACCGCCCAGAATGCCAACAGGCCCACAAAGACTTCAGAAATGGGTGTTCTTTGATATGGACCACTAAACAACTCCACCTACTATAGTCAGAAATATAAATGCCACACTTGAACATTTTTACAGGGAACTGGAAACTAGAAAATTATGTAAAAGATTTTTTTAAAAGAACCAAATAGACACTCTTAAACGGAGAAACTCCCAAACGACCACCAAAGTCAAAAACCCCAGTGGCTGGGTTAACAGCAGATTATCACAGCTAAAGTGAGGATTAGTGAGCCAGAATATAGGTCAGAGATAACTTCCAGAATTCAGCTAAGGTGGGGGGGGGGGGGGTACAAAAGGGAAAATATGGAAAAAAAAAAAGCAGAAGACATTGAAAACATGGAACACACATTGAACTGGCAGGTGGAAAGGAAGGAAATGTTGGAACAAAGGCAGCATTTCCAGAACTGATGGCAGACATCAACTTACGGTTTCAAGATTCCAACTAATCCCAAGCAACCTGATTTTTTTTTTTTAATCCACACCTAGATGCAATGAAAGAAACCGTAAACCAAAACCGGAGCAGTCTTGAACCTGATCACCTGAGGCCGAGTTCGGCTTTCTTCCCATCCCATCAAGGCCCTTTCCCACGGAGGTCTTGCTTTTCTTCCACTGTCCCCACTCCCCCTGAGCAAGTGGCAATCCACCTCAGTTTCCAAGTGGCCCTCTTTTCACATGAGCAGAAACGCTAGTGGTCTCTAGAACATTTCTAACTGCTGCACGTAGTGAGCAGTAATCAGAAGAATGGAACGTGCTTGTAAGCCAGCAGGCCTGGAAGGGGATCAGAATGCAACTACTGGAGGCAGCTTTCTCACCAATCTGAGCTCGCAGCAGAGGGACGCCCGGAGGGCTGTGACTGGCCATCCTTGTTCCCAACAGTCCTCTCTCTCTCCCTTTTTCTCTTTCTCTATCTGTCCTACAGCCCTTACTGCCATGTTCTGCCTCAAACTCCAGCCTATGGCCCCATCCGATGTCCCCTCTCACACCAGAAGGATTTCTAATATCCCATAAAAGCACAAGAATCAGCAGGTGCCAGGTGGAAATGGGATGAGCACAATAAAACCATTTCACTCTTTCTCAGTGCCCAGTTACCCGTGTGATCCAATGACCCCATAGCCACTAATATAAAGTAGAGCTCAAGGCAGTGGGGGTGGGGTGGGGGGATCTCAGGAAGGTTTCAGACACACAAACTGTAACTCCCTAGAGAAATGAATGCTCTCCATCTGGTTTCTGTCAACTTCTCCTATCACACATTATCTGCTGTACTTTCTAAAAATATAAAGATTTTTTCTGGGGCGCCTGGGTGGCTCAGTTGGTTAAGCATCCGACTTTGGCTCAGGTCATGATCTCACGGTTTGTGGGTTCGAGCCTCACATTGGGCTCTGAGCTGACAGCAGCCAGAGGCTGCTTCAGATTCTGTGTCTCCCTCTCTCTCTGTTCCTCCCCTGCTCACACTCTGTCTCTGTCTCTCAAAAATAAACATTTAAATAAATAAATAAATAAATATAAATATTTTTTTTAACTTTATTTATTTTGAAAGAAAGAGAAAACGCAGGGGAGAGGCAGAGGTAGAGGGAGAGAGAGAGAGAATCCCAAGCAGAGCCTGACGTGGGTCTCGATCTCATGAACTGTGAGATCATGGCCTGAGCCGAAATCAAGAGTCGGACGCTTAACCGACTGAGCCACCCAGGCGCTACTCGAAAAATATAAAGATTTTTAACATTTAGGGTGAAAATGGACTTCTATGCTTTTGCAGTGTACTGAGTCCTTTTAAAAGTACTAAGCACCATCACTGTCAGGCCATGGTCTTGAAGTAGTGCTAGTACTTTGGCTGATCCTACACTGCCCCCAAACCACCTTACTGGGCTCTCTGGTGCTTGTCCCCAGCTAACTCTAGAAGTCCTACCATCCTGCACAGGGTGGGGTAGGACATAGTTGAAAGGGTACTAGGCCAGAAGTCGGGATATGAGGCCACCTGTGCGCTGTGGGCAAATCACTTGCACACCCGGGACCCAGGGTCTCAGTGGCAAGAGCTTATGGCAGAACGGCTGTAGGGGGAGCGCAGGAGGGGTGGGATGGGTGTGTTCTGCCCAAATCTCTAGGTAGTGTGAGTGTGTAGGTCCCCCACGGCCCCAGGTAGCTCCAACAGGCACTCTCCCAGAAGTGGCCACTGCTCGCTGCTCGAGAGGATGGTTCCTTCATGTCTGAGTAGGAGTGAATGCTCTGCACTTGTCCCATGTGCCCTCCTCATTCTGCCTGGGCCCCCCTTCTGCTTCCACCTCTGTTAGAATCGGGAGTGGTGGTTTCTACAGCAGACCCCTCTGGCTCTGGCCCCATGCCTGACACTCTTAGTTACCGCAACACATGAGCTGAAGCCACATTGCAGCCCCCAAAGCCATTCTGTAGCAAAGCAGATCCCCCAACCAGCTAATCAGCAATCAAAATGCAACCACTGGAGGTAACTGTATCGCCAATCTGAGCTGACAGCGGAAGGACACCCCCCCCCCCCGGGGTTGTCACTGGCCATCCTTGTCCCCAACTGTCCTCTCTATCTCCCTCCCTCTCTCTGTCTCTCCTACAGCCCTTACTGCCATGTTCTGCCTCAAATTCCAGCCTGTGAATGTCCCCTGTCACACCAGGAGCTTTGTAAGAAACCTCATATTCTGCACAGGAAATGGTACCCAGAAGTCATTCATTTAGGGGGCCCTTTATGGCTTTTAAAGAGTGTTCATACCGTGGAAAGGCTGTAGTTATGAAATGCTGGGTTGCTTCGCTTCAGGAGGATCTGGGGGTTACAGAGAAGTGGCTTGCTTTCCAGGTATAAATCTTTCCTGAAATCCTTGGTTGCAGCCCTACCGAGGAACACAAAACACATACCCTCGCCCACCTCCAAGACTAATTCGTGCCGGGGAAGAATAATAGTCACCCTTGTTGGTCTTCAGATGTTCACAAGGTGGCTTTGCTGCCACATCACTCTCCGTGGGACACGTGCTTCTGTTGGATGGCTTTGCCAGTTTTGAGGACATTTACGCCAACTCTTCCATCCACACCCTCGGTCAGCTCCCTGCCCTGTGACCAGCGTTCGACACTTAGAGAATGTCTGGCCGCTGGCTGAAGCCCTGGAAAAGAGCAAAGCTCCCTGGTTTAGGTGTGGCCAGACCTTCTTAATGAGCAGAGGACAAGGAGAGCAGAGGTCCCTGCCACAGAGCCGTCCTAGTATTTGGCAATTCTGTAACTGTTATGGCCTCAAATAACCAGAAGTCACTGTCTGGCAGTCCCTGGGCCCAATCAAGTCTCTAGATATGACTTGCTTTGGCCAGAGAGAGTTGGGTTTTGGGGGGTTTTGTTTGTATAAGTTGCCAACACTTAAAATCTAGGAGATTTCATACAAAAATCTGGACTCCTTGCTGCTCTTGAAAAATCAGAAGCTCTAAGAATGCTTCTGATCAGCTGTCAGCACTTGGGAGATGAATAATCCTACTTGTTTAGACAGGGTACCCCAGTAACCAGAGCTACACAGGAGCCAGGTTTTGTGGGGCCTGAAGCTTGTGTAATGTGTAATGTGGGGTGACCTCTCTAAGAAAAATAAAATTCTACGGGCGCCTGGGTGGCTCAGTTGGTTAAGCGACCAACTCTTGGTTTCAGGTCAGGTCGTGATCTCGTGGTTTGTAGGTTTGAGCTCCGTGCTGGGCTTTGCACGGACAGTGTGGAGCCTGCTTGGGATTCTCTCTCTCTCTCCTTTTGTCTCTGTTTCTTCCCTGGTTGTGCCCTCTCTTTGTGTCTGTCTCAAAATAAATGAATAAAGTTAAAAAAAAGAGAGAGAGAGAAAAGAAAAATAAAATTCTAACTAGAAAAATGCTAGGGCCCCTCCAAGGGCCTGAGCAAGCGGTGGGCCATAAAGCTTAAACACCATGAGCCCCCAGGCTCTCCTTTCACCCCCAGCCAGGGCCTGCGTGCTGCCCATGTAGGTGTCAGAGTCCGCGGTGACCTCTTGCTTATCCTCCACATCCTGCTCACCAGCTCCTGCCACCACTCCGTTCCAGCCCCAATGTCCAGTATAAACACAGCCCTGTAAAGTAGGCCCCACTTCCCCTAAAACTCCAGTAACTAAAGGACGCATGACTTCATTTATTTTAAAAGGCAATAAAAATAAGTTTTCATGCTTTATACCTCCCTCTCCTTTGCGAGGTTAGAAGGTGAGGACCCGCCAAGTGTCTGCCTGGAATTAACATAGAAAGGGTCTCCTTCCAGCATGGAGATCTAAGAACTGCAACAAAGGCAAGGAGGGTCCTAAATGTCTGATGGGTCTATAGCCTGATTTCCATTCCCTGGGGGATGCTCACTGAGATTGTCTGTCGCCTCTAAATGACTTTGTTTCGGGAGTCGGGTGGAGGGGAAATGCGCCAAAAAAATGTTTTCCAAATGGTTGGTGGACTGCACTGCCACAGACACATCAGGCATGAGACCATCAGCAGTATTTATCGAGTGCCTACTGTGTACTAACTCTACCTCTTGTACCTGTAGAAGTGTACTAGGAGGCACATGGTGGCTCCCAGTGGGAACCTGCAGTCTAGTTGAGGAAAAGGACACCCATAGAAAGACTAGGATAACACGGAAATACAATAAGCGTTTGTAGGAATCCAAAGCCCAGACTGGGAAGATGATCCCAGAGCAGAGGCGAATGCCGGGAACCTTGGAAATGCAGGTAGTGGCACTGAGAACATTCCAGATGGTGAGAAGGGTTTGGGGGACCAGGAGGTCTGGGTCTGGAGAGCCAGAGGGTGGGCTGGGAACAAAGAAATAAAAGAAAAGTAGATAGGGAACCTATCAGGAAGAGATCTGAATTGAAGATAAAGGTCTCTGGATCGTGTGACTCAGTGACAAAGTACAAGAAGTATAATAAAACTGCATGTGGGTGGTGATTTTCAGTTTACTGAAAATAAGCATTGTGACTTATTCCCATTTGATTTTTACTTATGCTCTGCATTATACATGTTTTTGTAGAAAATGTGAAAAATGGCAAAACTTCAAAACTGTAATTCTATCAACTAGCAATCACCGCTGTTAACATTTTGGCATATTTTCTTCCTGTTTTATTTCCAAAGATAATTTTTTTTCAAAAATGGGGTAAATGGATCTGTTTTCACTAAACACTATAAGACTTTCCCCATGTCACTGAATATTCTTTGAAAACGAGATGTTTACTAGGTGCATAATAATTCCTTTTTTTTTTGATGTACCATAATGCTATTAATCACTCACTATTGAACATTTAAATTGCTTCCAAAATTTCATTTATTTTATTATAAATCATACTGCATTGAACATTCCTGTACATAAATATTGATCCACACCTCTTCAATTGCTTTGTGATATGTAATTATTAGAGCAAAGGGCATAAATATTTTTAGGACTCTTAAGATAGATTTTCAAATTGTTTTCAAAAAAAGTTTTTACCAATTTACACATTCATCTAGAGTACATGAAAGGGCTTGTTTCCTGCAGATGTACCCTAGAATTATGTAATATTTTTCTAATCTTTGTTAATTTGATAAATTAAAAATGGAATCACATAATTGCATCTGAATAATCATGAATTTGCATTTTTTACATGTATTTTTCATCCATTTTTCATTCACGTGTATTATGCAAATTATCTGTACTTTCACTCATTTTTCTACTGGTACAAAGCATTTATCATTTTATTTTACTTTTTTTAAATGTTTACTTATTTTTGAGACAGAGAGAGACAGTGCACAAGCAGGGAAGGGGCAGAGAGGGAGAGAGACACAGAATCTGAAGCAGGCTCCAGGCTCTGAGCTGTCAAGCACAGAGCCTGACTCGGGACTCATACTCACAAACCGCGAGATCATGACCTGAGCGAAAGTAGGACATTTAACCAACTGAGCCACCGAGGCGCCCTAGCATTTATCATTCATTTAAAAAGCCTCCATATATCTGCTTGCCTATATCTGATTGCCATTTGTTGTCATGTGTGTTTTAATTTTGCTTGATATTTTGACCGAAAACTGGTTTATATTTTATATCATTCAATCTGTGGATCTTTCCCTTTTTAATTTCTTCTGCTGATTTTTTTTTTTATTATAATGTCCTTCTCTACTCTGAGACCACTTATATTTTCTTTTCGTTTTTTGTATGGCTTCATCTTCACATCTCACTCTTAACCATCTGGAATTCGTTTGCATATGCCTTCACCTCCAATGGTAAAAGTAAGTATAACCTGACAATCCCCAGATAGTCTGTCTTCCCATCAACATTTTTCATTGAATAATTCATTAAATAAATTCATCCCTTTAGCACATGATTTGTAAAGCTTTTTTGTCATATACTCTCTATTATGTGTTCTGGGATTCGTTTCACGGCTGTCTGTTTATCTGTGTTTTATTCTTTACACCAATAACATACTGCTTTAATTACTGTGATCTTCAATGCACATATAGAACTTTCCATAGTTTCGTAGATCTTTTATGCATGTGCTTTCATAAATAATTCTGTTTGAAAATAAAGACAATCTTTTCCTCTCATTTCTTTTTTTTTTTTTTAATTTCTTTTAACATTTATTTATTTTGAGAGACAGAGAAAGAGCATGAAGCGGAGAGGGGCAGAGAGAGAGGAAGACACAGAATCCGAAGCAGGCTCCAGGCTCTGCGCTGTCGGCACAAAGCCTGACACAGGGTTCAAACCCATGAACTGTGAGATCGTGACCTGAGCCGAGGTCGGATGCTTACCTGACTGAGCCACCCAGGCACCCCTCCTCTCATCCTTTATTATTACTCATGTAAAAGACAAATAGTCACATAAAAGACAAACGTTCTGAGATACAGATGTCTGGACTTAACCTAAGAAAGGGTCTTGCAGTTCTATGCCTCTTCTTTGGTGAAAAAAAAAAAAACATAAAATAAAAAGCACTGTCTTGTTATTAAAATGGAACATTTACTGAATTGGAAAATCAAAGCAAAACAGGAATGAAATCTAAACCTGTGCTTGCTTTGTTTTTTTTTTTTGTTTTGTTTTGTTTTGTTTGAGAATGGGAAACCTGAACTTGTACAAGGAAAGCCAAGCCTTGAAGATGGAAAGTTATAATCCTCTGATCTTTACTTTCCTACACAGAAACCTTTAGGGAGGAGCAGAGAAATCCACAGAAGTAGAAATGAATGAATTTGTCCTGCTCTTTAGAAGTGATGCATGAATCACTGGCTTTACATTGAACTTTCTCTAGGAGAGTTCAAATTCTTCTCTAAAAATGATCTACAGTGATGGTGTCTACACCCTACATAGCACCCTCAGTATAGGATCAACGGCTGAGCATTTAGGGACAGCTGGTTCATCTGGGCATAAAACTTTGCAAATCAGTTGACTTGCAGCCTTTGCCATCATCATGAGACACGTCACAGCTAGTCTTGCCAGCTTACTTGACCAGAACACGGTGCGAGTGGGGCTGTGGTCACCAAGCCTCCCTACACTCTTGAGTCTTCCCTGCACCCCCGGCTCAGCTAGCCTTGGGAAACGAGTGCCCTGGTTCACAAGAGAATTCTCGGTAAGCTATGAGTCAGTACAACCCACTGCCATCCCTAGAAAAGAATGAAGGTGCCCACCCCCTCAGGTAGGTAAGTCAGCCTGTCTTACCTACTGATTGTGAGCTCCCACAGGATGAGGTCCCTGCTTTGTTTATTACTCTTCTATAGCTAGAAGGCATCTGACAACCATGGCATGTTTCTCGAATGAATGAATGAGCGAATAAATGAACTGCAACATTCAAAAGATAGTCTGTTACCAGGGACTTGAGCTAAGCAGTAGTCACTATGAGTTAAACTCATGATCTTAGCAAATTGGACGTTTTTACATGGTCTGAATATGTATGTGATTTCTTTTATCTACATATTTTGAACAACCCAAAAAGAATGTCAAAAAAGGCATGTATGATGAACAGCATCAAATGTAATCTTCCTGGAGCTTGAGAGCCAGCCTTGCATTTTTTTCTGTAGGTAGGTAATTAAGAACCAGATGAGAGAGAGAGAGACCTGTGCATGGGAGCAGATATGCTGATGCCTCCATTACAAACAAACCCTGCTCCAGGAAGGGAGACCCATGAGGCGTCTGATTTTCCTCGAATTGTCTGTGGGTTGTGTTTTCAAGGAAATGGATGTTCCTGAGGAATGTCTGAAAATGATGGAGTTGGCTACCTCGAAGCTCCTGTCTAGCCCTAAAATGCTATGAATCTGGGACAGCTCGTCTTTTGCAGAAATGGCCACGAGAAAAAATGTGGAAGCAACGCCCTTCTCCTGGGATTAAGTTCTGTTTTCCTTCGTGCACATCGGTTTCCTCACGGCTCTGTGTGCGTGATAAGTGTGTATATGACAGCACTGCCTACCAGACACTGACCATCGCCAAAGTATTGTGGGGACATAAATGCAAATTTTCAGGGAGAAGTCACCTCATTAAATGAGAAGGAGGACTGTTCACAGTCTGAAACAATCTTAATCCCAGAATTGTATAGAAAAGTGTGACACCCTTGGCTAACGAGGCTGCCTAAGGAGAGGGTCACATTCTTTAGTGGAGGGAATCTATGGGGCCACTTTAACAATCTGGGAATAGGACACGTACCTAATATTTACTGTCATCTGGGAAGAAATGTGCCTAAGGCGCTGAAACTCACCCCAAACTGTTTACCTTTAACAGCGCCAGTTCTTGTTTACCTTATTCATTTCCACCATCTTTAAAGGAATTGTTTTGCTAAGTACACACAGGAAAGCTTCAACTCAGCTGCTGTTCAGCGGCTGTGAATTCCAAATTAGAAGTGTCTGAATTTACTGAAACTGCATTACAGATTGAATTTCGTCATTTTATAACATACTGTAAAACCTGGGCACAAAACCCACCCTTGGTTACCCACTTCTAGAGCCACCAATTGTTGATTCTATGAGGCTAATTTCTAACCTCAGCGTGATTTTGACCTTTGATTCCCAGGCTCTCCAGCTGCAGTCTTATCTTCCCAAACCCTGAGCTGCTGTAAACTCACAAAACGCACATTAATTTCAATATTAGCCTAAATAAAACAAGTAAATCCCATAAATAATGGATTCCAGAAGCAAACAGGAATATTTTCAAGTTTCCTGTTGTTTGGATTAGCCTCACAGGCACCCCCTTTATCCTCATAGGGGACTACAAGGCAGCTAGAGGCAGGACAGCCTGGTGGTTAGGAAAACAGGCTTTGGAACTAGACCAAACTGGGTTTTTTTTTTTTTTCCTTTTTTTTTTTTTTTTGGTAGGAGAGAGAGGGCGTGAGCAGGGTAGGGGCAGAGAGACAGAGGGAGACACAGAATCCAAAGCAGGCTCCAGGCTTCGAGCTGTCAGCACAGAGCCCGATGCGGGGCCCAAACCCACAAACCCTGAGATCATGACCTGAGCCGAAGTCAGATGTTTAACAACTGAGCCACCCAGGTGCCCCATTTTTTTTTTTAATATAATTTATTGTCAAGTTAGCTAACATACAGTGTATACAGTGTGCTCTTGGCTTCGGGAGTAGATTCCTATGATTCATCAACAGCCAGTACTCATCCCAACAAGTGCTCTCCTCAGTGTCCATCACCCATTTTCCCATCCCCCTCTCCCCCACCATCAACCCTCAGTTTGTTGTCTGTATTTAAGAATCTCTTGGGGCGCCTGGGTGGCGCAGTCGGTTAAGCGTCCGACTTCAGCCAGGTCACGATCTCGCAGTCTGTGAGTTCGAGCCCCACGTCAGGCTCTGGGCTGATGGCTCGGAGCCTGGAGCCTGTTTCCGATTCTGTGTCTCCCTCTCTCTCTGCCCCTTCCCCGTTCATGCTGTGTCTCTCTCTGTCCCAAAAATAAAAAAAAAATAAAAAATAAAAAATAAAAAAAAGTTGAAAGAATCTCTTACGGTTTGCCTCTCTCTCTGTTTATAACTATTTTTTCCCCTTCCCTTCCCCATGGTCCTCTGTTAAGTTTCTCAAATTCCAGATATGAGTGAAAACATAGATACCTGTCTTCTCTGACTGATTTATTTCACTTAACATAATACCTTCCAGTTCCATCCACGTTGTTCCAAATGGCAAGATTTCATTTTTTCTCATTGCCAAGTAGTATTCCATTGTATATATAAACCACATCTTCTTTATGCATTCGTCAGTTGATGGACATTTGGGCTCTTTCCATAATTTGGCTATTGTTGATAGCACTGCTATAAACATTGGGGTACGTGTGCCCCTATGAATCAGCACTCCTGTATCCTTTGGATAAATAGTAGTACAATTGCTGCGTCATAGGGTAGCTCTATTTTTAATTTTTTGAAGAACCTCCACACTGTTTTCCAGAGCGGCTGCACCAGTTTGCATTCCTACCAACAGAGCAAGAGGGTTCCTGTTTCTCCACATCCTCGCCAACATCTGTTGTTTCATGAGTTGTTAATTTTATCCACTCTGACCGGTGTGAGGTGGTATCTCAGTGTGGCTTTGATTTGTATTTCTCTGATGAGGAGTGATGTTGAGCATCTTTTCATGTGTCTGTTGGCCATCTAGGTGTCTTCTTTGGAAAAATGTCTTTTCATGTCTTCTACCCATTTCTTCACTGGATTATTTGTTTTTTGGGTGTTGAGTTTGGTAAGTTCTTTATAGATTTTGGATACTAACCCTTTATCTGATATGTCATTTGCAAATATCTTCTCCCATTCCATCAGTTGCCTTTTAGTTTTGTTTAGTTTCCTCTGCTGTGCAGAAGCTTCTTATCTTGATGAGGTCCCTGTAGTTCATTTTTGGTTTTGTTTCCCTTGCCTTTGGAGATGTGTTGAGTAAGACGTTGCTGTGGCTGAGGTCAAAGAGGTTGTTGCCAAAACTGGGTTTCAACCTCAGCTCTGCCTATGGTTTTAACTCCTCTGAGCCTCAGTTTCCTCATGTGTGAAATTGGTGACAACGCATATAAAGAACAGACTCATGAAATAACAACTATTTAATCGTCATTAATAAAGAATTCCTTACAAGCAGGCACTAAATACCTCCCTTACATTAACAAGGGACAGAAAAGATGACATTGTGGGCCCCTGGGTGGCTCAGTCGATTATGCATCCACTTCAGCTCAGGTCATGATCTCGCAGTTCTTGGGTTCGAGCCCTGCGTCGGGCTCCGTGCTGACAGCTCAGAGCCTGGAGCCTGCTTCGGATTCTGTGTCTCCCTCTCTCTCTGCCCCTCTCCTACTCACGCTGTCTCCCTCTCTCTCAAAAATACATAAACATTTAAAAAAAAGAAAGAAAAGATGACAGTGCTATTCCATCTCCCTGCTGCTAATATGTGAAAAGAGCATGGAAAATGCTTTCATAAAAGTGACAAGTAATAGTTAAAATATTTGATAACCCCAAGACCCATTCTGTAAATTAGACCTCCCACGTGGCAGCCAGCACTTGAAAGAGCACGGCTGTCTCTGGAGGGTTATGTGTAGGAAGCCACTGAAAACTAGGCCACTCCAAGTGGAGGGTCCAAAAGCATAAAGTAGTTGCTGAAGGCCTGCCAGGCCCCCTGACTCCCAACAATGACACCCCAGGTGTGTGGAAGATGAACATCTGAGTCCCAGCCCTGTGTGAGGGTGACCAGTTTATAACACAGCTTCAGCCCAAACATACACTTAGGAGCCCCGCTCCCCACCCATTTCCATCAGCCTTGATTTGACAAAGGAACACCGTTCCAGATACACTGGCTTTTGGAACTCAAAATACACTTTCCTCTAAAAGGTGTTACAAATAGTTGTTAGATTTTTTTTTTTTTTTTTTTTTATGGTTAGGTCCACAAAAGACTCCACAGTTAAAGGTGTCACTGAAGGGGTAGCCCTGAGCCTGAACCCTGGGGCCAGTGACTTTCTTAATTGCAACAGCTAGGCAGCAAATTAAAGCATCCCTGTGCCTCAGTTTCCTCATATATAAATTAGAAATAATAGTACTTCTATCTCGTTGCATTTTTGCAAGGATTGAGTTAACGTATAGAAAGCATTTCGATAGTGCCCAGCACACAGTAGGTATTGGATAAATATTGGTTGTCGTTACATTTCTTGTGAAGTCAATGAGGTCACACGGTAGGACCTTCAGGGGATCACAGCAGGGAATTTCAGCCTCCAAGGAGAGTGAAGAATTACACAAGAACCCTGTGGCCAAGGAGAAGGACTTGGGGGATCCAGCCCCCCAAGGCATCTATCTATCAAGCACTTGGTGCGTCCCGGGCAGAGTGTTGACAGTGTCCCATGCACCATCCCTTACTCCTCCAAACAAAGCTTTAAGGGAATTTTTACAGCGATCGCTATCACCTCATTTGTTCACGGGGACACTAGGGCCCCAACAGGCAGAGGGACTCATCTACCACCGAGTTCCGGTCTTCCCTTCCATGAAATAGTTTCAGCTGCCTGTCCTCAGGTCTATGGCCAGAAATGAAGAGCTGCCTTTGTAAAGAGAATGTTGTTCAGTAACTTCCATGTTAAGAAAAATACCAGCAAACCTTCATGCGCCACAAAAGCAAAAGGTTGAAAATACGAGCCCCCAGTGATAATTCCCTCTTGCTTTCTAAGAAATGTTTATTCCCTAAAGCATTCAGGCAACATATACTGGGAAGGGGCCTATTTTGCCCTCTTCTTCACTAGAACATTCTTTGCATACTGCCTCTCTATCTTGTTAGTTCCTGGATCCATTTCCAGTACCAAAAGCAGCAGGAACTACGCCAAGGGCACAGGTGGGGCAGCCTCTGTGGTGTTGGATGGGAAACTGGCACTGAAATGTCTGTTGTTTGTGAAAATTGGGTCTGCTTCAACTTATAATGACAATTCAGAAAGGAAGAAACTTTCATTGCTCAAGAATTTTCAGAGGAATGGTCATCAATCATTCCTGTACTAAGAGACAAGGAATAGGGGTGCCTGGGTGGCTGAGTTGGTTAAGCGTCCGACTTCGGCTCAGGTCATGATCTCACAGTTTGTGAGTTCGAGCTCCATGTCGGGCTCTGTGCTGTCAGCTCAGAGCCTGGAGCCTGCTTCAGATTCTGTGTCTCCCCCTCTCTCTGCCCCCTCCCCTGCTCACATTCTGTGTCTCTCTCTCAATAATAAATAAACGTTAAAAAAAATTTTTTAAGAGACAAGGAATAAACCAGCTAAGTGCTGGGGGGAAGATGGGAGCAAGGGGGCTCCTATGGGTGTTCATCATGATTTTTTTAGCAATCATAAACTCGAAAGTTCAGCCAAGAGAAGCTTAATAGAATTGGGGTGTTAAGATGGGGAAGATCCCCTGAATGTGAAGGAAAACCTCATCATCTACAGGGAAAGTAGATGGCCCTCCCCTTGACGGTTTAATGTTAGCAAAAACCTCACTGATCAAAGATGAGAAAGAGGGTAAAGACAGAGAAGTAGCAGATCCACTGAGGACTAAAATGCATCGATAGCTGGTTGGAACCTAAAAATTCAAGAAAGCAAAAAATCCTAGCTTTTTGGTGTCACACAGGACATCTGGTTTACCTGAGCTAGCAAATATTTGTTGAACATCTACCACTGACCCAGCACTTGGAGTGTTTTTATTGTCCATAAACATTGTGATTCATCAAAATTCTTCATCCTGGAGACACAGAATCTTCTTCACTGGACAGAACAACTCATCTCACTTAAAGTCAAATTCTGCTTGGAGACAGAGAGGTGTCCTCTCTAGTCAAAGCTTCTCCAAAGTCAAAGACTCTGCTGTGGGGGTTGAAGTCTCAAAACTAGACTGTGAAGGGATTCAAATGTTGATAATTGGATATAGTATTTTGTTTCTAATAGATATATTATTACTCTTCTCATGGTTTCATTTGCCTTTTAATAGTTTCCAGTTTTGTGCATTGTCATGGTTGCAAAGAAAACATTTCAAATCCGTGTGAATCAAATTAAAGTCAAGTCAGGAAACTTTTTCCTCTTAATATTATAAGAACATTTGTCAGGAAAGTGCCCTGGCACTCAGTCAGAACTCCCCTTTATAAACTGGAGAATTTTCTTGAGACAGATTACCATATGTTGGGCAATGAATCTCTAGGTCTTGTAGGCTGTTTCTTTTCTTTAATAGGAAATTCTCGTTCTTGGATGCACTTTATAAAACTACAGCTGGTTTGCAGGCATAAGTACACCTAAAGTCCCACGTATAATACTAACAAAAGTTATGGTTTTTGTTTTGTTTTTCCCTAGTAAAAAGAGTATTTCAAATATGTACCCAGTTCATTTCAGATCATTTCTATTGGCAAAATATTCTATTCTGATTGTAATATAATTAATGGAGAAAATCTTTTCTGATGCTTGCCTCTTTTTTTAACTAATCTCCATGCCCAACATGGGAATCGAACTCACGATTCCTGAGATCAGGACTCACATGGTCCACCGACTGAGCCAGCCAGATGCTCCAATTGAGAAAATCTTTTATTGAAGAAAATTGTATTTAAATATTTGACATCTCAAATGTTGCTTTATCAAATCACCACAAAGCAGCATCGGCTAACATTTTGGTGAAGATGGGTCAAAAATAAGGTGTAATCCTTGCACTCAAGGATCTAGATTCTGTATTTGTAACCCAAACTATTCTAATGAATACCGTACAATAATACATACCTTAAAAAAAATACATCTTAGGATTAGTCTTATTGATAAAACAAACAGGAGGCTTACTTGGCTTAAAATTATATTTGATTTGATCTTTCAAGCAACTGCCCAAGCTGGGCATTTTGTTTGATTGAATTGTTGAGTAGATAATTCATCCACTTGTCTACTCAACATTCATTCAGTGTTTATGATGGGCCAGGCACCACACCAAGTGTGGAAGATTTAGCAGTGAACAGATAATCTTACGGCTTCTTCTGCTGGCTGGGTTCACCAGCCTTCTTTGTAATGGGAGTGAACAGAACAATGCTAGGACAGTCTCTCTTCTCCCCATCTTAGAGTCAACCACGAACCTTAAATGTCTGAGGTGAGACAGAAATGAGCCTCTTTTCTTTCTTATCAGCTTTGCCCAGGGTTACTTTGACTGAACCTCTTCGTACTGAAAAGATCTGGTCCTACTTTTTACTTTTAAAAGCTACAAGTTCCTTCCTGATGTTTCTGCTCAACAATCCCTCTTTGAAGGCCAAATGTCAGTCAATGAAGTCTGATGCAGACCAAGTTTAGGATTTTGCAGTTTGGAGCCTTCCACAGAGGAGACTCATGTTGATCCTTTGAGAGGGTGGAAATATCCTGAAGGAGCAGTCCACCGACATGGTAGTCTGCCTTGGTTCAGGATGGTGTTTCTACCTCCTGGTGTCCACTGCTGTGGTCCTCTTAGTCATTAAAATCTGTTAGCACAGGAACATTCTAGAGCACATTGAATTTATGAGACCTCTCTTCTAAAAGTGAATTGGCTCCTTGCTATCCTTCAAGAGCAGTGACAGATGGCTCCTGCTTGGAGCCTGTGCGGATAAACTACGGAACCTCCCTTGAGAGGCCTCTCTGTTACCATTCTCCCACTGGAGCTTTCATCCGAAGATCTAAGCTACATATCACCAATTTCTCGCAAGCCAATAGTAGTGAGCACCCACTGTATGCAGGAAGTGTGTTAGGGGGTTGACAGATACAGAGCCCCCAATTAGGAGTGGGAGAAACAAAAGGGGAAACAACCAAGTGACGTTTTGACAGGTTCCGTGATATGAGTGTATGCCGAGTTCCATGGGAGGGCAAAGAAGTGAGTCTTCTGAATGGGTCTTAAAGGGTAAGTGACACTTAAAGGGTAAGTGACAATCTGTAGGTGGGGGTTGGGGTTGCAAAACTTCTGGCAGAGGGAACATCAAAAGCAAAGAACAAAAATGGGAATGAGCATGATATTGGAAAGGAGGACCTGAAACATCTATCGTGTCTTAGTTCATTCTGTTGTTACAGAATACCAGAGAAACTTAGCACGGTTTTGGAGGCTAGAAGTCCAAGATCACAGAACCAGCAGATTCAGTGTCTAGTGGGGGTCCACTTCCTGGTTCATAGGTGGCTATCTTCTCCCTGTGTCATTACCTGATGGGTGGGGCGAGGGAGCTCTCTGGCGTCTCTTTTACAAGGGCACTAGTCCCATTCATGAGGCCTCCACCCTCACGGCCTACCTAATCCTCTCCCAAAGGACCTACCTCCTAACACCATCACACTGGGGGTTAGGTTGCAGCACATAAATTTGGGGGGAACGCATTCAGTCTGTAGCTTACTATGACCATGTGTCATGTGCATCAGGGGATGTTGTAAGAGATGAGGGTAACAGAGATGGTGACAGAGTCAAAGACTCTGCTTGTGTCATGCTAAGGAAAGATTACATGTCTATTACAAATAGGGAAACTGAGGTTTGTAGTCACTACACTTGTCACCTAAGGTCATGCTCACAAGAACATGATTTGGGGAAGAAATCTACCTTGCTCCTTCCTGCTAGGGCAGGAAGGAGGAAAGAGTAAGGATCCAGAGGTGGAGAAGATCGAAGTCTTTGGTGATCAGCTACATTACTGCCTCTTGTCCCCTCAGCCTGCCCCTTGCTCAGCGGACTGAGAGCATAACTGCCTCTGGGAAGTTCTTATTCACACACATCCTGGCTACCTCACGGGACGGCCTGGAAACCCAACCATGAACCCTACGCAGCTGAGCTAGTTCACAGGTTAAAGCCCACCCTCGTTGTCTACATCACCCACTTCTGCTTTGGGACCCAGAAGGCCCTCCCAGGGGAGACCTGGCAGCGTGTGCTGCAAGATTTGCAGCCTGGGACCTGAAAGAACCACTCCCCCTGTGCTCGCCCTCATTCTGGGAAAAAGACTGAATGCTTATCAGAATTACAGAAATTACCCTTAAGTCCTTAGGAGTTCAACCACCTTCACCTCTGAGTTGATAGTAGCCCAGGAGGCCTCCTAGAGCCTTGAGAACAGTCGAGCATAATGGATCAGTGGGGTCAGACAAGAAATCAGAACTCAAGGGGGTTTCCCATGCAGGTCCCTTCCATAAGCAAAATGTTCCTTGGTTTTACTAATATGTGCTGCCAGCCTCTGTGACCACGAAGCCACCTCCTGTGCTGGGCTGTGGAAGGCACCCTGTTCAAATCCTAGCTCTATCCCTGTTTCTGTAGCTCTAGACAGTCTACAAACTATGGGCTTCTGGGAAAGTACTTATCCTTTCTGAACTTTCCTATCCTATCTGAACTATCCTTTCTGGGTAGCAGGGAGCTAGGACTCACCTCCAGTGTTTTTTGCCAGGACCCCATGAGAGGATTCAGATAGAAGGGGACTTATAAAATGTCAACCATAAAATAAAATGTTAGTTATGACCATTAACCATTATTGCCTACGGTTAATCTCATCAGTACTCAGTGTTTTCAGTCTCCTATGAAGGAAGAGACGGATTCTCATGCTCATGGCTGGAGTCCAGAAACATTATAGAGAAGTTTCTCATTTCCAGTTAATGGTCCCAATCTCACATCGGATGGCATTGTCACAGAGTTGTTTATTTATTTATTTATTTATTTATTGGCAGAACTTCTGAGTCCAAAGCACAACTCAGCATAAACAAAGGCCTGGCTTGGACCCAACATATTAATCAATGAATTAATTCTTTCCCCCATCCATTAACCTTGCTAAGCAATGACTTAGCATTGGAGAAATCAGGAATTCTTGAGCTCTTTTAAATATCTTGAGGACTAGGGGGGGGAAAGGAAGCAGTCCTCAGTCTCCTGAGAAAGGAGTGGCCAAAATGACCTGTGACCTCCCTGCTCTCAGGCCACCTTAGTTTTGCCTAGTCTTCCAGCAGGTTCTACCCAAAAAAAAAAAAAAAAAATCAAATGAGAGAGAGAGAGCTATGCTCTTGCTACCAGTTATATGCTAGGTCTAGGTGTCTCTATTACAAGGTTTATTTTAAGCATTCACTTTCCAGATAGTTTTCCCCCTCCCCCACCCTTCCTGCCTTAGCTCAGACTTCGTTTTTGTAATGGGGAGCGGGGGAAGACACACCTAACATGAAATTTACCATCTTAACCATTTTAAATGTACTCTTCAGTAGTGTTCGCATTATTGAGCAGCATAGCTCCAGAACTTTTTCATCTTGCAAGACTGAGACTCTATACCTCCTAAACAACTCCCTCTCTCCCCTCCCCCCTTTCACAGACTTTTAAATCTTTACCATTTTGTTCTTCACAATATCTCCCAAGAGTAGACTGCCCGGCCTTTTTTTAGATATTGTAGTTGGCGTTGTTGCCACTGCCTTATAAGTTCTAGAATCATCTCTGTTTGACTTTAAAGAAGCAACAACAAGCATTTCTTCAGTGGTGAAGCCTTCTGTCTCAGGACAGCCTGGGGGGCAGCCGACGTTGGTGCGGGCATCTCCTCAGAGAGGAGAGGGCAACCGTTGGTGCTCACTGGAGCCAGGTCTTGAGCACAACCCTCTATCTGCCGGTGTCTAATAGACATTACTGAAAACGAAAAGGGAGGGGTCTTAAGGTCAAATCATTGGAGGAAGCTTGGATGACTCCAGGTTGAAAAGAACTCTTTCCTGTGTGATGGCGCCGAGACGTGGCCAGGCCACTGAGGCACGCAGCGCTCTGCAGAGCACCTGGCTGAGCACCATCGACCTGCTAGCGGTCTCCAGAGGCGCTCGCCCAGCGCCATGAGAGAGCCCAGAGCTGGCCGGCAGAGCTGAAGGGTCACACTTCCTCCTGGGACAGTTGCATATCCAGAAAGTTGTGTTTATCAGAAAAAGTCACAGAGAACAGTCCGTCTGAGGGAAGGGAATGTAAAGGTTAGACTTGTCCAATTTTAGAAATCTGCCCTGTCTTTCCCCTTTTCCAAAAGGGATCAGCCAAAACAGAGTACTAGGCACAAAGCAGGCACCCATGAATGCTGTTTGCCTTAGCCAGCTCAGGTGGCCATGATGAAATACCACAGGCTGGGTGGCTCGGTTTATTTCTCACAGTTCTGGAGGCTGGGACTCCAAGGTCAAGGTGTGGGCCACTTAGGTTGCTGGTTGGCAGACAGCCCCCTTCCTGCTATGACTTCAATGACCTCTCCTCAGTGTGTGTACTCAGAGCGCCTTCCCTCTCCCTCTCATGAGGATCCCACCTACATGACCTAATCTAACCCACTCTTATGACCTAATCTACTTACCTCCCAAAGGCTTCATCTCCAAGTAACATCACATTGGGAGTTAAGGCTTCAACATATGAATTTGGGGGCAAATGAACTTTTAGTCCATAGCACTGTTGATGGCTTTATGGAAAGTAGAGCCAAACACACTGTATGCTTCCAAAGAGGATTTAAGCCATCTTAAAATAAAAGCTGAGACATCAGGAACTAGGGAGAAGAAGGTACCGTCATTACACCAGGAACCAGGGGTGGGCAGGTATTGTTATTGAACACTAAATTTAGTTCATTCTGAGCATCTTGGGGGCTAAAAAAAAAATGTGATGGCTCCCTATTCAGACAAGAAAAAAGCATTTTCCCCACTGAATTAAACATTAAAAGGAATTTATTATAAAATGTAAACCAGTATAAAATTGTACATTTACTTCATGTGGCTGGTTCTTGTGTTGACCTTTGATAAAAGCCCAAGGGTCTCCTAAGCATTCTCTTCCTAATGCATATTGTCTGCATTGCTGGAGAGAAAGCACTCACTATTCCTTAGTTACCGGATGCCATCTACAGGAATTGATAGACTGTTGTGACGATTGAGAGGTCTGCCATGTATTCCCTTTCTGAAAGGAAGACCACTGTTCCCAAAGCAGCAGGACCCAAGTTTTTCTCAACCAAGGACTAGAACCCCACCTAAAGCCTCTCATGAGCATCTAGATGTAGCCCAATGTCATGCACCACAAGTACAGAACTGGTAGGTTCACCTCAAATTTCAGACAGGTGTTAGCAGTCTACTCCCGTGATCACAAAATGGTATCTTGTGGCTCCTAACATATATGTATATTGACAAACAATCCCTTCACTGCACCCATCAGGTGAGACAGCTGTGGTCCCTAAACATCAGATTTAAAAGAAGATTCTATTGTACGCTTGACAAAGGAGAGTACTGTTTAATAGTCAAGGATATAGTGAGCCAGCTGGTAAACTGTCAGTAGCTTGAAATCTGCCACATGTGAGCATTTATACCTCAGAAATCATCAAATGCTACAAATCAGGGCTCAATTTCTCCCCTCAGAGAGCTGGTTCAGCAGGGCACCACTAGTGTGGACTGAGGACTAAATCTGAAAGGCGGGGAACAGTCACCTTCCTGCATCCCATGACAGAGAGACTCCCTCTTCTGCCCACACGAACGCTCGCTCTCATCCTGTGCCCAGTGTTAACTTGGGTGATGATCTGTGTGGGAGATCGTGATTCCCCAGCTAGTCAGCTACACTTAATTCTATTTAGATAGGCTCCAGGTAGTTGACATAGAAGGGTTGCTACAACAAACAACAGTAAAAACCCTTTAGCTGATACATTTTTATGCTCTTTTGAGGAGCTCCTGGTGGCTCAGTCGGTTGAGCGTCTGACTTCGGCTCAGGTCATGATCTCGTGATTCGTGGGTTCGAGCCCCACGTTGGGCTCAGGGCTGACAACTAGGAGCCTGGCATCTGCTTCAGATTCTGTGTCTCCTTCTCGCTCTCTGCTCCTCCTCCACTCACTTTCTTTCTCTATCCTTCTCTCTCTCTCTCAAAAATAAATAAATATTTAAAAACTTAAAAAAAAAGAACTATGCTCTTTTGTACCACTGGGGGGTAAATTCTAAGTGTAAACAACTAGAAAAATAAGCTCGTTATTTAAATTCATACCCAGGTGGGAATGACTGACACCAGATCTTTCCTGAGTACAGGTTAGGGGAAAGGATAGAAAAGCAGCAACATTTTGAACCTGAAGAAAGTGAGAAGAATAGACAGCAGGGCGTGAAAGAGCCGCCAAGCAGGGTGGCTGGGATATGCACAAAATGTAGCTGACGGCTTCATTAAGTCCAGAGAAGGTCCTATCAAGAAGCTTGTCTTTAGGGCACAAAAGCAGGAATTGGACACTGATTTGCACAAAGCTCTGCAGAGTTTTACACGAACATCTCCAGGGCAGGGCTGCCCACAGCACTTCTCTCGGGACTGCAGACCAGATCTGGGCTACTCTGTACATGTTGTTGTACTAGCATTGTTACTACTACAAAAACGCTAGTTCACATCAAAACCAGTAGAATGTATCTGATTAAAGACAAAAAATAGTGTGTGTTGTTGGCAAGAATCTTAGGAATGGACACTTACGGAGAACATTTTGGCTATTTGGAGCCTGAGTCTTAAAAGAAATGTATACTCTGACCTAGTAAGTCCACGTGTAAGGATTTCTCTTAATATCATCAGACTAGTCTCCAAAGATGTATGTGAGGCATGTTCATTGATGTCTTATTTATAGAAAAAAATTTTTAAGTCCTAAACATCGACCAATGGAAAATAGTTAAAACATTATGGTACCTCCAGACAGAGGAATTATTAGACATTAAAAATGATGTGGGTGACTAATGATGTGAAAATATGATTAAAATATACTGACGAGTGAAAAACTTTATAACGATATGTTTATTGTGACACCACTCTTAAAAAGTTTACATGCTTCTTATATACACTCATGGGGAAAAAAGACCAGAATGCATTGGGGAAAATGGTAGGAGTGGTTATGTCTGGATAATGTGATTTCAAGTGAATGCTTTCTTTTTGTTATCTACGTTTCTAAATTCATGAATTTGTCATATATTATTTGCATAACAAAAGTAATACAGTTTTTTTTTAAGTTTTTTTTTTCTTAATTTAAGTAATCTCCACAGCCAATGTGGGGCTTGAACTCACAACCCCGAGGTGAAGAGTCACATGGTCTCCCAACTGAGCCAGACAGGTGCCCCAAGAGTAATGCAGTTTTGAAAAGGAACTTCATCAGTGCAACAGAGAGGAGGAACAGGCCTAGTCTCCGTTTACGACTGATTGTGTTTGTCAGCTTTGTCTGCAGTGAACAAAGGAAATTTAAATGTGTGTGTGTGTGTGTGTGTGGATGTGCAGACAGCAAAGTTGGTAGAGAAAGAGCAGTGATTGCTGGGGATACACTGATTTTTAATGCTGGGCTGAGTCTGGTTTCTATTTGTGTCTCATCCATCTGCCCATACGCCCTCTATATTGGTGAGATCTAGTCATTCCAATTTCATTAATATCTAAGGCGATGTTATCGGAAGAACTTTTTCCTAAAATTTTACAGCCACTGTGTTTTTAGGGGGAAATGCCTGGGGCCACTTCTCGTAAAACTGAAAACCTCCCCCACAGACCATCAGCAAAATACACAGAAAAATTATGGGCAGCGCTATGGGCCAAACGAATGGACCAGAAATGGTCAAGTGAAAAAAATTGGCCCTTGTTTTTAATCCGTCCTCTTTGAGCTTGAGCCCGTTGTCTTTAACTTAGAATAACACGGGTAACATGAAGAAATTGCTGCCACTGGGGAGAGGTGCTCCCAGTCTAAGATGTTAAGAGGCATTCTATATGTGGACAGAACCATTATCACTGTACCCAGCTTATAGTCCTTAGAACATAGCTGGGAATGCCTTGATTCCATTCATTAATACCCAGTATACCAAATCTCTGCTCTACCAAACGAAGATCAGGTATTTTCATTTTCCCTGTCCCCAACTCTATGCCAGCTCTTATGGAAAATCCAAAGGAGATTGACTTCAAGCTTCTTTCTTCATGAATGACCGGCTAAAGGGCCAATCAGTTTAAAAAGGCAAGACAGTGTATACTTAGGCATTAAATTGGTGGTTGAGCCTACGAATGTCAGAGTTAGGGCAATAGAGTCTAATGTGGGCTCTCATGATCAGGGAGGGGGTGCTGTGTCATGAAAGATGCTGAGTTGGCTTGGGGAAACCAAACAGACTGAGGAAAGGCATGACGGCATGAAAATAGGTACTGTGAACAAGAGGGAGACATTCATCCAGAAACTGCTGGAGGGAGGCAGCGGTTGGTATTGGTAGGAATTCAGAGACGAAGTTAGAAAGGTGAGATTGGGCCAAATTAGTGGAGGCTGAAAGTCTGGGAAAGAGTCCAAGGCAGAGGCTGTAGCATCAGGCTGCCTTTGCATGGTAGGCAGGGGTTGAGGTCTTGAGCAAGAGGGTGATGTGATGGAAGCAATCCTCTACCAGACAGCAGAAATTTCTTAACAAGATTTTAAGTATGGTAATCCCTACAAAACCAGCAAACATATGAGAGTATGTTCTCCCTCTTTTGGATAAGCCTACATTCCTTGTTTTTGCAAACCTATTGTAAGTTTAAATCATCTAAAACAAAGACTCTTTCTTACCCCAATCATTAACCAAGTTTCCTTCTTGTTCTTTTTTTTTTTTTTTTTAAGATTTTATTTTTAAGCAATCTCTATACCCAACATGGAGCTTGAACCCACAACCCTGACATCAAGAGCCACACGCTCCACTGACTGAACCAGCCAGGAGCCCTTTGTTTTTTATTTTATTTTTATTTTTTTAATGTTTATTTATTTATTTTTGAGAGAGAGATGGAGAGAGTGAGGGGGGGAGGGGCAGAAAGAGAATAGAGAGAATCCCAAGCAGGCTCTGCAACGTCAGCAGGGAGCCCAACGTGAGGCTCAAACTCACAAACTGTGAGATTAGGACCTGAACCAAAACCAAGTCAGATGCTTAACCGACTGAGCCACCCAGGCACCCCAAATGCTTATTTATTTTTGAGACAGTGAGCGAGCACTCGAGTGAGCGGGGGAGGGACAGAGAGAGGGAGGCAGAGGATCTGAAGCGGGCTCTGCGCTGAGAGTAGTGAGCCCGATGCGGGGCTTGAACTCACGAACTGTGAGATCATGACCTGAGCCGAAGTCCAGACACTTAATTGCCTGTGCCACCCAGGCACCCCTCTTTGTTCTCTTTTTTTAATCCACTTATATAGTTGCAGTTTCTCCACAGAAGTTGGCTCCCTTATCCCTCCAGCTAGAGAAATCCCTCCATCTTTCCCTGTTTGGAAACAAAACCAGAGGCTCTGGTGTGTCCCCAGGATAACACATGCTGTGTGCTCGCCAGGTCAGCCAACCCTCCACCCTGCTCCTAGGACTACTAACCTGGACCCACCTGAAGGCTGGGTGACCGTGTCCGAGCCACCAAAGGAGCCAAGGCAGTGGGCCCCATGAGAGGCTAAGGGACAGCCCAAGATCCCCCACAAGAAAAAGCAACACCACACCTCCGTCTACACCAGAATCAGAGTGGTTGCAGGGCTGGCTCTCTCAGATGCTTCTGACCTCAGAAGACCAAAGAAGCTGGTTTGCAGTGAAACAACCTGGAGAAAATCCTACCCTGGCTCCTAGGTGACCTGGTTTCTGCCTCAATCGTCAACTTCTCAAAACAGCCTAAATATCATCCAAAGAAATGCCACCCATTCTTTTGAGTGATCACTTTCCAAAGGCCAAAACAGCCTGTGGTTTCTATTTTAAAGAGTAAAAGTGAAAAGAAATCTATGTGATTCACTGTTGTATCCACCCCTCCCCCCCACCCCAAGACCCTCTTCCAGATTCCGGCTCTGTTTTGCCATAGTCCCCAGTACCAGTGGTTCTCAACCTTGAGTGTGCACTCTAAGTCACCTGGACCTGGAGAGCGTGTTAAACACCCAGTGCTGGGCCCACCCCCAGAGCTTCTGATTCAGTATATTCATATGCTCTGGTTTCTCTTCAGATCGTATGATTCAGTATATTCAGGCTGGAGCCACACTTGGCATTGGTGATGAATTCCTAGTGACAACAAATTTCTCTGTTGCATGATGCTCTCCATCCATACTTATCCACACAGATGCTCCTTCCAGTTCAAAGGTAGCTTTCTCGTGAAGAGAGATGTGGGGGGAAAAGGGACATCGACAATGACGACCTTGTGGGTGGGGTAGTTGCAGTTGGGTGGCTGTATTAGCAAAGGAAATCACCCAGGCAGAACTGCTCAGAGGTAAAGGGGGTATTCAGTCAGCAGAACCTTCTGAGGTGAATGAGTTAAAAATTTGGTCCCCACACCTATGCTTGAGTCCGAGCACCCACTATAAAACCGCAGAATCTTAGAGCTAGGTGACATCTCTTCTAATTTTCTCATTTTATTGTTTACATTTTTTTTCAGTTTATTTATCTTTATTTTGAGAGAGACAGAGAAAGTGTGAACAGGGGAGGGGCAGAGAGAGAGAGACGATCCCAAGCAGACTCTGAGCTGTCAGCGCAGAGCCTGACGCAGGGCTCGAAGTCATGAAACTGTGAGATCATGACCTGAACCAAAACCAAGAGTGCTCACTGGGTGCTCCATCCCTCATTTTAAATATGAGGAAATTTGATGTTCAGAAGAATTAGGGAACTTGCCCAAGATCTGAGAGATAACAAGTAGCAGGAATGGGATTAGAACCTAAGTTTTATAACTTTTGAAAATCATTTTGACTTAATATAAAAACGAAAGGAAAGGAAGAGTTCTGCTACCAGCAACTTACTGTTAATTAACCTTTGTGCCAATAACAATTAGAAACTCAGAAAAGTTGGGGCACCTGGGTGGCTCAGTCAGTTGAGCATCTGACTTCAGCTCAGGTCATGATCTCGCAGTTCGTGAGTTCCAGCCCCACACTGGGCTCTGTGCTGACAGCTCGGAGCCTGGAGCCTGCTTCGGATTCTGTGTCTCCCTCTCTCTCTGCCCCTAACCCACTTGCACTCTGTGTCTTTCTCTCTAAAAAAATAAATAAACATTAAAAAAAAGAAAAGAAAAGAAACTTAGAAAAGTTACCAGACAGGAAACAATGCAGGGAAAAAGTATACCCAAAGGCAAAAGGATGAAAAACAGCTAAAAAAAAAAAAGCAGACTCAGAGGTGATCTGTTTGTTGTTGCAAGCAAATATGGTAAAATTGTGAAGGAAAAGATAGATAAAAGGGGGAAATAAATGATGAATTTAAAAGCAATAAACAAAAAACAAAAAAAAAAGAGCTAAATGGAAATCCCAGAAGAGAAAAAATATCTGAAATAAAATTCAACACATGGGATTAATAGGAGATTGTTCACTGCAGAAGAAAGAATCAGTGAACCCAGACAGATGAACAGAAATATTCTAAACTAAACAATAAAGAAAGAGGAGACTGGGAGCAGGGGAGCCAAGACTCATTGAGCTGTAGACTGCAACAAATAGTCCAAAGCAAATCTCCTTAAGTAGCCTGACAAGCATTACAAACTAAAAGAAAAACACAGACCAATGTCCCTCAGGAACAAGATGCAAATATTGACAAGATACTAGCAAAGCAAGCAATATATGCAATAATATATCATAGCCTAGTGGAGTTTATTACAAGAATGCAAAGTTGGTTTACCACTTGAAAATCAATGAATATATTTCACCACATTAGCAGAATAAATAAGAAAACTCACGGCTATCTCTGGGGATGCAGAAAAAGCATTTGACAGATTTCATCACCCATTCATGATAAAAAACATCCATACTTAAAGTTGAAATATTGAATGTATTTTAAGGTTGAGAATGAGGCAAGGATGTCTGCTTTTACTATTTCAACACTGTCTGTGCCATAAGGCAAAAATTAATTCATCAATCAGTTAATTAGTGGTATAGAGAATGAAAACGGAGAGGTAAAACTGTCATTATTTGCTGATGGCATTACTGTCAAAATAGAAAAGCCAAGGAATCTGGAAAAACAAACTGCAACAAAAACCACTGAAAGAACTAATAAATGAGTTTAGTAAGATTACAGAATTTAAGGTAAATAAACAGAAGTCAATTATATTTCTATATATTAGCAATAAATAAAATTTAAATCACTATATTGTATACCTGAAACTAATATAACCTTATATGTTAACTATACTGGAATTAACATAAAAGTCAATAAATAAATAAAATGTTAAAATTATACTATCATAATAGCATCAAATTATAACATACTTAGGAATACATAACATATGTGTAAGAGCTCTACATTAAAAAGTGCAAAGAGGTATTGAGAAGAACTTTTTAAATGCCTAGAGAGACATGTCATATTCATGTCATATTCATGTCATATTCAACTCATTCATGAGTTGAAAGACTTAATTTGTTAAGATGTTAGTTCTCTTCAAAGTGATCTATAGATTCAACATGATCCCAATCAAAATCCCAACAGATATTTTGTAGAAATTTTCAGAGTGATTCTAAGATATAGATACCTAGAATAAACAAATTAATCTTGGAAAAAAGGAGTACCAGATTGGAAGATGTACACTACCTGATTTTAACACTTAATATAAAACTACAAAATGGTTTGATATTGGGGCAAAGACAGATAAAAAGGTCAATGGAATAGAATAGGGAGTCCAGAAAGTATGTGTGTATGAGTGTGTGTAAAATGTGATCAATTGATTTTCAACAGAGATACACAGGTAATTTACAGGGGATATTCATTTCAACAAATCACACTGGAACTATTGAATATCCATATTGAAATAACAATGTACTTTGACCCCTGCCTCACACCACACACAAAAATTTATTTAAGCTCGATCTTGGACTTAAAAGTAAAAGCTAAAACTATAAGGCTACTACAAGAAAACATAGGGGAATATTTTCATGACCTTGGGATAGGCAACAATTTCTTAGAACACAAAAAGTATTAACCATAAAATAAAAGATTGATAAACTGGAAATAATCAAATTTAAAACAATTCTGTTCAAAGAACACCATTAAGAAAATTGAAAAGGCAAGTCCCAAGCTGAGAGAAATATGCCATACATATATAGACATAGACATAGACATAGACATAGACATAGACATAGACATAGACATAGACATAGACACAGACATAGATATATAGATATATAGATATAGATATCTAGATATATATACATATATGACAGAGGTCTTACACCCAGAATATGTAAATGATTTCTACTAGTCAAAAATAAAAAGACAAACCCAATTTTCAAATGGACAAAAGACTTCAAAAGACATTTCACAAAAGACAATACACAAATCACCAGTGAGCTCAAAATCGTTAGTCTTTATGAAAAGGCAAATTACAGAGAGACAGGCCACTTTACACCCATTATCAGCTAAAATTTAAAAGACTGACAATGTTAAGTGCTGCCAAGGAGACGAAGCACTTGGAATTTTCTTACAGTGTTAGTAGGACTTTAAAATAGTACAACCACTAGGGTGCCTGGGTGGCTTAGCTGGTTGAGCACCTGACTCCTGATTTCGGGTCAGGTCACGATCTCACGGTTTGTGGGTTTGAGCCCTGCATGCGGCTCTGCACCAACATTGCAGAGCCTGCTTGAGATTTCCACTCTCTCTCTGCCCCTCCCCCATTTGTATGTGCGCTCTCTCCTCTCTCTCTCAAATAAGTAAACATTAAAAAAAAATTTTTTTAGGGGCGCCTGGGTGGCTCAGTCGGTTAAGCGTCCGACTTCGGCTCAGGTCACGATCTCGCGGTCCGTGAGTTCGAGCCCCGCATCGGGCTCTGGGCTGATGGCTCAGAGCCTGGAGCCTGCTTCCGATTCTGTGTCTCCCTCTCTCTCTGCCCCTCCCCCGTTCATGCTCTGTCTCTGTCTCAAAAATAAATAAACGTTAAAAAAAGTTACAATTTTTTTTGTAATAAAAATAAAATGGCACAACTATTTTGGATAAGAGCTTAGCAGTTTTTTTTAACCAGGTTGTACATATAACTACCATAGGATCTGCCAGCTCAGTTCCTAGCAATTGGCCCAACAGAAATGAAAGCATAGGTCATCTGGTGAGCTGGGTGAGAGAAGGAGAGAGACGCTGTTGGTGTGATTGAGATGGAATCCAAACCGGAGTGGGTGGAGGTGTACGTGGGAGGGGAGGAAGTGAGGAAAGAATGGTAGCTGGGCAGGGACCTGGGTGCGTGCAGGTTGGGGTTAAGGATTTTTTTGTTTGTTGTGAAACAGCCTTGAACTGTCATATCCATCACACCAAAAATCAATATAAATTCCAAATAGTCTTGCTTAACCAAATAGACTATAGGAAAATAAGATCTTTTTGAAATATTTGGAGAAGTTGAAGGAGATAA
Source organism: Panthera onca (assembly GCF_046562875.1). Classification (NCBI taxonomy): domain Eukaryota; kingdom Metazoa; phylum Chordata; class Mammalia; order Carnivora; family Felidae; genus Panthera; species Panthera onca. Next base: position 11,232,565 of record NC_138345.1, on the reverse strand, counting down.
TTTTGTCTAGAAGCAGTAAATTAAACAAAAGTTTAAAATGGCTGTATCTGACTACATGAACTTTTGAAAATATGTCAAAATGAGAAAAACAACTGAAATGCAAACAGACCAGGAGAGATATTTGCACCAACTCTAACAAAGTGTTAATAATGTCATTACTAAGAGAAAGTCCTTACAACTGACTTTTTAAAATGTCTCCAATGGATGGGGGCCTGGGTGGCTCAGTGGGTTAAGCGGTTAAGTGTCTGACTTTGGCTCAGGTCATGACCTCACGATTCGTGAGTTTGAGCCCGGCGTCGGGCTCGGAGCCTGGAGCCTGCTTCGGATTCTGTGTCTCCCTCTCTCTCTGTTCCTCCCCTGTTCACACTCTGCCTCTTGCTCTCTCTCTCTCCAAAATAAATAAAGATTTTTAAAAAAATTTTTTAATAAGTAAAATGTCTCCAATGGATAGATGGGAGAAGGACATAAAGCTACAATCCAAAGAACTATAGCCAGTGGACAAATATAAGAAATAATATTTAACTGCTCTAATTACAAATATTAAAATACTACATTTTCATTTTGCTACTAAATTAGCAAAACAAAATTTTAAACTAGCATAACTAATGCTGGCAGGATGTAATTCATGATAGATGTACAAAGAAGGTGATATTTATTTAGATATCTTTTATATATCATAAATGGACATAATTTTCAAAGTCATTTTGGCACAATGCATCAACTGTCATTAAATTTTTCACACTCTGACTCTGTTATTTAGAGCAACAGCGTTACATTGCAGATGGCCTATGGATAAAGATGTTCCTTTTAGGGTTCATTGCAATAACAAAAGAAAGAAAGGAAGTAATTTAAATGTCCAAATAGAAAGGAAATGATCAGCACCCTGGTTAAAAACTCAGGGCCTGGAATCAGACCTGGGCAGACCCAGTCCTGCCACTCCTTGTCTGTGTTATCAGTACTTCATCTGAAAAAAAAAAAAAAAAAGCTGCTATCCTAAAGCTGCGAGAAGTAAATGAGATAAACATGGAAAGCTGACTATAATAAACATTGTGCACGTTAGATGTTCTTATTCTTTCTGCTTGACAAAATACCACTTAGCCATAAGAAGCTAAACATGTAAAACAAAAGTTGAAAGTATTTAGCAAAATGCATATATTAGGTAGAGAAAAAATTGGAAAATGTTCCAATTATAAACAATATATTGGCATTATATTTGTAATAACTCATCTATGTGTAATAAACTACATATGGCCGCAGGGAGCCTGGAATGGATTTTTGCATCTTCCTATATACTTGTAATATTATTTTCATACATAAAAATAAATTCAAAAAGCAGGAAACGCCCTCTCTCAGACCACGAGTTCTGATTTTTTATTCAGAAATGAAGCGAGGTGAGAGCAGTCTGTCCAGGCCACCAGTTTCTGTCCTCGCTTGTTTCCTGTCAGCCGGGCCATAAGGGCATAGACGCTTCTCTGCGTTGACTTCGTTGTACTCCTTTTGGGTGGCTTCTCTGGATCCTATCTGAAAGCTCCATCTTTTCAAGCTTTCTAACTGAATGAATGGACAACATCAACTGTGTCTATATTGTCCCCACCCTTATAGATTCTGTCCCTAATCACACTGCACAAGTAGGAACCGTAGGAGACAGGCCATGCTCTGGGATGCCTTCTTCAACCCTCACAGACAAGCAAAGCTGTATTTTCCAGGTCCGGTGTTGCCTGGAAGCTTCTTTCCTATTATTCAAAAGCCCTTCAGTCTGTGCCTAATCCACATGATTAAGTAGGGCTTTGCTGTTTAACTCTTCGTGCCCTGTATGTCGGGGTTCTGTCCCTTCAACACCACGTTGTGGGTAGTACAGGTCCCCAGATCAAACTTAGCTACTGTTTGTGGAAGAGACTACTCTATTAACTTTTCCATATAAGTAGCTGATGGTAGTTGCAACTAAAACCTGCTTAGTATAAACTTGAATTATAGCAAGTGAAAACAGTGATGCCATTCAACTCAGCAGCTGCATGGTAAACGAGTCCACAAACATTTTATTTAGCATATATGGCGCACCTACTGTGCGCTGGGTGCCACACTATGTACTGCAAACATAAGTTCTCGTGGTTGAAAAAGAACTTAAAGATCACATCTTCCAACCGTCCAATAAGTTCTTGGATCTGATTTACAATATCTCCACCAAGACTCACTCTTATCATGAGGAACTCAAAGATTCCCAAGGCAGTCCATCCCACTTTGGGCCAGCTCTGAGAGTTAGCAAGTTCTCCCTTGGATTAATTCATAATTCATAATAATCAGTTACGCTAGAGACTATAACCAGTTGTCACCTCTTGCTCAAAACATTAATTACTCCTGTCCCTTGCACTGGCATCCAAGTGTCCTAGCTATCTCTCACCCTGTGACTCAGCAAAAGTTGCAGATGTTTTTAGAGCAGGAAGTTGACAATTACCAAACAGGTGTTCCGTAGTCTGGCACCCAGTCAGAAATAGATAGTTCCCAGGTTAGTTAAAAATTAGACATCTCACTGGCGTTCAGCCCAAAGCAATTAGGAGCCCAACAACAGCAAATTAATCTTTCAGCCTCTTGAATGATGAGTCGCAAATTCCATAAAAGGTCCAACTTTCAGCCCCTAGCACCGAAGATTAATGACTTTTCACCCTGAGTATAAGTGCTTAATCCTCTTGCGGCAGATGCATTCTCAGAAGGAGTTCTGACCAAAAGTTATTACCCCACCCTGGTTATGAGGAAATGCTTTGCCCAAGAAGCAGAAGTTAATAGGGGCAGAGAGGCTTGATGGCTGACAGAAATGGCCTGAAAGAAAGCTCTTATTTAAATTTTTAAAACTTAATTCTTCTAGTAGACAATGAAGCAATGTGTTCAAATTTTTTATGGGAAATGACTTTGAATTTAGAGTTCTCTGTCCACTCAAATTATCAATCAAATTTGAAGGAAACAAAAAACACTGTAGAATGTGCATGCAAGAACTCAGAAGGTTAACTGCCCATGTACCCACCATGAAAAGGTTACTTGAGAGACTATTTGGAAAAATAAAGGAGGAATTCAGGGAAGGGAAAGAAATGGGGTACAAGAAAGGATCACTAAACATGACCTGGAATACGTGCCAAGAGGCTGGACAATTCGAAGAGCCTTCTATCAGCAGTGAAATTCTAGAGCCAGGAGACTGGATTGCTGTTTCTACAGGTCCATTCACACTTCAAGAGGGCCATTCTTGAATAACTCAAAACTCTCTTTAAATAGTTCTCTCCATTAAGCTGGTCCTTAATTTGACTCATCTCCTTTCACAGTGACCAATTTATTTCAGCATCAATGATAGCATTCCATAAAAGACAAGGATGTCCACTTTCACCACTTTTATTCGACACGGTACTGGAAGTCCTCGCCACAGCAATCGGACAAGACAAAGAAATACGATGCATCCATACTGGTAAAGAAGAAGTTAAACTGTCACTATTTGTAGATGACATGATACTATACATACAAAATCCTGAAGATTCCACCAAAAAACTACTTGAAGTAATAAATTAGTTCAGTAAAGGTGAAGGATATAAAAGTAATACTCATAAACTGGTAGCATTTTTGTATACTAATAATGAAATAGTAGAAAGAGAAATTAAGAAAACAGCACCATTTACAGTTGCACCAAATAGAATAAAATACTTAAGAATAAACTTAACCCAAGAGGTGAAAGACCTGTACTCTGAAAACTATAAAACACTGATGAAAGAAATTAAGGATTCCACAAATGAATGGATATTCCATGCTCATGAATTAGAAGAATATTATTAAAATGCCCATATTACCCAAAGCAATCTACAGATTCAATGCAATCCTTATCAAAATACCACCAGCATTTCCCACAAAACTAGAACAAATGATATGAAAATCTGTATGGAACCACAAAAGACCCCAATTGGCCAAAGCAGTCTTGAGAAAGAAAAACAGAGTTGAAGGTGCATAATGCCAGATTTCAAGATACACTGCAAAGATGTAGTAACCAAAACAGTATGGTATGGTAACAAAAATAGACATGTAGATCAATAGAACAGAAGAGAGAGCCCAGAAACAAAGCCACGATCATATGGTCAATCTATGACAAAGAAGGCAAGAATACATAATGGGAAAAAGACAGTCTCTCCCACAAATGGTGCTGGGAAAACTGGAGAGCTACTTGCAAAAGAATGAACCTGGACCACTTTCTTACACCATACACAAACATAAACTCAAAATGGATTAAAGACCTAAATGTGAGACCTGAAACCATCAAATTCCTAGAAGAGAACACAAGCAGTAATTTCTCTGACATCCACCATAGCAACATTTTTCTCAATATGTCTCCTGAGGCAAGGGAAATAAAGGAAAATAAACAATTGGGACTACATCAAAATAAAAAGCTTTTGCACAGCAAAGGAAGCCATCAACAAAACAAAAAGGCAACCAAGTGAATGGGAAAAGATATTTATTTGAAAATGATATATCTGCTAAGGGGATAATATCTAAAATATATAAAGAATTAATACAACTCAATACCAAAAACACAAATGCTCCAATTAAAAAAATGGGCAGAATAGACATTTTTCCAAAGAATATATCCAGTAGCCAACAGACACATGAAAAGATGCTCAATATCACTAATCATCAGGGAAATTTAAATCAAAACCACAATGAGATATAACCCCATACCGGCCAGAATGGCTAAAATCAAAAACACAAGAAATAGGAAATGTTGGTGAGGATGTGGACAACAAAGAACCCTCATACACTGTGGGACTATAAATTGGTACAGCCACTGTGGAAAACAGTATGGACACTCGTCAAAAAGTTAAAAATAGAATTAGCATATGATCCAATAATTCCACTATTTGATATTTACCCAAAGAAAATGAAAACACGTTAGTATGCCTATGTTTATTGCAGCATTATTTACAATAGCCAAGATACAGAAACAACCTATCCTTTGATAGACAAATGGATAAGGAAGATGTGGTGTGGATGGACACACACACACACACACACACACACACTGGAATATTACTTGCCCATAAAAAAGATGATTTATTGTGCCATTTGAGACAACATAGATAGACCTAGAGGGTATTATGCTGAAAAAAAAAAAAATCAGACTGTGAAAGACAAATACCATATGATTTCACTCATGTAGAATCTAAAAAAAGCAGAAGAAAGAAACAATCACAACAAGTGAAAAACAAACAAAAAGCAAAACCAGACTCATTAAACGCAAGAACAAACTGATGACTTCCTAGAAGGAAAGGGGGAGGGAGGCTGGGAGAGATAGGCTTACAGGGATAGAATGGATAGGTCACAGGAATAAAAGGCATAGCATGAGGAATACAATCAATGACACTGTAACAGCACTGTATGGTGACAGGTGGCAGACACACTTGCGGTGAGCATAGTGCATAAACCTGTTGAACCACTATGTTGTACACCTGAAACGAATGTTACATTGTGTGTCAACTATACACAAATTTGAAAAGTTAAAAAAAAAAGCGGACACCTGGGTGGCTCAGGCAGTTGAGCCTCCAACTTCGGCTCAGGTCATGATCTCGCAGTTGGCAAGTTCAAGCCCCACACCGGGCTCTCTGCTGTCGGCAAAGAACCCACTTCAGATCGTCTGTCTCCTTCTTTCTCTTTCCCTCCCCCGCTCGCTCTCTCTCAAAATAAATAAACTTAAAAGCATTAAGCCCCAATATTGCCCACAGGGACTGACACAAGCAATGCCCAGGCAGTTTCCCAAGTGGTCCATCTCTGATTGTCTGGTAGGGGGCTTCCTACTGCAAGAAAGAACTTTTGAATGCAAAGTTCTTGAGTGTGTGGTGACTAATTTTCTGAGCCAAAAGTCAGGATGTGAGACCTTACCATCAAGTTAAAATACACTTGGCTGAACAAATTGGACAGAATATTTCAAGCCAGACTGTTCTTGAAAATTCAGTCTCTGTGGCTATCATTGCCCCGAGAAGCCTGGGCCAGAGGGACAACAAAGAAGGTGTGAAAAGCAGAGGCCCTTGCCCAGTGAGCATTCAGATAATAACCGTTTCACATGAAGCTCTTCTTACACTTCTCTGTGAGGAGTCCTCCCAGGCACTGGGCAGGGTAAAGACAGGCTTATAACTGGGCACTCCTTTAAATCTATAGTCTTAATGGAAAAACATTCCGTGCTCATGGATTGGAAGAATAAATACTGTTAAAATGTCAATACTACCCAAAGCAATCTACACATTCAATGCAATCCCAATCAAAATTGAACCAGCATTCTTCTTGAAGCTAGAATATGCAATCCTAAAATTGGTATGGAACCACAAAAGGCCCCGAATAGCCAAAGTAATTTTGAAGAAGACCAAAGCGGGAGGCATCACAATCCCAGACTTTTAGCCTCTACTACAAAGCTGTAATCATCAAGACAGTATGGTATTGGCACAAAAACAGACACATGGACCAATGGAATAGAATAGACTCCAGAAGTGGACCCACAAATGTATGGCCAACTAATCTTAGATCAGCTTACTCTTAATTCCCTTCACCTACTTCACGCATCCCCCACTGGTAAAACCATGCCCCACTGGTAAAACCAGTTTTTACAAGTGGTAAAAACTGGTTACCACTAGTTTCTTCTTTAATAGTCTTGTTTTTTTGTGTGTCTTTTTCTATTTGTTTCTATTTGGGGTTTCTATAGAAACCCCAGAATTAGACCCACAAAAGTATGGCCAACTAATCTTTGACAAAGCAGGAAAGAATATCCAATGGAAAAAAGACAGTCTCTTTAACAAATGATGCTGGGAGAACTGGACAGCAACATGCAGAAGGATGAAACTAGACCACTTTCTTACACCATTCACTAAAATAAACTCAAAATGGATAAAGGACCTGAATGTGAGACAGGAAACCATCAAAACCCTAGAGGAGAAAGCAGGGAAAAACCTCTCTGACCTCAGCTGCAGCAATTTCTTACTTGACACATCCCCCAAAGGCAAGGGAATTAAAAGCAAAAATGAACTATTGGGACCTCATCAAGATAAAAAGCTTCTGCACAGCAAAGGAAACAATCAACAAAACTAAAAGGCAACCAAGGGAATGGGAAAAGATATTTGCAAATGACATATCGGACAAAGGGCTACGATCCAAAATCTATAAAGAGCTCACCAAACTCCACACCCGAAAAACAAATAATCCAGTGAAGAAATGGGCAGAAAACATGAATAGACACTACTCTAAAGAAGACATCCGGATGGCCAACAGGCACATGAAAAGATGCTCAACGTCGCTCCTCATCAGGGAAATACAAATCAAAACCACACTCAGATACCACCTCACGTCAGTCAGAGTGGCCAAAATGAACAAATCAGGAGACTATAGATGCTGGAGAGGATATGGAGAAATGGGAGCCCTCTTGCACTGTTGGTGGGAATGCAAACTGGTGCAGCCGCTCTGGAAAACAGTGTGGAGGTTCCTCAAAAAATTAAAAATAGACCTACCCTATGACCCAGCAGGGGGATGAGCACTGGGTGTTGTATGGAAACCAATTTGACAATAAATTTCACATTAAAAAAAAAAATCTATAGTCTTTGGGGATGTTTTTTAATGATTATGAGAGTTTGGAGTTAGGGGATGGGGAGACAGAGAAAAAGAAAGTGTCAGACAACTCAGCCTCTTCCCTTTGTCCCTACAAACGTAGCTCAGGCTGTATCCCAAAAGGCTGCTGCACAGCTTGTCGTGACTCCTAAGCAAGCCCTCAGAAGTATGGCAGAGTGGGGGTGCGATCTTACCCTGGCCTTAAGCCGCTCATCAGAGTACTTCTTCCTACCCCTTAAAATATTCTACCTCAGAAGAATTCTGGAAGATACGATTTTCCATCTCATTACATCTCCACAATATTTTAGTGTTTCTAACAGATCAATGCTCCTAGCACCCATAGGGCTAAGTGGTCTCCTCAAAGGCCCTGGGAAATACTACCGCTTCAGGAACGTATATTCAGAAGGTGAACATCTGGGCCTACTTCTCTCCAAGGCTCCTGCAGATGACCCGTTGGCCTTGACCACCAGAACTCCCCTGTGCTGGCTGAAAGGGAAAGATAAGACGGCAGGCATCCCTTCTCTTTGGAGTGTGTGTCGTTCGGTGAACTCTGCCACAAGAGAGAGATAAGGGCTGGGTAGGCTCACTTCCCACAGAGATTGTTTCATACCCAGTAGACACGTGCCTCAAAGCCAGAGAAGAAGTAGGAGTTTTGCAAATATTTACCTAGCTACTTGGCAACAGGGCAGTACCACTTAGAATACTATTTAACGTCAAGGACACACGCCCTGCACCCCATTCTCTCCACACACATAAAAAAGGAGGGGCGCCTGGGTGGCTTAGTTGCTTAAGAGGCCTTCTCTTGATTTTGGCTCTGGTCATGATCTCATAATTGGTGGCACTGAGCCCCATGGCAGGTTCTGCGCTGACAGCCTGGGGCCTGCTTGGGATTCTCTCCCTTTATCTCTGCCCCTTCACCCCTCCCCCCAAAAAATAAATACATAAACATTTAAAAAAGAAAAGGCTACATCCTTTCCTCTGGGTATCTTTCTAAGTGCTAAAAGCCATGTGAAAGTCAGACCCCTTTAATCCCCAAATCATCCAGTTATCCAAGATCTGAACATCCAATGGAGAAAATACCAGGTTTGCTTCCACGTGTGAAATGAATGGCTATCACTGAGCCTCGGAATTCAGACTCATCCTTACATTCTCAAAAACGAGAATCACAAGCACTTCGGACTTTTCTAGTTCTACTGCTGATCTTCCACAGATAAATTAAGGAAACCAAGTGTTTGGTGCTTTGGCAAATCCACAACAAACACAATAGAGAGAGGACCCAGAACATGACCTTCCCATACTTTCCATCACTTGCTAAGGGAAAAACTTAACAAATGCCTTCAGAGACCAACCTAACTAAGCCACCTTCTCCTCAAAATATGTAAGTAACTGTTGACTCCATGCCGTCACGATAATAGCATGTTACCAGAAAGGCTTGGTTGAGGGTGGAGCACATATAAAGAACAAACACAAGAGGAAGACTTTAGTCACTAAAACCCACACAGCAAGACAGACATTTGTCCCTGTACGCATAGCATTATCAGATTCCCATATGCCACTGCTCTTGAAGTACGAGGGCCTAAAGTAAGATAAACAACATGCACAGGGTACGCCTTTGTATTAACTACTACTTGCATGGTGCCATCTTGTGGTGAGTCCCTTTAGCAACTTGCAAGAAACAAGACCACTTTTACAGAATTATAAAATTTTGAAACTATATACAAAATTAAAGTGTACAAAATTATGAATTTTATGAAGTGCAGTATTTAGACTATTTTCGACCAGTTTAAGAACAGTTTGAGCTCCCACTTCCTAATTTTTTTTTAAAAAAGAGTCCTTGATATAATATCCATTGGGTCTAAAAATTAATGAGTACTGAGATTTCCCCACACCAGTGTCAATAATCATAAAATTGAGGAAAGAATTTGACTGCTTCATAGAAAAAGATGTTTTTAATTACAATTACCTTTTCTTATTTGAGGGGAAAAAAGTTCAAGCTTTAGACTACGTTGTACTATCTCATGTCCCAATGGTTTAAAAGGTAAGGGAATTTTTCCAGATGGCCATTGATAGATTCATTTCAGACAACCTGAAAGGAACTTAAGATCTGGGCACATGGACTCTGGGTTTTTCTATTTCTTTTTTTTTTTTTTTTTTTTATCTCGAGAAAAGGTTAACCAATGGTGTCTCCCTGGAACTCACATGTCAAGGGTACAGGACAACCTGTACACTTACGAAAACTTCACAGGATTGAATGTGCACCTGCAGAACCAGAACTGAACAAAGGTTTCCTCATTTCTAGTCTTTGCTATAAATCTGAGTGCTCAGTGTAGATAGTGAGCCCACACTGGCTAGGAGTGGTGTGAAGTTGTACATTTTGGGTGGTTATGAAATCAGAGTGGCAGAACTGTGGTTGGGTAGTCAAGGGAAGTCACCTGAGAAATATGCCCAGACCTGTCAAGATGGGGACTGGAGACGGCCCAGGCCACGTTCAGGCCTCTTTATGTTGCCTGACTAGCCTTATAGCAAACAGACCCCCAAATTCACCAACCTGTCCAACACCCCAGCCCCCAAAACTTCCCAAGTCCTTCTCTTCATGGTGATACCACACCATGTGCCAAGTTCACAGGAAGTGCTCAGTGGATGCTCTTTCCTGGTTGACTGGGTGATATATCTCATCGCAGTGAACATCGTAGAACCCAATGCCTGGAACATAATGGCCACTATACCTGTAATTGTTTTTAATTGTAAAAACACCTACCAATAAATACCTGGAATTTTTTTTTAAGTTTATTTTATGTAATTTTTTAAAAATGTAAATCAGAGTTCTCTCTTGCTCAAACTCTGATTTCTTTTGTTCAGATTAAGATAAACCAAACATTTGTTGAGTGCCCACTGGTATGTTCCAGGCACAGTCACGTATATCTTCACTTGTGGCTAAATGTATATACAGCCGGCCTGGCTGACTGAGACCATCCTTCAGTAAACATGTACCTTTGTGTTGGGAAGTCACTCCACCACAAGAAATAAGCAGTGATGGACAAGATGTTTCACAATTGGTTTTCAGGGAACAGAGTGAGAAGGGTGTGACTGAAAATGATTTTCTGGGTCAGGAGGGCATCTGAGTTCAGCTCTCAGAAAGCCAGGTGCAGGCCATAGCTTAAGCGGGGGGACAGAGAAAGCCACAGATGATGCCATCAGTCAGAGAGAGACAGAGCAGGATGTGACTGGAGAAAAAGGAAAAGATGAAAAGTGATGTGGCTGGAAGTTCGTCATCAGGTTCTGAGGAAAAGAGGATCACCAAAGGAGGCCCAATGGCAGAAATTATTTTGGGGACAATCTTCAGGTGGAACAAAGGCTCAAAGTGTATTGACAGGAGATCAACTAGATGAACGAGTTTGAGAATTTTGTATCTCCCCAATTTCACTGCTCACTGTCATTTCATGGAAGGGAGAAATCAAGGGCCTAAAACGAGGAACAGTCATTTTTTTTTTGTTGGTCTTCGCAGCCCACAGAAAATGTTAGAAAGGAAAGAAAATGAACACAAATGACTAAGAGTAGCGAGGGAATGGTGGCGACAAAGTGAGGATTTGGGGTGTCCATTTTCTCCTTGTTCCATTACTGGAATACTCCAGGGACATATGTGTGAGGCACCAACTTGGAAGGAAGGGTAGAGGCCCCAGAAGATAAGGTACAGATGGAAGGATTATGCCTAGGGCATAATTAGACAGTGGGAGGCAGGTTGGAGAAGAGAAAACAGTCTTGGGAGAAGCAATGGAAATAGTTGCAAGGCCCCAGAGAGGAGCTGAAAGTAGCACTTAGGAAGTCATCCTGGGGGAGGCAGGGGACAGCCGTGCCCAGAACAGGCAAGTAGCGAAGAGGCGGGTGGAGGGAGGGCAGACAGGCACAGAGCTTATGGTGGGAGGGCATCATCACACCCTTGAGTGAATCCTGCTGCTCTGAGGAGACCCACTCCAGCTGCTCCCTGCCCCAAAGGCCGCTGCCCTTGCCCCCATCATCAGGCCAATGATTAAGTCACAAACTCAGCTTCAGGTGGGGGTAACTGCAGCTAAAACAATGATGTGCTATAAGGGGAGATGTAAAAGGACTCTATTCTCTTCTCTCCCATCTCTCCATCTCCCAAAGAGAATGTCCATTATCATGGGGCCATCTTGAATAACAAACTCCAAGGGAAAGGGGAAGAACGGAAGCAATGCAAAAGTTTTTCTAAGAGCAGAATTTTCTAAGAGGCAGCAGCAGCTCCATTCTCTGCTTTTCACGGCCCACTGTGCATAAAGCATTGCCTGATGGTCTGGTGGCAGGAAAGCCCCTGGGGGTGGAGGGTTGTTTCTCCCTGTCTGTTGAGGTCAAGGCCACTGGGTGTGAGCATCCTTTGGGAAGTTACCTCTCTGTGGGCTCCATGCTTCCTCCACCCAACCAAGGCAGTTACTTAGTCTCTTTGTGCCTCAGTGTTCTTATCCATAAAATGGGATAATAATATATTTACTTTACATGTTACTATGAAGATTAAATTAATTGACAGAAAGTGTTTAGAACAAGGCTGGGCACACAGTAAGTATTATGCTTGTTAACCACTATTGTAAGTGCTCAAAAATTGCTAAATAGTTTTCCATAGCCTACCTGATATATCATCAGCCTTGGATTTCATACCTAACAATTATTCAAGGATTCAGCTAATCTCAAAATAAATCCTATTCAGCCTGTGTTCTTATAGAATCCTTATCAAAACATTTTAAAACTCAGAGTGATCAAGAGTGTTCTTTTGGGAAAAAAAAGAAAAAAAAAAAAAAAAACACCAAATCTCAATTGTAAACGGTGTAAAACAGAACATAAATTGACATGTTTTTGCAAATTAGTATCAAGGTGCCACCTGCCACCTGTTAAATAAAGCTTAATCGTGTCCCTTCATTCAACTAAACAGAACATTTTTATCACAGATTCTCACTGGATACCGCAATTAGAACTTTTTATTAACCAGTCCTTACCGTGAACTTTCTCAGGATGGTTATTTAAAATAGATTCACAAAGACAGAGGTGTCCATTCACATTTCCAGGAAATTTAAACTTGAATTCCTCTGTCAAGTTACATCATCAGAAACTTACTCATTTAAATCCCCCACAGAAATCCCTTCAAAGATTTTATTTTGATGATGTCTTTGGTGTTTAGTCAGAGGTTGATTTTAGAAATGGGCGTTGATTTCCAGCCTGGGCCCAGCAGAACGGCTCTCACACAGAAGGCTGGCAGGAAGAAGGAAGGGCCTTTCTGCCATCAGTGAGGTAGTGACCAGAGAGCATACCATTAGCCTTCACAAGCACATCCAGGGAGTGGGTTTCAAGAAGCATGTCCCCCGGGCACTCAGAGAGAGAGATCCAGAAATTCGCCACGAAGGAGACGCGAACTCCAGATGTTTACACTGACACCAGGCTCAACAAAACTGGGCCAAAAGAATAAGGAATATTCCATACTGTATCTGTGTGCAGTTGTCCAGAAATGTAATGAAGATAAAGATTCACAAAACAAGTTCTATACGTTGGTTACCTATGTACCTGTCACCACTTTCAAAAATCTACAGATAGTTCATGGATGAAAACTAACAGCTGATTGTCAAATAAGGTATAAAATTGCAAAAGAGAAAGACAGAGAGAGAGAGAGGCATAGACAGAGGATGTGAATAGACATTTTTCCAAAGAAGACATACAGATGGCCAAGAGACACATGAAAAAATGCTCAACGTCACTCATCACCAGGGAAAAGCAAATCAAATGCAAATGCAATGAGATATGACCTTACACCTGTCAGAATGGCTACAATCAGAAAGACAAGAAATAACAAGTGTTGGCAAGGATGTGGAGAAAAAGGAACCCGTGCACCGTTGGTGGGAATGTAAAATGGTGCAGCCACTGTGGAAAACAGTATGAAGGTTCCTCGAAAAATTAAAAATAGGACTACCACATGATCTAATAATTCCACTACTGGGTATTTACCCAAAGAAAATAGAAAGCACTAATTCAAAAAGGTATATGCACCCCTCTGTTTATTGTAGCATTATTCACAATAGCCAAGATATAGAAGCACCCTAAGTGTTCATCAATAAATGAATGGATAAAGATGTGACATACATATCTTTTATTTCGTTATATATACATAATGGAATATTACTCAGCCACAAAAGGGATGAGATCCTGCCATCTGCGATATGAATGGACCTAGAGGGTATTATGCTAAGTGAAATAAGTCAGAAAAAGATAAGTACCGTATCATTTCCTCCTTTGTGGAATCTAAAAAACAAACGAATAAACAAACAAAAAGCAGAACCAGACTCATAAATACAGAGAACAAACTGACGGTTGCCAGAGACAAGGGGGAAGTGAGGGATGGGCAAAATGGATGAAGGGGAGTGGGTGATACAGGCCTCCAGTGACCAGGATCAAAAGCACAGCTTAGGGAACATAGTGGTACCGTGTTAGCATTGTATGGTGATGGGGGAGGAGGATAGCTACACTTGTGGCGAGCACAGCATCGTATATAGAGATGTTGAATCACCATTTTGTATACTTGAACTAATGTAACCTTGTCTATCAACTATACTCAAATAAAAACTTTTTAAAAGAAAGGACCATATAAATGTCTTTGTGTTTTCTGCAAAACTACTTAAGCATAAAAGTATAAAGACATTCTCCATTATACAAGTTTCACAAAATAAAATCCCAAAAGATAATGTATCTCTCCTAACAAATCAGGATGGATGCTTTTGTTTGATAATAAAAATAACATTTTGGTGGTTCATCACCAAGGGTGCATATTAGAATCACCTGGGGCAGCTCGAATGGCTCTTGGGACTCAGTCTTCATGCTGTACCCAATTAAGTCAGAATCTTTGTGCACAGGACTCAGGCATTGATGGTTTTTAAAAACTTCTCCAAGGGATTCCAATGTACACCTAGATCTGAGAAACCCTGCTGTAGTTTATCATTTTACCTCTTTAAAAATATCTTGACTTCTTTTTTTTTAATTTTTTAATGTTTATTTATATTTGAGAGAGAGAAAGAGAGCATGAATGGGGGAGGGGCAGAGAGGGAGCAAGAGAGAGACAGAATCTGAAGCAGGCTCCAGGCTTTCAGCACAGAGCCTGACATGGGGCTTGAACCCACTACCTGGTAGATCATGATCTGAGCCAAAGTCAGACACTTAACTGACTGAGCCACCCAGATGCCTCCAAAAGTATCTTGACTTCTAAGAAGTTCAAAGCTAAAGTTCTTACAATACTCGGCCAAGATTTTTCATGCTGTCCATTCCTCATCTTCCAAGGTTTATTATTTTCTATTTGTCTCTTTAATTATCATTAAACAAGCCCTATAAAAATCACCTCAATCATTTTTGGAAGCAGGTAGAGAATAAGCTCTCATTTTTTAAAAAGGTCATCCATGATCTCCTGGAAATCCTTCTAAGACCTATTTGTTGTTTTGACTCCACGGGTTCTTTGGATAACTGGTTCCATAAATTTATTCTCTGGCATACAAAGCCATGTTAAATTTTAGTTGTTTAAAAACTAAACAACTTTGAGCTTTCAAACCTTCCAGGATTTAGTAAGTAAGTTCTGTATCAGCTTTCTTTTTTTTTTTTTCTTTTAAAGTTTATTTATTTCCGAGAGACAGAGCGCGAGTGGGGAAGGGGCAGACAGAGAGGGAGGCACAGAATCCGAAGCAGGCTCCAGGCTCTGAGCTGTCAGCACAGAGCCCAACACGGGCCTCCAACTCACGAACCGTGAGATCATGCTCTGAGCCAAAGTCGGACCCTTAACTGACTGAGCCACCCAGAAGCCCCGGTTTTCTATTGCTGTGTAAAAAATATCCACAAATTAATGGTTTAAAACAACACACAGTTATTTCATGTCACAGTTTCTGGAGGTCAGAAGCATGGACTTGTCTGGCCTCTCTCTGCTCAAGGCCTCACGAAGCTGAAATCCAGGCATTGACTGAAGAAGGATTCGCTTCCAGGTGGCTGCATGGTGGCATGCCTCTTCAAAGCCAGCGACACAGATAAAACTCCTGCTGCTTTGAGTCTCTTACTTGAGGAAGGACCTCACCTGAACTGCACACACAGCCTCCCAGGTGCAGACGTTTCTCTGCTGGGTGTGTTTCTAATACCCTTTGTGAAGACGTTCCTACATTTAATGATGACTGCATCGGGTTGTGGCCTCGGAGGGCAGCCCGCAGTGGTGTCTGATTCTGTTAATGGGTGGTGTCTGACAGCTCAAGAGCTTATAAGTATAATTTAGAATATCTTCCCCAAACACATTATTTTAATTTCCCCGCCCCCTTATTTCATCCATGTGTCTGCTAGGGCTGCCGTAACAAAATACCACAGACTGGGGGGCTTACACACTAGAAAGTCATCTTCTTCCAGTTCTGAAGCTGGAAGTCCCAGATCAGAAGGTCTGGTTTCTTCTGAGGCCCCTCTGGTTTGTAGATTATCTTCTTCTCCCTGTGTCCTCAGTTGGTCCTTCCTGTGTGTGTATGTGTGTGTGTGTGTGTGTGTGTGTGTCTATGTATGTCCACATTTCTTCTTCTTCTAAGAATGCCAGTTAGAGTACATCAGGGCCCACCCTAACCACCTCATTTTAACTTAATGACCTCTTTAAAAAGCCTGATCGCCAAACTCCTATTTGGACGTACCTGGGGTTAGGGAGTCAACATATGAATTTGGCAGGGACAGAATTCAGCTCATTACACTTCACTGCCCACTCATGGTAATCTAAAACATTCTTGGATTGACCTCCATCTATTTGATATTTCACTATCTGGAAGAGCTTACTAATTGCCTAAGCCTTTTACTCCTTCCCTCAAAGAGCTTATGGTATAAACAAACACCAGAGACAACCAGGAAAAAAATATAATCAGTAAAGTAGGGATGTAGCTACTGCTTTGGACAAAGTGGACTGTAGTTTTCTAGAAGTTCAGAGAAAGACTGGGAACAAAGGCACAGTGGCTGCAGTGTTAGGAGAGCTTCAGGAGCAGGACTGGTTTGTGGACACTGGGCAGTGGGCCTGCATTTCAACTAGTCATCTAAAGTCTAGCACTACCTTAGAAGTATCTGGCCGATCTAGCTGGGTCCTATGCGTTGGTATTACAAAACAAAAACAAAAGGGTGCCTGGGTGGCTCAGTCGATTTAGCATCTGACTTCAGCTCAGGTCACGATTTTATGGTTCATGAGTTCGAGCCCTGCATCAGGCTCTGTGCTGACAGCTCAGAGCCTGGAGCCTGTTTTGGATTCTGTGTCTCCCTCTCTCTCTCTGCCCCTCCCCTGCTCATGTTCTGTCTCTCTCCCTCTCAAAAATAAACATTAAAATGAATTTTTAAAAATAAATAAAATAAAAAACAAAAACAAAGCAAAACAAGCAGAAACAACCCTCTCCGGGAGATTAGAATGCATGGCTGGGCTGTGAACTGATGATTTGAACAGGTGGATGAATAAAGGAGGGTGGTGCAGGTGAGGAGGAGGAGATGAGCAGGGGCAGGAAAGCAATAACCTGGGATATCCAAAGGACAAGGAGAAGACCCACCTGCCTGGAAGGGTGTGAGTGTGCTGGGAATAGTGGAAGATAAGTTTGCATGGATGGGTCAGAGAGAAGTTCCTGGAGGCAAGCGCTTACGGAATCTGTGTACAGCCCAGAAAGGTGGGAGGAAGGCAGACACCAAGTTAGCCAACTCAGCCAGTTGGTTATTCCAGAAAAATGGGTGTAAGAGAAGGAGGGCTTTGCACGTGGTGGCACCAACCCAGAAACGCACACAGGGCTGTGAGGTCGGGAAGGACGCATTGGTAGGACTGGCTAGGTGGGTAAGTTGATAAGCGATTATAAATATGAGAGAGTAAGACAACGGTGGAGTTGTAAATGTTCCCAAGGTTTCGAGGCTGATGTTCTGGGCATATACTATTAACAAAAAAATAGATGCATAAAAGAAATTGTTGGTGTGGACTAATAAGCATAAATTTGGCTAAAATGTATGCTTCCTTCTATGAGATTTTAAGTCAGGGGTAATGTCTTATTTATTCACGCTTAGCACGACGTCTCGTATGTAACAACTACTCCACACGCTGTGGTAAAATCGGAACATGGAAGCAGACATCAGGTAAGAAACCGCACACGACAGAGAAGAGAAATGGGCAGAGAATAGGGAAGAATAGAGGCTTTGATGCAGCCGAGGCCCCGGAGTACTGCCCCCCCCCACCTCCAACAAGGATTGGTAAGAATCTCAAGATGTCTCCATGCAGCGCCCTTTCTCTTCCCCATCGCCCGCACACGTGGAATGAGTGGGTCTCTGCTGTTTTGTCACCCTGCAACCCCGTCCCTTTGCCGGTTCCTATTTTGTCTTGAGGAACTTCCCTTCCCCCAGAGCATGCAGTCTTGCTGGGCCTATCAATCAAAGGGCTCTGTCCCACCCTGACTTGGGGTTCCAACCACTGCTTAAATGTTGGGCCTTGTGCCTTCTCTTCCCCGAGAGCTTCCCAAGACCGCAGTGCCTTGCATCTCCCTCGTCCTTTCAGTTTCTGGAGAGCTACTGTCCACACTGTTCCAATCAATAGCATTCAGGACTGTTCCAATCAATAGCATTCATTTCCCCTTGACCTAATAAGCTTGGCCCGTCAGACTCTCTCTCCTGGGATTCTGGGTCTAGAGCAGACTAACAGCAGGACAGAAGCCACAATCTCTTTGGTGGCTGAGTCCTGGTGACACTCCCCACTAGATCTCTGAGACTGCTTGGGTCCCTGTTTATTCAGCGTTGCTGTGAAGTCTCAGCAAATTTGAGGTACCTCAAATCCTTCCAGTACATCCTCCTTCCTATGGTTAATCAGGACTAGTTTCTGTCGCAACCGAAGCTTCTTTACTGATTGACCACATTTCTTCCCATTATTCAAATTGTGCCACCACAGCTTTATTTTGCGTTCAAAATCCTGGGAGCGTATCATATCCTGGGATCTTTATCTCTTTTTTTTTTTTTTTTTTTTTTTTTTAAAGAAAGTTCTAATGTGGAGCTTGAACTCATAACCCTGAGGTCGAGAGTCAAATGCTCTACAAACTGAGCCAGCCAGTTACCCCTATCTCGTTTTCTAAAGGTGCTCACCCCAGGAACTCTCACTTCCATTTCAAACAACAGATGGTGATGGTGACAGCCTTGCACCCTTTCATTTCTCATACCTACTAACTTATTGGAAGAGGTCCTCATGATCCTTTTGCTCTGGACTGGATTTTAAGTCATCTGTTTAAAAATGTTGTGTCTCTTCCCACTCCATTTATTTCTCCAACCCTAAATCCCCTGGCAGTTCAGATGCCACTGAAGAGTATTTGAGAATATGTCTTTCCATCCCTTCTTTCCCATGTCCCTACCTAATGTCCTCTTTTTTGGGGTGACCACTTTATTTTAAAAACTAAGAGCAACGATGCTCTCAGCGTCTCCAATGCATGTGCTCTGCTTCTCTTGTACGTGACAGAAACAGATATGAATTCTGGCTGGGGAAGTGTGGGCTTCCAGTGGGCCTAGAGATAAATGCCCTTGGCCACCCTGACAACAAACACCTCTAAAAGCAATAATGTTACTTGGCATCGATGCAACAACACTTTTCATCTAACAAAGCAATTTGTAGCCGTTAAAGAGCAAGCTGTCAGTTCTTTCCTCAAGAATCAATGTATAATGCTGGGTATAGTCCTGTCCAGTTCCTCAGACTCCAAAAATGGGCCATGCTTGTAAACTGTGGCTGTACAATATGACTTCTTGGGAGGAAAAAAGGGGAACAAATGTGGGGGAACAGAAAGAGGAAGAAAGAAGAAAAAGACCTATAATTTATTGAGTGAGTGTTGTGAGTCTGGCATGATGGTTTGGAGTAAAACCCTCCAGTGTTCTGGCCTTGCTCCACTGCTGTTTATTCTACTTTGTGACCCGCTGAAAAGTTTCCACAGAGATTAGGTTGTTCCCCGTCATCTGTCAAGCTGTAGTATCCTATCTTTTGATGATTCTTCCTTCACGTTCCCAGCGCATATCCTTATTCCCAACTCATGACCTACCTAGCACACCGAAGCAAATCAACTTTAACAGTTGAGTTCATGTGTCCATAGACATGTACATATACAACCTCTGTGTTCTTTCTTGCCCCACTGCTCCCTTCCCCCTCCCTTCTCATTTGGGGCTGGGAGCTGGGGAGGAAGGTAAATAATGAACCATGTCTGTTAGCCCAATGTTTTGCAATGATGTGACTGGAAAGAACTCAATGAGATTAAGGATGGGCTTACTTCTTAAGAAATCTATCCCATCAAAAGAAAGACGAGCCTCTACCTGCTCAGAGAAATGGTTGGCTGAACTTCTTAGCAGTCAGATACCCTGTGAACTGCAAATAAATGCAGGCAGGAAGGTAGTGTGCCAAAGCCTTTCAATGCTTTGCACACAAATCTTCCATGAAGACCACTGTATACCAGAGTTCAGGCACCCACACAGTATCCTCTTGTACCCTGATTCTCCAATCACAACCAATAATTAAAGAAAACAGATATGCAACAAACCACATTTAGGACTGATCATTTGATGAATAGGTATCTGCATAATGAGACATATTGGGAGGACTTTTTAAAAAAAAAATTTTTTTTAATGTTTATTTATTTTTGAGACAATGCGAGAGACAGAGTGCAAGCAGCGGAGGGGCAGATGCAGGGAGACACAGAATCTGAAGCAGGCTCCAGGCTCTGAGCTGTCAGCCCAGAGCCCGACGTGGGGCTCAAACTCACCAACCGTGAGATCATGACCTGAGCCAAAGTCGGACACTTAACTGACTGAGCCACTCAGGTGCCCCAGGAGGACTTATTTTTTTAACTACAGAGTCCTGTTCTCATAAACTCAATAAATTATATTAAACCAACCTTTAATTTATAAAACTTCACTTTCCACACCTTATAAAACCAACTATAAATCAAAGCACATCTTCAATTACTGCTCTCTGGCTGTTAACACATATGTGTATCTACCTATCTTTTCTTGGACATTCTGTGTGTGTGTCCCTATTTCACCACTGGACTGTAAACCTCCTCGAGGTCAGGGACTATCACCTCCTACCAGTCCAGGGGAATCAGAATAAAAGGGAAATCAGCAGGGAAAAAATATATAGTAACCTAAGACCTAGAAACAAGTGAAAATTCTAAAATATTGCACCGGCCCTGAGGCTTATTCCCAGCAGCCACACAGGTGCATCATGCTTACACTCTAAAGTGCTGAAGAGCAAGAAGAAAGTGCCCAGTATCAACACATAAGCTTTCAGATTGGTAGGTGTGCCACTGTTTTCTTCCAAATGTAATGAAAGGTGAACTATGTATTCAATCACAATTTATTTAGAACAAGAACACAAGAGTACAACACCCAGTCGTGTAATGGATAGCTTTACTACTGTTTTAGGAGAAGGGATGGCATTAAGCCAAAAGCTTAACTGAGGGCACACAATAAAAATACACAAATGGAGCCATGAGTACTGACACTGAATTACAGAACCAAGACAAAGCAGAGGGAGCGCGTCAGGTCCAGAGGACAGAGCACATGCTCTCTGGAAGGGCTGTCGCCCCGGCCACCGGGAGGAACGGTGGGCCTCTTGGAATTTCACTGTGGAAGTACAGTGAACCAACCTGATTTAAGTGGGCAGTGATTGGTATGCTGAGAGAATCATTAACTCTTGAAACAGAACAATGAAAGCAGTCTGTCCCAGAAGTACAGAGGAGATTCAAGTTTCTTTCTGTATGCTTCCAAATTTGTTCTGTATTTGGTGTCTAGCTCGTGAAAGTAGGAGACATTTCTATCAACGGCCTCCGCCAGGATTTTCTAAGAACGCTCTATATACTCTACTTGTAGAGGAAAATTAAAAGGGCCACAGATTAAAGACAGTCTGGATAAACCTGCACAGACTCCAGGTTATTATTCTGTGGGTTTTGAAGTAGTAGAACATAGTGAATCACAGAGGCTTTAGTCTAAAGCATATCTGGGTTTGAATCGTATGTCTAACATACTGCTTGTTATCTAGACCAAAACCTACAGATTCATCTTCTGTAAAATGGGAGAAATTATTGCTTAATTCATATAGCTATAGACTTAAAAATTAGGTAATGTCCACAAAGCACTTGGCATTCCTTTATCCTAGAATTTTTTATTTCCAGGTTGGTCATTTCTTGTGTCTCCTGAATGGGTGTATTTGTTTCAGTCACTATTTTGTTGCATTAATATAATTATATCTGAAGCATTTCTGATATATCTGTTCTATTCTCAACTAAACGTTTACCCCACATGCTGCTTCTTCCTTGTCCAAGGCCAAGTGGAGTGGCTCCAGAAATGCACACATTGACACTCAGGAAACCAGAGTCTTGGGAAGCTGTGTGAATGTTGGTTCCACTGAAGGCAATGCTGTGGAAGGGCAAAGGCTGGGTATGCAGGTAGGATGGAGAAAATAAACACAGCGGGATCTCTCATTAGAACCCTTCCCACAAACAAAGAAAGGCAGAAAGCAGAAAATATTATTGGATTATTATAATATAGAAGTTAACAGCTCACTGAAATCACACGACAGTGATGTAATAATATAGCAAGTAAGAGCTTGTGTATACTGAACATGGGCTACGATGCCAGGAACTGTCCTACAATGACGTCTAGAAACAACCCTGAGAGGTAGGTGCTATTGCCATCTCTGTTTTGCAGACTGGGAACCAGAGGGCCAGAGAGATTCAGTACTTTGCCCTGGACTGGGCTGTCAGCAGGTAACAAAGCCAATTCTAAACCAGGCAGTCTGGTTCCTAGGGTTGTGGTGACATTCAACAACCCACAATCATGATTTTTCACTTCAATGTAAAACAAACAAAACAAAAACAGAACTTCCTTCTAAGAGGTTACCGTTCTGAATGACTTTTAAACATATGGAAGGTATAGCCCCCCCCAGGCAGTGGCTACAGTTCTGTCTGTGCCCGCCTCATACTGAGACAGTGCTTGTTAGTGCTGGGGATGGGGACTAGAAAGGGGTACAAATGTCTGAAAGATGAAGAGCAAGCAAGCATAGAATATACTAAAATTCTACAGAATTTTTTTTAGAATAGGCAGAAATACTCAGAGTTTATTCACAGTTTAAGGGCCAGCACATGCTCTATCATGAATGCTATGGCTTGAGATATCAGCAATAGGTTTTGATGATCTGGTTCAGTTAAGGGAAGACAAGAACTCTAGTAACTTTTTGGAGCAGTGATTCTATAAGGTGAATAAAAAAGATGAACATACATAATTGAGTGTTGGCATTATTCAAACTGTCGACCTTGAGAGTGATGCATTAGTTTGGGTGATGCTCTTGTTGTGGAAAGTGTTTAGGGAACTCATTTTGAATTGCATCTAAGTCAGATCACCTTCAATGATGTTAAGTCACATTCCATTTGGCCAAGACAGAGTACCAGACCACTGGGAGACAGCAAAGCAAGGATTCCATTCTTGCCCTAAGTTTATAATAAGTAGAAAGATCATGATAGCTACATCCTACAAAGACTGCATCAGGTTCTAAATGTAAGAGGAACAGTAATATCAGAGTGCCTTGAAAATTCCAGCACAGAAGAAACTCTGGATAATTTCATGAAGAACATACCACTTGAGCCAGTCTGTGAAGGCTGGCTTTTAATAACCAGAAGACTGGGCAGGAGGTGAGTGGGGGTAAGGCGGGGAGGCACAGCAGAGGGAGCAGATGAGAAAGATAAGGACATCCTCAGCTATATCAAGTAATCTAGGTTGGCTGGAGAACAGTATGTGCTGGTGAGGATGAAATTAGCCCATAAAGACAGATTGAGGCAACACTGCACAGGGCTTTGGATGCCCACCGAAGCCTGTACTTTAACTTGCAAGCAATGGGAAGCTGAGAGGCTGTAAGTGTTAGAATGACTGGAATTGTGTTTAAGGAAGGTTAATGTCCTAGTGGCGCATAAAATGGATTAAGGCTTCTTGAGGATGACATGTGAATTTTGGAAAAATTCTGAACCATTTCTGATGAATAAGAAAGAAAAGTGATATGGAACTGTGTAACATTTTTGGTCAAAAAAACAAGGTATTGAACGAAACAGTAAGGTAGATTTTCTTCTGTGGCCTATAAATGGATCTGATGGAACTTCCCCAAAAAATTTAAGGAAAGACTTTTGGAGTGGTGGTGGCATCACAAAATAAGTATATAGTCTTCTCTAAACCACCTGCTTCCAAGGATAACACCTATCCCAGTGAATAATCAGTTGCTCCTTTATTTATATATTTATTTATTTAATGTTTATTTTTGAGAGAGAGAGAGAGACAGAGTGTGGGTGGGGGAGAGGCAGAGGGAGAGGGAGAGACAGAATCCAAAGGGAGGCTCCAGGCTTTGAGCTGTCAGCACAGAGCCCAATGTGGGGCTCAAACCCACAGACCATGAGATCATGACCTAAGCCAAAGTCGGACATTTAACTGACTGAGCCACCCAGGTGCCCCAGTCATTCTTTTAAACACAATCAGAATTATTACTTAAGTCACACAGTATACTCTTGAAATACATCTATTATAAGCCATCACCAGAATTAGCTTCTAAAGTACAATGCAACCTTCTTATCCAGTCTGCGATGACTCTCCAGTGTTACTCAAACATTAACCTAGGTTCTGCTGTGAAGCGATTTTTGCAGAACTAACTAAAATCCCTATCTGTTAATTTTACATAAGGAAGAATATCATGGTGGGCCTGACTTAACCAGTTGGAGGGTGTTAAAAGCAGGGCTGAGGCTTTCCTGAGAGGAGGAAATGAAAATCTACCTGTGGACAAGAGCTTCCACTCATGCTCACAGAGTTCCAGCCTGGCCTACAGATTTCAGACTTGCATGGCCAGCGCACCTCAACTGCATAAATCAATCCCTTGTAATAAAATCTTTTATTGTATTTACACACACACATATGTATCTATTTATATATGTCTGTATATAATGTGTGTACATATAAACACACATGCAGTAAGGAGATTTTACATATGCATATGAATGCATGTACATATGTATTTCATACTGGTTCTTTTTCACTGGTTGAATTTTTTTTTTTAATTTTTTTAATGTTTATTTTTGAGAGACAGAGAGATAGAGCATGAGCAGGGGAGGAGCAGAGAGAGAGGGAGACACAGAATCTGAAGCAGGCTCCAGGTTCCGAGCCATCAGCATAGAGCCCGATGTGGGGCTCAAACCCAGGAACTGTGAGATCATGACCTGAGCCGAAGTTGGACGCTCAACCGACTGAGCCACCCAGGGGCCCCATTCTCTGGTTGAATTCTAACACACAGTTTACTTTATGAGAACTGACAATCTGAAGGGGATGCACTATAAATGAATTAATTACATAAACACCATTGTTAGAAACTAGTAAAGTTAGAAACTCTTAAGTTAAAAGTGCAGGTACACTACACATTATGAAATGGTCCCATTCTTACAACTATAGAAGCCTTGGCTTCCAGTCTGATCCTACGTGGCTTCAAACCAGGGATTCTTAATCTGGGGTCTAAGACCACCTCAGGCAAGCCCATAGCTTCCATCAGATTCTCAGAGAAATCCATTTCTCCTCAAATTATTAAGCATCGCAGTAGCTCATTTTGAAGGTTGTAAGGTTATTTACACTCAATTTCCCAATGATTGCTTGTATATACAACTATGAATGGGTAGTTGACTCCTCAGCTGCTTGCCTGGTTCCAAAGTCAGTGCTGACATTTTATAGACGTTTTTTCAAGAATCGAGGGCCACTTGTAATTCGCAGGAGAAATCCATTTAAGTCTTTACTTGACTAAAAGTCCATGAATAATACATGGGGAGATAATCCACCTAAGAACTCCACGTATTAAACACGAGTCTCAAAGAGTCAAGAAAATCAGTGATGCATGGGAATGCAAGCTGGTACAGCCACTCTGGAAAAGAGTAAGGAGTTTCCTCAAAAAATTAAAAATAGAACTACCCTATGACCCAGCAATCACACTACTAAGTATTTATCCAAGGGATACAGGTGTGCTGTTTTGAAGGGGTACATGCACCCCCATGTTTATAGCAGCACTATCAACAATAGCCAGAGTAAGGAAAGAGCCCAAATGTCCATCGATGGACGAATGGATAAAGAAGATGTGGTATATACATACAATGGAGTATTACTCGGCAATCAAAAAGAATGAAATCTTGCCATGTGCGACTATGTGGGTGGAACTGGAGGGTATTATGCTAAGTGAAAGTAGAGAAATACAAGTATCATATGACTTCACTCATAGGAGGACTTTAAGAGACAAAACAGATGAACATAAGGGAAGGGAAACAAAAATAATATAAAAACAGGGAGGGGGACAAAACAGAAGAGACTCATAAATATGGAGAACAAACTGAGGGTTACTGGGGGGTTTGTGGGAGGCGGGGAGGGCTAAATGGGTAAGGAGCACTAAGGAATCTATTCCTGAAATCATTGTTGCACTATATGGTAATCTGGATACAAATTTTAAAAAATAAAAATTTTTAAAAAAGAAAAGGAAAAAATAAAGTAGGGGGAAAAGTTTTATAAAAAAAAAAAAAAAAAGAAAGAAAATCAGTGATGCAGCAAATACAATGTAAGTCATATGTGGTTCCCGCTGAGGCTTTCATAAAATTAATAATGCTCAGAGAATCTCAACATAATTATACTGCCATATATTATCAACTTTATTGTGTGAAGAGAGAGAGTTGTACTTGACACGTCCAAGTCAGTAAGAGTAACCATTCTATATTCACACTGCCCACAGTAAGTCGTCTTACTACTCCTAATACATAAGCACGACTGTTCTGGTATATTCAACCCCGTAGCCGTGTCCCACCCAGCTGAACACAGAGCCATCGCTGGACCGCCGACGCGGGCGCCCTGCGTGCCTTCCCGCCCCCCACGGCTCCTTGCCCACAAGCTCCAACGGTGGAATCCAATGTGTCTCCACATTCCTTGTTTGCGTCACTGGAATCTCGAGTTCGTGTCTAAGACCAGCATTTCGACTTCCCTCGTCTTTTCGTCTTTCCCGTTAGACAAACCACATTACGTCGCGCCTGACGGCTCATACCCAGAACCTGGGCTTCGGCCGGTTCCTCCCGCCCTTCCCGCCCCCTCCCTGCCGCCCAGCCTCCCCCTCGGCCGTGCAACCACTGGTCCTCTGGGTTCCCCTCGAGGCCGCCCCCATTTCCCGATTCCCACCCTTCCTGCCCCCCCCCCCCGCCGCCCACACCCCCCCTCGGCCACGCCCCCATCGGCCCGTCGACGGAGACATATTCTCACCATGAGGCACCCTTCTCCCGACTGATCCGCTTTCCACACAGAAACCAGAAAAGCACTTCAAACACCTAAACTAGACCATCTCTCTTCCTCGCTTAAAACCCCGCCCCGGCTTCCCACCCCGCGGGGGCCGTGAGCGTGAAATCCTAACACCTCAGACGCTGGGCACGTCCCTGGCCCTCCACCCCCGCGGCCTCTCCCGTCTCCCGTGCGCCTGCGCGTGGTCCCCCGCTGCCTGCGGCGTCCCTGCCCTGCCCCCACCCCACTCCCACCTCAAGACTGGGCTGGGCTCTCCTCAGCCCCAGGTCGCCCTTACTTGGCGCCACCCCGGGGCTTCCTTCTCACCAGAGCGGACGTCTCTGTCCACAGCCCTTTACTCGCCACACACAGCGCCCGCCTCCGCGGCTGCTGGGCCACCTGGCGGGGTCCGTGAGGCAGGACGGCCCGAGGGACGAGGGACGAGTCGCCGCGGCAGCACGCTTACCTGACGGGCTTATCACGCAGCCTGTGTGCACTCGCGAGGGTGGCTGTGGTTTGGTTTCCCTTGACTGAAAAGAGCCGCGTGTGACTGCGTGCTCTCGAGGGCATTCGTGCCAGACCCGCGGGCTGCCCGCCGCCTCTATGCGGCCGCGTGTCCTTCGCACGCCTCTCCGCGCGTTCGCGGGACCCCCGCGCTGCGTGTGCGCGGCCAGCCCGCCATCACTTCCCGGCGTTCCTCACCGACGCTGTGTTCTAGGAGCCAGCGCCACGCGGGAACCAAGGAACAATCACAGAGAAATTCTGTCTTTAAAATGTCCAAAAGTCCCCGTCACCTCTCAAGATCAGCCTGGTTAATATAAACATGAAACTGAACTCATCTTTTAAAGACACTGATTTCATTTGATTTCCGCACTCTTTTCATCAAATTCTTCCACACAAATGTGAGGTGAATTTGTACTTACTTTTATTGGGGAAAAAAAAAATTCCTGGCTACATACACTTGTGGTAAACACAACATCATGTATAAATCTGTGGAATCACTATGTTGTGCACCTGAAACTAAGGTAACCTTGTGTCCTCAAAAAATTTTTTGAAAATTCCATTATTAAATTAATAATTTGTTCTGGATGAAACTTATCTATAGAAAATACTAGGCTAAAAACCCTTAGAGAACAGCATTAGAAAAGTTCTTTCATGGCCCCGATTCTGCTACAATTTTGGACAAGTCTTAACTTCTCTAGGCAGCAGTTTTCTGCTGTGTTAAAAAATGAAGAAAGAGGGGGAAAAAAGGGCAGGGAGGAGGGAAGGAGGATAAAAGGAAAAGAAACTGGGCTGAACAATCTCTAAAGTCCTCCACCACTCAAAATTTTCTTGATTCTATTAAAAAACAACCTGCCTCGGGTGGCCTGGGTGGCTCCAACGCTTGGGCCCCAATTCTTAATTTAGGCTCCGGTCATGATCTCACAGTTGCCAGATGGATCCCCGCATCTGGCTCTGCGCTGATGGCGCTGAGCCTGCTTTGGGATTCTCGCTCTCCCTCTCCCACAGGCACACACGCATGTGCTGTCTCTCAAAGAAAAAACCCACAAAAAAAAAAAAAAAAAAAAAGAAAGAAAGAAAGAAAGAAAGAAAGAAAGAAAGAAAGAAAACGAACGAACTTGCCTTTAGCGTACTAGGTCTGCAAAGCATAATGATAATGACGGCTACCGTGTGTTGGGGGGCTTAGTAAGTACAACACACTATATGAAAAGTGTTGCACGGGCTCTCATTTAACAAATGCATGAACTTATGGTTATTATTCACCTAACTTATAGGTAAGAAAGCAAGCCAAAAAACCCAATCATGTAACATTTCTGTTTGTTTTTTTGACACAGTCCTCAATTATCAGAAAGAGAAATGACTGCGTAGATGGGAAAACTTTATGAGAACTCAGAAAATGCACATCAACACGAGACTTAAAAACAGAACTTTTGAGGGTGCCTGGGTGGCTCAGCGCCAGACTCTTGATTTTTGCTCAAGTCATGATCTCATGGTTTGTGAGCATCGAGCTCTGCGCTGACATCAATGAGTCTGCTTCCAATTCTCTCCCTCTCTCTCTGTCCCTCCCCTGCTTATACTCCCTCTTCCTCTCTCAAAATAGATAAACATTTAAAAAGAAACGGAAAAAAACACAACTTTTTGGCAACATGCGCTATACTGGAGGCCCATCCTACATGCTACCGTTCTGTAGCACAAAGTAAACATGTTTGTCCCAACCTGACTAAACACATGCAAGGTCTTCTCTTCAGAAGGTAGGATTTCAGAACCGAGCTAATGAATTCACTTTCTAAATTCAAGCACAAACCTGAAGTACCTCAAAAAAAGGACAGATAATGCCAATAAAATAAAAAGATACTCAAAACTAATCTTTAGGAGGCAAAAATGATATTTCAACCGAGGAGAATATTTCCTGCATACTATCCTGTATTTACTATTCACATCAGGATAATCAGCGAAAATTAAATACACTAAGGGGACAATGTAGAAAAGTCACATTTTTAAAAGTGAAGTGAGAGTTGAACCCACTAATGCCTCAGGAAAATTAATGCAAAAATTTAGTGAGTTTTGCACCAAGAATTGTGCTTTTTATAAAATATTTGCCAAATTTTGCTTCAGTCTTTTTATTACTTACAGTCCGATTTTTTTCAATTGATATTAAAATATATCAACTATTTTTTTTTCTTTTGAGCTGGTGAAATACCACCTTGACGAAGCCTGCTTCCAGAGCTAAGTTTAAATCAACTCATGATTATAAATCCCTCCATTATGAGTTAAGTCCCTCATGAGCAGTTTATTTAAAAACCAAAAATATTTTAAAGCACCTCAATTCCAGACAACTGGCCTCAGAAATGGCATATGATATACTGAGTACAAAGATCACAAGTTGATCTTTGTATTTTGTATTTAAAATACTAATATCCAAGTGACTGTAACTGAGAAACCACACAAAAAGCTACAATTTGAGATAACCAAAAAAGAAATACCTTTCTTCATTATGTATAATCTGCCTTAACCAAACAGAAAGGGGAAACTCTGCTCCATTTCCCTACCTTCCTATGGGAACATTCATATGTGCTCTCCTAAGTTGAAAAACATACCTCCAACTAGTAAAATATTCCTTCATACACACTACATAGATACCCTAGGAATGACTTCCTTCAAACTGTTCCACAATGTAAAACAATACACAAAGATCACATGGCAGAGTGTCTCAGTATATAGTAAGTACTAAGTAAATTAGTATTGATGATATCCTCATCATCAATTAGGGCACTGAAGAATAATTACTAAAATGGTGGCCTAAGTGAACTGACCTCCCCAAAATTCCGGTATTTTTTAAAAAGGCCAAATTCTAACTCTGTGATCATTTTACTAATACATATTAGACTAGTTGTAATATACTGACATTTTCAAGGTTATGTGATAGCTTGACAAGTCTGTATTATTTTACCGACACACAAACCAAAGATAAACCAGTAGAAAACTTATATGAAAATTCTCTCAAAGTAGGAAAAATATTTTCTACAGTAATAGAAGGTTCAACTTTTTTCTGTGAAAAAGTAATGATTAAACAAGAACCCATTTCTGTATAACAAATATAAATTCGCCCATCTACCCAATAGGTATAAAAACAGCACAAGAAACATCGGTAAATCTAAACAGACTGAGTCAAAAGAGTGAGGTATTTCACAGAAGGTATTTTATCATCAGAACAGTATGCTTTCCTATGTTTAAGATCTATTTATTATTTATTTTTACAGGTAGCAAAGTCCCTCCATTTTCTTCCAGCTTAATATACATGGATATAAAAAGCTATTGATTTCACACTGTCTCCCACCCTGACCCAAGAGGGGGAACAGGAAGTTGCGAGCTCAGAGCAGCCTGTTGACACCAAGGTGGTCTCCTCTTTACCTCGGACTTAACTCTGGCACTCTAATCAGTCATCCTCTTGCTGATTTCTTTTCTGTCAAGGGAAACCAAGATACATTAAAACAGCACATTCCAGTTCAGATATGTTCAGATATGTTCAGCCAAGATCACTTTTTCTGTCAGCAAATATAATTTTCTAGAGGCCCTGGTCAAAGATATGATTGAAAATCATGACGGAAAAATATGCCTTAACTAATTCATCGGACCAGTTTATCACTTTGGCTCCTGGGCACATTACCCTCAGCTATTTGAATACTTGACTTTCTTCCACATGCGCAAACATTCCCACACAGAAACACACAAGTACAAATACACATATCCGCCCCCCCCACCGAATAACCATAGCAGAGAGCTGGATCTTCTCTTAGCCCAAAAACAGTATACAGACTTCCTTCAAAATCAGAAGTATTATGGGGCGCCTGGGTGGCTCAGTCAGTTAAACATGAGACTTTGGCTCAGGTCATGATCTCATGGTTCGCTGAGTTCAAGCTCTGCATTGAGCTCTGTGCTGATAGCCCAGAGCCCTGAGCCTGCTTTGGATTTTGTTTCCCTCGCTCTCTGCCCCTCCTTGCTTGTGTTCTATCTTTCAAAATAAATAAACACTAAAAAAATTTTAAAAAAGAAGTCAGAAGTACTGTGAAAATTATTCAAAAAGCATAAACATCATAAAACACATTTCCTATCATTCTAAGCGAATTATTCCTTCAGCTTACTTCATATATTTCTTTATAAGATGACCTCAGTAATTCTGCCCAATTAATTCATAATCACCAAATAAAACCTAGGTACTATATATAACTAAAATGGAATTATTACAAAGTCAATTTGAAAATTTGAAAACAAAGCTGTATACGTATGTGTACTAAGTATATATATACTTTACCAGTTTAAGAAAATCTATGAGTTTGTGAGCATCCTCCCCAGTAGACAGGTCTACAAAGTCCTTGGGAAGTCGGTAACTCAGATAGGGACTTGGTTGAACTGTCACTTCACTGTTTGTGCAACGGAAAGCTGGAGAATCCTGTACAAAGAAAAAAAGGGGAAAGTCTGTGAAAAATTATCTTTTTAAGTCTATTCTTCAAAGTGATAAAGATGCTAGTATAACAATTTCACGTTCCCTTCTGTACGAGGTAAGGAAGAAAATAAGACTTTTTTTGAGTGTGACAGTGTATGTACACATGTGCGAACAAGCAGAGAGGGGGCAGAGGAAAAGAGAGAGAGAGAATCTTAAGCAGACTCCACTCCCAGCAAGGAGCCTGACTTGGGGTTCCTTCTCACAACTGTGACCTGAGCCAAAATCAAGAGTCAGACACTTAACCGACTGAGCCACCCACGTACCCCAGAAAATAAGATTCTGAAGTGAAAGAAACACCAAGACTTTAAGAATACTTCCACATGGGGGTGCCTGGGTGGCTCAGTCAGTTAAGTATCCGACTCTTGGTTTTGGCTCAGGTCATGGTCTCACAGTCTGTGAGATCGAGCCCTATGCTGGGCTCTGCACTGACAGCACGGAGCCTGCTTGGGATTCTTGCTCTCTGTCCTCTCCCTCCACTCATGCACACACTCTCTCTCAAAATAAAAAGGAAAAAAAAAAAAGAGAATACTTCCACATGTTCACTGGAAAATAAACACATAGTATCTGAAAACAGTGTCCTCATGGAGAGCTATGGTCAAGCCCTAAATGCTACCAGCCACTGCGTCCTGCATATGGGTTATGGGTTCCTTAGCCCCGGAATGGGCCCGAGGCCTATGGCTAGTTCTCTCTGGCCTTGAGCAACCTCACTCAGGCTGGAGTGCTTTCTCAGTATTATCATTTTGTACAGGTGCACAGTGGAGAAGTACTGCCCTCGACCCTATACTTTTGTGCTTCTCTTAGTCATTTAACTTACTTATTTATCTCTCTCAACACCTATGGAAAACTGCAAATTTGAGTTTCACATTTAACAAGTCTTCACATTCTTCAACGTACTTGCTTAGAGTCTTGTATTTAATATTTACACGTTGCCTTGTGCCAAAAAAGGATTTCAGAGACAGAAGGCCTCGGGTTTGGACTTCCTGGGTGGCAAATATCTAGGTGAGGGATGAATGGGGTCCAGCAGATGGAGACAGCCCACGAACTGGAGTAGAACAGGACCACAGAGCCCTAGAAAGCAGGCCGTATCTTATGACAGACAATCATCTGACAAATACTTAGGAAACATCCACGTGGTGCTCACCTTGTCCTAGGTATAGGAGATCAACTGGTAAACCAGACTGGCAGCCAGCCAATAAACAAGCAAATAAATACAACAGCAAGATCATTTCAGATAGTAAGAGGTGTTAGAAAAACACAACATCCGGGTGCCATAATATGAGGAGAACAACACAGGCTACTTCACCAGGATGGTAAGACCTTGCTGAGGAGGGGCCACGGGGACTGAAGAGCAGGACGAAAGCAGCCTCGTGAGGTCTGGGGACTCGGACAGGGACTGAGTATGGCCTGAAAGGCAGTGGGCACAGCCAGGGGGGGACTGCGAGGCCCAGAAGGAAAGCCGGTTCTCTAGCGGTGGGGAGTAAGGATGGGGAGACAGCAGGACATGACACCGGGGAAAAAGCAGGAGCCAGTTCTTGTTCCCTGTCCTCCCCCGACCTCCAATATAATGTTGTTTAAATTAAAAAGAAAGAAAAGATTTGGATCATAGAGTGAATTTTGTACAAACTGTTTCTATCCACTGACTGTGTCCCTCATCTTTAAAAATAACCCTGTGCTGAATAATTTACATTCTCTTTCCTTGACGCTCAGATTGAATGGCCCCCAAATCTAAGATGCCAGCACAAAGAAAATTCCTGCACTCGTTAATTCCACAAAAATCCGCTGTGCCAGAATTGTGCCAAGCCGCACAGATCTGCAGAGAACACGAGAGATACTACCCCTGTGCTCGGAAACTTACAATCTGAGGCTGGACACAGGGAAGTACGACACAGCAGGGCAAGAGCCGTGACAGGGAAAATAACCATCTGAGCCACATCCAGAACAGGGCCCCAGAGGGCCCAGGACAGAGAAAGGATGAAAAGAAGCCTTTCAGACGAAGACAAGAGAAAAGATGTGCTGAAGGCGAGGCGGCCGCCAGAAAAGCAGAAAGAAGACCGGGAGGAGAGCTTGTGTCACGGAAACCGAGGGAAGAGTGTGGTGAAAACCCAGAGGGGTAACACTTGCCGAGGGGTTAAGTGAGAAAAGGGCGGTGCATCGTCCACTGGCATCGGCAACGGGTCAGTGGAGCCCTTGCTGGGTGCGGTTTCCGTGGAGCGGCAGGGACGGGGGCACCCGGCAGTGGGTGGAGGGCGCACAGGTGGGAAGCAGCAGGCAGAGGTGACCAGGGAAGGAAGCTGGCCGCCAGATGCCCAACTACTGAGCAGCTACAAAAAGCAGGTCACACGCTAGCGTGAGTGAGGCTGCTACAGTCCCACTAGTGGGAAATGTGAGTGTAGGTGCCTACAGAAACATGCCCACACTGATGTTAACGGAAGTGGTAAGGGTGGCAATCTAATTCTGTGCTTGAAAATGAGCAGGTAGAAACACGACTTTGTAAAAACGATATAAAAAATACACATAAGGTAACAGGGAGGTAGTACATTCTCATTTAAAAAGTTTGTATATATATTTACAGATATGTTATACATACCAAATATGATATACAAAAATATAAACCATGGTTCTCAAGGTGGTAGGATTATGGGCAATTTCAGAATTCTCTTTAAAAATGGGCATGGGCTGTGGCACCTGGGTGGCTCAGTCAGTTAAATATCCGACTTGGGCTCAGGTCACAATCTCATGGGGTTTTTTTGTTGTTGTTGTTGTTTTTTTTAATGTTTATTCATTTTTGAGAGAGAGACAGACAGAATGCAAGCCGAGGAGGGGCAGAGAGAGGGAGACCCAGAATCCGAAGCAGGCTCCAGGCTCTGAGCTGTCAGCACAGAGCCCGGATGCGGGGCTTGAACCCACGAACTGGGAGATCATGACCTGAGCCGAAGTTGGACGCTCAACCGACTGAGCCACAACCAGGCACCCCACGATCTCATGGTTTTTGAGTTTGAGCCCCACATCGGGCTCTGAGCTGACAGCGCAGAGCCTGCTTCGGATCCTCTATCTCCCTTTCTCTGCCCCTTCCTGGCTTGTACTCATTCTCTCTCTCAAAAGTAAACATTAAAAAAAGGGGGCATGTATTAATTTTCTAAGTAGAAAAAAGCAACACAAAGGTGTCGTTCAAAGAAAGTCTGGCTGTGAAGATGAGACAGAAGGGCTGGCTGAAGACATGGTGTTAAAAGGCGTTTGTCTATTAGGACAGAAGATTTGCGAACACAGATGGAGGGCGGGTACAGAAGAGAACAGGGACAGGAGGGAGTGAATGGCAGCATGGGTATCAGAAGAGGCAGGAAGGAGCGGCATGCTGTTAGACTCAGGAGGAGGGACGCAGGGATGCTTGTTGGTTCGAGGACGATTACATGGAGTCCATTCACACCAGATTTTCTTCCTGTGAAGGACGTGGAATCATCTGCTGAGGAGGAAAGGGATGATGCGCAAGGAGGTGAGAGGGGCGTGCAGAGGTGTGGCATGGCCACCGTGGGTGGAAGAGGAAGCTGGTGAGGCAAACACCATAGGAGCGCCGCCTCGATGGGGCAAAGACGGTGCAGAGCACCTGCAGTTTCGCTCTCTCAGGGGTCAGCAGGTGGGGTTAGGATCAGCGTCAACATATAAAGTGACCCAGGGTCAAGATTCTTCCATGTGGGCAGGACCGAAGGAGCCAAGAGAAAGAAAAACAACTAGGGAAATATATAAAAGATGATCATTATTTGTTTTTATAATGTTAAACAAAACAAATGAATCACAACACACACGTTTTTTTGGTCACCTCCACAGGCAAGTATCTATTGGCAAATCTGTGTTCGTGCCTAAAGAACAAGCAAGCAATTATTCAGTGGATTATAAGGTTTCCTGGTATCCTTTTTATCCCCTTACCTGCTCCAGGCCTTCTCCTTCACTAAAATCACCTTTTAAGTTTCTTCCAGATATCAGTTCTTCCCAAGTAAACAGCAGTGAATCAGTTACTTCACCAAATGGATTAAAGTCA
Organism: Panthera onca; assembly: GCF_046562875.1. Lineage (NCBI taxonomy): Eukaryota > Metazoa > Chordata > Mammalia > Carnivora > Felidae > Panthera > Panthera onca. Next base: position 11,196,560 of record NC_138345.1, on the reverse strand, counting down.
ATCAGCCACACCTTCCCCTGGAGTGAAGAGAGAAAACTTAGTAAGCAGGGAAAAAAACCAAACACTTCCAATATGTCACCTGTCTTACCTGGAAGATCATCTTCCCATTATTTTACGCGAAAGGTAATCTTAAAAATCTTTTAAGTCATTTCAAAAGACAGTTCCTCCAGGTCCCAGCTGAGAAAGGGTCACCTGTCTAAAGAAAGCAGCGCCAGGCCCAGAGAGAAGGCTGCTGCTGAATGCAGAGAAGGGGCCTGGGAAAGCAAAGGCCTGACGAAGGCAGACACGTCAACTTCCTGCCTGGAATCACGCAGAAATTATAAGTCAAAAAACCCAAGCAGGAGAAAGGACAATCTCACAAAATGGTTCCACCGAAACAGCATGACTGGAACGCATTCAAGGGTGTCTGTACACTTCTCTGACAAGAGGAAGCCAGGCGGAGGCAGGGAAGAGCCGGCAGATCTGAGAGCACTCTCCTTACCCTCAAGAGCCTGCTACAAAGCGGGGAGGAGGTTTAAAAAAACATATGAAAGATGTAGAAAATGCTCAGTGCTCTCTAACCTTGATGCCTTAACGTAGTATTTGTTTTGTCTGCATGATAGAGCTTGCGGCTCATGAAGATGAAAACAAAACAAAACAAAACAAAACAAAACAAAACCAATCTTTAAAAGAAACTTCTGTCTTCTGTTCTGAGTAGTGGTGGGCAATCGGATAGGTTCCAGCCTCGAGGAAGGAATACCTCTGACCTGATCATGAGTTAGGTTAGGGAGGTGCATCTTAGTATATAAAGCAGCAGAGTAACTGACGAAACACACCTGGGAAATCTGGAAAATCCTGCCAAGAGATTAAAGCCACCGTTGATCACAGAGATCCATGTGACATTTAGTAGATTAAGTGTTTCCTTGAAACCTTTATCATTGTTCCTCTTGATTTTTCTCACGGAAACATTTATAAAACTGAGCCAGGGGCGCCTGGGTGGCTCAGTCGATTGAGCATCCGACTTCGGCTTGGGTCACGATCTCACGGTCCGTGAGTTCGAGCCCCGCGTCAGGCTCTGTGCTGACAGCTAAGAGCCTGGAGCCTGTTTCGGATTCTGTGTCTCCCTCTCTCTCTCTGGCCCTCCCCCATTCATGCTCTGTCTCTCTCTGTCTCAAAAATAAACATTAAAAAAAAATTAAAAAAAAAAACTGAACCATTTTGTTGTTGGCAATTAATTTTTTCTGTAAATACGTAATCGCGTCTTGATCAGATGTGCGTGTACAAAATTACATACACCTCAGGAACTGGACTGTCGAGCCGGCATTATTAATATCTAGCACTGTTTCTCATCCGGGTTACAGGACAATTTTAAGAAAGATGAAACACCTTATTAGGACTAGTTTCAAACATCAGAAACGTGTAGTAAGTAGCCAAGAACCATTACAAGAAGTTTGGACCACACACCTTTTGGTAAGTTTCCTACTATATACAACCCCAGGAGAAAGCCCGTAAGTCTTGCCACTTGAGTTGTTTCCTCACAGAGATTCTACAACCACTTGTACGTTGTTTGACTATGTGCAATGTCAGCCTTTCACCATCTTCTTCTGTGATGTTAGCTTTACTTTGGGGTGATTACTAAGATGTCTTTAACATACTGGATGTTATTTTAACAAAATAGGTATTTTCTAACCTCCAAACTCTTTCTACTTAAGTTTTTACAACCAGTAAAACTACCTCATTATTAAAAAGGGGAGGGGGGAACCCTACCGTACTTGTTAGTATAGGAATATTAAGCTCTGTAAACTAAAAATATGCCATCCTATAAAAAACAAGCAAAACAAATAAAAAACAAAGTAGACCACCACTGTTAGGACTGACAGCTGGCAGTGTGTGTTCTGTAGCTCAGAAGGCAGCCTCCACTTTAAAGGAAAATGAAACCAGCTGTAATAAGGTATGAAACAAACCATCAGAATGAGGATTTTATAGCTGTAACATGTTTTTTATGTGATATCTCAGGCACAAGACATCCTGAGAAATTCTGTTTTTAGGCAATCCATCAGATAAGAGTGGTCACGCTGACTTATCCACCAACTAACCACCCCCTCACCCGCCCAAATAAATCTCTATGCACCAAACACTGCTAGGCACTGAGCATAAAGATCAATAATACAGAATCTATTCCTTCAAAGAGCTCAGGCCAGGACGGACACACACACACACACACACACACACACACACACACACACACACAGGATTGTTCACAGGAGTTTGTAAAACACTAGAAATAAGCTATGTATTAATTGCCAGGAAAATAGCTAAACTATATAGTATATCCATAAAATTAAACACTACGCCATTGGAAGAAACTGGAAAGCTCTAAAAAATACAATGTTTTAAACAAATGTGTATATAAAGCAAGGTGCAGTGTGTATATCATATGCTAACTCTTCTGTAAGAAAGATGAAAAAAATAAGTATACTGCTTGTTTTTGCATCAAGAAATACTGGAAGGATATATAAGAAACTGATAAATGTAAACCTGTAGGAATACAGAGGAAGAGGGTAAGACTTTCTACATATGTTTTCACATTGATTTAATTTTTGAGCAACGCAAATGTTTTATCAACTAAAAAGTTTAAAACTCAGAAGGTTTTACAGAGCAGTGTTTGCCAGGGGGTAGGGTACAGGGAGGGTCATGAGGAAATTTGGGGGAGTGATGGAGTTCTACATGTTCACTGTAGCAGTGATTATACAACTGGATGTATCTGTCAAAACTATCAGAACTATACCCTAAAAAGGATGAATTTTACTCTACGTAAATTATTTCTCAAAAACTCTGATCAAAAAATGCAGTAGTTTTAAAAGACTGAAAATATAAAAGAAATCAAAACCCAAAGATGCAAGATACTATGAAAAAAAAAAACACAGAACTGAAGTTACCAAATGGAACCTACAGAAATGACAAAATGTAGCTAATACAATTCAAACTTAGTGGAAGGTTAAAACGTATCCAGTTGGACACAGCTAAAAGATGTAAACCAGATGTATCTGAGAAAATTACACAACACAGTACAGGAAAGAAAAGAGGTAGAGAAAAAGTTGGCACACATGAGGATAAAATGAGATGCACTAACATTCCTCTAAACAGATTTCCAAAGGACAGAACCCAGAAAGAAAGAGATAACATATGAAACGATAGCTGAGGGGCACCTACGTGGCTCAGTTGGTTTAGCGTCCAACTCTTGATTTTGGCTTAGGTCATGATCTCATGGTTTGTGAGTTTAAGCCCCATGTGGGGCTCTGTGCTAACAGAGCCTGCTTGGGATTCTCTGCTCCTCTCTCTGCCCTTCCCCTCCCCTGCTCTCTCCCTCCAAAATAAATAAATAAACTTAAAAAAAAGATAGCTGAGAATTTCTCACAAGTGACAAAGGAAACGAATTCTTGGACTTAGGAAGTATTCAAAAAAGACAAAAGAAAAGGAAAAAAAGATGCCAACGACAAGGGAGCAATGTCTTCAACATGCTGAGGCAACAGAACTTGTCAACCAAACATTCTATACCCAGCTAAGCTTGCCATTCATGCTTGAAAGCTAAAAACTCTTCCAGCCAGTGGCTGAGGGAATTTCTACTAAAGAATATACTATTAAAGAGAAAATGGATCCAAAGAGGAGTGGTAAGAGGCACTAGTAAGCAAAGAAAGTGAATAGCAACAGTCATGACTAATTTAGGGCTATTAAATACCAAGTGGAACTCAAAATCAGAAATCATACGTAAAATGTAAGCAGGTACTGGGAATTAGTGTTCCAAGGTCTTTGTATCATGAGGGCAACAGGAAGTGAGATTAACTTTTGAGCTTAATAAATATCCTTATTAAGATTTAACAGTAACTACCAAAATAAATAAAACCCAAAACTTCAAAATTTAGGGGGAAAGGGTAGGGTGGAAAGAATAAACAAAAACCAGTAGTATAAATGAAAGGAGAGAACAAAAACACAGAAAAGCAAATTGAAAACTCAAGATGGTATAAAACATTCAGATAGCAAATATAATATATGCAAACTACACTCACCTGTTAAAGCCAGAAATTGTTGGTGATTAAAAAAACAAAACCCAGCAATGTGCCACTTATAAGATATGTGCACACACTTAAAACCTAAAGGCTAAAACTAATAGGAATGAAAAAAGGTAAATTCTAAGACCAAAAGAAAATTATACTAACACTATTAATACCAGACAAAACATACTTTAATGTGAAAACCACAAAAGCATTCTTAGGGATAGAGAAGGTCACCACCTAATGAGAATTCACTGGGTAAACAAGACCATTATAAACTAGCATTTGTCTAAGAACATAACCTCAAAATATGTTATCACAAAAACTGACAGAATTAGAAAGCCGGAGATTTTAACATACCTTGTTCAGTAACTGATAAATTAAGTAGACCAAAAATTAGGGAAGATACAGATATTTTTTCATGGTTTTTAAAGTTAAAAAAATTTTTATATGAAAAAGTTTAAATACATACAAAGTAGACAAAATAGTATAAAGAACCCCAAAAAGCTACCACTCGGTTTCAACAATTATCCTGGGGAACATCACGGCCAGTCTTGTTACATCTATATCCCATCCATTTCCCCCAAATCTCTATTATCTTGAAGGTCTCCTCAGACATCATTTTGTCCATAAGACATAGATTTTCACATTATCACCAAGCTTAATGTAACAAACATCTACAGAATACTTCAGACAGTTGTAATTTTTCAATCACACATAGAACAGTCACAAAAAAAGTGATCAAGTTGCAAAACCAATCACAACAATATCAAAGACTCAAGATCAGACAAAGTCCACAAAGCAATGAAATTAATAACAAAACAACAGCCATCACTAAGGGAATACATACGGAGACTGGAATAATTTTTCCAGTCTCTGAAGAAGTTATTCTAAATTCTAGTTATGCGTTATCATCACTTAAGGAGCTTCTTAAAATACATATTCCGAAGCCTCATCCCGGACCTACTGAGTGTATAGGCCACCTCTGACATACATGATGGTTAGAATCTATCAACACTGAGTCAACTTGCCCAGCTGCAGTAAGAAAGTAGCCACATCAAAGTACTGCCAGGCTCAAACACACTTCAATTCTACTGCACAGAAGAGACCACCATAGAGTTAGTTTTCTACAACTGTCATTAAATCATCTATGCAACAAAGTTCCTAACAGTGATACGTGTGCCACTGAGTAAATGCAAATGGGTTTTACATCATGGTTTAAATCTCTTCTCAGAAACTGTCAGGAACTTTATACTAACATGCTTCTCACATGAAAAACACACAACTACTTTCAGTTCTGTTAGATCACAGCAGTAATTACTTCTGTATACGTGTCCAACTTCAGTTAAGACGTTTATATAACTCTTTCACCAAATTACACATTTGCAACCTTCTACCGCTATTGAATCAAAGCAGATCTTGACATTTGCCAGGGAAATACGGAGACCGTGGCAAATTCTAAATTTTTAAATGCCATTAAATATAACTGCATCAAAATATAATTGCTTCAGTTTTAATATGTGTAAAACGAGAACAAGCGACACATACCTCATAGGGTATATATGGATAACCTGAATTAAATACAAAGTTCTTCTCAGCTGCTCATCAGGGTAACAGGCTAGGTTTACTCACTAATTGATTTGATCCTGCCTGCTACCAGGCCAATTCCCTGGAATGTTTAAGCCTTGAAGATAAGCTGCTTGTAGGTCAGGAGATCACCTTGTTGGAAGCTTCTCGTTAGAAACATGGCATCAGACAGTCCACGCTCTCTATAAATGTTGGCTACGTGAGTGATTATGTGGCCAGTGTGTATCTATCCGTAAGAAGCAGAGGGAGGACCAGAGCCTGGGCCCGTATCAGCTCCAATTTCTATCCATTCCATCACACCAGCCTCCTGCCCTTTCTCTAAGGTTTCTTTCCACTAAACAGAAAGTGTGAGTAACATCCTTCTTCCTTACCAAGTCTCAATTGATAATTCCTCTTTCTTTTTCTTAAATTTTTTTTTATGTTTATTTATTTTTGACAGAGAGAGAGAGAGACAGAGCATGAGCAGGGGAGCGGCAGAGAGACAGGGAGACACAGAATCTGAAACAGGCTCCAGGCTCTGAGCTGTCAGCACAGAGCCCGACGCTGGGCTCAAACTCACAGACCGCAAGATCATGACTTGAGCCGAAGTTGGATGCTCAACCGACTGAGCCACCCAGGCGCCCTGATAATTTCTCCTCCTAACTCTTAATAGATGTTATCACCCTTGAAGACAGGTGAAAACAGAGGAAGTGATGTCTTTTGGCTAAACAGAGGCAAGTCAACATTTAATAGTTATTTTGAGACACGACCATATGGGCCATTTCTTTGTGTCCAACAAATGATTCAAAGGTTATCGCAAGCATCACGACAGTGAAGCTGATACAAGCTTGGAGAGGGAGTGAGAAATAGGCGGGTAACATTTGGAAAACATATGGTCACATATTCGGAAAACACACCTGCTGTCTTCTCAACAGCTTAGTAAATAAGCATTAATCGCAGGATGTTTAGTGACCCAAATTCCTTTGAAAAGATGGCATGTCTTGATAAGGAAATCTCTGCTGTAAAATGTATGAAGTCAGGTTTTTGTTTTCTTTTTCATTACACAAGTTTCCATCACTTGGAAGATTTAAAGAATACACTAATCCTCATCTTCACTCTAAAGATATAAGCGATTCCAATCATGCTAAGTGTCTTTCAGTTGACTAAAAATAATTATCTAAGTATCGAAGGAAAACTTCCTGGCCACATTTAAGGGCACAAACTGAACTTTTTAAGCAGGCCTGGACCACTGACAAAAGGGGAAAGTGGGATATAAGGCAGCCATTTAGCCATCTCCGAAATTAATAATCCCTAAACTTGTGACACAAAATTACTGAAGACACTATGTCTCCCAACGTTAAGTATGTGTTCAAGGAGATTCTTGAGCACTGTGAATTTCCAACACCTTAGCTGGTTTGAGAAAATAGTTTTTGAGCAGTGGGCCCTCTACATGCATAACGGCTATGTACTCTGTACTCTGACTTTAAAGCATGTCAGAGAGCTGTTACTTACCCTACTGTCTCTATATACATCGAACACAACTGTAAAAGAGAAAAAATCCAAGGTTAACAATGAACTACTATTTTCATGATCTGAGTCTCCTTTTGAAAATTAAACTGCATATTTTTATTACTCAAATAGCAGAATTTAAGTGCATTGGGAACTTCATGCTTCTTAGTATCAAAACTTTCAAACATGATAAAGTAGCCTACAATGTTTTATTTGTATCATTTTGTTTTCCTTTTGTCTACCCTCAGCCGCAATCTTTTCATACAGTTGATCATTAAATAATGTGGAGGCTAGGGGAGCTGACTTCCCCAAAACTTAACTATTAACAGCCTACTGGTGACCCAAATCCTTAACAATAACATAAATAGTCGATTAACATGTATTAACATGCAGTCGATTACTGCATTCTTACAATAAAGAGAAAAAATGCTAGTAAAATCGTAAGAAAAATATATTTAGAGCCCTATATTGTATGTATCAGGAAAAAATCTGCATCAAGTGGGCTCATGTAGTTCAAACCTGTGTTATTTAAAGGTCAACTATAGTTAAAATTCAAACACATCATCTCAACAAATTCACCATCATAAACAAATTATACATACTAGTGAAAAAAACATCACTCACTTAACTCATCTGATGAGGAATGATATCAATATAACTTGTAGTAGAAAAGCATAAAACCAAGCTGTGGTTATAGCATGACGAATCTTTTTTAAAATCACATCTGCCATAGAACACAGACTTGGCAAGTGAAAAAATATAAATCAGAGCAGATGCAATTTTAAGATCCGTGAAAACTCTCATACACAATGCGCTTTCTTAAAAAACAAGTCACAAATGTTTACTTTGTAACTGGTGCTGTCTGATAATTCAAATAAAAAAATCTAGAAAGGTAGATCAGTCAACTAATTCAGTCTGAATAACAGAAGCATTTTGCTCTCTGTAGACAGCCCTTTAAAATGAATAATAAAACATGTACAGAGAGAGAACTATCTCCGTATTAAAGTGACTCTGATTAAATCAGGTAAAATCAACACACAAAAACATCAGTAATACCAAAGAGCCAATAAAGCAAAATGCTGAAAGTACAGTGTTTTGAATCCAGTTTTAAAATATGAGCCACCATGAGGGGCGCCTGGGTGGGTCAGTCGGTTGGGTGTCCGACTTCGGCTCAGGTCATGATTTCACACTCTGTGAGTTCAAGCCCCACATCGGGCTCTGTGCTGACAGCTCACAGCCTGGAGCCTGCTTTGGATTCTGTGTCTCCCTCTCTCTCTGCCCCTCCCCCGCTCATGCTCTATCAAAAAATGAATAAACGTTGAAAAAAAAGTTTTTTTTTAAATATGAGCCACCATGAAATAAGGTTCAATAACATCATGTACTTCATTTCACTGGGTCAATAAAAATACTCACAGTCTTCATCTAAGAATTTGTACTGTATGTGTTTCTTGAAAAAGTCTTGTATGCATCTGCAAATCTCTTCCTTTTGTTTAGAAATATGATCATAGTACTGTGTATAGTCCCTTTGAGAAATACCTGACAAGAAAAATATTTTATATCCATTATCATATAACATTCTTTTCAAAAACACCAAAATGTGATTTAAACCTCTTTTTGAGAGAAGCATTAAAGTAGACCAGGTGAATAATGCATTATACATGATTCAGCATTTTATATAAATATAAAACTTATCAGTTGTAAAAACTTACCCATTCAAGGAGTTGTATCTAAGTTGCATATCATGCATTCTTACTTTAGAAATAGTATTTTTATTTAGTACAATGGAAAGAACTCAGTCATAAATACGTTCATAATGTAAAAAATGAAAAAGGTGGTTTTAAACCTCTGCTTCTTTGATTTTTTCTATCAAACTCTACACAAATTAGTATTCTTTCCCAATTTTCTTTGGGACACTTAAAATATTCCATAGGTCTTCCGTGTTCATATTGTATTTCACAGAAACTGGCTATTTTTCCTGCTCATACATGCTACCCTGCCTTCACAAGCCTGAGGTTTCAAGCCATGGAAAAGTAAACATTCCTTTCTTTAGAGTTACTTGCTGATTTTATTCCAAATACGCTAAAGGGATTATTGTAAAAACTCTCTGTTTGCTCTAGGCCTAGGAAAAAGTTTTCTGCTCTGAAAAAAGGGTTTCCACCCAATTTCTTAATCACATGCAATATGACTGCCTTCTTTAGCTGGATTTGTACTGCAGTTTTTCCAGGACTATCTAACAATATGATAAATTCAGACACCCCATGTTACTTTTAGGTAAATTAACAGATGTCAACATCACATTCACTACATAAGAGTGCTGATTTGACTCTAAATCACACATTTCTTGGCTGAAGGCAAGTTTCACTTCATGGAAAACATGCAAAGACAAAAAAAAAAAAAAAAAAAAAAGAAATTATCTTCAATACTTAACTTGAATACATCACAGCAAACAAAATTATAATCTGACAGGAAGAAAACGGGTGGTTTTTAGAGTAATGCACTTACTTGTCCACATATTTCCTCTGGTTAGAATAATAAACACTGCTCCAATAATAGAAATAAAGATCCCAAAACTTGGCTTTTTATGATGCTTAAAATAAGCAGTGTGTTGCTAGTAATACTTAGGAAAGTCCCAAAGAGAAAGCAGGTAATAAGGTACATATCCTAAATTGGGGATGGTCAAGACCATCACTTTCATCTCCAGAATCCAGACAGACATAATTAATGGACAAGATTCTTTTTGTGGAAACTGAATATGGCCTCAGGATCATTATCAACATAGCATTCCAGTGAGTTAGTACCAATTGATTAGAGGTAGCATCGGAAATATACACTGATTTATTACCCTGTCCTAATTACTAGAAATTCACTTTCATCAAAAGCTTGTCTTCTTGGGGTGCCTGACGCTCAGTCCGAGAGACACGTGACTCTGGATCTTGGGCTCGTACGTTTAAGCCCCACGTTGGGTGGAGAGATTACTAAAAATAAATAAACTTTAGGGACGCCTGGCTGGCTCAGTTGGTAGAACATGCAACTCTTGATCTCGGGGGTCATGAGTTCAAGCCCCATGTGTGGCATAGTTTACTTAACACAAAATTTTTTTTAAAATTAAAATAAATAAATAAGCTTAAAAAAAAAAAAAGGCTTGTCTTCTTTTAATGGGTAAAAAAAACTCACCAATAAGCTTGTTTTCCTTTACAAAACATCTGAACTCAGCCCCCGGAATTAATTCACACCATTTTCGAAGAACAAGCTGTAGACAAAGGAAAAATGTAACAAAACTAAGTAACAAGGGAATGTTTACTGGTCTAACAGACAATTTTATGTCAAAAGTGTATCTTAACAATTGCCATTATCAAATAGTTTGGGGAAAAGAAGGCATCATTTCACTCATATGTGGATTTTAAGAAACAAAACAGATGAACACAGGGAGGGGAGCGGGGAAGAGAGAGGGGAAGGCAAACCATACCAGACTCTTAACAACAGAGAACAAACTGAGGGTTGCTGGAGGGGAGGTGTGTGTGTCGGGGAGGGGGTGGGGGAGGGGATGGGCTAAATGGGACATGGGCATTAAGGAGGGCACTAGGGATGAGCACTGGGTGTTGTATGCAGTAAGTGATGAATCACTGAATTCTACTCCTGAAACCAGTATCACACTATATGTTAACTAACTAGAACTTAAATAAAAATTTAAAAAATAATAAAGTAATTACAAGACTTGCATTTTGAAGATAGACCCCCAAATATCATGTGACAACACTTTTCCCTGTGTATCTTTTCATTTATCATAAAATTGTAACATTTATTTAATAAATATGCTGCTCAAATTTTAAAAAATGGCATCATAAACCATTCTCATCATGAGACGTAGGGGACAGATCTATTAATTCAGTCAGCGGGGGAAGCACTATTGCAACTGTTTATGACAAAATGCATCTCTGTCACTTACTCATCACTCTGAGAGCTCTGACATGATATACATATCCAAGGATGAAGTCGAACCCTACCATCATTGTGTACAGTTGCCCTGTAATTCGTATGTTCTTCACCCCTTATATCAAAAAAATAAAACGATTTCCGAGTTATCTACCTTAGCAACATTGTGTACGATGCTGATAAAATTATTATGATTTATCACTAAAAATTCCTATAACCCTCCCATGATTTTCCCACTACTTTAAAGTAAAACAATTCTAACAATGGCCCAAGTCATAAATGGGTCCTACTACCATAATTATTTAACATGTATAAATTCTCATATACTATTGAATTGCTACAATTTTATAAATAGGATAGTTGACAAATGCATGCTTCTGACCTTTCTTTGGAAAAGACTAGCCCTGTTCCTGTGAAGTATTAATTCTAACAAGTGGCCAGTGCCTCCAGGCTCCCTTTTCCTGGCACACACTTCGCATACACATCTTTGCCCTTTAGGACCTAAGAGATGGAACCTGAATTCTTCTAAGCCTCATTCCTGGCATTCCCTCCAGTGGGCCCAGTATTCCCCCTTCCCATATCCTGTGCTCCCAGTTTCTTGTACCTAACATTCTAGAGTAAGCCCATGCATACCAAGCTGTACTATGATAATCTGATACAGGGCTCTTTTCCTTCCTAACTAGCAACTTTCCTAAGGGCCAGAAACTGGGTCTTACTCATCTTATGTCCCCAACACAAGTATGTAATAACTAACAGGTGCTTAAGGAATGTTATAAAGTAAAACAGCAAATATATACGATAAACAGCCACTAAAAATCCTGATACAAAAAAATACCTACTGAACTGGAAAAATGTTCACACTAAGTGAAAAAAAAATGATATGCAAAGTAATGAAGAGAGTATATATACACAGATATACACATCTCAAGAAAGGGAAGTTAAATGCCAAAATGCTAATACTGAGGGTATGTTCAGGTGGTAAATTCCGTGTAATTTCTGATACTTTTAAATTTTTGATAGTAAATTTCTTTTCTTAAAAAAAAAATCTACATTGTTAAAATATGTCTAAGATTTTAAAATGCACTGATTTCAATTTTCATTATTGTGAGCTCTTGGTCAAGCTTTTTACGTGCTGTATGTTTAAAATAGAAATGAATTATTAAATGAAGAACCCCAAACTAAAAAATTACACTGCTGTCATCTATTAAAAGCTGATACTGGGGCAACGGAATGACTCAGTCAGTTAAGCACCAGATTTCAGCTCAGGTCATGATCTCACGGTCTGCGAGTTCCAGCCCCACGTGGAGCTCTGTGCTGTCAGCACAGAGCCTGCTTGGGATTCTCTCTTCTCCCCACCTACTCTCTCTCAAAATACCAAAAAAAAAAAGCAAAAACTGATACTGCCAAATATAGTTTTTTAGAGCTATAGTAATATTTACTTAAGCAATTGCTATAAACATTAATTTTGGGAAGAATTTGCATAATGTTTACTAAAATGTTTTGGACAGGTAGCACATATACTATAGTCAGTTAAAAAATTACATGGCGGAGGCGCCTGGGTGGCTCAGACCGTTGAGCATCCGACTTCGGCTCAGGTCATAATCTCGCAGTTCATGGGTTCGAGCCCCGCGTCAGACTCTGTGCTGACTGCTCAGAGCCTGGAGCCTGCTTCAGATTCTGTGTCTGCCTCTCTCTCTGTCCCTCCCCTGCTCATGCTCTGTCTGTCTCTGTCTCTCAACAATAAATAAATGTTAAAAAAAAACACAAAAAACCATGAGGGTAAAAGAATTCTCTTCCCACCCCCCACCATCGTGCAAGACCATACAGTCCCTCTGTCTTCCTCCTCAGAGGTAATCAGTGCTGTCAATTTCTCACATATCTTTACAGAAGTAATCTATGAATATATGAGCATGGAGTACACATACGTATCTTTTTAAATATACACAAAAGGAACACGACTATCCAGGATTCTGCTTACAACTTTTTTCATTTTAATTACTCTAGTATTACTTTCCTGAGCTTTTAAAACTGAGTTTTAAATGCTGTGCCTTAACATGATGATAGGATATTCCCAAAAAAACAATAAAAGCACAAATTGCCGGGGAAATGAATCTTGGGAACAGAAGATGACATCTCAACAAAGATCATGCCTCAGGGCAGACTAGAGAAACGATCTTTGTCACTGTGTTTTCAAGCACCAAGTAATAAGATACAGCAGGTGTTTAATAGATGTTTGTTCAATGAAACAAGAGACAAGAATATAATATGTGCACAGAAATAACATTATAAAAATGTTTAATGATTTGGGAAAATGCTCATACTGTGCTATTAAGCCAAAAAACCCCTCACTAATGGTACATAAAAAGCTCCATTACAAGTACTAAGAGATCCAGTTCGGTGGCCTAGGTAAATAGTAAATTATTCCACACCATGGCATGACCATAGAAGATACATCAATATATGCTTTAACTGTATCAAGTGATACAGTGAGTCAATGGACAAGTTTTGAAAGCACATGTGTACAAAAGTGAGTGGAAGCAAACAGACAATGAAGAATTTTTTTTAAAAGACCAGTGAACTGATTCTAATTGGTGTCATAAATCCCAAAATGCAAATGGTTTACAATTATGGAGCAGGCTGGCCACTCTCTTCAACAAATTACAAGCTATCAAAGTTTTCAAAAGTATTACATTTTGACAAGCCAAGTGCAGGAAGAACCAGGAGTGATGATAATAAGCAAGAGCCTATCAGGCATGTAGCTGAAACCTGGAGTCAGGATTTCAAAGAAAAGTATGTTCCAGATTCACTAGTGACAGCTGATGTTGGGATGGGCATGGGTGGGGGGTGTAAAATACCCTCAAACTAGGAAAATACGGAATATAAATTTGGTTTTGCTATGTCTGAATTCTCACTGCTACTTCTAATAACATTTTCACTACCCTTTCATTCTTATATCTGCATGTAATTTGCAAAATGAATCAACAACACAAAAATAAAAAGGGCCACTGGGCCTAAACGGTAAAATGATGATTACTATTTTTTCTTCATATACCAGGTTAAAAAGCTTACCCAGGTTAAGCTAGATGGTGGGTACAAAACTATTTGTGTTATTACAAAATATGTACATTCTGTAGTATATATATACTTTGTATGCATGTGTGTATATATTTGTATCAATTTTTCATAAATTTAAAAATTCAGTGCTTCTAGATTGCCAGAGAGATTGATCCAAAAAAATGTATTCATTCTGCTTAAGAATAAATAGCAATTTTCAAAACATCTTCATCTAGGATTATCAATTTCATCAAAATTAAAAAAATAAATCCTTACCTCATATTCTATACAAGGATCTGGAGAATCATCAGTACAATGAATAAATCTTTAAGAGAAAAAAAAGGCAATTGAATCTTTTTTATGGTGCCAGTTTATGTACACACATTACTTACATTCAATGTGAGAGTAGGTTTTACTAGAAGCATCCAGAAACAGGAGGCTAATTCAAATCCAATAAACCTTTATTAAGCACTATCGAACATCAGACGTTAGCCGAGGCACTCTGAGATGTTATTTCACTAGTCCTCAAAACAACCATATAAGCGTTACTTCCATTTTTCGGTCAAAAAAAACAAAGAAACTTAGACCCAGAAAAGACCAAATTTAGTGACCAAGCCTGGACTACAACTCAGATTATCTGAAGATAGATTCCAAATGAAGGCAGGACAGCGCTGAGGTTTTACAATACTCATTGCCTTCTTTTTTATGGCTAAACCAGAAGTCTACTTCTCTGTTGACATCAACTCTACCATCTAAAGCCACACAAAGTTATAATCTAACCCTTCCACTGCAGGCCATTTAAAAAAATATTTGATAGAATTACTCATTCCTTAAGTAAACTGCTTTCCACTCTAAAAATCCTCCATTTCATGAACAATTTTTCACGTATTAAATGCCTTTATTAAATACCTCCCTATGCCAAGGACCGGCTAGACACCAGGAATGCTAAAATCACTCAAGTCCCCTGTTCTTTAGGAGGTTAGTCTAGTGGGGAACGCCTAACAAGTAGACAAAGAACTTAAAACACTGAAAGTAAGAATAAAAATACTCTGGCAGCATAAAGGAAAAATGGATTAGCTCTCCATTGTATAGGGAGGAGGGAGGTCAGGAAAGCTTCAGTCAGCAGGAAGGGAAGGTCCACATTTAAGGCAGAGGGAAGCATGTGCTAAAGCAGGACGAGAAATGAGAACGGCCATGCAGAATGTGGAGAACTACTGCAGATGGGCCCTGATGGGAGTGCAGAATGCAAGGGGAGAACTGCCAAAAGATGGGCTTAGGCCTCGCGCACCGCTGGTGGGCATGCAAACTGGCACAGCCACTGTGGAAGACCGTATGGAAGGTATTCACAAAACTAAAAGTAGAACTACCATATGATCTAGTAATCCCACAACTGGGTATTTACTCAAAGAAAAACACAACACTAATTCAAAAAGAGATTCACGCACCCCTATGTTTATTGCAGCATTACTTACAACGGCCAAGATAAGGAGGCAGCCTAAATGTTCACAGATAGATGAATGGATAAAGAAGATACGAGGCTTAAGTTAAACAAAAAGCAAAAACAGACTCATATAAGAAATAGACTCATAAACACAGAGAACAAGCTGATGGTTGCCAGAGGGGAGGGCAGTAGGGGGGCGGGCAAAAAGTGAAGGGGACTGGGAGATCCAGGTTTCCAGTTAGAGAATGAGTAAGTCCCAGGGATAAAAGGCACAACAAAGGGAATCTAGTCAGTGGGACTGTCACAGCGCTGTATGGGGACAGACGGTAGCTACACGTATGGTCAGCAAACCATAAAACACAGACTTGGTAAATCACTGTTTCACACCTGAAACTAATGTAACGTTGTGTCAACTATACTCCAATTAAAAAAAAAAAGATGAGGTTGGAGAGAAATTTGGGATAGGGAGGAGCATTCAGATTGTGAAGGCTCTTGTCTCCCTAGGGAGGCTGTACTTCATTATACAGACAACGGGGCGCTCCGAGTTTCTAAACGCAGGAGGGCTTTCACTGTGGCAGTGGTACTGGATAGCCTGTGGGGGGGAGTGGCAAGTAGGGAGGCAGAGAACCAGTTAGAAGGCTCCGTCTGATAGCGCTGGGGAGCGATGAGGGTCTAGCTGTCGCAGCGGGAGCAGGGAAGGAGGAAAGCACGATGTAAAGATATTCAGGAGGCAAAGCCAACATGGCCTGGTGCCCTGGTGGAAGTGAGGGGTGAGGGAGAAAGAGGTCGGGATGACTGAGGTCATCAATGACTGGCTGGCAGGTGATGGGAATGCCATTCACTGAGACCGGAAGAAAAGCAGCTGACGGGTGAGAGAACGATGGAAGGGAACTATGTTTGCATGTGGAGAGCTGGAGACATCCGGGAGAACCGCACAGAGAGGTCTAGGAAGCAACTGGAAATTAAGAAACTCAAAGAGAAGGAGGAATTGGAGACAATTATCTGGAGGTGATCCCACGGGTGTAAGAGATAAAGCTGAGAAGTAAATGGAAGGGATCACCTCAGGCACATGACAGAACCTTGGAGAATACTAACAAAGAGTGAGCAAAACTTGTGGTGGAGAGGCACTGTTATTAAAAAAACAACAACAAACACAAAACAAAACACCACGCAAACAAAACAGAAAATACTTTTAAAGATCTCTTTAAAAGAAAAAAAAAGATCTCTTTTAAGCAATTTAAAGTAAAATTGAGTTTCCAAAGATTTTAGGGGGCACCTGGGCGGCTCAGTAGGTTAAGTGACCGACTTCAGCTCAGGTCATGATATCGCAGTTCGTGAGTTGGAGCCCCGCATTGGGCTCTGTGCTGACAGCTTGGAGCCTGGAGCCTGCTTAGGATTCTGTGTCTGGCCCCCCCCCCCCGCCCCTCCCCCACTCACACTCAAGCACACGCGCGTGCTCTCTCTCTCTCAAAAATGAACATTAAAAAAAAATTTTTTTTAAACAAAAGCTTTTAAATTTCCCTGAACATTCGATTAGGTTGGAATTCTCTGTAATCACTTGTGACCTATACTCCAAACAGAAACAATTCTAATTTATTTGGCTGGCTGAGGTCCTCAGAAAAAAACTTTTATCCCCACTAACAACTGGGCATCGGTTGATAAAATCTGAATTACAAAGAGAAGTACACTCAATGTGCTTTGTTAAAAAGCAGTGGGTTTTCTCTGTATTCTTGAATGGGCACCAAAGGAAGGATCTTACATTTGCTATCTCATTTAATCCTTTCAAAAGTTCTATGAGAAAGTGCTATTAATATCCACATTTATCACATGAGGACACCAAGGCTCTGAGAGGTGAGAGATCAAGCTAGTTGTAGGAAGGGTATGAAACCCTCCTCCAGCTGCTGCTGAAGCTCACAGATTTCAGCAAAAAGAAACAAACAAACAAACAAAACCACAACAAAATACCACAAATACCAGATGCATCTAAATAAAAGTCTTTGACCATCTTTTTTAATAGTCCACAATAGTCCATAATAAACTTTTCTTCATTTCAAAAGATCCCTCACTTTTTCTTCCTGGTTTAACAGTCTAAACATTTTAATTAGTAAAAAATTGCTAATTATTTTATGAATTCTATCATAAAAATTCCTTTTATCCTTAAAACATTTTCCATTTATCCTTAAAACATATATATCTATACACTTTAATTTTACCTTCTAATTTTAAGAATTAAAACATACATAAAAGTACAAAGTATACATGTATTGCTTTTATAAGAAACCAATTCAAGTTTACAAGTTAATAATTTACATTTTGGAACATATACAAATATGGAATTGTCATGTGGTACACCTGAAATATAACGTTATGTCCATTCTATTTCAATAGAAAAAAAGTTAATATTTTGGCTTCCAACTAACCAATAGTTCATTATCATGTTAAAATTGAACTGACTGCCTGTCTTTTCTTAATGTAAATGTATCTACAACATACAGGGAGATGAAAGGAGAGAGATGACAAAGGACAAAATAACAGGGTATTATCTTAATGGTTAGTGTAGTCACAGAACTAGGACCATCTGTATTTTTGAAATGTGACTTCAATCGTGTGGGTGGCATACTTTTTATATGTCTGGTAACAGAGGATAGTTCTTATTAATATTCTATAAAGAACAAGGTAGATTAAGGTTCTATATCTACCTATTTTTAAAACACTACAGGAAACCCAAAAGGCACAATTCCAAAATCCAGACATTCATTGTCGAATATTTTTAATGCTTCAATATTCCTACAAATACTGATTTCACTTGGTTAATCCTCATATTGCGACTTCAAAACAGATACACATTTTATTTTTTTAATTTTTATTTTAGAGAGAGAATGAGTGAGCGGGAGAATGGTGGGGGGGGGGGGAAGGAGGGAGAGAGAGAGCGAGCGAGCGAGCGAGAATCTCAACCAAGTTCCAATCTCAGTGCAGAGCATGACGCGGGGCTCGATCCCATGACCCTGGGATCATGACCCCAGCCCAAATCAAGAGTCAGACACTCAACCCACTGAGCCACCCAGAAGTCCCAAAACAGGTATACATTTTAAAACATATTTGCATTCTCCCATCTTGTAACATTATTTAAGTGTTGATTGGTTTATCATTTAATGTTATTTTAAAAACCTGACTAGTTTCAAAAGGTGGAGATGAGAACGTCTGTGGTATGTGGGATTACTGTAGAAGGCTTTTTCATATTAAGATGATTAACCAAATGGTCGGGTACAGACCCTACAAGAGCAGAGAGCAGAGCCAGTCAATAATAACATTTACAGGAGCTCAGCTGAAATACTGCAAAGAACGCTGTGTGTGAATATTTAGATTCCATTTACATTCTGGAGAAGGCAGGTTTAGAAGAGTAAAATGAGTAAGATAATTACAGTACTAACAACACTGGAATTTTTACAATCCTTCTATGTAAATTAACAAACCTAAAACTTGTTCTAAGAGCATCGATTCTTTTTATGAGTGTAAGTAATTAAAACACGTCATTTACATGATCTTTGAGACTTCTGCTTTTAAATTCATACAGCTCTACTTCCTCTTGCCTGTCGTCTAGTTTGGGGGCCTGGTGTGCTGTTTCCTCAAGTATTTCCGTATTTTTGCCGAGAGCACCCATCTGGTGCAGCTCATTTCTCTGAGGGTCCCCCTGAGGCCTGGGTTGCCGAAGTCTTTCCAGAGCACTTTGTGTTTGCATCTTCTAGGTGCCTCAAGGGTAAAATGATTCAGGGACTGACTTTTACCTTAATGTCTTAGTTTGGGAGAGCTCCAACCAGACAGGTGGTTTAAATTTGTACTCCAAGTTCGTTGTGAGGTAGAGGCCTGAGGTCTCAACACTTTAAAATGCAAAACCCAAAGCGCAAGGAGTTTCAGTTCTGCCTCCTGGTCTCTGTGCCAGTGGATGAATTGTTTTCTAGTTCATCCTTTACTGGAGGTGCAATAGGGTCTCTTTTCCAGAACTTTACTTCATTTTGGCTTAATGCTCGGCCTCCAGTCCCAGCAAGGGATTAAAAGTTATGTCCCTTATCAGTACTGGTAACCGTCCCTAAAAGGCTTATCTACCTAAGTGTCTGATTTTCCATCCTCTTTCCATTTCTTGCATCTGGGATTGCCGTTTGTTTCTTGTGAATTCAGCTGTGCCTTACATTTTTGGGTCGTAGCTCATATCTTATCTAGCATTTTTAGATACTTGTAACAAAACATTTTTCAAGTTATCTTAGCCTGTTACTTAGGCAGAACCAGAAATTAATGATTAGTTTCTTAAAGTTCTTTTGTAACTACAAATAACATTTTGAATCGCATTTGAAGATCTGCCAACCTGACCAGCCTAGCTATATTAGAATAGCACTTAATAGCCATTTTCATATACACTTATGACCATGTTGGTTTTTAAAAATTTTTTTCCTGGGTGTGGGGAATAAGCTTAAGAATTCCCTGAGCCTGCAGCGATGGGTTAACAAGGCATAAAGAATTAGAAAGCCATAGGGTGTACATACCCAAGTTTGGGTAAACAAGATTAGGTAAAGGCAAAGGCCCCCAGTACAGGTAAAGCGGGACAAAGGCCCCCAGTATAGGACAAAGATATAGGAATAGGGAATCTCAGGATGAAGACATCCATGAGAAGGTAAACAAGATTAGGTATTCAGGGTGGTAACGCCCCCCCCCCCCCCCCCCCCGCCAGTTTAGTACAATAGCAGAAAGCTGCTTTCACAGGAAGGAAGGACCAAATTAGGTAAACAGGTAAATAGGGCTATGGACCCCTACGGGGCGAAGTTTCCCAGGGCGGAGCTAGTTAGCAAAAGAAAGGTGCCTTGCTGACCCTGAGGTAGCAATCTCCGTCTTTCTTGTCCCCTAGGCCAGTTTAAGTAAACAGAGGTGGGGCCTTAAGTCTGCTGTAAGCAACCTTCGGCCCAGCGCCAGGATTTTGTTTTGTATTGACCCAAACCCCCTTTCCCTCAGGCCCAGCCAGGAGTTAAAGTTCAGGATTCCCTTGTCTTTGTGCACGTCCATCACTATGTTTGTAAGCCTTCTGATCCTAATAAAAATGGAGCAAGGACCCTTACTCGGGGCTCTTGTCTCCTCTGGGACATTAGCCTCTCTCACATTGTTAATCCTGCCCCCGCTTTCTTGCTGGATCAGAGAGAACTCTAGACCCAGAGTCTACGACACCTGGGTTAGTATTTTATTTTAACTTGGGTAATTTCTTTGAAATTTTCAACAAGGTAACAAGAGAAAGTAGTACTGAACTCCCTGCTTTACAGTCTGGATAGAAAGGAGGCCCCTGCACTGTGTAAAAAACTTGAAAGCTGACATTATACCTCAGAGGAAACAATTATTAAGTATAAGAAAAAGTATAAATCATGGGCAGAAAAAAAAAAAAAAGAGAAAAGAAAACTGTAAAGCCAGGGGACATGCCGTATCAAAGTTGTGGTGTTGTAGACTTTACTGCTTGTAAGGAACCAAGTTAGGAGCACTGGGGCACAGACTCCATTTCAGATTTCACCCGTGGTAGAAAAGGAAAGATAAAAATAAAACGATACTGAACAAAGGATCATTGGGTGTGTTCATTCAGATTTTCATAGAGGGGCGCCTGGGTGGCTCAGTCAGTTAAGCGTCCGACTTCGGCTCAGGTCATGATCTCGTGGTCCGTGAGTTCGAGCCCCGTGCTGACAGCTCAGAGCCTGGAGCCTGTTTCGGATTCTGTATCTCCCTCTCTCTGACCCTCCCCCATTCATGCTCTGTCTCTCTCTGTCTCAAGAATAAATAAAAGTAAAAAAAAAAAAAATTAAAAAAAATTTTTTTCATAGAATTCTTCTTCAAAAAGATAAAATATGCTATCTAAAACTAATATAATCTATAGCAGAAAAGTGTCAACTAATTAAATGGGTCTTAAAAGTCACAAGGCACAGGGGCGCCTGTGTGGCTTAGTCAGCTGAGCGTCCGACTTCGGCTCAGGTCACGACTTCACAGCTTGTTGAGTTCGAGCCCAGCATCGGGCTCTGTGCTGACAGCTTAGAGAGTGGAGCCTGCTTCGGATTCTGTGTCTCCCTCTCTCTCTCTGCCCCTTCCCTGCTCAAGCTCTGTGTCTCTCTCCTTCAAATCATAAACATTAAAAAAAAAAATTTTTTTTTTAATCATAAAGGTCTAACTCACACACAAAATTTTACTCCTGAGACTATTTGCTGACCTTTATGTTTAATAACCAGTTTTGTAATAATCTTAAGAATGCATACAAACTGGGGAGCCTGGGTGGCCCAGTTGGCTGAGCGTCCGACTTCGACTCAGGTCATGATCTCACAGTTCGTGGGTTCGAGCCCCGCGTCGGGCTCTGTGCTGACAGCTCAGAGCCTGGAGCCTGCTTCGGACTCTGTCTCCCTCTCTCTCTGTCCCTCCCCCACTTGTGCTCTCTCTCTCTCTCAAAAATAAACATTAAAAAAAAAATGCATACAAATTATGTCGAGCATAGCAGTTAAACTACTAAGCCAAGTGAAATTTCCTGACCTCTAGTCAAACCTATCTCATAAGTGACAAGTCCCTCAGAGAAACACTTAATGGATTAATTTTTTTATTTGCTCAGCCCTTTCTTCTAAATGCCAATTGAATAGCGAATATTATTTTCTTGCCTTGGCCTACTGAAATGCCACTTAATCAAGAAAATAATTACTGAAAGCAGCCATGATATTCGACAAGTCTAACCACATAAAATGTTTACATCTGGGCCAATAATTTGCTCAGTGAGTACAGTGCAGACACACTGCGTTCAATGTGTCATACTTCAACTTCCACTTTTTAAAGCTTCCTGTGTACCATAACCAGTTGAGGAACGGGAAAAAGAAGAGTATTTAATATTCTGTCTTGGATTACAGCTGTGGCCGACAGTACTGGTCTCCCGCTAGCTCTTCCCAACCTCCATCCTTGCTAACACATCAGGAAGCACTCACGTTCTCGTTACCCTCCCGAATGCCAGGGATGCACGTGCCGGTTAATCTCAGCGGTCCTCAAGGTGTGGACCTGCCCAGGCATCATCAGGATAACCTGGGAATATTTTAGAAATTGTATTATTCTTGCACCCGGCTCCCAGCCTACTGAACCGGAAACTCGGGGAGGGGACCAGCAATCCCATCTCTGTTTCACCAAACCCATCAGGTGATTCTGACGCGTGCTCACGTGTGACAGCCCCGGTCCAAACCAGTCACGGCATTTCTGTTCCCTGACTATCGCTGGATTAGGCTGGTCACACTGTGCGACCAATGAGTCTGACAGGAAGTCTCCTGGAGAGCTTCCAGAATGCTCTACTTGCTCACACACAGAGAAGAGTGAGAGGAAACACACCACCCCTTCTATTTCTGGTGCAGATACCGTCAGGTCTTCATGTGATGTTCAGAACCGCAGCAGCAATCACGTAACCATCGGGTGATAATCCCAGATACCAAGCCAGCGAGCCAAGGATGAGAGTGCGTAAACACTGAAAGAGCCGTGGTCCCTGGAGACCTCGAGGACCTGCTCAACCAACCCCAGAAACACCCAAGCTCCAGAGTCCTTGTTAAATAATATATTTTTTAAAACTCTGCATGCGTCAAGTGCTTTGAGTTGGCCCTCTGTTAACTGTAATGTCTTTGTTTCTTTTTTTGAGGCAAGCCCCAAAATAGTATAAACAACATAACGTCACTTTCATAATATTATATAATCTTATACATATCACAGATTATATAATACCCCATAATGCCTTATTATGGTTTATGCTTATATTTATTATTATTTATAATATTCCTTATTATTTAGTAATTAAACTCTTATAAAATTAAGTTCTTTACAATATTTTACTATATTTTAATTTGAAGCATTGCTAGGGGGAGGCATTTATAACCTTACTATAACCTAACCTTACTATAAAATACTGTAAACATTTAGCATGACGTTGACTGAGATCATATTCTGGTTTGGGCTCTAGTAACTAACTTGTGCAAACAAATTACTAAACAGATTTAGGCCAATTTTCTAGCCAACAGAAGGAAAGAGATTAAACCATTAATACAATCCTGTCTACTTTAAAAAATTAGACTCCTAATTTAATCTTTAAGGGGTCCTGAAAGGTCAAATATGACACAAGTTCATTTTTCGGTGGAGATCCTGTCAATAAAGATTTCTGCGCAGTGACAAGACTTACTGGCATGCAGCTTACTACCGACAAACGTTTCCAGAAATGGGTGATGACTCAGAGCCACCCAGATGAAAGGCTGCAAGCTCCGTGCTTGGGGTTTGCTCCTGCCGACTCTCAATTATTTAGACTAAGAGAAGGCTGGTATTCTTCAGGTAAATGCTCTTAATCCGGGGCCTCAAATTCACTTGCTGACTTTACTTCCCCCTCATGCAAAAATCAAAGAGTACAGAATACAAAACAACTGACGGGTATTTCCATCTTCTACTGGAGTCCCGGTTACATTCATGCACAAGGAGAGAGAGAGGTGAGCTGGGAAGAAGCAGCAGTTCAGCAAACTGCAAAGGTGATATAAAACACCACTAGCCACAGAGAATTAAAAGTGACTTACAGTTATTTTTGGAAAGGAAAAGATGTCCTCATACTCTCAATGCAACTAGTATTAAAGGTACATGAAAGCCTGTATCTGAAGAACTAACAGGTACAGAGCATTTTTTAATGTAATGTATTTTAAGACCTCTTTACTTAAAGCATTAGATATCAAAAAGCTTTATAATGGGGGTGCCTGGGTGGCTCAGTTGGTTGAGCATCCGACTTAATTTTTTTTAAGTTTTTATTTTATGTTTTAAGAGACAGAGCACGAGCAGGGGAGGGGCAGACAGCAAGGAAGGGGTAGAGAGAGAGGGAGGGGCAGAAAGAGAGGAGGGGCAGAAAGAGAGGGAGACCTAGAATCTTAAGCAGGCTGCAGGCTCTGAGATGTCAGCACAGAGCCTGATGCGGGGATCGAACCCACAAACATGGGATCATGACCTGAGCCGAAGTCGGATGCTTAACGGACTGAGACACTCAGGTACCCCGCGTCTGACTCTTGATCTCAGCTCAGGTCTTGATCTCAGGGTCATGACTGCAAGCCCTGCGTTAGGCTCCACGCTGGGCATGAAACCTACTTAAAAAAAAAAAAAAAAAGGCTCTATAATGGACAAAGAAGATAGCCATCACTTCCTCTAACCAGAGGGTCTCTCCTGGAATGGAAATGCCACTGCATTATTACTAAAACAAGGGCCACCAAACACCTAGTAATATCTGTGCCAACATGATCATAAAAGGTGGACAATGAAATATCAAAACAATACGAAGCTTTCTTCTATAGATGAACCAAAAATATCAATACAGGTAAAACCCCTTTGTAATAACATTACAACATAACCACACTCGTTTATTATTACTGAATTTCATTTCTTTGATTACTGTAATACTAAAGTCAATGCCTGAGGTACCAAACTCAGATATAAAAGGGTAGATACACAACCGACGTGCAATGAATTTATGGTTTGGTTCCAGGTTCCTCAAAAAAAGATCTGAGGCTGAAATGGGGTGAATGGGCAGGGTGAACTACACGGACAGATGGGCAAGAAGTGGCAAGTGCGCACCGTGTTTGCACCCCTGCTCACCTGCTTAGTTGCTGGATTTTGTGAGACACTTCACGTGAGAGGTCAGTTTAAGTATTAGTTTAAGTGAATTGACTGGTTTAAGATGGGAGGGATGGAAGGGGCGCCTGGGCGGCTCAGTCAGTGAAGCGACTGACTTTGGCTCAGGTCATGATCTCACAGCTCATGGGTTCGTGCCCCACATCGGGCTCTGTGCTGACAGCTCAGAGCCTGGAGCTTGCTTCAGACTCTGTCTCCTCTCTCTGCCGCTACCCTGCTTGTGAGCAGTCTGTGTCTGTCTGTCTGTCTGTCTGTCTGTCTCTCTCTCCCCCCCACCCCAATATAAATAAACATTAAAAAAAAAAAAAGAAAAAAGAAAAAAAAAAGGTGGGTAGGATGGGAAATCTAGAATACCTACTATTTGGTGACAGAACAAGAGTATAAAGAGCCCACCGACAGGTCAACAGTGCAGGTGCATTACCTGCCTATGATAAAGACAGCACAGGGTCAAGTTCTTTAGTTACAGAATTAACTGGCAAAGAAAGGAAAACAGCAATTCCACTTCCAGAAATTTATTCTAAAAAAAAAAAAAATTAGGAACATGCACAAAAATTTAGCACAGGGATATTCATTGCAGGACTATATAAAAATAGAGGGCTGATCAAACAAATTATGCCATAGCTATCCAGTGGAATACCATTAAGGTAATTTTAAACAATGATATACACAAGTATTTAATGACATAAAGATGTTAATTATACACTGCAGTCTACTAAGCAGTGTGAACTACATGATCCCATTTCCGTCTTTAAAAAAAAAATCAGAATATGGTTAGGGACAGGCATATCTTTATTAGACGTATGCAAAGGAAGAATTCTGGAAGTATATAAAACCAACTGTGGTGAGATCATGAGTGCTTACTTTCCTTTGTTTAGCTCGAATCCCTAATTTTGTTTTTCTATGATGAGCATATATTGGTTTTTCAATAAAAAAATTATCAAAATACTTAATAAGCAGATATAAAGGAAGCCCTTGATATTTAGGAATATTCACTGTGGAGCATTTACTATCAAAGGAAAAGGAAGGTTTGCTTTAATAGGTCTGTTCTATGGAACGGCTGTTTTTAACAGTACTAGAAGTAATGGCATTTCGCCTTCAGAAAACTTCTCACAAGTACTGAACCTACTGACATGGGAGATCAAGAGACATACTTACGGCTGAGTGAAGTCACGAGTGATGAAATCAGAGCTCTTGAACAACAGAAAGATGTCGCTGAGGGTTTTACATTTCAGAGAACTGTTCATTGCTATCCAGTACGCATCCTAAATGACAAAGCACATGCTACTTAGGGTACATTCCAAGTTAGTTGTTATGAATGAAGCTCAGGCCTATACACAGAATCAACAATGCACATTACGTTTAAAGAAAAAGTTGAGGTAAGACATTTTAGCTGTACTGTCCAATTTCAAATTATACTTCTAAACAGTGAAGAGCGGGGCCGCTGCATGGGGGACGCTGGGTTACAAACACACAGGTCCTCACCATCCCGCTCAGGTGCAAGCACTTCCCTGCGTTTTTCTCACCGATGATGAAAAGAGGGGTGAAGAAATATTAGAAATCTGACACTTCAGCTCAACGATCAAGGTGTAAAGAGTCTGACCAGCTACTCTCTAAGAAAAAGGAGATCCTTTCTCTCTTCTTGTTTCTGGGCAGTGACAGCTGGGACACCTGAACTGTGAGGACTGGAGTTTAGACCCATATCTATCAATCTGCACCATCACAGCTTTGCACGGTAAATGTCTCACACACATGAACCAAAAAAAAAGGTAACAAGAGCAGGCATGTGAGGCACAAAGCTTAGCAGAACATGCCTAAAAAGGACAGAATAATTAAGTCACTTACACAGCATACTTCTCCCATAGATCAGACACAGGACAGGAATGTGATTTTAAGAAAATTAATGTTTGCAAAAAACTATCCAAAAATTATCCACACTACGTGAAAGAAAGCAGTGGCACATGGTAGGCACAGAGAAAATAAAATATAAATGAACAAATGAATAACTCAAAACCAAAATAATATATCCATCTTAAGTGGAAAGCCTCAGCCCAGTTCAGCAGTAAGGAATGATTCAAATTACTGTTCATATACAAACTACAAATGAGTCTCAATGACTTCGTTGTAATAGCTTCTTTATAATTTCCCCCAATGAAAAAGATGATGAGCTTCTAGTTGAAAATGGTACACTGACCATAGATTTCCCTCCACTGAAACTACGGTTTATGCATAGAAAACCATGAACTCCAAGAAAAACAAAAGATTGAGTAAGAAAACTGCGTCATCCTGGGGTGCCTGGGTGGCTCAGTCGGGCTAAGCATCTGACTCTTGATTTCGGCTCAGGTCGTGATGTCCCAAGGTTTGTGCAATCGAGCCCCACATCAGGCTCTACGCTGACACTGAAGAGCCTGCTTGGGATTCTCTCCCCCCTTCTCTCTCTGCCCCTCCATGCATGCATACGCATGAGCTCTCTCTCAAAATAAATAATCGTTAAAAAAAAAAAAAAGAAAACTACGTCATCTTGTGAAGCATGTATCAGATGTGCATACAGTGTCTGTGTTACCCTAACAGGAGAAACAGGGAGTCCTGACCTAATGAAAACATGCTATTACTCGAAGAAGGAGAATGGAATATAAAACAATGGGAAAGAGAGGAATGAGCATAATCTTCTCATTCCCAAATGGGCAGCAATAATGGGTACTATAGCTACAGCTAAAGAATAAAGTAGAGGAAAATAACAAAAGAACGCACTGAAATATGTGAAAGCAGTTGGCTCTGAAGAGGAAGAAATGGTGAAGAAAAAGAAATGTTAGGATCTGCTTATGTGGGAAGCAAGCATATAGATCTTTTAAAAATTTAAATTGTATAAAAAATTTTAATTCTATACATGTGTAACTAATTTTAGTAAGTAAAACTACAGGCTAGATGAGGTAGAATTTATCTTTCACTTTAGAATAAGCAAAGATAGGCACATGGGATGATTTTTGAAAATGTAAATAAGTCTTTGATTCCTTAAAGGAGCTTTGCTGACATAGTTGTTTTCTATTGGATTAGAAAAAAGAACAGATTTTTCCACAAAACTTAATATAAATATAAAAAAAAATAAATAAATCTTGTCAATGCACTATTATAATAAAACACAATTTAAGAAAATGTCTGTTGATTTCCCAAACGGCTCTATTTTTTAGGTGTTTTGACATTTTAATTTTTTTTTAATGTTTATTTTGAAGGAGAGAGAGACAAGGGGAGGGACAGAGAGAGAGGGAGACACAGAATCCCAAGTAGGCTCCAGGCTGTGAGCTGTCAGCACAGAGCCCAACATGGGGCTCAAACCCACGAACCGTGAGATCATGACCTGAGCCCAAGTCAGACGCCCAACCGACTGAGTCACCCAGGTGCTCTGGTCTTGTGTTTTAATTTTCAGTACTTTTCAAAAGAGAAAATTTCCTGTTACACTGTGAACAGCTGAAGTTTTGAAAAGGGGCAGAGAATGGATTTCCTCAGATTTCTAGCATGATCAGCAACATGAGAGATTGCAACTGTCTTCTGGCAAAATATATAGTATTTTACAAACCCAGGGAAGTGCTAAATCAGGAAAATAGGAGGAGGAAAATAAAAATAAATTCCACAGTATTTTCCCTAGAATTAGGAATAAAATTATATCTGTGGGGGATATAAAAAGAAAGAAATAGCAAAACAAAGAATATTTCAAACAGTGAGAGATTTACTGATGTGTTCCTACCCTTGGGGCACTCCAGTTAAGCTTAGGAAATACACTGCCCCCCAGGGAATTGATAGCTTCTTGGACCTTAGTGGTGAACTCGGGAAATTCTGGTGCCTATAGAGAAAGAAGAAAGCATTTGGGCATGTCAATAACGTCACAATAAATATAGAAAACAAGATCAAAATCTCAAACAATTAAGCGTGTTAAAAGTTGGAATACAAAGTACTATCAGAATTTCTGAACTGAGCCGAATAAAATCAATGATCAAATATTTACCAGAAAGGGGGGGGGGGGGGGGAATAATAACAAGCGCCCAGATGGCACTTTCTAAAACCATCGAAGCCCACATAGCTAAAAAGACAGACATCACGAGGCATCTGGGGATGTGAGGAAGGACTGAATGGTTCTCTTCACATCTACAGAACCCACAGTTATGAAGTGAAAAGAGACAGATGAAATGTCACCTGTACACATATTCCAACGTTCAGAATTAACACTTCCCATTTAAAGGGCCAGAAGCCTTTCCATCTAGAGGAAAAGATTCTTGGACATAGCCTCAAAAGGCTTCATAAGAATGAGAAATAAATGATGTGCTTAGCCATATTTAAACACCGCTATTTCCAGACAAGTTTTAATATAAACACACTCAAAAATAGGACCTTGGTTAAGTTAAAATGTTCTTTCCTTTTTGGCTGATTTTAAAATGTGTATTTTATATAAGCAAGTAATCAAAATGTCCAAAATGTGTGAAGGAATGTTCTGCCGTGAGCCTTATGTCACTAGCTAGGGAGTAGTTGGACACGAGTAGAGAAAAGGGGAGTAACAGACGTGGAAGTGGAGCCTGCAGGGGACAGAATACGAAAATATGAACAGATTCGCTATGGGCACGTTATCCGTTTATATTTGCCGCCCCCTACTGGGCCAACTGCAAATTCTGAAAAAGTCCAGTAATGACCAGTTCTTCCAGAGGGGGCAAAAGTTAGAATGGGTCTAGAATTAGCTCAACTGCACACTGCAAAAAGAACCAAATGGCTTCTGTTGACCCCCATCATCTAATCCAGTTGCGACAGGGAGCAAACTGTGTCAAGAGTTTGGAAAACACACCAAAAAAATGTCATTTAAAAAAAATGGTGGCCTATTCCCCAAACTAGAAACCAGCTTTAAGCAACAGGCTAGTGAGTAAAGAAGGGAGAGCAGGCTGGACTCCCTTCCTTATGCTACAGAGGTCTGGGACTTCTAGACCGGCTGGCAGCATCTTTCGTATGTG
Organism: Panthera onca; assembly: GCF_046562875.1. Taxonomy (NCBI): domain Eukaryota; kingdom Metazoa; phylum Chordata; class Mammalia; order Carnivora; family Felidae; genus Panthera; species Panthera onca. Next base: position 11,166,351 of record NC_138345.1, on the reverse strand, counting down.
CCACCGCATCCATTTTTTCGGACACCTTCAGTTTAGACACAGGAAATTAAACTGCAGCCATTCAGAGAGGCTTTCAAAATGAGTAACAGCCTTGAGTCCTTTATTTTCCATTGGCCTCTCCCCATTGAGAAGCAATCAGGATCTCTATTAAGCCAGTAATTTCCTTACGGTCCCCTGAAGTTGCTAATATGGCTCGCCAGGGTTCTATCCATAAAAACGTTTCTCAAAAATCTGCTGTAGCAATATTTTCGATGAATGGCAGTTATACAAATTTTATAACATGAAGGGATTCAATCTTCAAAGACAAGACAACTTAATTTTCCTAACCCGTAACAGTTCAGATTGCTTTGTATTTACGTATTATATTTTAAGAGGTGACAGTTCCTCAAATCCTCAAATTATTCCACTTTAGGAAATCCTGCTATCAGGATCCAAAAACAAATTTAAATTATGAAAAGTTTCCATACTGTGAAGACAAACGCGTGCTTCGTGGAAGACCATATTGTGCACCCACAGCGCACCCCCTGGATTATCTGACTGTAGCCAGGTCGACGAGCGGCTTTACGACTTGGTGAATTGCAGGTAAATGATGACAATGAAAAGTACTTCTTTTGGACACACAAATTCTATCCTGGCTGAGAGAAATCCAGCAGTCTTCCTCCCACCCTTGAAGGAGGCAAAACCAATCATGCCTCATTTACATATTCATTTCAGTATTTCTAATCTACAAAGGTGTCTCTTCTTTGGTTTCCCTTTGGAACCAGTTAAAATATCTGCCTAGCTCCCTCAAGAGTTAAATAAAACCTTCAACATGTGTCAAAGAGTTTTATTTCAATATGGGAGCCATGATTCTACCTTTTTCTGAAAATTATCTTTCAACAGATCATTTTAAGCTGTCGCTCAGTGAGTCGATTTTAAATATGCAAAACACCTCAGTTTTCTGGGTAAAGGTTCCTGTTGTGAGGTAAAATCTACTCTTTTTTATCATATCTGTGGACTTTCTGTGATCCAAACTCTCCTGTCTTTCCAACTACCCCTACCATACCCATTAAGAAAGGATATTTCTTCTTGTATTTTTTTTAAATCATGAAATGTTTAAAATATACAAAAAAATATATATTCATGTTCCTGGACCCATATATTCAACAATTTGGTATACTTAACCCAGACGTTTAAATCTCTTAAGGGAACAAAGTGACAATACAAATGAAGTTCCTTACCTCCTCACTCTCTTCCCTAATCCTAATCCTAACCCTTACCCCTCCCCAAAGGCAACCAGCATTACAGACTCAGGCATATTCTTCCAGAGTCATGATTTTATAATTAATGATACATGTGACTGACCATGAATTATAGCATTTAAAAAATTTAACCTAACTGCTGTCATTGATATGTATACCTTCAGCAAACGGCTCTCACTTTTGAGATTTACCCACCTGGACTGTGTTTTAATTTTTAGTTCCATGTCTTTGTATCTAGATTAATGGACTATTACCATTCGCCAATACCATGTATTACCTGCCCTTGGACCTTGGCTCACATTCCTCCACTAAGAGTGTGCTACTATGAATGCTCCCCTGCCCAACAACATCTAGTTCCAGCCAGTGAAAGCCAATCACTTTAGTGACTTTTTATTTTGAAATGATTTCAGTCCTTCAGAAGGCTTAAGAGAAGAATAATCAGAATTTCCAGATACTCTTCACCCAAGCATTTACCATGTTTGTTTTATCCTTCCCTGCCCCAAATCTCTCTCTTATAGATCTATGCAGATATATGCATTTATTTATACATATGCACACATAAAACAAACTTTTTTTCTTACATTCTTAAAGTAAGTAGAAGTCCCAATGCCTTTTTACCCCTAAATACTTCAGTATGGTTCCTAAAAAGCAGTAACATTCTTTTATATAACCTACAAAATTATCAAAACGAGGGAGCTAACAATGACAGAATACCATCATCTCATCTGCAGATCTTATTCACAATGTGCCCATTTCCCCAATAATGTCTTTTATAGCAAAAGAAAAAATTTTTCTGATCGAGGATCAGGTTGCCATTGATTACATTTAGCTGTTTTATCTCTTCAATATCCTTTAATCCTTCTTCCTGTTGTTATTATCTTTCATGACCTTGACGTTTTTGAAGAGTACAAAGCAGTTATTCTGTATGATTTCCAAAGAGTTGAGTATGCTGGATGCTTCCTCATGATTAGATTTAGGTTATGGATTTTTGGCAGGTGATGTGTCCTTAGTGTATTGTATCAGGAGGCACACAATGTCGGTTTGTCCCATCACTGACAAGGTTAACTTTGATCACTTGGCTGCCATGTCTTTCCTCTTGTAAAGTTACCATTTTCCTCTTTATAATTAATAAGTAATTTTGGTGGAAATACTTTGAGAATATTTAAATATCCTCTTTCTCACCAAATATTCACTCAATGGCTTTAACATCTACCCCAGCAATTACTATGATCATTGCCAAATGGTGATTTCCAAGTCTGTAATTCCTTCTACATTTGTGATTTGGTGCCTTTTCTACTCTAAAGGGTTTTCCCCTCTGCTCCGTTTAGTTAATATAACCATTTGTTTGTCAGTATGGGATCACAGACTCTCATTTTAATAAATGGTGACACTTCACTAACGTCCCTGTTTTGAGACTCCGCTATCTGGCCGGGGGGTTGGCCTATTCAAGCTGGCCTCTGGGTCCTTCTAGTCAGGTCTGCCTCCTGCTTACTTTCTGACACAAGCTGTCAAAGGTTCATCTTCACTTTCTGACCCCTGGTCTTGACTTTCTCCAAGGAGCTTCAATTTCTTTCAGTGGAGAATGGTATCTAGAAACCACGATCAAAACACTTGGTGTGCTCACTGCTGCCATGATGTCACTACATGACAGCTCCCAGGCCTTGGAGAACAGAGTCTGGTAGATATACACACATGTAAGTTAGTAATTTCCCAATCTATCCATCTATTAGATAACAGGAGTTAGAACTGATAATCCTTAACCTTTTTAGGGTCCAGGTCAAATATCATTTCTCCCTTTACACATTCTAACTGTTGTCTGTTCTGACAGCACTTTGCCATCTACCCCCAAAGTGAGGCATCTTTCCCTGCTGGCTTATAAACTCCCTAATGGAAAGGAAGCAACCCAAATTCACCTTTGCTCGGAACTCACTACAGTGCCCTAAATATGGTAGATAACTACCATGTATGTTTAACTGAACAGGACTGTCATGAACAGAGAGTGACTGACCTGCATGACATCCAGAGTAAAAGGAAAACATAGAAACTTTCCCTTCCTGCATATAATGGCATGCTTTTTATACCTAAGGAAATACACTGGTTTAAGCACCTCCGGTTACTTTGCTTGTACTATATATACCAGGTCTCTTCCGTTGAAATAAACAAAAGTATCTTCTTATTTAGAATTGTATCAGAATATAACCTCCCCTAAAACTAGTTTCCTTTGTTGTGCCTTTACGTCTATTAGCAGAGAATTTGATAAAAAGTTCTCTTGTCTCACAGTATAAGAAGTTTCATTTACCTACTACATTTTTAGAAATACGTGTTTTACTTCACTCATTCCTTTAAAAATATTTTTATTAAAAATATATTTCGAGTTGACTTAGACAACAGCATTCTTATCCTCAAAGACTCCATAATACTCAATCCACTTCCACATTTTGATACAAGATACTGGTTAAAGCCACACATTACTCTCACCTGAAAGAAACTGTAATTTTTATGCCATTTAAATATATTTGAATAAGTGAACAGAGATTTCACTTTAGGTTCCACAGATCTGGGAAACGTCAAAGTTTAATGTTAGGCTTGATTACTTCTTTCAGAGCTTAAGAGAAACAAGTCACAGCACCAACTATGCACCTTAATAAATAAAAGCCAACGAGAAAAATAAGTAAATGGGAATCCATCGAGATCCGCATTGAAATCCCGAAACATCCCAGGTGACAGCGTGAGGTTGAGCCCCGGCTGGCACAGCTCTGCTCTTACCGTTAGCGTGGCCGTGTTCTCGTCGTCCGACCACTGCACGGAGAGGACAGAAACAAAGTATTAAATGTGGATAGTGCACTGGGCTTCCCCGAAGCAATGCTCCATCTAAAAATGATACATAAATAAGAGACATCTTTTCCTGAAAACAAAGTACATGTCAAAGTGAGATTTTCATGTAATTTCTCACTTTACCAAACATAGGCTAAGATGTAAATATGAGAACCATTTCAGGGCTCACTGAAATGATAGAATGGGCTGTTTTATTCTGAACCAACCTGTATTTCTTCTGCTTCATCATCACTGTCTGGCTGAGAACATGTTGGTGGATCTTCCCTAGAAGAACATAAAACAAAAATTAAGCAAGAAAAAGGCTTCAGTACCATGTATGTAGTCCTAAGTTCAGTCATACTAAATATATATTTGAAAAGGGAGAGGGTATGGTTTGCTCAGTTGGTTGAGCATCTCTCAATTTTGGCTCAGGTCATGATCCCAGGGTCATGACTCCACGTTGGGGTCCATGCCAAGTGTGGAACCTGCTTGAGATTCTCTCTCCCCCTCTGCCCCTCTCCCCTGTCACACGCTTGCTCGCTCTCTTTCTCTAAAATAAAAATAAAAAGACAGCCTCAGAATTGGAGGATAATGTTAGGAAAAGTTCATTTTTTTAGAGAGAAAAACCAACACAAAATAAAAAGAATACAAACTTCCTGCCCTCTTCTCATACATCACTAGAACCACGGAAAAGAAAAATTCAACCTCCAACTCCAAGGACACTAGCAGTCATCTACAACTCTGAATCCCGATATATGAGAAAGTGCTGCCACAGACGAGGAAGATCAAGTGAGATGAAGAAGGCAAAAGGAATCATCGGAAGAGCTGTTCTACCGAAGAGCGGGTCCCCCTGAGAGGCAAAATCAAGAATCTTTTTCTACCTAGTAAGAAAAGAGTGTGTGGGCTGGGGTCAGGTATTGCCCTGGACCTTGACTGGCACCACGGAAACGTGTGGGGGGAGACAGGGAACGAAAGACTTGACGTGCCTCCTTTGAAGCAGCTGGCGAGCACAGCACGGGTGGAAATGGACCACCTAGTAGCCAATCCTCATTGCCTAGGGAGAAAGCAAAGGCTGAAAACACTCAGAAGGAATAACACTGCTTTGGTCTCTCATCAACACTAAACCACAAATAACTGGCCTACGAAGAACTCACCACGTCAATGAAAACAAATAATAATCCAAACAAGAACCAGCACAGGATCTGTACCAAGAAACTATAAGAAGAAGGGAAAGGGAGGCTGCTGGTTGACCAGGGGCATTTATCTATCCCTATGCTCCTCTGGAAACCCCACTAAAATGATAGGAAAACTCTCAAGGAAAAAAGGGATCAAAGAAGAGACAGCTGCAGAAAAGAGACAGCAACAGAACTTTGGAAAACAGAAAGCCAATGAGGAGGACAACCCAGCGAGCAAAAGGGAGAAGCTAGAATTACCACTGATGACGAGACCGAAGTTCTGGGCTACAAACAGGTAGGTTGCTTGTGTGAAGTCCACAGAAGGGACAGTAAGATACACGTAGCCTTCCTCACCCTGCACACCAAAACAACTAATCCTCTCCATGAACCAAAGAGGGTAAGGACTCAGGTCCATACTGCCCCGGAGGAATACGAGGGTGAAATGCTAGAGTGCGACAAGCAGCCTTGTGAAAGTCACACTAACAGTGAGGCCCCTAGTCCCCTTCCTCCCACTCTGCTCCCAGAACACACACAGGTTACAACATTCTTCTCTGTAGAAACTCAACCACCCCAGAGGAAAGACCTGTAGATCTTTCCGGGAAACTTCCGTCAATTTCTGCTCATTGCTGGCACTCTTAGCGAGCCCCACCCGGTTTTTACAAAGTTTCCAAGTGTGTGTGTGTATGCGTGTATGTGTGTGTGTCCCCCTCACTCTCAAATATGAATAAAAGGCCTAGAATCATTAGAAAACTAAAGAAAGGCTCCAAGATGAAAAAAAAAAAAAAGTTTTTTAAAAGGAAAAATATTTTTTAAATCATTAATATCCTTAAAAATAAAGATACTACATCCACAAGAGAAGACCAGAGGGAACAGAGGACAGGATTGAACCTGTAGAAATTTAAATCTGGTAGCTGAAATTTAGTTGTCTTTATTTTTCTTAATGTTTATTTTTGAGAGAGAGAGAGAGAGAGAGAGAGCAAGCAAGCAGGGAGAGGCAGAGAGAGGGAGAGACCCAGAATCCAAAGCAGGCTCCAGGCTCCGAGCTGTCAGCACAGAGCCAATGTGGGGCTTGAACTCACAGACTGCGAGATCATGACCTGAGCCGAAGTCAGATGCTTAACTGACTGAGCCACCCAAGTGCCCCAAGTAGCTGAAATTTAAAAATTCAATAGCATGAATATGGCAAAATGAAGGAAATTTCCCAGAAAGGAGAACCAAGAAGACAAAGAAACAGGTAACAGAGAAGGAATGATAAAATTCAGAGAACCCAGCAAGATCCAATATCTAAATAATAGGAGTTCAAAAAAGAGAAACAAGAAAATAAGAAAAAATTATCAAAGATACAGTATTTTTAAATGTCCCCGAACTGAAAAATAGGTCTCTAGAATGAAAGGGCTCACCAAGTACACAGCATAGAGAATGGAGGAAAAAAACCTTAAATGCTATGCAAAGATGGCCACAATAATTCTTGCCATCTGGTCTGATATGCTCGTCTGCAGGGCGACTTTGCCACACTTGCCATCAAATAATGGCATTTATTTCCCCATTCCTTTCATTTAAACTGGCATCAAGATTCCTTGTAATCAGCAAAATGTAGCACAAGTGACAGCACGTAATTCAAGGTGTCAGAAGCCTTTACAGCCTCCGCTCAGCATTTGGAATGCTGCCAACCCTATGCAAAGTAACTAAGGGTAGTCTTTCTTCTTTTTTAAAAAAAAAATTTAATATTTATTTATTTATTTATTTGGGGAGGGGGGGAGACAAGCAGAGAGAGAGGGAGAGAGTGAATCCCAAGCAGGCTCCAGGCTGTCAGCACAAAGCCCGACATGGGGCTCGAACTCCCAAATCATGAGATCATGACCTGGGCCAAAATCAAGAGTCTGATGCTTAACTGACTGAGCCACCCAGGCGCACCCCGCCCCCTCCCCCAGAAGGGTAGTCTTTCTGAGATGAGAGTCCACATGGGAAGAGAAACCCAACATCAACTGCCAGACACGTGAGCGAGGCCATCTTAGCAGAACCACCAAATGACGACAGTGACAAGAATGCCTTAGCAAGACCAACAGAAGACTCATCCAGTGTCAAGAAGTATGGGCATCAGTTCCCTCTAGCCCGTCTAGTCCCGTGGGAGGTCAAGGTGTGGCCCAGGTTTGCAACACAACTGAGGAACCCTGAACTTAGGGAATCACGTCTTCTACAAGGTAAACCGGTTCGGTCTCTGACCCAAGGGCAGAAACACTGTCTTCACCTGTCCTAGACAATAAAAATCCTGTTCTGTGCTAGAGAGGGAGCTGCTATCTCTACCTTCCAAGGCTCTCTGCTATATAAACATCCTTGAAAAGATAACAAGAATAAAAGGCATCAGTGCCTCTGCTAGCAAGGTAAGCAGGAAGTGAGAGACCCAAGGAGAACTCTCAACACCCAGCGACGCAATCACTGACAAAGTGTTCATTGTTTTTAAGTCAATACGTTTGGGCAATACAGAGGGCTATTGTGAAATGTAAAAACATGAAAGAGGAATTCTCAAAAACATTCATAAAGAAAACCAAGTCACAATAAAGGAACACAAATCAGAATGACATGGGACTTTATGGAAGACAGTAGACCATGCCTTCAAAATCACAGGGAAATACTCTGTCTAAAATCCCATACTAAGCCAATTCACCCCCTCAAAAAAATCCAGAGTAAAATAAAAACTTTTTCCAGGTATGAAAAGACTCCAAGTTTTTCTTCCTATGCATTTTAGAGCATGTGCTTCAATAAAACGGGTAAATCAAGAGACCCAAAAACGTGATATCCAAGGAAAAGAAAATCGGGCACAGAATAGGAAAGTTCCAAGGTAACAACTGTATACTAGCCCTGAAGAGCTGCCAGACTGGAACAGGAAGATGGACTGCTAAAATGAATCTGGGAAAGGAAAATGGACCCGCTGGATCTGAAATGTCCTGGAGTGTTTAGAGAAACAGCTAACAGGCTTATGCCCTGTTTACTGGAAAAATTACTAAGTATTAGTGACAGACATATGGGAATTAAGTAAATTTAACGAAGCTGGCTAGTAGTTCCAGAGAAAACAAGGTTATAAAAAAAGAAAAGGTTGGGGCGCCTGGGTGATCTCGGGCTCAGGTCATGATCACATAGTTTGTGGGATCGAGCCCCGAGTCGGGCTCGGTGCTGATGGCGTGGAGTCTGCATGTGATTCTCTTTCTCTCTCTCTCTCTCTCTCTCTGCCCCTCCCCTGCTTGCATGTGTGCCCTCTCTCAAAATAAACTTAAGAAGAAAAAAAGTACAAAAAATAATTTTTTTTTAAAAAGGTCATCATAGTACACAACGTGGCTCAGCAGCCAACAGTAACATCATAACATTGTGACCACTGACTAGTGATTTAACCAAAAGCTGTAATGAAGATCTCGAGGGTGTAGGAAAACTAAATCTTCAAATATCATAACAGAAAGGTGGAGATAGCATCTTTTTAAGAAATAATTAGTGTAAGTATATTGTTAAATACAAAGCTACCAACAGTGGTTCCATTCAAATTTGAGGGCGTAATAAATTAAGTGTTACGGCAGCAATCACTGGAATGGCATATCCTCCTTTATAAATCAAGAAACTGACACGTGGACTTATCAATAATTTAATCAATCAGTCAATCTGGTGTGATTTTGGTTAATGCAGATCAGTTCCCTACCTTTTTTTTCAAGTAAGCTCTATGCCCAACGTGGGGCTTGTACTCACAACCCTGGGATAAAGAGTCGTGTGCACGACCTACTGAGCCAGTCAGGCACCCCAGGTCTCTAAAGCTTAATCAGTCCTCTGTAATCCTCAAGAATAGAGTTCCCAGATCCACAAAGCTAAGACCCAGACCCTGGAGTATAATGAGAACGCTAACACACTGTCACCTGAGTTCCCTGCTCAAGGAGCTATACAGCCTTTCCTTCTCTTGCATCTCTTTCAACACCACACATCCTTAAATATGACATTATCATCTTTAATATTGCTCCACCATACAAAAGGTACTCAATGAACTTGAAAATGTGTTTTACCACTCTAAAACATCAGGTTTTTTTGATTGCATAATGAAATACATTGAAAAATCATGTTTATAATCAGTGTCTTCATATAGTTCTTAGAAGGACTTATCACAATGCCTACTCTGAGGTAGCTCACAAAACCGGATCACTGTAAATGATGACGGAAGGTATAAATTCTCAAGTTTACTAGACTTTCTTTCTAAGGTATAGCTCTAAACACTGATGACTGGAATGGTCAAAGTATGATGCTAATATTTAGAACTATTCTGTATTTCCTGTATCACCTCCAGCACTGAGCAATGGGAACCCTTAAGAGCACTGGCTTTGGAAAAAGACATGGTCTGAGTGTGTCAGTTCTCCCACTGTTAGTCGAGAGCTTTGCACCATTATCCCGTCTACAAAACCAAAAGAGAGGGGCTACTCTTGAGTTGTGAGGATTCAAATCAGGAACATACGCAACAAGTGTTTAATAGCTGGTGTCTATTATTATTCTGCCTTAAGGGAGACAGGTCAGGAAAGAAAGAACTCAAGACCAGAAAGGAACAAATCAAGATTAGTTCTTGGAAGCAGTGAGTCAGACCACCTGAGTCAGACCCAATTTGTGAGACCAGTTCAAGTATCACCTCTACTGCAGCTTACAGTGATTATTTAAACTTGAAAAACATGCTTATCAGAATATGGATGCTTTTATTAAAAAAAAAAAAACAACAAAAACAAAAAACAAAACCCAGACACCTATTTATTTACATCTAAATTGGCCACTGAACGTGGAATCCCAAGGTAGGATACCCCACCCATCTTGTTATCTCAGTAACACACTAGGCACCCATTTCATATTATAGGCACCTAAAAATGTGCAAAAAATGACTCACTTGTATCAGAAATGGATGTTACCAGCCTCCTTTCCCAACCCACTACAGACAGTAATAATCAAACCAAGCTTTCTTTCTTACTGAACCCTGGATGCAGCCTCAGAATCCTTCTCAACACATCATTCTAGGAAACCATTACCAGATCTGAGTTGGCAAACAAGATAAACCCAGTTATCAGCCTTGGTCTATACTATTCATTTGACTCTACCGTGGAAGAAAGTGAAGTAACCATGTTCATTTATTCATTCATTCACTCAATACATACTCATTAGGCCCAGACTCCGTACTAAGTTAAAAATGTAAACAAGATCCCTTACAGAGCTGAAACGCAGAAATGAAAAAAAACGTACTGCATGTGGAGGTTATGGGAGATTAGGAATGAAGAATCAAGAGCTATGGAAACCCCAATACCCATTTCCCCACTTCTCTATTAATAAAACCTCCAATTTGTTCAGAAACTAAGTGCCCCTGTGCCTTGAGGACTTCTCCCTAACCACGCCAGTACCTACAGACCAGTTCACCACTCATGGCTATTCCAACGCCCTGCCACTGAGGGGGACCCACCCCTGACCAACAAGGGACAGAGAGCTCCCGAGAAGGTTTGCTCTGCTCTTCAAGAGGAATGTGAGACAGGATCTCCTTTCTTCTGGCTTCTGGATATGACAGTGGGAAGGCGTGATGCTTGAAACCACTATGGTGAACTTGGACCCTGGAGAGGAGAATCAAGAAGTTCACAGAGAAGCTCTTTTTGGGTCCTAGCATCACTGACCTACTACACTTCCCAACAATTGCCATGTCATAGGACTTCTGAAATAATTCATTTGCCTCCTTGTTTAAGTCATGTTTAAAATGGGATACTAAGTTAGTCTGTCTGGGCTACTAAAACAAAACACTGAGTGGCTTTACACTGAGTGGCTTTATACTGAGTGGCTTATAAACAGGAGTTTATTTCTCACAGTTCTGGAGGCTGGAAGCCAAGATCAGGGTGCCTGCAGGGTCAGGTTCTGGGCTGCAGATGGCCACCTTCTCACCGTGTCCTCACATGGCAGAGGGGGCAAGGGAGTTCTCTGGGGTACCTTTTATTAGGGCACAAATGCCATTCACGAAAGCTCCACCTTCATGACCAAATCACCTCCTAAAGGTCCCACCTTCCAATACCGAGTATCTTTGGGAGTCAAGACGTCAACATATGAATTTGGGGGCCACACAAACACTCTGACCATAGCAGATATCCTGTATCTGCAATGAAAATCAACCCACCCACTGACCTGGGGAACACACACAGGGAGCACTAGGTGGCAGGTTAAGGAGAGTACGTAAGAGCTGGAGGAGCAAAAAGGCCGCATTCACTTCTTGAGAGATGAAACTGAAGAAATATTCACAGCCTTGGTCTGCCTTTTAATTTCTTTGTACCAACTAACTTGGAAACCTAGAGGAAAGCATTTAATTAGGAAATCCACTTTCTGAGATAAGTACCTTAATACACTAGTGTTAAACATATAAATTGTTACAATGGTTAGTGAAAACTATCTGGCAATACTAGTTAATATAGGAGTCAAGACTCCTATAACTGGAGTCTAGGATTCTTATTGTACAGAAATAATCCTACGTGCAAACGGTGTTCCATGCAAAAATATGTTCACTGAGGAATTATTTTTCTATAAACTTGCAAATGACCTAAATGCCCAACAACTACGAAATTAATTACAGCAAGTACATATCCATGGGAATTATGCAGTTACTAAAAATAATTTTATGCCAGGGCGCCTGGGTGGCTCAGTTGGTTGAGCGTCCAACTTCAGCTCAAGTCATGATCTCACTGTTTGTGGATTTGAGCCCTATGTCGGGCTCTGTGGTGACAGCTCAGAGCCTGAAGCCTGCTTTGGATTCTGTGTCTCCCTCTTTTTCTGCCCCTCCCCCACTCACGCTATCTCTTTCTCTCTCTCTCTCTCTCAAAAATAAACATTAAAAAGAGATTTTTTTTTTTTTTTTTTAAATAATCTTATGCCATTTTAAAAACACATGGAGGGGTGCCTGGGTGGGTCAGTCGGTTGGGCATCCGACTTTGGCTCAGGTCATGATCTCACTGCTAGTGAGTTCGGGCCCCACGTCAGGCTCTGTGCTGACAGCTCAGAGCTTGGAGCCTGCTTCACTTTCTGTCTTCATCTCTATGCCCCTCCCCTGCTTGAGCTCTGTCTGTCTCTCAAATATAAAAAATATAAAAATTAGAAAAAACCTTAAAAACACATGGAAAATTACACAATTGTGTTCACTGAAATAAAGAATATAAAATTATATATTATATAAAATATATATTATATGCAAACATGTATTATGTGTAATAATGTATTACATATTGGACGAATATAGTATAAATTATATAAAATAGGACATTACATATTATATAAAATATAGTATGCTCATAAGATAGGCTAAAAAATGTATTTAAAAAGACTAGAGAAGATATTCCAATATTTGAACAGGATTTGCTTTTAGATAGTAGAATTAGAAGTGATTTTTTTCTGCTTCTTTATATTTTCTCCATAAAGTTTTCAAGTCTACTATAATAAGTACTCCTTTGGTAATTAGTAATAAGGTGGGGCATCTTTTACACATGATGGAATCTCTAGGCATTCATATTGTTCCCACTCCGTACCATTTCAGAATTTATCTTACCAAACAAAACTGAGTCATACATAACTCCCATAGTCTATGCTAAGGAAAGATGCCTAATCGACAGATCTCAGTGTCTACCAGCCATAGTTCACTACTGGCCTACTCACAATAGAAAGAATATTCAGTAAGTCTCGTCCATTAACTCCATTCTATTTGTTTGTAACTATAATACTGTATTCCTTGATGCAGGGATACATCCCATGTAAAAGAGCTAAAATGTCCACATACTAATAGACACAATTGTGGTACTCTATTAACAATATTTTAAACATACACACTCATTCAACTAATTGTTACTATCTGAACTCAGGGAGAAATTACTGATAGACAGAAACCAACCTGGATTACTCTGGCCTGAATAGAGATATTCTGGCCTGCAGGACTTCAACAGTTGAACAAATGAAACCAATGGGATGTCTGGATCCGAGGCCATAAACCCTACTGTCGATATGAACCCCAGGATAGGACTGTGCTGTTTTCCCTAGTGTAACTTGCTCCGTTGGTCAATATCGTGGATCGATAAGTGATGTGATATTGTAACCAGTGCATCTAGATTGTAATCACCTGGAGGCTGTCCAAAACTGTTAACCCATTTAAAGTTTAATTATCCCTTTAGGTTAAGTTAAATTATGTTCTTTTGGGGTTAATTAAAGCTTCATGGGGTGTTCTCGTTTTACTTTTTTATCCCCCTACTCTTCCTGGGAAAGTCAAAAAGATTAGGATAGCAAGTGTCTGAGCTGAGAGGTCAGCACTCCCCTTGACAAGGACGGAAAGGGCCCTCAGGCCTGACCACACACATTCGGTTAAGGCACCGCCAACTACTGTGACACGCCGACCATCATTTTTCAAGAAACAGACTCTTAACTATGGAGAACAAACACCTGGTCACCAGAGGGGAGGTGGGTGGGGGTATGGGCGAAGAAGGTGATGGGGATGAAGGAGCGCACCTGTCATGATGAGGACCCGGTGATGTTTCCAAGTGTGGAATCACTGTATTGTACACCTGCAACTAGTATTACACTGTATGTTAACTGGAATTTGAATTAAAACTTTAAAAAAAAATTCGTAGGTTAAAAAAATTAAAAAAAAAAAAAATTGCATGGGCTCCAAGGAAAAAAATGAAAAGATTAGGACAGCAAAGAATATACTGAGAGGGATACACAACCAAGCCCGCACACAAAACAAACACTGAGCTTTAAAAAGACACATCCGGGGGCACCTAGCTGGCTCAGTCAATAGAGCATGTAACACGTGAGCTCAGGGTTGTGAGTCTGAGCCCCAGGCTGGATGCAGAGATTACTTAAAAATATCTTTAAAACAAAAAGGTTTGAAGAAAGCTACTTAGCAATGAAACAGAGTAACACATGAATCTCAAAAGCATTATGTTGAGTTGAAGCCAGACACAAAAAAATACACACTATATAATTTCACTTACACCAAGGCCTAGAACTGACAGAACTAAGCCATGGAGACAGAAATCAGACCAGTGTTTGCCTGGGGTGGAGTTGGAGGAGGTGGGCAGGATTGACCAACAGGGGAGAGCAGGGACTTTCCTAGGGACTGGAAATGTTTGATTTTCTTTTTCTTTCTTTCTTTCTTTTTCTTTCTTTCTTTCTTTCTTTCTTGTTTGATGTTTATTTTTGAGAGACAGAAAGAGAATGAGAACAAGAACGACTGGGGGGGAGGGGCAGAGAGAGAGGAGACACAGAATCTGAAGCAGGCTCCAGGCTCTGAGCTGTCAGCTTAGAGCCCAATACGGGGCTCAAACCCACAAACTGCACGAGATCATGACCTAAGCTGAAGTCAGACGCTTAACCGACTGAGCCACCCAGATGCCCCGGAAATGTTTGATACTTTCAATGGCAAGGTGATGAAACAAGTGTGCATTATTTATCAAAACTCATCAAACGTTATACTCAAGATCTGTGCATTTTATTGTAAATGTACCTCATTTAAATTTTACCTGTATTTTCAAGTTTTTACCTATAAAAATAATCCCACCTAAAATCACTGCCCTTTTCAAATCAAAGGTTTTTCTCAGCCAGAGTAAATGACACCTTCGTCCATCCAGATGTTCAGCCAGAAATGAGAGGGTAATTCTTGCCAGCTCCTTCTCTGTCACCAAGTTCTGACGGTGCAGCTCCAACACCTCACATGCACTCACATCTCCCCTCCAGTGTCACCATCGTAGTTCATGCCACTGTCAGTGGTCGGTCCAATGCAGTATCCTCCTAACTTGTGTAATTCGGTCCAATGCAGTATCCTCCTAACCAGTCTTCAATTCCCACATGGTAACCGGTCCCAGTTCAAACCCTGAAATCTGCTCAAGTCACTGTCTTGTTCTGAGCTCTTCAATGCATTCCTACTGACCTCAGAATAAATACTAGAATCTTTAACAGGACTCCCACACACCCCCTAACTACCTCCCCGGTGGCACCGACCAACTCTTGCACTGTTCGGCCCTCCGTGCTCCAGCGGCATGACTCCCTATAGTTTCTAGCAGATCAAGACCTTCCATGCCTCAGAGCACTCCTTAATGCTGTTCCCTCAGCCTGGAAGATCTTTCCCTCCACCCATCAACTGACTACCTTCCACCCAAACTTCCTGACTGAGAGGCTCCTAAGTTACTTCTTCAGGGTATTCTCTGTCCTTCCCTGCCATCTTCAGCCACCCCAGCCCCAGTGATTTAAAGTCTCATCAGAATTCTCAGTTACATATTTACTGGTGTGCTTGCTTAAAGTTCCAGGTGAGATCAATGATGATGGTGAGAGCAGGTGGTGTTTCTTCAGAGCACACAGTAGACCAGGCACTGGGCGAAACATTTTACACATTATCTCTTTTCATCTGTGCAACAACCCGCAGTAAGTTCTAGGGTATCAGTCACCCCATTTACGGACAGGGAAACCCAAGCACAGAGCACTAGAAATTACAAAGACATGATCTGCCAGCAGGCAACGGGACTGGAGGACAGGCACTAGGCTGTATCCACTCCCACACACTTGAAGCTGAACCGCCAACTCCAAAAGGGCAAGATCCCTCTCTGATGGGTGCACTACTGTGCGGCAAGGTGCCACAGAGCCGTGCGACGGTATTTAGCAGGGCCCACCCACGCCACAAGCCCGCACAAACACCTGGCCAATGAAAAACAACACGGAGCTCTTCAATACGCTTGCAATACGGAAATCTACCCAGTACTTTCTAATGTTAGAAATTATTTTCTCTGTAGTCCCATTTATTTATTTTTGAGAGAGAGAGTGAGAAAGAGAGCACAGGGAGGGGCAAAGAGAATCCCAAGCAGCCTCCACGCTGTCAGTGCAGAGCCTGAGGCAGAACTCGATCTCATGGACCATGAGACCATCATCTGAGCCGAGATCAAGTGTCGGGCGCTTAACCGACTGAGCCCCCCAGGCGCCTCTACAGTTCCATTTATATAAATAAACTCATTATTGTTCTAGACTTGAGAATAATAAAATTATGTTTTTAAGTGCCCCAAAGTTGAGTCTTGCTTAACTATTCTACTGTTTCCTAATCCTGCAATAGAATTCATGAGACTCTCATTAACAATCTTCAGGTTATTATGAGGCTAAGAATAACCAAAAACAGAAATGTAATCCAGAAAACTACACAGAAAATTCACAAGAGAAAGGGAAGCGGAGTATGAAATTAGTGTTACTGAAAACACACACAATTCTATTCCCAAGTTCCTTCATCCAACAAATGTCTACCAAGCACCTCTCACGTATCAGGTACTGCCCCAAGTGCCAGGAACAGACCTGTCCAAGCCCCCGTTCTCATGAAGCCTGCACTCTAATAAAAGAACAATTATGGGAATTATGCCAGATGGAAGTAAGTATTATGCAGAAAAATAAAATGAGGTAAAGAGTAAAAGTGAGACACCAAAATGTGCCCACTCATACCATGAAGCAGTATTCAGCCTTAAAAGGAAAGAAATTCTGACACACGCTAGAATATGGGTGAAGCTTGTGGACATTATGGCTGAGTGAAATAAAGCCAGTCACAAAAGGACAAATCCCCTACGAGTCTGTTCATGTGGGGTATTTAGAGTACTCAAAATCATAGGCACAGAAGGTAGAACAGTGGTTAGGAGGGGCTAGTGGGAAGAGAAATGAGTAGTTCATGTCTAATGGGGGCTGAGTTTTAGTTTTACAAGATGGAAAGAGTTCTGGAGGTGGATGGTGGTGACGGTTGCACATTATAAATGCACTTACTTCCCCTGAGCTGTGCACTGAAAAATAATTATGATAGCAAACTTTATGTTATGGGCATTTTATCACAATAAAAAAATTTTTTTTCAACAATTCCAAGGGAGGGACGCCTGGGTGGCTCAGTCGGTTGAGCATCTGACTCTTGATCTCAGCTCAGGTTTTGATCGCAGGGTCATGAGTTCAAGCCCTCCATGCTCTATGCTGGGCATGAAGAATACTTAAAAACCAAGGGCTCCATGCTGGGCGTGAAGAATACTTAAAAAAAAAAAAAAAAAGGATAATAATGATAATAATAGTAATTCCAAGGGAAAATTATTTCCAACCTGGAATTCTACAAAAAAAAGGAGTTCTGTACACGAAGGGTTCCTGTTAAGCTAGTTCAGAAAGGAAGTGAGGGACGAGCATTTATTTAGGTAACATGACCTGTGAGCAAACTAGGAACTTCATTACATTCTATGATTCTTAAACTTTTTCAAGTTTGCCCTAAAAAGACTGAAGCATGGTAATGTCGTCCCTTTATAACTAGAGGAATTACAGCAACAGAGAAGGTGGAGGGGGGTTAACCATGGGGAAGAAAAGGTTAAGGAATTACACGATACCCTAGTAAAGCTTTCTGTTTGTAATGGACGATTAATTTTTTATCTTAAAAGTTGAAAGATCTCAAAAAAAAAAAAAAAAGAAAAAGAAAACGAAAACAGGCTGAAGAACTTCAGAGGGTCCTAATGGGCCCTCTTCCTGCCCCCACCCCCCTCCATTTTCTCAAGCAAGAGATGGAAGGAACTGCCCAGTTTCACAACCAGCAACTATCAGAGGAAGGAGTACTCAATTCTGAGTCTTATTAATTGAACACTGACAAGAAATACCCGACAAAGATCAGGATGTAATTTTAACTAGGGGGAAAAAAAAGGAGAGAATTGTGCCAAAGCTAATGTATTTATTTTACCTGGTAATTATTGAGATCTAATCACTGCAACATTTCTTTGTGATAAAGTTTAAAGAATTTTTCCTGGTACACTTTACCTTCCTGAAACCACCAGAGTTCCATCATCGAGTAAATAATCCTTCACATTCTGAGGAAGTGGAAGAATGACACTAAAAAAAACAAAAAACAAAAAACAAAAAAAACAATAATAATAAATAAATTTACCAAAAAGGCATCATTTTAAAAGACCAATCATAAGCAGAGAGAAAAATTCCAAACTCAATTTTTTAATTACTTGTTACCTTTATTTTAAAATAAAATGGGAAATGTTAATGATGTACATTTGATAGGAGACTGAAAATTAACAATATCAATAAAGATTGTGGGAAACTAAATTCGGCTCATATATTAACAACCGTGGTGACGAAACAAAAAACCACCAAATCCAAAGAACCACACTGAAATTACAGCATGAAAGGCACAAGCTCAAGAGAATTCTGAGTACATGGGCCTTCCAGAAATCAGACACCAGCAGATATCTGCAGCAACACAGGAAATGCAGTAAGCAAATCAGAAATTTACAGCATCTGACCACCTTCTACGACAGAAGACAGAGGTAGCCTTAAGATCTGGAAACCCTTCCTTGGTTGGCAGTGAGCACCTAAGGCTAAGAATCCACCATGGGTCTGGATGTGTTTTGGTGGAATCCCATTCAGCAGACTGGACTGCCAGAGCTATAAAGCTGCTTTAATTTGTTTCAGACAATTAAGGGAGGGCGAAGCCACAACCTGAAGTCACTTCAGAATCTCATGGGATAATCTTTTTACTCTGTAATAATAAATCATCAAGAAATTCTGCAACAGGTACCTAAACGTAATGCTATTATTTTGACCTTGAGGCATATAGTCTTTAACAACTGAAAAGAAATGATGGTTTGCTTTCAGAGTCAAGAGGACATCGACTCATGTATCATTTATTAAGTTTTCTGGCAAATCAGAAATGGTTTGTGTGCACAGAGATTATTCATGGGCTAGTTCAGTTCTTAAAACTAATATCTGATTTATCGAATTTTACAATTTTACATTGAAAAGCTTAATTCTTCAGGCTTTTAAGGTCAACCACTAGATCTTACTACTCTATTTGTAAATCTGCTAAACTTTAACCAATTTCAAGTGAGACTATGAAACTCAAAAGCTGAAAAAAAAAAAAAAAATCACCATATAACATGTTAAGTGCTACTCCAGGCGAGAATGTGCTTTACACAAACTAATGAGGCTGTCCAGAAAGAGCTTAGATCGGTCACTGAAATCCAAGTCAGGTGAGAGTCCAATGAGGTCTGTCCAACAGATGTAAAAGAATTAAATGACAAAGTACCTACTCCATTCTGTATCCCATTCAGTACCTTATACATTCAGTATCCTCTTCTAGATTCTAGAATTCTAGATCTTATCTGATTCTAGACCAAGCGAACATAATTATATACACACAGACAAGTTATTCTAATACAACTTTAAAGGTAAAAGGGGGCTTAAAAGATTATTTAATATAGCTCTTATGTTTGAGGAAAATAACCGATTTTAAAAAGTAAAGCAGATGGCCCAAAGTTATCTAGCTAATGATTCTTAAGCCTGAGTCAAAGTTCTAGAACTCATCAAAAAATCAACTTGTATTCTTACCCACCTAGTCATCTCTGAACCATGTAATAAACACTGAATAATAATGCTGAGTCAATAACAACAATATGGTCTCTCAGCATTAAAGCTGACAAGGACAATGACAAAGCTAACACAACGCCACCAGACTGGCCCAGATTGTGGAGGGATATCCTGCTGTATGTTAGGTTCCCGTGATATTACCACAGAACTAAACAGACTGAAGAAACAGCTTAAAGACAGAGCAAAGAACAGTTTCAGGCAACACGGCTTAGTTGTGGACTTTTAAAAACCCCACCTCCTGGTTATTTTTCACTCTTTGCTTCCTAGGAGCGGTACACACTCTAAGTGAACTAAAGTTATTTTGGTCAATGGAGCTTTGACTAAATCCAAAATGTAACAACAAGCAGCATTTCCGTGTGTTTACTACATGCCAGAAACAGTGGCAAGCATTTTAAATGTTTTATCTCATTTAATTCCCATGCCAAGCCTATTATTTTCTCAAATTTCCAGATGGGGCTTAGAGAGATTAAGCAATTTGCTCAAGATGCTGGGGGGACCAAAATCCAAAGCCAGGCAGACGGCCCCGATTCGAGAGTCCAATTCTTAACCATCAGACTTTCCTGCCGAAGGCAAAGGAAAAACCACGCCACAGATGACAAAAAGGCACCTGACTCAGTAGGAAAATGTCTGACAGGTTCACAAATACCTCTCTCTCACCAACACAAATAACTCTAGCCTCATCTCAGACCTAAAGCTTATTCTGATTATACAATGTAACAAAGGATCGGAATATCATAGGGGAAGGTAACTTCTTAGGAGGCAATGTCCACTGCAGCTCTTGAAGCTCTTCCTTTTGTTTTGGTGTCACTTCAACCACCTTCAAATGCAAGGATTATCTTCCCTGGAGCTGCTCTAACCTCCAACTAGAAACAGATCCTATGTATGAATACCAGGATGGAAGAGAACGGTCTTGTGAATAATCTCCTTACGCTCTTCCAAACCCTCAGGATTTCAAAATCGTTGGCCTCTCTGTATTCACACTCTGCACCAAGGGGACCAAATGAACAGAAGACAGTTGGTATCTAAATTAAGTGATAATATAGGCCTAAAGGGGGAGCGGGCAAAATACAGAAACTCCTGTCCATGAATATGTAGTCCTTTGATCTATCCCTCTTAGTGAGTGACAGCCTGCTCTTGCATTATTCTCCACATGTTATGATTGCTTTTGAACACTGGGGGTATTCTCCTAGCTGCCTTGCCTATATTACCTTGAATCACCCAGTGAAGGAAAAGTTACTCTTCTGCTTGCCCTGCAAACCAGGGATGGATCCCCTGTTGTAGGCCAGAGAACTAGACAACGAATCCCATTCCACTCCTTTTCCAGGGATGGCTTCCTGTCAAGGTACATCTCGATCCCTAACAACATATAACTACACTAATGCTTTCTTGTTAAGCTATCTCATCGGAGAATTTCAAGCAGGGTCTGTATCACTGTTCTCATCCTACAGCGACTGAAAGCAATTAAGACCCCAGCGGGTTAGTCAGTGGCAAAATCCAGACTACCCAGTTCTCCTGATCACTTCTCCTCTCTGGCAGTTCTACAAGCAGTGATGGTGAACTCCCAAGCCTGAACCGGCTTAATCCACTAGTCACCCCGCCATCTGACCTTCAATGAACCATGACCTGCCCTTCTACCCGCCCTAGCACACGCCCTGAACGCAACACGACGCACAGCAAACTCGCATCGACTTCATTAATCTCCCCACCTGAAATAGTACTAGGAAGTCGAAATCTGGGCACTGGCGCTCCCATCCAGTCGCTAAAAGGCCTGTGTTGTTGTTGTTGTTGTTGTTGTTGTTGTTGTTGTTGTTGTTTTTCGCTGATGGAGCGAGGACTCGCCCCAAATGTCGCAGTTCCCTTTTGCCTATCGCCCCGGCGTAACCCCTCCTGTCTTACCTCTTGATGGTAAGGCTTCGGAACAGTGGATACCACGCGGAGAACTGACAGCGCAGCACATGCTCCTTCTTCATCCTCCAGCCGCCGCCGCCTCTCCCTCTCTTTCCAGCACCCTCCCGGAACCCAGGTCTCCCGTCCCGGAAGTACCCGCCGAGCTATTTTGGCTCAAGGACTCTTCCGGTCCATCAAGCCAGGAGGCAGTAGCAGAAAAGGGAGCGGAAGAGAATCGCGGGGCGTCCTTGTAGCAGTCACTCGTACCCGTACACACGCACAAACGCACGCGAGGCGTTCGCGTCCCGGGAAAGGAATTCCGGAAGTGTTGAGAAGCGGCATCTAAGAAGTGCCCCGCCCCGGAAGGTAACTTTCTCAGGCGAGGTTACGGGCGGGGATTCTACGGGTACCGGGAGGGGCCGAGTGCACATCCTCATCACCGCGAGGTGAGGCTTTGCCTCCAGCAGTAGCACCGGTGTCTTCTGAGACTGCTGCCTCGGCTTCGTGCTTTCTTCTTTCGTCCCCCTCCCCAAAGGAGTACCCTCCCCTTCACCCCACACCTTGGAGTAGGTAACTGGGCGCGGGCCAATCATGTACAATCCCCTCTTTGGGGAAGAGGGAGGGAGCACATCTGGTGCGTGCGGGCAGCCCCACGCGCGTGTCCCAGTCTGCGGACTGGGTGCGCGACCCGGGAAGCGAGGGGGCGGCAGCTGCGAAGGCGCGGAAAGGAGGGCCAGTTTAGAGAAAACCAGGGACTGGGGTAGAAGAGCCTGGACTATTCGGAGAAGAGAAAGCAGGAAACCACTGCAATTAACTTCATTTGAGTGCAGTGTTTGAAGCATCTGCAAAGAGGATGATAGCACCTCTTCGTTCGTGGAGGGGAACTAGGAGAGATAGGGAGAGAATCCTGGCCGTACGCTCCTGGGGGAGAGAGAAATTTGGGAACACCGACGAAAGGAGAGAGGAGTCTCTTTTGAGCGTGAAATTCATTTATTCCAGCCCTGCCAAAGTAACAGCCTGGAAAAACACAGCCAGATTGTATCAGTAGCCGGGCCATGCTGGAATCATAAGACTGGAAGAATTCTAGTCTAGTGAAATTTGCAGTATCATTCTTTTTCCTTCTCTTGCCTCCACCACTCCGTTATTTTCCTTATCTCTTCCGTAATGACGTTATCAGATGGCTACGAGACAACAGCATATTTTAAAAGTAAACTTTTGTTTGTGTCTTCAAAAGAATCAGATTCTAGTTGCTGAGAAATGCCTTTTAGAACCTAGCTTTCTTACAACTACATGCCCTGGACTTGCCCCAGTCACGTCTGTCTAAGGGCGTGTATTTTAGGTATCTTTTTAAAATTGCACGCTCTCCGGTGATCTCCAGGTTGTGAGTTCAGGCCCCATGTTGGGTGTAGAAATTACTTAAATCTTTTGTTTGTTTGTTTGTTTGTTTGTTTTTAATTGCACATTCCGGGCTAAGCAGTTTTAGGTTAGAAAGCAGGAAGCCCACCGACTACGGGCCTCTGTAGACAAAGTATTCATTAGGATAATTACAGGATCCTCTGCCTGTTTGGAGTGAAAAGCTCTTCCCCCAAAGAGTTCAATGGTTTGTTTTTCTCAAAAATGCTACTGGCTAAGTGATTTAGTTGGGAGCATCACTTTTAAAGATACATTTTTCCAAGCAGGGGTAAATTACAATGTTGCAGTATCTTCTGGGGGAGGGGAGGGCAGTAGTTTTTCATAAGTGTTTGGAGAGCCAAGATTATGCAGTTCTTTCTGTTTTGAGGGGCAATGAAGCAATATTCCATATATTGCTGGGAGAATAGTGCCAGACTGCCAGATTTAGGAGAGACCTGATGTGGGGGAGGGGGGGTTGGAGCAGTCCCTCTAAATGTTTGTTTTGTTTTGATTTGACTTGGAAATCAACAGGTTACTGCTGAAGGAAATATTAGCAGTGCTGGGGTGAATTGGGATAAGGTATTTTCTGTTGAAGATAATCAACAGATGTATAGGAGGAAGTAGAAACTGGGAACACGGTCACTTCAGGAGGAGTAATATGTTAGCAGCCCAGGAAACCTGAGTGTCGAGGTTGAGGCAGCTGCAAAGCATTAATACAGAGCTGCAGTTAATTGTGCCGAAGCAGCCAAATTTGTAAACTTAAATATAAACACTGCAGGGAAGGAATTTGTTACAGATGTCTTCTATTCAGGCTCTATACTTGAGAAGCAGTGTTCAGTGACTTTTTAGGATTACAGTTAATTTTAAGTAACTAGTTACACATTTAACCAGCCTCAAATAAATCAACATTACAACCAGATGTGCCAGTATTCTGAATGGTACAGCTAAATTCCCTTCCATTATTTTTTAGCCACCATATTTGTCTTTTCTTAGCCGTGAAGTGTTTATACTCAAGTTGCTTCAATAAAACCTTTACAACAATGGAAATAGTTGCTTTTTCTCATGCATGCCTGAAAATATCAACAGTTAAGTGATTGTGGAAGGGGGGGTTATTGCGCAATTCCAAATTAAATAATGGAAAAACATTTCCTTCCTTGAATCCCCCTTCTAAATTAATATTTCCATCTACCTGCTGGTTTTACCCACTTGGATATCTTGCCACCATCTCAAACTTAGTGGGCCCATGTTTGAATGCTGTACTGCCCCTTTCTCCTGATGTCCCGATGTCCTTTAAGAACATCTTCTTGCAAGTAGCTTTGGAAACCCTGTCCCTAAACACTGGTTTAGGACAAGTAATAAGGTGTCATGTGCAAGTTTCCTTGCCACTGCTGCCACCCTAGACCAAACCTACATTCTCTCTTGCCTGGGCTGTGACTCGTGGTTCTTTGCTGGTCTCATTACTGTAGGGCTGTAACCAATTAACCTTCCCAAGGGTAATTAGTTCCCAGCCGGAACTAAATGTAATGATTATAAATCACCAAGTAGCATAATTTCAGTAGAATGTTAGTTACCTCTTTGCCCACCCAACCCCCACATCTGCCAGAAAAGAAAAGAAACTGGATGACTTTCCATAATTAACAAATTCACTACAGGAAGTCTTCATTATCAAGATAATCGTTGTCAGCAAAGAAAAATTCATATGAAGTGGATCCTTTTGATGTGGATACCGAAATTTTACCGTAAGTGGTACCAAAGAAAGACCCCTCAAAATAATACCTTAAAAAAAACTGAATTTTTAAAAGTTTTATGACTATAACCAAGACTTAACTGTAGCGATACTAATTGATTATTGTTCATTGTAAATCAAGTGTTTTTTCTGTGTAATTATTCTGAAAGAATGTAGAATGGCATCTTGGTCAGACCTAAGCATTTGATGTTTGACTTTACAAGGTCATAAAGTTATTTTTGCAAAAAAAAAAAAAAAAAAAATTTTTTTTTTTTTTTTTGCAAAAATTAACCCTTTCCCACTTAATTTCTTTCAAAATGCCTTATTGTAAATGTCTCGATCTATTCATCAAACTGTTCCGACTGCCTGACTTTGGTTCATCAGCTTTGCTCACGATTTGAGTTTCCACACCTTTTATTTGGTTGAGTATAAATGGTGTTTCCAATATTTAGTTTTTACCTGGGAGAGAGGAGCCAGCGTGTTTTTTCTTGTGATTTTTGCTTCACTTTGCAACCTCAGCAAACTGCAAGGATTCCGATATGGTAATAACTGAATAATGACAACCCTGAGTGCGAACTTCCCTCCCTCTTAACCTGAATCCAACTCTTGTTACTAAGACTGAAATACCTGAGGTTGTGAAAAAGTAACCCTTTCCCTTCTTCCCTGGAGCAGAGAATTTAAGTGCTGTCCTCAAGAGGAGTTTACATAGCAACAAGAGTTTGTGGCATGCCAGTTAGGGTTGCCCGCAAATTTGGGGGAGGGTCAGGCATCCAGCCAAATCTGCGTAAGCCCTTGGAAATGAGTTTGCAAGTATTAACATCATCCATTACATGTGTGGGCTTGGTTTCAGGTGTTTTTTGTTTGTTTGTTTGTTTGTTTTGGAAGGGGTTGGGAGGGAAAGGTTGAGAACAACAGAGTTGGCCCAACTCTACTGTACTTTCTCAACCCTTCCCCCAGTTAGTGTTTTTGTTTTTCATCTGGTTCCTTCTACTTCAAATGCTCTCCCTGCCTTCTTGGTATCTAAATCATATCTTAATGACCTCTTAGTAGCAGACTTTTCAAAGTCTACGATTTTCCCTGCCTCCCAAGTGGATGTGATTTGTCACGCACTTAAAACACCCTGATATCGCATTATCTCTAGGATAGTCGTAGAGAACCAGGCATACCCTCTGGTTCTTTTCGAGTTGAACTATAAGGTCCCCAAAGGCAGGAATATGGATCAGTTTACACTTAGTATATACCTACCCAAATGTTTGAACTGCCCATGCTCATAAAGCCAGCTAGCTTCCTGCCTATCACTGTATGGCCCTCCTAACAATCCTTTGATGTTTTCCCTCACTAGAGTTTTTTGTGCCCTGGAAAAATCATTCAGCAAACACATCATAGACCTTCAGTGTTTCAGACCAAACTAAGCAAAAATGCGTTATGTGAATTAAAACAACTCAACAGTATGTATACGGATATTATTTTAAGTCTAATGTGCATATTAGTAAAATGTAGGTGACTTGAAATGCTAGCTAATGAAGTGGAGAAAATTTACACTTTTAACTCTCAAAATAGCATTGAATCAGCTCAGGAAAGCTCTGTCACAGTAAGGGGAGGGGGGCGCAGGCTGCGGAGCCTCATTTGTTTCTGCGCTGCCTAAGCCTACGTGTAATGACTGCCTGTAATGACTGTCCCCAAATGGCACCATTTAGCTTCTGTGTTTGAAATGCTGCTAAAAATAATATTCTTTTTCTGTTTCAGTAGCATTTTTGAGATGCTTTTATAATCCTGAACATTTTGGGAATCACAGGGTGAATAATATACTTTGGAAATCACCCTTTAACCTCATTTTTTTTTCCAGTTATTTACACTGTCAGCAGATTGCTACGAAATACTGTTGCCCCTTGGGGCTGATTGCATTCCAAGTAATTACCCTAGAGAGTCCCAGCCCTGTTTGCCACTTTTTTTCTTTCATGTAATTTATGTTTGTAGCTTGTTTTTTGTTTTTCTAGCTCTCTAACATTTCTAGCTTCAGTATTTTTTAATATGATCTGTTGAAACAACTGTTTAGAGCTTAACATTTGCTGACCAAAAATCCAGCTTTTGATTACAGAGACTGTTTTGTAAGGGAGTTTAACCTGGTTAAATGAAGAGTAGTAGATGAGGAGCAGTCCTTCAGAAAAGTACTTTTTCACCTTTGGGCCATCAACAATCCCTTTGACAATCGAAGGGAATCTATAAAGATACAAAGATAAGGAGACCTAGCAGATAATTTAAAGGAGCTGGTGGCCCCTTTGCCCCTAAAGATACTCACCTGGGGCTGGGGGACTTTCTCCATTTTGTCTAGATTTACTGGCAATCCAGATTAAGAACCCTTTTCATAGAAAAAGTAACAGATTATTTAGCTCTTCCTTTATGAACTTCTGGTGGTGCTTATACTTGTGAGGTCTGCAGTTCGCTGTTTTTAAGTTTGGGTAAGCACAGAAAAGTTATTCGGGGTCAAAATACCATTTTTTCAAAAGGAGGTAGAGGGGTGCCTGGGTGGCTCAGTAAATTGAGCGTTAGAGTTCGGCTCAGGCCATGATCTAACGGTTCATGGGTTCCAGCCCCACATTGGGGTCTGTGCTGACAGCTCAGAGCCTGGAGCCTGCTTCAGATTCTGTCTGCCTCTCTCTGTCCCCTCCCCCACTTGCGTTCGGTCTCTGTCTCTCAAAGGCAAATAAATGTTAAAAAAAAATGTTTTTTTCAAGAGGAGGTAGAAAATTAATCCAAGTATTTTGCATCATTCTAGACAGATTACATTGTGCAATAAATGGGGTCGCTTAGTTGCCTAAAGGTTATTTTCTTTTAAGTGTTAGAATTAAAAGCAGAGGAAATAATTCCTTCTCTGATGTATTTGTTACTAATGAAAGGAAATGGAAATCTGGAAGATAAAAATCTAGGTAGATGAAGTTCTTTTATTTGGGTGTAGAGACCACAAATAGTGACGAGCAGCCAACCTTTGATTTAGCTAATGGTGAGTTTTCATGCTGTTTTGATTGCCTCTAACAATGTAGGTTATTTGTCATGTATAAACCAAGGCTAGTTAAAAGTTTACCAGGAATCACTGCCTGTTTTCTTATGCTATATGCCTGTAGCTAAATGACTGCCTCTACATGTCCACATAGCTTACTGTTTTATTACTTTCAAGCCTCCATTCAATGTCACAAAATTAAAGGGAGCTTTCTTGATCACTCCACTCTCCCCCCCCCCCCCATCTTCTCCACTCTTCTTCTTGGCCTTTTTCGTAAACTTAGCGGCTCTGACATAAATTATGTATGTTGTTCCTCAGTTTCCTCCCTTCCCCCCCCCACCAGAAAGCGAGCCCCTGGAGGACAGGACCTTTGTCTGTCGTGTGCACTGCTGTGTCCTCGCAGCACGAGACAGCCTCACTTCCAGTGGGTCTGCTGCGGGGTGCTTTCGCCGAGTTACCTAAGACACACACTTGATGTTGGTTTGTGTGTGTGCTTTTTTACAAACATTAATACAGTTTGTGCGTATCTCTTCAAGGTTTAAATGAGTGTGAAAATGTGTTAACATTTCTTTCTCTCATCTTTATTAAGTGGTTTTTATTTTTTTAGCATAAAGTCATTTTTTCTTACCTAGGGCCTCAAGTTTTGCTTCTTTGCCAAAGTCCTTATTGGAAACTGAAATCGTAGGCTTGCCCACGTAATAATCCACAGGAACCGTATTGATCACAGCTTAATAATACAACAGAAATACATTTAATTTTACAACAGAAATACGTGTTGAGTATCAGGCAAAATATACACCCAGAGAACGGTAGAATGGTTGCTTGGGTTCAGTCACGCAGGGCTCCTTGAACTAGACTCCCAGGCTTTGTCAACCTTTAGATTTAAGGTGGCTTTCAACAACCCAACTCTTTGTCTCTTGGGGGTTTTAACACTGCAGAGGTGATTCTTGTTAATTGAAATGCAATTCACATACCATAAAATGCACTTTCTTAAATTGTAAAATCCCCTGGTTTTTAGTGTATTTGCAAGATGGTGCCACCATCACCACTATTTAATTCTAGAATGTTTTCCATCAAAAAGAAACCCCATACCCATAAGCAGTCACTCCCTACTCTCTCCTTCCCCCTAGTCTCTTGGCAACCACTACTCTGCTTTCTGTATCTCTGGATTTGCTACTCTGGGTATTTCATATGAATGGGATCCTACAATATTTGGCCGCCTGTGTGTGACTTCTCTCACTTGACATAATGTTTTCAAGGTTCATCCATGTTGTAGCATGTATCAGTACTTCATTGCCTTTTTTTTTTTTTTAAGTTTATTTATTTTGAGGGAGACAGAGCACACGTGGCATGTGGGAGAGGGGCAGAGAGAGAGAATCCCAAGGAGGCTTGGCAGTGGGGGCTGGGATTCACAAACTGTGAGATCATGACCTGAACTGAAGCCAGATGCCTAACCAACTGAGCCACCCAGGGGCCCCTGTACGGATGAATATTATTCCATTGAATGGAATACCACATTTCATTTATCCATTCATCAAATGATGGACATCTGGGTTGTTTCCACTCTGGACCTATTACAAATAATACTGCTCTGAACGTTTGTGTACAACACGTTTCACTTCTCTTGGGTGTATATATACTAGGAGTGAAATTACTGGGTCATATGGGACCTCTGTGGCTAACCTTTGGAAGATTGTTTTCCGAAGCGACTGCACCATTTTGTATGCCTTCTGGCAGCGTATGCCAGTTTCTCCACATCCTCACCGACACTTGTTATTATCAGTCTTTTGTTATAATCATCATCATAGGGGTGAACTGTGGTATCTCAGTGTGGTTTTGATTTGCCTCTTTCTGATGGCTAACAACACTGAACGTATTTTCATGTGCTTATTGGCCATTGTGTATCTTCTTTGGAAAAATGTCTATCCAAGTCCTTTGCCTATTTTTAATTATGTTATTTGTCTTTTTAATTACTGGGTTTTAAGGATTTTTTTTTTTTTTGCATATTTCAGATAGAGTTCTATCAGATTTATAAATTTTTTCCCCCATTTTGTAAGTAGTTTTTCACCATCTTGATGGTATCCTTTGAAGCACACAAGTTTTTAATTTCGATGAGGTCCGGTTCATCTGCATTTTCTTGGAATGCCTGTATTTATGTGTCACATCTAAGAGATTATTGCCTGAGATCATGAAGATACACACTTTTTGTTTCCTAAGAGTCTTGTAGTTGTAGCTCTTACGTTAGATCTTTGATCTCTTTTGAGTTAATTTTTATATATGGTGTTAGGTAGAGGTTCATTGTTGTCCTTATGAATGTACGTATCTAGGCCCAGAACAATCTCTTGAAAAGTCTGTTTTTTATCCCCCTTGAATACATGGCACTTTTGTTGAAAATCAGTTAAGCAGGGCATCTGCGTGGCTCAGTCAGTTGAGCACCCAACTCTTGATTTTGGCTCAGGTCATGATCCTAGGGTCATGGGATTGAGCCCCACATCAGGTTCTGTAGTGATCATGGAGCCTGCTAAAGATTCTCTCCCTCTGCCCCCTACTCTGCTCGCTCTCTCTCTCTCTCAAAAAAAAAAAAAAAAAAAGACCATAAATCTGTGGGTTTAATTCTGGAGTCTCTTTTCCAGTAGTTTTTATGTCTATCCTTATGCCAGTACCCACACCATCTTGGTTACCATGGAGCCTGTTTCAGATTCTCTGTGTCTCCCTCTGCCCCTTTCCCCTGCTCGTGCTCTTTCTCTGTCTCTAAAATAAAAACAATAAATTGTTTTAAAATGACAAGAAAACAGAAAATAGGAATGAAAAAGACAAGACAGAAGATCAGTTCAGGAAGTGCAACAGTTCCTGAAAGAAAGAATAGAGAAAATGAGGAGATTATCTGTGAAATAATTCAAGAAAAGTTCCCCATAAGCACAGTACGGTTTCCAGACTGAAAGGACCCACTTGACAAAATAAGGGAAGGGGATCAAAAGGTACAAACTTCAGTTATAAAAAAGACACGGGGACATAATGTACAGCATAGGGAATATAGTTAATATTGTAACAACTTTGGTGACAGATGGTGGTAGATTTAGCATGGGAATGACTTCATAATATATGTAAACATTGAACCACTATGTTGTATACCTGAAACTAATATAATATCGTATGTCCACCACATTCAATAAAAGAAGGACCCATTTGAGTACCCAATGCAATAACGTCTACGTGAAGGCATGAATAACCACAGATCTCCTGAGAAAGAAAACAGGCCACGTAGAAAAAGAATCAGGAATCAGAATGGCTTCAGATTTCACAGCAGCAGCACCAGAAGCAAGACAACTGAGCAGTGCCTGCATATTTCTGGTAGAAAGTGACTTTCAGCCCATAATTCTGTATGCAGCCAGGTTATTCAGCCTATTTTGAGGGCAGAAAAAGATTTTGAGACATTCAGGGTACAAACGGGAGAATAAGCCAAGAATAGAGGACGTAGTAGTGGATAACAAAAGAGATGGGGCCTTCTCTTTCCACAACAGACATGGTGGTACTTGTCAGCTCATGGACAACCGTGACTCTGATAATGTGTTAAAACTTCAAAGTGAACGGGCCACAATGAGATTGTGTTTAATTCCACTGAACCGCACATTTTGAAATTATCAAAATGGTATATCCATTTACTACCAGTTTAAAACAAGAAAAAAAGATACACGGGAGGTAGAAAGACCCAGCCCATGCCACTCTTACAGTTGAGCTGTAAAGGGTAGATAAGGGACAGTAGTTAAGGGGTGGGAGTGAGGAATGGTTTACAATTTTTGAACTGTTTACCCTGGAAAGTTTTTAAATTTGGAGTCAGAAAATGCAAGAATGTATATGTAAGTGCCTGATGCCCGCCCAGGAGGAGCTCAGCCCACATGGGCTGAATCTCACTGGGCCGGCTGTTGGTTCTTTTTGGATGTTTCCTGGGGCCTCTGCACTGACCTTCCCTCTAGGGCAGTTCTCCCAAGCTCACGTGAGCAAAGCAGCTTTGATGACAAATAAGTCTTTCACCATGTTAAGTACTTTGACCAGCAGCCTCTGTTCAAATGTTGAATTCGGAAAAATAACTGTAGCCTAAACAAATCTTATCTTACAGCGTGAACTTCTTGCCTGAGCATTGTAAAGACTGACTGGTTTGAACATGGAAAACCAAGAACCAGCGGATCCTTCTCAAAATACCAAACAGTCTATTATTTCAGAGGAGGTATAAATTGTTTTTCACTACCCTGCTCTCTCCCCACACACAGCCAAGTCCAAATGAAATGTGTAGACTGTCGTTTCAAATGATTGTATTTAATTCTTAAAGACGGGTTTTAAACATTGTTCCTGCTCCCTTTTTAGGACTCAGGGACATTTTGCTCTTGTGTGGGAGCAATTGTGTATCTCTTCATTATATGCACTCGTGAAATTGAGACTGTTTTAAAGTGGATTTTGGCTCTTCGTACAAAAAGTCTCAAATTTTAATAAAAGTTTGCCCGGGTAGAAGAATTAGTCCTCTGGGAGTTTTAGGGTTTAGACATTTCATACTTAAGCCTCGCATCTTCGTTAGCTGTTTATGGTCTCAGCATATATGTTTAAGAACAATAAAAACCTAAGTTGTTAGTTGTAGTCTGAATTCCAGAACTAATGTACGTCTTACATGTTATTCAATTTAGCTTTTAATAAGTCTCTTCCTGCAGGAAGCATTGGAATGGATAAATTTTAAGTCCTTCATCTTGGAACTCTGATCTTGACACCTTCCTGCGGTTGTTTATGATTTAAAAATCTTTCCATGTTGTCTGTGAATAGATCTGCAGATAATTATTAGGTTGCTGCCGGCCAGAAGTAAAAGATAGGATAGTAAGAAAAAGGCTACTGCTTTCTGTCCGCAGCGAAACTCCCCTCTCAGTTCAGTATAGTGCCGTAGGAACGTTAGTCCTCGTAACCGAAACTCGGTGTCTAGGCAGAATGACCCTGGGCTGCCTGTCTCAGATCGGGTGGGAAACCCACGAGTCACTGGAAATGCAGTCGTTGGACACGGTCTCCTCAGTCAGCCTTCCCATGTCTCGCTGACTAAAACGTCAGCGAGGAGTTTCTACCTACTGAACATACCTGTGTGACGGGCCCCAGGCTCAGAGCATAGAACGCTGGGTCCCAGAAAACCCCTCACTTCTTCATCCTCCCTCTCTACCTACAACCCCCGGCCGCCAGGATTTTTTCAACTATCATCTCTTTTCACCTCTCAGTATTACTTCCAAAACTCCAAAAAGAAGTAGAACCACCTTCAGGAAGATAGCTTTCCATACTTTGAACTGAAAACCTGCACTAATTATTGGGAGGGAACCGTGATCCCTGGGGGGGCCACACAGAGAAAATCTGAAAGAAAACACACCTTCTAAATAAAATCCTCCGTTTAAAAGCCTCCCAACTTATTGTCTCCTTTTAGTTAATTTCAGAAGGAAAATGGGTCAAGCTTGAAAAAACAACGTACATGGATCCTACCGGTAAAATAAGGTAAATGATTTTTTTCCCTTTTGTAAAATGCTCGGTATTCGGGTTCTCGGGGTCTCCGCTTACTGTTTGACATGAACTCTGATACTTTTCTCATTGTAAACTCGATCTTAAAGGAGAAATCTAATTCAGTATTTTCCCACTCTCAGAATGTTTGGCTCACTTCTCATCTCGGAATACAATCACATTGTAAATTTGTTACATTAACTAATCAGGAATTGATTTCAACACCATTCTCCCTGAGTAGATTAGTATGAACCTGAAATTTCGGTCCAAGCCCTATCGAAGCCAATAAAGCAGCAAAGTAATTAACAATCCAGATTGCCTCCTCCGAATCATACCAGGTTTTAATTTCTAAATTAGGATGAAGGAGAGAACATTGCTGGGTTTGAGGTAAAACTTACATGCTTTACACCTTGCTCATGGAAACGTAAATTGGAAAAAAAGAAAAAAAGCTTTGCAAAACATTTCACAGTATGTACCAATTGCTCGTAAAGATATAACACCCTTCAACCCAAGTAATCCCACTCCTGAGACTGTTTGGAGTCGGATTTATGCATGAAAAATGTTCACAAAATTAAAAAAATAAAAAGAAATCGAAAGCACCCTAACCATCTTAAAAATGGGGAAATAATTGTTATAGTGTAGCATGATAAAAGAATATGTACAGTGTGAAGGCATACAGTCGATACTATAACAACTCTGTAGGGTGACAGATGCTTACTACATTTACTGTGGTGACTTGTAATGTATATAACTTGAGTGACTATGTTGTACACATCAGATACAAAATTTTATGTCAATTTTCAGTTTAAAAATGGGGAAATAATTTTTTAGTGTATTCATTTGGTAAAATCTATGCAGTTATCTACAAAGCAGATTCTGAAGACAATCTAGCAACTTGAGAAAAGTTATTAAGTTGATGATAAAATAGGAAATTGTGTATATGCTTTTTAAATTCTTTCCAAATAATATATAAGAAAAGGCTAGAAGGAAAATTGGCAGAACATTAATGGCATCTGTGTGGTAAACCTGTTTTCTTCTGTTTTCCACATTTTCTGTTTAGAATTTTTTCTTTCGGCCCCTGTCACTCTGCCCTGAAAAGAAATTTTTTGAAAATTATAATTAACTGTCAGAAAAAAAAGTGTTAAAATAGATTAAACATTTCCCTAGTGAAATATGAAAAGGAATGAGATAGAATGAGAAAATATAAAAATGTAACTAAATATTAAAGTATCCAGATTACATGATATATTGATTCATAAAAAAAAAAAAAAACAAAAAAAAAAAAACTCCATTTGCTAAGTGATCAAATGAGAATACAGAGTTTCTTCATGAGGAAATACTTCTGTGATCAGCGTGAAAGTACATGGACTTGCCAGTAATTGAAAGCACTTTAATTATCTCTGCTAAACTAGCAAAAATATTCCTAAGGGCCAGTGTTGGAGAGCTGTGGGAAACTTCAAGCTATCCATAGCACTCTTAAATTAAAACCTCAAAGCGAGAAAGCCAACCATGCTACCGCCCGTCAACACAGTGGATGTTCTGCCTTGGGCAGAACACTTGTTTAAAGAGACCGATGTGCAGAACTAAACAGGAAATAAATAGTAGGGACAGGAATACAATACAGACATGTGGCCAGCCCCGAGCCTGAAGGAACACAGTATGTTCAAATGGACTGATGTTTGTGAAAACGTAGATTGGCACCCAGTTTGTAGCGATAGAGTTTGGCTCTCTTTTCCCCGTTAAGCTGTTACGGTTTATAACACAAATATGCCTCTTAACACTAATTAAAGAGTACGTGTTGGTTTGCGCCGGTGGTGCATCTCTTCACGGGACTCCTCTTCCTCCTTCAGCATTTCTTAATCAGGGACGTGCGTCAGAATCACGAGGAGACTCTTTTCGGGATACTCGTGTCCAGGTCTCACTTCCGGGGAGTCTGTTTGAGTAGCTGAGGCATGCACTGAAAAGCCTAGCGGGTACCTGCTTATGTGGCCTGCTCATAGCATGTTCACCTCCTTTCTTGCACGCGTAGGTCTTCCTCGTGAACTCCGGGGAGCTCGTAGGCAAAGCACTGACATCTCCTACCGGAGTGTCAGGCTTTGAAGAGGGAATCCCCGTGCTTTGCCGTAGGTCATGACGTATAAACTCATAAAATGTTTTATCTGTTACCTGATGCAAAAGCATGTCGGTAAGGATGAGAGCAGCTAGAAAATCCTCTGTTCTACCATGTTAGTCGTGGATACGGATACGGAGTTGAGTCGAGTAGCGCAAACCTATGCTGGCAGTGTGCCCCCTGATGGACATCGGGACAGAGCTGAAGTCATCCTTCGGTGCCCTTCCTGCCTCCTGCGTTTGTTGACCCGGGGAGGAACGCAGAGCAAGCTTTCTCCTATGACAGTTCCTCAGAAAACGGAGTCGCTTAACTAGAATCAGAATTCTAACGCCACAAGAGGCTTTTGAGCTAACATACTCTTAATTCCCTAGTTTTACACCGGAGGGAACGGTCTCACGGGATGTGTGGCTGGGCGCTCAGCTGGTAGGCAGGTGGAGACTGAGATTGTCTGACGCGGTCAGACGCTCATCTTTCAGAGTCCCTTGAAGATGACCGGAGCTCCCATGGGGCATCCCTGTTCTAGGATCCCGTGTAAATGCGTTTATATTTCATGGTTCACGATGTATGGCTCGTTACTGGTTATTTTACACCATCTTAACCGTAACCATGCTGCTCTTTTGTTTCCCTTATTCCTAGAGTATCTGGGATGGCGCCTTCACGGCTCCTCCCAGCACTGCCTTCTAACCCTGAGGGGTGGCACAGAGAGCTGAAAAGGTTTTCATCTCTTGCCATCTGTACTATTTACTTACCAGAGTTGCTTGTTGGTTGGCTTCTTGTTACTAACAGGAATGTCGGACAGTTGTGAGTCGTCACAGCAGCGTTCGGCTTTCACAGGTTCATTTTGACACACTCGCTGCTCGAATTGGGGTATAATATTGAGAGATCTACAGTTTACAGAAAGGTGTTTTTTGGGTTTTTTTAACTAGACTAAATACCGGGATTTCTTTCACAGAAACGTGACACAGTCCAACCCAGCCAGATAAAAAGTGCGAGGCTCCCCCCACGTGGCCCGTCTCATCATTCCTGCTCTCCTGGAGGGAGGCAGATGTTGACGCCTTCCTTACTCCGGTCCCCAGAGCCACTCAGATGTCTTACTTCTCCCAGATCCAAAGCTGATCTGCTTCTCCACTTTCATTTCTTACCACTGCTTCTTTCCAGTTCAAGGGAGAAGAGAGTGAAGGGGACTTTGCCTCATATGTCCTTCCCCTTCAGACAGCATTGTACCAGTAACCGGATTCTCAGGACGCTGTTCACCAGAAACAAACAGCCCATCGGGAATAAAGCCATAAAAGGGAGCAGAAACCTACCATTCCTCATCTCACTTTCTCCACTCTGGCCCATTTTCCCCTTAGATAAGAGAGATCTCACACGTGCAAACTAGAGCACTCACCTAAATGTAATAATTCCTCAATTAGTAAATGGGACGGCCCTGCTTTCTAAAATTGTTATTTAGGTCACATATAAATAACTGTCTCAGTGGTTCCTATTCTGCAGAGTATCTTTTCCTCTTAGCGAAAAGGCTGGAATTCTCCTAGGAGCTTAATTTGCACAGACTGGTCAATACTTTCATTTACTGCTAACCTGTAGATTTAGGATCAAACTGAAATCTTCCCAGTGAATGATCTGAAAGGCAGCTCAAGCGATGAGTAGGCCTTCTGTTTAGATAGCGCTCAGAGGGTCAGGCGTAGGGTGGCACGTTTTCTTCAGAAAAAGTTTCAGAAGCTACAGGAAAGCACGATGGAATTGGCTTTTCCCATATAGATCTGTACTGTCGTGGTCTCCTTGGCCATTATCGTTACTACACTCGCATGCTTCGCATTTGTAAAGTTCTGGTTGTGGACTGAAAACCCAAGGGCATTCTCCTCTGTGACGTTAGTGATTTTGTTTTTGCTTCTCTGCCTGAACAGAACGTGGGAAACGGTGAAACGTACGACCAGGAAGGGGCAGTCGGCCGATGGTAGGAGTGCAAACCCCTTACGACTCTTCATGGAGGAAGTCACCGTGCTTTACTGCAAGAGGCGGGGTTCTTTTTACTCTAACCCAGACCTCAGAGCAGCTCTCTTCGATTATGGTCTTTTATGTTTAAGTCTGGTCTTCCTTTTTGCAGTGCTTTGTGGCTAAATCAGGCTTTCTCTGTAAATAACTTCTGGCTTCAGTCCCAGTGTTTTTGAGGGAAAGGTATACTAATATTTATAGCCAAACAGAAGTCAGTATAATTTGAAGCCACATACTGCATCTAGATAGGACTTCTAGAAATCCTGTGTTCTGTTCAAAGGACCTAGGTGAGAGCCTTTAGTTTGGAAAAATATTTGGCACTACTTTATGACGGACCAGTTGCTTTATAAATTGAGAAGGATGCGGAATTAGGAGAAGAGACTACCCATTCAGTTCACATTCCCTTCTAGGCATAAATGCACTGACTGCAAAGATCCTGAGAATCACCTGTGCTCTGGGGGAAGTGGGCAATAGGTCTTTGTTTTTCCCTTTCATTCCTCCCTTTCATCTTGTTCTCTTTTTAGTGGAAGTAAACCGAGTAGCTGCCACAGCTGCTGTTTCGGTCTGCCGGGAGAGTTGGGTGGAGGGAGGTAGCCAAGAACTCCTTGTGGGCAATTTGTGTTTTCCAGAACGCACTGGGGTTTTGTCCGTGTTCTGTTGTAAGTAAAATACCTCTCTCTCGGGAGAAAAGGTCCTTTATCCTAAAACAATAGACTCTAACTTAGCATCTACTACCAACACTGGGACTGACTCCATTTACTGCTGAAAGGAAATACAAGCACACGTAGATCAGTGAACACGGCCTGGCTGCTGCAGGTTGAGAAATAGGTCTCGGCAGAGGTTAGCGTAGGCAGGAATGTGGTCCTTGACCCTGTGCCAGGTACTCCCTGACCTTTCATGAGGGACCTCCTTGGTTTTATCTCCTGGTCACAGGGGTGGCGGTCATCCCAGTGCTGCAGCGGACACTTCATTACGAGTGCATCGTTCTGGTGAAGCAGTTCCGACCGCCCATGGGAGGCTACTGCCTAGAGTTCCCTGCAGGTGAGTCCCTCACCGCGGGCCCGAGCACCTAGAACAGCCAGAAGGGCAGTGCTTGGACATTTAACACTTTTTCGTGTGTCTCGGCGGTTTTAAGTTTAAAAAAAAAAAGCATCCCTCCGATGCACTCTTGGGTGCACTGACCCCCCAAAGCGAGGCGAGGGTCTGACCTTCCCAAGCCACCCGTCCTCTCAGCAGCATTCTCTCTGGCTTCTCTGAGTAACTGTTCTTCCCTAATTTGTCAGGTGAGTTCATTTTCTATCACTAGCAGTCTGCTTCTGATAAGAAACAGTAGTAACAAGGCCAGACTCTTAACTCCAAAACCCGTGACTGGAAAAGACCGCTTGATCTTCCTGTATATACACAGGCCAGGGAAACTGCCTTAATTTCCACTAGAATATTCTCTTGAGTTGCGCAGAAAGAGCTATCCAGAGTTTGAAGTACTGTGTCATCATAGGACCTAATTGGGCTGCTCCCATCTGAAGAGATTAGATCTCATTTACTTATCGTTAGTGGGCTGTGTCTTGTACTTTGAAATTCTAGCCCACGATAACGCGTAGCAGCTCCATTTTTTTTCTCATGTACCCGCCATTTCACTGAAGAAATTAAGAACTTTAAAAGTAAGTAAATAGCTTGCATTTCACTTTTTTCTTCGCATCATCTCCTTTCGGGTGAAATAATCTGAGTTCTACCGTCCTCCCCACTTGGCCTCCCTGGTTACTCCTGGCTCTGAGCACGGCCCCTGCCCCCAGTCCGCCAGCCTTCCGTCCTCCTCACAGGTGATCCTCATCCGGGCATTTCTCTGTGGCCTCAGTATTGCTCTGCGAGGGAGGAAAGCAAGATAGGTGACAGGGTCACATGAGGAAAACGGAAAAGAATGACAGGCTTCCTGGGCCATGCCACAGAGCCGGGTCCGTGAGCCGGGTCAGGGGGCCGACAGCAGCACCAAGCCAGCTCTCCTCACGGGTCCGCGCTGTCTGTGCTGCAGAGATGCCCACGGGAACAGTCGAGGTCTGAATAAGAGGAACAGCTGTCGGAACCTACTTACCCTGCCTGGGGTTTTATTCTTTCGCTTTTTTTTCTTCTTTCCTAAAGAGAGAGAGGGTGAGCACGTGAGCAAGGGAAGGACAGAGGGAGAGGGAGAGAGAGAATCCCAAGCAGGCTCCATGCCCAGTGCTGAGCATGACGTGGGGCCCGATCTCATGACCTGAGCTGAAATCAAAGGTCGGACGTGCAACCGACGGAGCCACCCAGGCGTCCCTGCCTTTTCTCTTAGAAAAGCTCCAAGCCTCAGTCAGTGTCACCCGTGCAACCGCTTCCCACAGTCCTCTGATTCCTCGCGTAGCTCCCAGCGGTACGTCAGGAGAGGGTTTCCCTGTCGCACCTCACAAAGGATTTGGACTTCCAGGTCTCATCGATGATAACGAAAGCCCGGAAGCAGCAGCTCTTCGGGAACTTGAGGAAGAAACTGGCTACAAAGGTGATGTGGCAGAGTGCTCTCCAGGTTTGTACTGCTCTCCGGGCGTGCGCTTGGGGACAGACCCTTGAAAATTAGCCAGCCGTTACACTGTGCGTGGTGTAAAGGATCTTGCGTTGAGGCTCATCCACGGAGGAGAAATCCTAACTAGGTTCGGTCACTGTCTACAGGCGAGTCTCTCTCCGCGCGAGGGCAGGTTTGAACAAGGAGGCCCTGAAGCTGGAGAAGAGATGGGAGATTCACTTACCTTCCAGAGTTTCTCAGATCCTGAGCTTTATTACCTCATCCACGTGCCAGGCTCCTCGCTAGATTTTTTTTCTCAATGTGGTGAAAGGACCTGACAACATGTCAGCACCGTCTCACCCCCAGACTTAGCGCGCTTAACCCAGGAACTCTGGAGGGAAACACTTATGCTGTGCTGTCCCACAGCGTATACTGAGCGCATCGGGCCGAGTGTAGTTTTCCCGCACGGGCTCCGTGGGCACTGTGAATCATGAGCCCAGTTTCCTTCCGAAGGCATTTAAGTAACGAAACGTGTCGTGTCGGACCGGTGTCTGAACTTGAGCGTTTGCTTCTCTCCACAGCTGTATGTATGGATCCGGGCTTGACAAACTGTACCACACACATCGTGACGGTAACGATCAACGGAGATGATGCTGAAAACGTGAGGCCTAAGCCAAAGCCAGGTGAGTGTGCATGGGCCACGGTTAAGGCGGTTCTGTCGCACTGATGATTGGTTAACTTGCTACTGCCTTGGTTTTTGATCTGTGAGAAGAGGAACAGGTTTCTAGATACTTCATCAGTACTCTGGGCTGTTTTGCTCATCGTGGGTCCTGTAGCATTTTTAACACTTAACTGATTTTTAGGTGTTCTTTACAAATGTTAAATTCTCACATTTCCCTATCTTCTGTATGGAGCTTATTCCCACTTAGGATTATGAGCCCGAGGTCTGAAGAGGAAACAGTGAACACCTTCAGAATCACAGATGTGTGTCTTTGTGTGTATTATAAGAGTGGCAGAAGTACTTATCACTGAGTTCTGTACTTAGAGAAACGTTTAAGAACTTCCTTGCTCTGTTAGATTTCTTAGCAAGTTTGGGCTCCAGCTTTGATGCTTCTGTCAGTTCCCTGTCGTCTCCCACCCGTTAAAGGGGGTGTCAGGTGGCACAGCCATATTCTTCCGTTTCTCATCACCTCGGTGGCTCCTGAATGTGTCGGGGCCCATCACAGCTGATTTTAAATGTTCGATGTGCAAACTCGCAAGTACGCACCTAACGTGCCGTGAAGCAGCCTGCCAGTCCTCAGAGGTGAACAGAACCACCGTATCGAGTCCCCTCGGAGGTTTATACCCCAAAGCACAAAGCAGGGGCTCATGTAGGGACTTGCACACCAGTGTCAGCAGCACAGTCCCCAAAAGGTGGACGCCACCCAAGTGTCCACCAGCAGATGAGTGGACCCACAAAACGTGGTGTAGATGCCCCGTGGAATACCATCCAGCCGCTAGAGAAACACGCTGGTGCCTGCTGTGGTAGGGTGACTTTTGATAATGTCGCGCCGAGCGCTTCGGGAAGCCAGACAAAAAAGCGTAAACGGGGGCCCCTGGCTGGCTCGGTCACATCTGGGGGGTGTGAGTTCAGGCCCCACATTTGAGTGTAGAGTTTACTTAAGAAAAAAAATTTTTCAAGTGTAAATATTGTGGTTCCACTCCTATGAGGTGACCTAAAATATTCACAGAAACAGAAAGTAAACTAATAGGCACCGAGTTTCTGTTCGGGATGCTGAAAGGTTCTAGAGAAGGATAGTGCTGATAACTGCACAACACTGTGAATGTATTTAATGCCTGTAAATTGTATTTTCAAAAACGGTTAATGGGCACCTGGGTGGCTCAGTCGATTGAACGTCTAACTTCAGCTCAGGTCATGATCTCATGGTTCACGGGTTCAAGCCCCGCGTCGGGCTGTGTGCTGACAGCTCGGAGCCTGGAGCCTGCTTCGGATTCTGTGTCTCCCTCTCTCTCCGCCCCTCCCCTGCTCTCTCTCGCTCCCTCTCAAAACTAAACACTAAAAAAATGGTTAAAATGGTAAATTTTATATACTTTAGCAACTTAAAAATACCTGTGTGTATTATCATAGAGTATGCTTTCAATTTGGCTATTAAACATTTGATTTGGAGGACAAATTCTGTACTGTTGGAATGTTTTTTACATAGATTCTAATAGAATCTATAGAATCTGATTCTCCATAGATCACACACAGAATCTAACGTACATAGATTGGATTAGTAGAGACCCAGGTCTCTGTTGAAGTCTCAGACCCTTTTCGGTATGTCTTGCACTAACCTCTTCCAGTGTTTGACCAGAGCAGGCCTTGCTGCAATGTCCTCCTTCTGTTTCTTTTCAGGAGATGGAGGTACGTCACCCAACTCAGCAGTGGCTGACGTGTGTATGGCTTAGCGCAGTGGAAATGGCTACAGGCATGTTGTGGCGTTCTGGTAGGCTCTCTTATTCTGGAGCTTTGTTTTCACTTGCACTTTCTTTGTTTAGAATTTGTTGAAGTAATTTCCTTACCAAAGAATGACCTGCTGAAGAGACTTGATGGTAAGCATTCTTAAGACTGCCAGTTTTCTCAATTTTCCCCATCCCCAGTCCCATTCAGTGAGGAACTAAGTATAATTCCATTTCTTTATATTCTTCCTCGTTAAAGCCAAATACCTAGAAATGTTGGAGAACTGCAGTTAACCAACAATGATTTTCTTTTCTGGGTGGCACTGAGTTTGAAAATAGGAGCAAAACATTCTCTGTCGGGTTGAAGGCTTCCAATGGGATTTTTTTTCTATAGAATAGCCAAAACTATATTCCTGCAGATTAGCCAAAACTTCTGTACCTCATGTCGCTAATCCATGGCACTGAAGAGGCCTAAGTAGGTATCTCTTAGCTGATCCTCAAAAATGCTAGCATGTTGGATGGTACTTCGTGCAGGGTGGAAGTTAAAGGAGAATTTAACAATATTCTTTCTACAAAGACTGAGGTATCTGCTATATACAAAGAGCAACACGCTGATATAATGAACCAAACTAACAGCGTCACCCCTAGTAAATTACTGGTCATGAAATTACATTGTGTACTTTCTGGCCAGCCCATCTCCTAGGGATTTTGTAAAAAATTGAGTAAGCCTACGTGGGCAGATTAGGATATGCTGTACTGGAGCGTGACAGAGACCCTTCAGAGGGAGCTCCTCCATGCCGGCTGCTAAGTCCCCGATCACTCCTTTGTAAAGGAACAGACAGTCGTCATGACTTGAATGTTTTAAAGTTTTTACTTCAAAAATTAACTTGAAGCACAATTTGACCTGAGGCTTTGAGGGCTGTCTCTTCCTCCCCTTCCGTAAGTACCAGTGGCTTACAATTTTATTTCTAATGACTCTCTTGTTTTAAAAGTAAGTATGAGGGGCGCCTGGGTGGCTCAGTTGGCTAAACGTCTGACTTCAGCTCAGGTCATGATCTCACTGTCTGTGGGTTCGAGCCCCACATCGGGCTCTGTGCTGACAGCTCAGAACCTGGAGCTACTTCGGATTCTCTCTCTCTCTCTCTCTCTCTCTCTCTCTCTCTCTCTGCCTGTCCCCCACTCGTGCTCTGGCTCTGTCAAAAATAAATACAAATTCATAAATTAATTAAAA
The DNA here is from genome assembly GCF_046562875.1 of Panthera onca. Classification (NCBI taxonomy): domain Eukaryota; kingdom Metazoa; phylum Chordata; class Mammalia; order Carnivora; family Felidae; genus Panthera; species Panthera onca. The sequence goes on along the minus strand of NC_138345.1, from coordinate 11,122,869 downwards.
GTAAATATGAGCTTCCAAGAACTACTGTGATTCAGATTCCTAGAAAGCTTCCCTTCCTGCTTTGCCTTTTTAAAAACTAGACCTAAGGCAACAAGTACCTCAAGATCTCAGTCCGAATGAGAAGTGCTCATACTGGAGAAAGCCCTAGTTGCCTCAGAGAGCTGTGGCTGCCAGTAAGGGGCAACACATCTTTGAGTCTGTCGGGTCTGACTGGGTCTGAGGTTCCGCCGTGTATGGGTTACGACCTTGAACACGTGCCACAGCCTCTCCCAGCTTTTCTCCCGAAACAGGAACGAGAGGTCGCCCCTGTCTCTGGGGAGGCGTGAGTACAATTAAACAAGACAGTGGGCACAAAAGGACTTAAATGTTAGATGCTATATGTCTTTACTGCATTTTTATATTAGAGAAGTATTCTTTTAAAGAACTTCCTTCTCCCTTCCATCTAACTTAACCTCCCTGGATCTAGGCTTGGAAGAGGGGGCAGTCATAGTGCGAGAGAGGGAGGAAGGAAGGTAGACGGGGACAGATCTACAGGAGGAGGAAGGGGGGGGAAGAACCAGTTTTCCTAGCTTTATTAGAATGGAAATATAGTAATCAAACCATTTATTCCACAAGTCACATTTGAGAGATTGGGAGGAAAGTATCCAGAGTTCAGTTGGTTACACAGAATAGCTTTCAGCACTTCCCCAGCCCCCTCCCTGCACAGAGGAGTAGGACGCCAGCCTCCCTTCCGGGATCAACGTGTCTCTGAGCTTGCGCCTGAACTAGTGGCTAGGAGAACAAGTGACAGATTCCAGGTGCGATAACCTCCACCTGAACGAAACAGAAGTTCCCCTCAAAGCCCATGGTACGACGTACACTCCCGCGGCCTTGTTCTGGAATTCTCTAGAATTCCAGTCCTATCGTGCAGGCGGCTGAACTTGTAGGCGGAAAATCAGTGCTGTCTGGCAGCGGAGAGGACGCGTGAATCCCGAGATAAGGCACTGAAGGGTCACCACGGCAGCGCCCTAGAGCGCACTCTAAAAGAAGTAGTGATTGTATCTGTAGACTTACAGCTTTGCTGTTTTAATGCATCAAGTCCTCACCTCTGATATGTGTGATCTTCTGCCTTTATTCTTTCTTCCTGTTCTGGTCTTTTGCTGGAAATGTAACCCTGCTTATATATCCTTTTCTCTTCTGACTAGAGCAAGGTCCTTGAAGGCAGAAGGGGTCCTGTTCACCGCTGTATGTCTATCTAGCATTGTAACCGGCACGTAGTAGGAGCTCAGGCTGTATTGATTGATTGATAAGGGGTATTCTCCTTTATTCTCTTCATTATCTAACTTGTATTCTTTGCTTCCTGTAGCTCTGGTAGCTGAAGAACATGTGACAGTGGACGCCAGGGTCTATTCCTATGCTCTGGCACTGAAACATGCAAACACGAAGCCGTTTGAAGTGCCTTTCCTGAAGTTTTAAGGCCAAAGGACAGTAGCCATGTTTTTACAAACAAGACCACCCACCAGGCCTCCTTCACTAAGACTTTGTTATTCAGCTTAGCTTAATGTAGATTTGAAATTAGTTTTTTCATTAAATAAAAGCAACACAGAATGCATGTGGTGATATGGAATTGTAATTACAGGGAGGCTGTAGCCTTCATATTTAAATGCTAAACTCCAGCAAATATTAATGAAAAAGAACATAAATGCAGATATGTTTAATCCAGTGTTTTTTAATCCAGTCTAGTCCAGGAGATAAGGGTATTTCTAGAGGAAAAAAGACCTGAATTCCAAACTAGGGTCAACCGCCCCCACCCTCAGCCCCCATATAAACTTCCGTAACGAGGTATGCAAATAACTATTTACCGTATTACTGTTGAAACAAAGATTTTTTATAAACATTTTTTTTTTTAAAGAAAGACCTATGTAGGGACTTTTTTGGTCTCCTAATTGCTGTATGGAATTAATATACATCCCTGCAAAGCAGAGAATATACAATCAACAGAGAGTAACATTCGTGACGAGCAAATGTTTACATTTGGCCAGTCCTGCCTACCTATCGAGGGTAAACCAGCTCGTAGGTAATGAAAAGTGGCTGATTCCATTCATTGTAACAAGGTTAAGAAGCCACTGAAAATACAGGGCCCTTCCATCAAGCAAGTACCTATATTTTGGAATCTTTTCCTACCCTTACCTCAGAAACCAAGTCCATTTACATGGCTGGTGGGCATTATGGTCTTGGTGTTAAACCATGAGTGTAGCCAGCAAGGTCACCAAATACCGGAAACCCAATACAACTACCTTAAAGGGGAGAATAGGGGACTGTTTCCAGCTCATTCCATGCCTAAAGCCCGTCATTCAAAACATCTACCAGTGTTGTGGGCCGTTTTCTCGTCCTTTGGCTGAGCTCTTATGGTGACTTCCACAAGTCTCCAGAAGCTCAGGTTAGCCCCCAGCCAAAGTCTCACGGTGATGCTCCTTGGCCAGCCCGAAGTTGGGTTTCCAGCCCTGGGCTCAGGCCCCTCCAGTCAGATAAAACCAGGGTACTCATGCCAAAAATGGCGTGATGTAGTTCATTTGTCTACAGGTCCGTTGTGCTACCCAGAGAGGTTTTTGTGAGCAAAAAAACACGTATCTTTCTATTATACTTCCAAAACAAAAGGGGAAGGTATGGAAGTGGAGAACTGTCTAGATCAAATCTACTCTCTATAAATATTGCAAAAATTAGGCCCCAACTACTTGCTCTAATAGTAGCCTTCCCCTGGGCCCCTAGCCCTTTTTTAAAAAATCATTATGGGCATCATGATGCTCCAGAGATCTTACTCTCTTTCTGAGCTCTCAAAGACCAAGTTCTATTATTTCCCTTGTTACTGTTGTCCTTCAAAATCAAGAACCAGATGGTATGTAGAAAATCTACAGACTCAGGCTTAGACCAGTCTCCGGACCAGCTCTTCCAAAGCCATTCCCCACAGGAATTGAGAAACCTACTCTTAAATGTCGGTAGAAGAGAGATGTTTGTAACCCCCACCCGTTCTGCCGCCTTCTCTTCCTAGGAGTGCACATTAGAAGTGACAGCTAAATCCTAGAACATACCCCTAATGCCATTTATGTTAACCTTTAAACATCCAGGGCTGTACTTTGGAAGTCAAGTCAGTTTGAGAGTTGGCAGCCTGAAGGTCTCCACTGGCTGGCACGGTTAATTTATGAGCATTTAAAAGGTGAAGGTTTCCTATAAAAAGCCCTGTTTCCACCTTCTCTTGAAAAAAAAAAAAAAAAATCCTATATAACAACACTGGATCCACATTTCTATTCTAACAATGGTCTGAGCCCCTTAGGAGATGACCCTTGTTCCTATCCTGCCAGCCTTTATTTTATCTGCCCTGCCCCTGTAATTGTTTGGTTTTGTGATGGTAGGCTAAAAAAGATAGACTTCCTGCACTTACTAAATAAACAACGAGAAAATCTTACTGCTGAAAAGGATCTTTCAAAAATTAAGTTTGATCTCTTTCTGGACAACAGAGCACATATTTATAAAGAGCTATGTTATTCCAAATGGAGGCTGGGATGTTAATCTGACACCATTTTCCTATCCTTTGTAGTATCAGTCACGTAACTGAGCACCTTTAAGTTGGTCAGTGTTCCTCAACCATTTTATGATTAAACACTAATTACATTTGACCTCTTACAACAGACATCTCAGGATGGGTGAGATGACTATGATGAACCTATACAAATAATCTCAGAAATCGTTTAATATCTGATTTTATTTTTCCAACACAACTGAAACAGTTTTATTAAATAAAGGTTTATTTTCTACTGTTTACACTCATGTTGCTGCTGTAAAGTACAACAACATACACAAATTCCTAGCATGAATTACTCATAATGTTCACCCCCACTGAACTACAGACATTGCTTGAGAATTAGATCTTTGCTTTAGGGGTTTAAAAAAAAAATGGGGCATTGTATCTTGAAAGCATATTCTCAAGTGATGGGTTGGAATTCGAAGGCATAGCCAATACAGTCAAACAGCACCGACTGCTGTCACTGGGAAGAAAGGAATGAAAATCAGCAAGAGTCCTCACGAGCACTTGTTTCTAGGAACAGCTGTAACCGAAGCCTGATTCTGCCAGTCGGCTGAGTGGCAGCTTTGAAAGGGGACGAGAAGGGGCGGTGGACGGAGAGGGAGGGTGGGAACGTGGATACTATGAGTTAAAAAAGTATAAAAAGTTAATTATATCTAAAATACAGATTAGATATAAATGTTCCAGAACTCATTAAATAAGCTCAAAAATACTGGAAAGTGGCAATTTGAACTACATTTATTTTTAAACAAGTGGGGGGAATAGCGAGTGTTTTGAATGTGTGCAAAACTGATCCACGTCACCATCTCACCGTCACAACTGAACATGGCAAGGCGGGCACATTGGTTTCCAGCATCACGGGCAACACTACGAGTACATTTTTTAACGAATAATGTAAACTTTAGTTTTAAGGCAGCTGGTACTAACGCTGCACACAGGCTTAGCTCAGTGCCCATTTCACAAATGGGACAGTCAGCACTTGAAAACAAAGTGTGAGGGAAGAAAAGGGGAACCAGCAGTTGACAGAAACAACGTGTCAAGATTATTTTCCCTTTCACACACACAAGAAATACTGGAACACTTAGAAAAACAAAGCACCCATCCCGCCAACTTCAGCCTGCTCCTTGACAAAAATTTCAAAATACTGATAAATAATAGTGACTGCGAGCAGAATCCCAGTGCCAGAGCCGATGGCCCCGAGGAAGTCGGCCAACACCGACAGGGCTCCGATGCACAAGCCCCCAAACGCAGCTGCTGTGGGGATGTACCTGGAAGACAAAACCCTGGGTCAGGCGGTGCAGCGAAACAGGAAAAGGTGCAACAGTCAGAAACAACACACTGACGCATCGTTAAACAAGCCTGTCGTGAACTGACCCGTTGTGCACAGTAGTTACGTGTTGGTGAAAACTTTGCCATTAAGGTAACGATGTGACCCTGACTTCCAGAAACCAGTAAACAGCCGAGAAAGACAATACGTGATTTTTATGGCAGGTTAGGATCCTCAACAGATCTACGCATTAAAACATTTAGTACTTTAAATAGGTCATCTTCAGCTCCCTCTTGTAGATGAAGAGTAAACTTCAAAATGCTAAGTAACAAATTTATGGGACAAGATGTGGAGGACCCTCTTTACAGTAATTCAACCTTGGCTGCACATTAGAATCACCTGGAGAGTTGTTTAATATACTTGGATGATATTTAAAATATTCCAGAAAGGAAAAACAAAAGACTGGGGAGATGGTCGATGAACAGGAATGGCAGAAAGATGCTTAACTACTGAAGCTGGATACAGTTGAATACCGGGAGGTTCCTTATACTACTCTCTGCGATCTACATTCTAGATAAATAAAAAAATTACATAAAAATACAAATGCCTGTTCAATAAATAGTTCTGGAACAACTGGATATCCACACGCACAAAAAGAAATCTGGACCCCTATCACACCAAACACAAAAAACATTAGCTCAAAGTGGACCACAGACCTGAATGTTAGAGCCGAGACTCCTAATGGAAAATAATAAATCTTTGTGACCCTGGGTTAGGCAATGGTTTCTTAGATAAACACCAAGACCAGCACAACGCAACCAAGAGAAACTGAACGTTGTCAAAATTAAAAACTCGTGCAAAGGACACCAAGAAAGTGAAAAGACAACCCACAGAATGGCAGCAAATTATTTATACATCATACACCGAAGAGGAGCCATATCCAGGATATTGTCATAAAAAAATCTTACAACTCAGGGCGCCTCAGTAGTTCAGTCAGTTAAGTTCAACTCTTGATTTCAATTCAGGCCACGATCTCACAGTTCGTGAGTTCAAACGCGGAGCCTGCATGGGATTCTCCGCCCCCCCCTTTCTATCCCTCCCCAGCTCAAGTGCATGTGCGCGCATGCGCTCACTCTCTCTCCCTTTCTCTCTCTAAATAAACTCAAAAATTTTACAACTCTAACAAAAAGACAACCCAGTTAAACATAAGCAAAAGATGTGAATAGACACTTCTCCAAAGAAGGTACACAAATGGCTGATTAAACACATGAAAAGACACTCCACATCATTACTCATCAGGAAAAAGCAAATCAAAACCACAATGAGCTACCACCACATGCCCACTGGATGGCTAGAATCAAAAAGCAAGAAGCGGTGCTAGCAAAGGCGTGCAACGACTGGAAGCTTCACCCACTGCTGGGGGGATGGAGAGCAGTCCAGCCGCTCTGGAAACACTCTGGCAGTTCCTCGATACTAAACACAGCATTGTTAGGACCCAACGATCCCACTCCTACAAGAAGGAAAACACATGTCCACACAAAACATGTACAAGTATGTTCTTAACAGCATTATTCGTGATAGTCAAAACACTGGAAACAACCAAAATCTCCATCAACCGATGAACAGATAAACAAAACGTGGTACAGTACACCCATATAATGGAATAAAAGAAAACTATTACAAAAGATCACAATTCCACTTATATGAAATGTCCAGAATAGGCAAATCTGTAGAGATCAAAAGTAAAAAGTGGGCTGGGGCGTGGGAGGGTGCAGTGAATGGGAATAGCCAACAGGTGCAAAATTTCTTTATTGGTGATGAAAAAAAAATTTTTTTTAAGTTTAAAAAGTAAGCTTTATAGCCAATGTGCGGCGTGAACTCATGATCCCGAGATCAAGAGTCACATGCTCCTCCAACTGAGCCAGCCAGCTGCCCTGGTGACAAATGTGTTTTTAGAATTACACTGTAATGATTCCACACTCTGAATATACTAAAAACAAAAAAAAACACTACACCATACACTTCAAATGAGTGAATTACACAGTATGTGAATTACAGCCCAATAAAGCTGTTATCAAAAAATAAACTAATGCAAAAAAAGAAAAGAAGGGGCACCTGGGTGGCTCAGTCGGATAAACCTCTGACTCTATTGCAGCTCAGGTCAGGACCTCACATTTGTGGGATCAAGCCCCATGTCGGGCTCCGTACTAAGGGTGGAGCCTGTTGGTGAGCACGTGACCACGTGTGCTCTCGCTCTCTCTCAAAAAAAGTAAACAAATAAACGAATGTATGGTATCCACCTTGGGCCAAATAAATCACAATTCCTAGAGGTTGAATATCAGTGCCTTTTAAAAGCTCCCAGGCGATTTTATGTGCAGCCAGACAACAAGGACTTCCAATCAAGAACATTTTACCACTGGGCTGAACAGTGAAGGAAACAATTTTACTTAAATCATTTAGATGTCAATTTTGATGTGGAGAACAATTCAGTATTGTGTTAAATTTTGGTTCTTCTGTGTGAAGTCGAAGAAAAATGCTTCATATTTAAACAGGACAACATTTGACAATAAATTAAAGACTGAAAAGCCAGGTATATACGTATGTACACACACATGTACACACACATCAAGGGTTAAATTTCATGACCTTACCTATTGAGCTCATGAACCATAGAGGTATCTCTGTGGCCCCTCATAACCATTTGCTGTTCTTTAAGCTGTTTAGCAACCTGCCAAGAGAAAAACAACTTTTAAAATCAAACTCTAGGGGCACCTGGTTTGCTCAGTCAGTTGAGCATCCGGTTCTTGATTTTCACTCAGGTCATAATCTCATAGTTCACGAGTTTGAGCCCCTGCACTGACAGCACAGAGCCTGCTTGGGATTGTCTCCCTCTCTCTGCCCCTGCCCCACTCTCTCTCAAAAACGAACATTAAAAAAAAAATTAAACATAGGGCACCTGGGTGGCTCAGTCAGTTAAGCATCTGACTGGCTCACGTCGTGATCTCTCGGTTCAAGGGTTCGAGCCCCACGTCGGGCTCTGGGCTGACAGTCCGAGCCTGGAGCCTGCTTCAGATTCTGTGTCTCCCTCTCTCTCTGCCCTTCCCCTGCTCACACTCGGTCTCTCAAAAATAAACATTAGTCAGTGGGCCACATGCTAGAAAGAACGTATTGGGAAGATGGCGGCATAGGAGGGCGCTGGGCTCACCGTGTCCTGCTGACCACTTAGATTCCACCCACATCTGCCTAAATAACCCAGAAAACCGCCAGAAGACGAGCAGAACGGACTCTCCGAAGCCAAGCGTAGACAAGAGGCCCGCGGAAGAGAGTAGGAAGGGCAGAGAGGCGGTGCACGCTACACGGACTGGCGGGAGGGAGCCGGGGTGGTGGAGGGGCAGCCTTCCCGGCAAGACAGAGCCCCCGAGTCTGGCTTGCAAAAGCGGAGGGGCCAGACAGAGTGTGTTCTCACAGCCAGCGGGACTTAACATCCCGAATGTTGTAAGTCAACAGCTCTGCTCAGAAAGCGGGAGGGCGAGAGGACGTTGGGAGGGAGAGGTGTTGAGCCCCGGAAGACAGAGCTAAGCTCGGCGGGGAACAAATGCGCTGGCCAGGGCCATTGCCCTCTCCCACCACCACCCTCCCAGCCAAAATTCCAAAGGGAACCAACTCCCGGCACTGCGCAAACGCCCAATGTTGTGCTTCTGTGGATCCATCCCTCCCATGGGCCTGCCTCCCTCCTGGTGCTGCAGGGCCTCTCCCGCAGGGGACCACCGACAGCAAAGCTGGCTAAGCTTGCCCCTCCCACCCACCCCTGTGCACCTTGCGGATCCACCCCATCTGATACGACCTTGGCCAGATCCCATCAAAGCAGCTCCACAAGCCTGGCAGTGTGCGAGCAGCCCAGACAGGGGCCACACCACTCCACAGTGAGTCCTGCCCCTAGGACAGGGGAAGATAAGGTCCACACCAGTCTGACTGTGGCCCCAGAGGTAGGCTGAGAGCAGACATTGGGTCTGACTGCGGCCCGCCCAGCTACCACAGGGACTACCCAAAATGACAAACCAGAAGAATTCTCCTCAAGAGAAACTCCAGGAAGTAGTGACAGCTAACGAATTGATCAAAATCGATTTAAGCAAAATAACGGAACAAGAATTTAGAGTAATAGTCATAAAATTACTCGCTGGGCTTGAAAAAAGTATAGAGGACAGCAGAGAATCTATTGCTACAGAGATCAAGGGACTAAAAAATAGTCATGAGGAACTAAAAAATGCTATAAATGAGGTGCAAAATAAAATGGAGGCTGCTTCAGCCTCTCACAGACTGAAGGGGCAGAGGGGAGAATAAGTGAATTAGAAGATAAAATTATGGAAAAAGAGGAAGCTGAGAAAAAGGAAGATTAAAAAAATCCAGGATCACGAGGGGAGAATTAAAGAACTAAGTGATGCAATCAAATGGAACACTATCCGTATCATAGGAATTCTAGAAGAAGAAGAGAGAGAGAAAGGGGCTGAAGGTGTACTTGAATAAATCATAGCTGAGAACTTCCCTGATCTGAGGAAGGAAACAGGGATTGAAATCCAAGAGGCACAGAGAACTCCCTTCAGATGTAACTTGAATCAATCTTCTGCATGACATATCACAGTGAAACTGGCAAAATATAAGGATAAAGAGAGAATTCTGAAAGCAGCTAGGGATAAACGGGCCTTAACATACAAAGGTACACACATAAGGGTAATAGCAGACCTATCTACTGAAACTTGGCAGGCCAGAAAGGAATGGCAGGAAATCTTCAATGTGATCAACAGAAAAAATATGCAGCTGAGAATCCTTTATCCAGCAAGTCTGTCATTCAGAATAAAAGGAGAGAGAAAAGTTTTCCCAAACAAACAAAAACTGAAGGAATTCATCACCACCAAACCAGCCCTACAAGAGATCCTAAGGGGGTCCTGTGAGACAAGGTACCAGAGACATCACTACAAGCATGAAACCTACAGACATCACAATAACTCTAAACCCATATCTTTCTATAATAACACTGAATGTAAATGGACTAAACGCTCCAACCAAAAGACATATGGTATCAGAATGGATAAAAAAACAAGACCCATCTATTTGCTGTCTACAAAAGACTCATTTTAGACCTAAGGACACCTTCAGATTGAAAGTGAGGGGGTGGAGAACTATCTATCATGCTACTGGAAGTCAAAAGAAAGCTGGAGTAGCCTTATCAGACAAACTAGACTTTAAATTAAAGGCTGTAACAGGAGATGAAGAAGGACATTATAATTACAGGGTCTATCCATCAGGAAGAGCTAACAATTATAAATGTCTATGCACTGAATACGGGAGGCCCCAAATATATAAAACAATTACAAACATAAGCAACCTTATTGATAAGAATGTGGTAATTGCAGGGGACTTTAATACTCCACTTACAACAATGGATAGATCATCTAGACACATGGTCAATAAAGAAACAAGGGCCCTAAATGATACATTGGATCAGATGGACTTGACAGATACATTTAGAACTCTGCATCCCAAAGCAACAGAATATACTTCTTCTCCAGTGCACATGGAACATTCTCCAAGATAGATCACATACTGGGTCACAAAACAGCCCTTCATAAGTATACAAGAATTGAGATCACACCATGCACACTTTCAGACCACAATGCTATGAAGCTTGAAATCAACCACAGGAAAAAGTCTGGAAAACCTCCAAAAGCATGGAGGTTAAAGAACACCCTAGTAAAGAATGAATGGGTCAACCAGGCAATTAGAGAAGAAATTAAGAAATATGTGGAAACAAATGAAAATGAAAATACAACAATCCAAACGCTTTGGGATGCAGCGAAGGCAGTCCTGAGAGGAAAATGCATTGCAATCCAGGCCTATCTCAAGAAACAAGAAAAATCCCAAATACAAAATCTAACAGCACACCTAAAGGAAATAGAGAAGAACAGCAAAGACACCCCAAACCCAGCAGAAGAAGAGAAATAATAAAGATCAGAGCAGAAATAAACAATATAGAATCTAAAAAAATTGTAGAGCAGATCAATGAAACCAAGAGTTGGTTTTTTCAAAAAATAAACTTGATAAACCTCTAGCCAGGCTTCTCAAAAAGAAAAGGGAGATGACCCAAATAGACAAAACCATGAATGAAAATAGAATTATTACAACCAATCACTCAGAAATACAAGCAATTATCAGGGAATACTATGAAAAATTATATGCCAACAAACTGGACAACCTGGAAGAAATGGACAAATTCCTAAATACCCACACACTCCCAAAACTCAAACAGGAAGAAATAGAAAGCTTGAACAGACCCATAACCAATGAAGAAATTGATTCAGTGATCAAAAATCTCCCAACATTTAAGAGTCCAGGACGAGATGGCTTCCCAGAGGAATTCTACCAGACATTTAAAGCAGAAATAATACCTATCCTTCTCAAGCTATTCTAAAAAATAGAATGGAAGGAAAACTTCCAGATTCCTTCTATGAAGCCAGCATGACTTTGATTCCTAAACCAGACAGAGACCCAGTAAAAAAAAGAGAACTACAGGCCAATATCCCTGATGAATATGGATGCAAAAATTCTCAGTAAGATACTAGCAAATTGAATTCAACAGCATACGAAAAGAATTACTCACCATGATCAAGTGGGATTCATTCCTGGGCTGCAAGGCTGGTTCAACATTCGCCAATCAATCAATGTGATACATCACATTAATAAAAGAAAAGAACCATATGATCCTGTCAACTGATGCAGAAAAAGCATCCTTTAATAAAATTCAGCATCCTTTCTTAATAAAAACCCTCAAGAAAGTCGGGATAGAAGGAACATACTTAAACATCATAAAAGCCATTTATGAAAAGCCGACAGCTAATATCATCCTCAATGGGGAAAAACTGAGAGCTTTCCCCCTGAGATCAGGAACATGACCGGGATGTCCACTCTCACCGCTGTTGTTTAACATAGTGTTGGAAGTTCTAGCATCAGCAGACAACAAAAGGAAATCAAAGGCATCAAAATTGGCAAAGATGAAGTTAAGCTTTCACTTTTTGCAGATACATGATACTCTACGTGGAAAATCCAAAAGACTCCACCAAAAGTCTGCTAGAACTGATACATGAATTCAGCAAAGTCGCAGGATACAAAATCAATGCACAGAAATCAGTTGCATTCTTATACACTAATAATGAAGCAACAGAAAGACAAATACAGAAACTGATCCCATTCACAATTGCACCAAGAAGCATAAAATACCTAGGAATAAACCTAAGCAAAGATGTAAAAGAGGTGTATGCTGAAAACTATAGAAAGCTTATGAAGGAAATTGAAGAAGATATAAAGAAATGGAAAAACATTCCGTGCTCATGGATTGGAAGAATAAATATTGTTAAAATGTCAACACTACCCAAAGCTATCTACACATTCGATGCAATCCCAATCAAAATTGCACCAGCATTCCTCTCAAAGCTAGAACAAGCAATCCTAAAATTCATACGGAACCACAAAAGGCCCCAAATAGCCGAAGTAATTTTGAAGAAGAAGACCAAAGCGGGAGGCATCACAATCCCAGACTTTAGCCTCTACTACAAAGCTGTCATCATCAAGACAGCATGGTATTGGCACAAAAACAGACACACAGACCAATGGAATAGAATAGAAACCCCAGAACTAGACCCACAAACGTATGGCCAACTAACCTTTGACAAAGCAGGAAAGAATATCCAATGGAAAAAAGACAGTCTCTTTAACAAATGGTGCTGGGAGAACTGGACAACAACATGCAGAAGGATGAAACTAGACCACTTTCTTACACCATTCACTAAAATAAACTCAAAATGGATAAAGGACCTGAATGTGAGACAGGAAACCATCAAAACCCTAAAGGAGAAAGCAGGAAAAAACCTCTCTGACCTCAGCCGCAGCAATTTCTTACTTAACACATCCCCAAGGGCAAGGGAATTAAAAGCAACAATGAACTATTGGGACCTCATGAAGATAAAAAGCTTCTGCACAGCAAAGGAAACAATCAACAAAACTAAAAGGCAACGAACGGAATGGGAAAAGGTATTTGCAAATGATATATCGGACAAAGGGCTACTATCCAAAATCTATAAAGAGCTCACCAAACTCCACACCCGAAAAACAAATAATCCAGTGAAGAAATGGGCAGAACACATGAATAGACACTTCTCTAAAGAAGACATCCAGATGGCCAACAGGCACATGAAAAGATGCTCAACGTCGCTCCTCATCAGGGAAATACAAATCAAAACCACACTCAGATATCACCTCACGCCAGTCAGAGTGGCTAAAATGAACAAATCAGGAGACTATAGACACTGGCGAGGACGTGGAGAAACGGGAACCCTCTTGCACTGTTGGTGGGAATGCAAACTAGTGTGGCTGCTCTGGAAAACAGCGTGAAGGTTCCTCAAAAAATTAAAAATAGACCTACCCTATGACCCAGCAATAGCACTGCTAGGAATTTACCCAAGGGATACAGGAGTGCTGATGCATAGGGGCACTCGTACCCCAATGTTTACAGCAGCACTCTCAACAATAGCCAAATTATGGAAAGAGCCTAAATGTCCATCAACTGACGAATGGATAAAGAAATTGTGGTTTATATACACAATGGAGTACTACGTGGCAATGAGAAAGAATGAAATCTGGCCCATTGTAGCAACGTGGATGGAACTGGAGAGTGTTACACTAAGTGAAATAAGTCATACAGAGAAAGACAGATATCATATGTTTTCACTCTTATGTGGATCCTGAGAAACTTAACCGAAGTGTATGGGGGAGGGGAAGGGAAAAAAAAAAAAAAAAGGTTAGAGAGGGAGAGAGCCAAAGCATAAGAGACTCTTAAAAACTGAGAACAAACTGAGGGTTGATGGGGGGGTGGGGGGGAGGGTGGGTAATGGGTATTGAGGAGGGCACCTTTTGGGATGAGTACTGGGTGTTGTATGGAATCCAATTTGACAATAAATTTCACATTAAAAAAATTTAAAACAAACAAAAAATAAACATTAAAAAAAATTTTTTTAATCAAACTCTAAATATTTCACTGTTTGCTACCTCCAAGGTTCTGTGGGAAGTGCTTTCCACACATCAATAAATACAAGAACCCTGAAGCAGGTGCGGCCGTACCATTACCATTACACCTGAGGCTCACTGCTGTGCAACCACCTAGTACCCACATACTAAACCATGGTTTCTCAATCTTTTTTACATATCACCTCCCTGAACAGAAATTAAATACTAAGGAACAAGAATTTGTTGGGTAAGGTTAAGCTTTGGAGGGTCACAAACCATTGTAAAACTCTAAAAATTTTTCCACTTTCAGATACCGGTTTTTAATCCCCGACGGGTGACATTACCTCATTACGAACATATGACTTAAAGTTTAAATTACAAAAGTAATTAAGAGAATTCCAATTACCATTTTTTGACAGCTAAAAAGTAAAAATGTTTATTTTCATATAAAACAAATACCTACATCTTTGGCTGAGGAACCAGACACCTCTATCCACGTCTTAGAAAAGAATGCACATGATCCCAACATGAAGATGATGTAAACAACCACATGGACAGGATCCTCAAATATGGCGCCCATGGACTCGGGAGGAGAAAGATAGTAACAAAGGCCTCCCACTGGGTAAGAACGAGCAGGTCCTCCCCCACTGACATCCTACAGGACAAGAACAATAAGGGCAAATGGTCAACCCAACTGGTCAAGATACATTTTTATGACTTTTCAAACTCCTCAACAATTATGACAATGTTATAAGCTCAAAGCACCTACAGCTAATGATCCTATGTAACTTGAAGACTTACTTCGGTGTCTGATATTTTCACTCCTTCAAAATTATATAGTGAGCATCTTTTACATAAAAGACACTGTGAATATATTATTAACAGAAGAGTGATCTTCTAAAAACCAACATTATAATACCTCTACAAAAAAAATCCTCCTTCTCTTCCTAAAATGGTTCCATTTACAGGCAACCTCTGATTACATTTAGAATCTGAAACTTTCTGCAGTATACAAGACCATGCAACATATTCTTTCACTTCATAGCATTCCATGAAGAATACAATTAACTGAAATACTGACAGACAACAAACAACTCGCTGCCTAAACTTTATATGTTTTTGCATATTTTAAGAAATAGTCTTTTAGTAAATATTTGTAAGAGGGTATTTATCCAAACATTTAAGAATTTTTATAGTAACAGAACTGGGTACAGCGTATGTTCTGGGGTATATGGGGTAGAAAGCAATTTCTGGCCGCAATGATGAAAATGTCTGCTTCCTGAATATACATTTCAAAATGATTTCTTTACTGTGCCCCTAGAATCACTAATCCCCAATCAAAAGCACTGTTTATAGAAAAATTCAATTTCCCAGTAATTATTTCATTAAAAAGAATCTTCGTTAGACCACAACACAGTCTATATACAACCACTCAATGCATTTATTGCTATGAAATTACCATAGTCATAATTATTGCTGGACTATTAGCTTGCAAGGGGAGGGACCACATCTTCCCTCATCACAGGTAATCACATTTCTGTTACATGAATGGAAAAAGAGTACTATAGATAAAGAGAATCCTATTTCCTTCAACTAACACTCAAGAGTTGCTGTCTTGCCCTGTTAAACTTTAAATTTAAAAAAAAAAAATGACCATTAGAAGCAGAAAGATATGTCACTATAACTTACAATGGAAAAGCTAGCATATTAACATAAATGCGTAGAATGAGCACATTTCAGAAATAAGGT
Organism: Panthera onca; assembly: GCF_046562875.1. NCBI lineage: Eukaryota > Metazoa > Chordata > Mammalia > Carnivora > Felidae > Panthera > Panthera onca. Next base: position 11,107,240 of record NC_138345.1, on the reverse strand, counting down.
AGTTGGTGAAATACTAATTCCACAGTTACATGTTCTGTAAAAGAATAAAGGCTCAGAGTCTCCTTCAATTCTATAGTTGTAAGGGGGAAAAGTACTCCGTGGTCATATGACAGAATTTAAATCACTCAAAATTCAATCCGACAAGAACTCGCACTCCAGTAACAACAACATGGCTGGGCCTCTTTAGAAAAAGCTATGCTGACAGGATCTAAAATGGGAAGTCAGAGAGTGCTGGATTCTATTTCTAGTAACTCTGTTCTCTCCTCAGGCCAATAATCACGTGCCTATCTCCAGCCCAGTTCATCACAACTAGTTTATTGCCACTCAGGCCGTGAAAAATGAGGGTGAAACAGGAGATCTCAGTACCCCACATACAGTCAGCAAATAGCTTCCTTAAAAAACATTCTAGATAACAGCAGAGTAAGTTAACAAAACAGAAAACCGCTTTCATGAGAGCAGCTGTGATTTTAACCTTGAGGTCCCTCCAGGGAGATGTGAAAATACTTCCTAGACAGTAAATTAACACAAAGAACCTGGCCAATCTTAGTTTTTGCAACACTCATCACTCCTTCCAAATAAATGACAAATTCTGCTACAGGTCAGTGAATGTGAAAATGCTACAGCAACTGTTTCAATTTTGGCTCATCTCTTTCGACTAAAAATACAACCATGAAATGCAAATTACAATAAATTTAAATGTTTAGAATAAATAAGAAAATACTCACAGCCCACTGTCCTAGTAAATTTACCAAAAAGTTGCCACTAAATCGAACAGACAGCATCTGGGAAATAACATACAGGTTTGACACTAAGGCCGACTGGAGAATAATGGGAATGTTCGAGGTGTAGAAGAGCTTGATGGGATAGCTACTGTACTGTCCTCGATACCGGGCCGACTTGATGGGCAAGTCAACACGAAATCCCTAAAAAATGAAAGGAAGAGGAAGTAAGAGGAACTGTACACATCAAATAAAGAACAAACAGACGGCAGACGGGACCACCACAGTGGGGAGTATGAAAAGGCCGTGCTAACGTTTTCCCTTCCACAGGGCACACAGAAACGGAAATCCTGTTCTAGGCGGTAACCACAAACATTTTGCACCTTGGAGTCCAAGAACAGAATCATGTGCTTGACTAGATTCTGCAACACTGACTTGTTAGGTACTAACATTTCAAATGGCATGCTTTTCTTTAAAAGCTAAACAAAAGTCCACATCCCACGTATTTCGGTGAAGAAAGCAGACTTACCTGAAAATATATGACAACGGCAAATACAAAAACTGTAGCAATGAGGTTCATGAGGTTGGGTAAGTTCTGCCGGTAGAAAGCCTCCCTTAGAGCTCGGACTTTGTCTGTCCTGGTGGCCAGTAAATGAAAGAGAGCTATGACTGCACCCTCAAACTCCGTACCTGATAAATGAAGATAGAAATTGACTGTAGACTCGTTACCCAAAGTTGTCCCAGAAGCAAACAAATAACCTTGAAACTCCAGTACATGGCAGAAAATAGGAGTCAAAATAATTCACCAATGTTTACTCTTTAACACAGCCATGTGTGGGGCTTCTAAAAATAGCAACATCGTTGAGGCAAATGTATCTTTTTTAGCACAAATCTCAAGTTTTCTCAAGAGACTGTTCCTCATGAAAACAGCCAAAGTAGAATAAACCTAAGCAAATATTTAGGTCATAATGATTTGCCTCTCCTTTACTTTAGGGAAGGGAAGGGGACTATTTTTAGGTGGGGCTAGGGGGAAGCAGCAGCAAAGCAGAGTAAAGATGTCAGAATCAAAAGGTATGTGTTACTCTATCGTGCTTGCTTTTAAATTTGTTTTACCAAGAATATTAACAAACCATCACTGCTATTTTCCTAAGGCTGGGATCAGTTTAGACGTTAACCACTATGAACCGTGGATGGCATCTGAGAGAAATGGAAATGGGGAAAAGGAAAGACAGAACGAATCACTTCAAAATTCAGTTGCTATTACAAAGCCAAGTAGAAGAGCAGCAAAAGTATTAGTGCTCCCTCATACAATATGTAATAGTTTTTTCATTTGAAAAATCTTAATCCACTACCTTTTTATCCCCCTGGGAATGTGGAAATCGGTCAAATCAATGACTTCAGCAGCAATGACTTAAGCAAAAAACATTTTTGAAAAGCTGTTTGCAATCACTGAAATTTTCAATGAGCAGAGGCTAAAATTTAGTTATTGTTCTTTTTGAAGTAGTATTTCATACTCCACAAATCTCTGCTGCTTAACTCTTGAGCAATCAGCATCAGTGGTCCCCTGGGAGGGCAAACCAGGATGTCTACAGGCATGTCCTGCTCCAAGACAGGTTACTTTCCAGCACACATCCAGCAAAACTCGTGCAGTCGCAGACACTGTGCAATGTACCTCTGCCAGTGTTAATAGTAGTGGGACTAAAGGCCTTCCAGACAATGGTTTCACAGATGTTGGTGGCAATAAAGAGGGAAATACCAGACCCCAAGCCGTAACCCTTCTGTAGCAGCTCATCTAACAGCAGCACAATCAAACCAGCAACAAACAACTGTGGGGAAAGAAATGCAAGTAAGCTGAAGCAAGAATCAACTCAAGAAAGGGGAAGATGAACACCATTGACTACTTTCAAAGTACGGGCATTTGTAAATTTAAAACCTAACTTTTGCAGTATCACTGTTACTACTCTGCATCTTTTTAACCCCTCTTTAGTTCAGACAGAAGTCAGTTCTGCCAATCAGAGGGGTGGAAATATCGTTACATTATAAAGCAGACATTTCAACCTTTAAAGCATATTTATAAACCATCTGAATAGTTTCTCTTACAATGTTTACATAAGGCCTATTGAAAAGCACCCTGGAACAAAAATGTTCAAGTTGTTGAATTTAGGACAGCAAGAAACTGAAAACATTCCAAGTAAGTGAAAGACCAAATGAAATAAGGTATAGTAATGAGGTGCAATTGTATACTGCCATTAAAGGAGAAGTACGTGCACTACGTTGACACCTTTTTAAAGCTACTGTATGTAATACTTTATAGATGTTATACGTACAGTTGACCCTTGAACAACATGGGTTTGAACTACACAGGACCATGTATACGCAGATTTTTTTTTTTTTATAAATACACTGCAGCACTATAAATGCATTCTCTTCCTTACGATTACCTCAGTAACATTTTTTCTCTAGCTTTATTGTCAGCACCCCAGCCCCTGTACTGTTCAAGGATCAACTCTAATACATATAGAGTAAGTCAAAAAGAGCACAAATTAATATGCACAGATTATAACTGTGTAAAAAATGCATTCTATACATACAGTGGCAAAGACTGAATGTAAATGTGAAGACAAGGATTTGCCAGGTTCTTAAGCTCCTCATTTCTTAAAAAATAAAAGCATACTAACTTTAGTTCATGTGAAACTGAAAATTCTTAATGTTCCTCTTGGAGAAGACATTTCTGTAAAAGCATGCATCAATTAAAAATAATCCAAAGCCTTGCAAGTGACCTCCGCAGTCATGACGCCTTCCCTGAACTTCAGTAACCTGATCAAGAGGGGAAGAAAAAAATGCTTCTATGCCCCCAACCTCACACCTGTCCCCATTTTAAAAACACCATCCTACATAAGTGAGGAAATGCCACTTCCACTCTTCCCAGCTCTGAAGCCTCCCACCCGAGTATTTACTCAGTTTACCCAACATCCCCGGTTAGGAGAGAGAGCAAACAACTACCATACACATACGCCATTTTAAGCATGCTTACCTTCTGCAGGGTTTTTTTTCCTTAACTGTCATTTCAGTCCTTGGACACAGCCTACATTGTCTATTTACAGTCTTTTAGTTTGCCTTTCAAAGGACCGGAAAAAGGTACAATTCTTCAAACTTCTAAGAGAGCTCATGAATCCTTTACTGTTTGAAAACCAAGTTTACCACTTTGACAAGATAAAAGAGAAGTTAGGACTTACTACTGAGCTTTTAGTTTGACCACAATTATGTAATAAGTAAATAAATACTCGCAATCAGAAACCCAACCCAATGCAGGGAATAAGAGCTGTCCACAATGTATCAGCCCACCAAAAAGTCTCAGCATGGGCTTCTGATTAAATGACCTGTCCAGAGTCACTGTCACTCTGAAACACCTTTAATTCTCCAAACCCACCGTTCAGACCAATGACCATCAGACTACAGAGTGATTCCACATGTATCCGGTGAAAATCAAACTCTTATTTTTCTAACTGGAGAAAGGAATTCTAGAGAATCCTAAATGAGAGACAGTTTCTATAATCAAAGGAGTAAGATAAAGATGGTAAAAAGTATAAGTATGCCTCTGAGGGTGATGAGAAACCAGGAAGTTACAGCACCTCACTGACTAGAACGGTGACAGAAAGTGAGCGCTACGTGCATGCTCTCGCAGAATGCACCATATGTGTAAGTCTCTACCGTAGACTTTACAAATAAAGTAGACTTTAAAAATAACTCTACATTTCAACTCTGCTCATGCATGTGCACATGCACACACACAGGCACACACATTTAGTGTGATGAAACACTTCCCTTTCCTATGTGCCATGCACACTGACGGTTTCTATTCTTTTATTTTACCCGAGAGCCGCTACTTAGATTTCAAAACTCACTAAAGACATGACCGTGAATGAAATAAGAATAATTAAGGTGAGAAACACCTTACACAACTGCATGCAAACGGTTTTCAAAATCTGCTTCTAGGTGAACCACACTGCTCCAATCATATCTCCTCAGCATATCCACACATTTGCAATGCTAGCAATGCCTTAAAAGACGCACTACCATCTATGATCAAACAAGACAAATTTCTCTCTACATTAACACCGGAAGACTCAATCTCAGAATTTATGTTAAAAAAAGTATATATCCATGTATTCACTCCTGGAATATTACTATTCCTTGACTTCTGATACTGGAAAAAAAACTAAAATAGCTTAACTCCATTTTATCTCAAATTCAAATTCATAATGACTCCACAGAAGTTACTTCAATCTAGAACTGGTCAGATGAGGTTAAGAATCCAAAAGTATCCTAGGGTGCTTGGGTGGCTCAGTCAGTTAAGCATCCCACTTCAGCTCAGGTCATGATCTCGCAGTTCCTGGGTTCGAGCCCTACATCAGGCTCTGTGCTGACAGCTCAGAGCCTGGAGCCTGCTTCAGATTCTGTGTCTCAGTCTCTTTCTGCCCCTCCCCAACTTGTGCTCTGCTCTCAAAAATAAACAGAAACATTTTTAAAAAAATTTTTAAGGGGCGCCTGGGTGGCTCAGTCGGTTAAGCATCGACTTCAGCTCAGGTCACCATCTCGCGGTCCGTGAGTTCGAGCCCCGCGTCGGGCTCTGGGCTGATGGCTCAGAGCCTGGAGCCTGCTTCCGATTCTCTCTGCCCCTCCCCCGTTCATGCTCTGTCTCTGTCTCAAAAATAAATAAACGTCAAAAAAAATTTTTTTAAGAATCTAAAAATAGGGGCGCCTGGGTGGTTCAGTTGGTTAGGCAACCGACTTTGGCTCAGGTCATGATCTCGCAATTTGTGAGTTCGAGCCCCGCATTGGGCTCTGTACTGACAGCTCAGAGCCTAGAGCCTGCTTCAGAGTCTGTGTCTCCCCCTCTCTCTACCCCTTCTCTGCTCATGCTCTGTGTCTGTCTCTCAATAATAAACATTTAAAAAAATTTTTAAAAAAAAGAATCTAAAAATAGCTTTACTAAAATACTAGAAAAATTTTTACTGGAGCATAATGTTCTAAGAGTTAGGTACCAATTATGACTGTCATGTAAAAATCAGGGTTATTCTCAACTATGGATTGCATAAAGCAAAGGCCATAAAGAAACGGAAGATGGCAACGAGTGATGTAACAGTATTCTCAACAATGCCAAAAGCATGTGAAGAGATCCTGACCACTGACAACAAAATCACTTTTGAGAGGATCTTCTCTCCCAAGCCATTCTAACTCTTCTGCCTCTAATTCTCAAAGGTTATAAATTTGCCAACCAAGTGTTTTTAAAACAGAGAAATAATGATAACGTCATTCTAAAAAATTCTACCTTATACCAAATGAGAGCTCACTAGGGCTCAGAAACCTACCAAAGACACTGATAGTCCATTAAAATTTCCTCCCCTGGTCAAAAGACAAGATATTTCCATCTAGTGAGAAGATCCCTCCCTGTTGTTAATGATGCCAATAAATATACTTGAACAATCTAATTCTCCTTGTTCTCAATCAGACTTACTAAACGATCTTATTTTGATTTGCTTCTATGTAACGTTTCTCATTAAAAAATAATGGTCAACCATGCCAGTCTGAAATGATCCTCTTTCTCAATGTATATATTAATAAGTTGGTATTTTAGTTTTATTTACTTCTAACCTTGATCCTTTGGCCATTAAAAAATGTTCCTAGGCATGCCTGAGTGGTTCAGTTGGTTAAGCATCCAACTTCAGCTCAAGTCATGATTTCACAGTTTATGAGTTTGATCCCTGCATCAGGCTCTCTGTTGTCAGCACAGAGCCTACTTCGGATCTTCTGTCCTCCTCTCTCTCTCTGCCCTTCCCCCACTGGTTCTCTCAATCTCTCGCTCTCAAAATAAATAAACTAAAAAAAAAAAAGAAAGAAAAAAGAAAGAAAACAGAGGAACGCAAATGGTGTCCTTTAAAAAAAAAATGTTCCTAATGAATAGTAATTCCATAGAGAGAGCAAGAAGAGGCATTTCCAAAATAATCAAGACTCCAAATGCTATTTTTAGCTTCTCAAACTTCTTTTCAAAATCCCGTAATTATTCTAGAAAAGTATAATCCATTCGTGAGTAGCTTATCTAAATGATTTTTAAGGACTGCACATTAGAGAAATATCTTCTAAATTTGACACACTTTAAGATATTTAGAAGGAAAATTATCGTTGGCCTTTAAAAATTCAATTCCAAAAAGTAAAAAATAAAAATAAAAATTCAGTACCAAAGGGTTTATTTTAAAAATCCAGGGAATATATATATGTGGGCTCATGTATTTTACTGCTGAGATGTTATTTGTAATGCCATTATTCTGTGTACCACTAAGAGAAAAAAATACTGTCAATTAAACTATGCCACAATAGCTTATCAAAATTTTTATTTTCTACTTATAAGAAAAGTTACTTTACACCTAACCACAGATTTTATCATCTAGCTTGCTCTGTGCCTTTGTGCCCATAGTGACTGTTCCATAATAAATCATAGGCTTTTGAAGACATTTTAAACAGCAACTAAACTCAAAAACATGTTACATCAACGATGCACGCAACTGATGTAACGACCATGTGAACAGCCCCAACCAGAGGACGCACACACGCAGGCGATGATTACCATCACCACTGCTGCCTGCCTGACAGCAACCATGAGGTACCATCAGCTCTGAGAAAACATCCTGGCTTCAGAGACATCAGAAAGTAAAAAATGTGCATCTAAGAAACAGTGAAATACAGCTGATCCGTAATTCTTTATCCAATGCAGCTATGAGGCTATCATAATAAACTTTAGTTTTTACATCAATACAATTTACATGGGTCACTTCAATAATCAAAATCTTATAATTAGATAATACAAAAGTAAGAAAATTAATGTTCAGTCATCTAAAGAAGTGCTAGAAAAGAAAAAAGAAATCAAACTGCTTTGTTATCTGCAAATGAAAAATTGGCTTTCTTACCTGAATAATGATAAGGAGACAGATGCCAGCACCCATTTCAGCAGGGTCCCCATACATGCCCGTCATGACATACACAATGGCTTGCCCAATGGTAATGATCATACCAAATACTGATGAAAATTGGGGGGAAAGGAGTACATGCTTACAACCAAAGACAAAAAAAGACTAGAAAAATATCTTTACCACAAAATTCTCAAATTTGGTAAAGACTCTAATTGCATTAATAGCTCACGTTTCTGGGCTCCATTGAACAGAGCTCTGTCTTTGGGTGTGTCTCCAACTTCAATGATTTTGGCTCCAGCCAGCAGCTGCATAATCAAACCAGATGTTACAATCGGGGAGATACCCAATTCCATTAAAGTTCCTGCAAAGGAGAAAGAAGGAAGCAAATAATCCTTACTATACTCAACGCAGATTAATTTAAAAGTGATGCAGTCCTTAATTATGTCTATTGAAATACACGCTCAAATGTTAACAGGCAGATTTTCATCCTTTAAACATTAACTGCCAAAAACCAAAAAAACAAAAAAAACCTCTCATTTATTAACACAACCTTGCAACAATTGACTGAAATAAAATTACTATACCATAAAAATGTAAATTTCTGTAAAGTCTAAACTTAAAATGTGAAAGAAATCTTGGAAGATTTATTTATTTTTTATTTTATTTATTTATTTATTTATTTTTTAAACGTTTATTCATCTTTGAGAGACAGAGACAGACAGAACATGAGCAGGGAAGGGGCGGAGAGAGGGAGACACAGAATCCGAAGCAGGCTCCAGGCTCCGAGCTGTCAGCACAGAGCCCGAGACACGGGGCACGAACTCACAAACTATGAGATCATGACCTGAGCCGAAGTCAGATACTCAACTGACTAAGCCACCCAGGCGCCCCTCAAACCATTATTTTTAAAACTTACAATGAACGTTTTACTTTAATGCAAAATAAGAAGTTACATACCAAGCCTGAAAATTAAATACCAAATTAATAAAAAATGATATTTAAGAATATTTGTGACTCTGGGGCACCTGGGTGGCTCAGTCATTTAAGTGACTGACTCTGGATTTTGGCTCAGGTCATGATCTCATGCTTGGTGAGTTCAACCCCCCATGTGGGTCTCAGTAGCACAGAGCCAGCTGGAGATTCTTTCTCCCTGTCTCTGCCCCTCCCCTACACGAACATGTGCACATGTGCACTCTTTCTCTCTTAAAATAAACTTAAAAAAAAAAAAAAAGGCTAGGGTACCTGGGTGGCTCAGTCGGCTGAGGGTCCGACTTTAGCTCAGGTCAGATCTCACAGTTCATGAGTTCAAGCCCCATGTCAGGCTCTGTGCTGACAGCTCAGAGCCTGGAGCCTGCTTTGGGTTCTGTGTCTCCCTCTCTCTCTCTGACCTAGCCCCCCAAGTCATTCTCTGTCTCTCTGTCTGTCTGTCCCTCCCTTCCTCCCTCCCCCTCTCTCTGTCTCAAAAAGAAATACACATTAAAAAAAAAAAAAAATAAAAAAACTTTAAAAAAAAAAGAGTATTTGTGACTCTTCTAATTCAAAATCTAAAATTACATAAAGTGTCATCTAAATCAATGTTGTAGAATATTTAGTGGCATGAAAAATGTTTGTGACCTACTGGGTAGCAAAAAAACATCTGGAAAATAGTATTACAGTTTGGTTTCAGTTAATACTTAAGTGGAAAAATAGTTTCCTGATATGGTTGCTAAGATATGATTTATTTTTACCCAGTGAGATTATAGATAATTTTTATCTCCTTCTTCTTGCCTCTCTTGATTTTTTTTCAGTTTTTCTTTACAGAAAACACGTTTTGTACTTACAGTGAAAAATAAGAAAACCAAATACGCCCAGTGTGTAAGGTAACATGTAGAACTAAATAATTCTACAGCACCAAGAATAGGTTTTGTTTTGTTTTGTTACCTTAAATCCTGGCTTTTATAAATCCTCAAAAGGTACCCTTAATATGAGAAAAGATCCCATTCTAGAAAGATTCTTTATGTCTTCTCAAATACTTCTTCAACAGTAAAAGGTAACAACATTCCCTGCTGTTAAAACCACTAGGTAGAGAAATAGGTAGGAAGGTAAGCATTTTTTTTTAAGTCAAATCACAAAAATCTGTAACTGTCAAAAGGATGCAGTCCAAAATAAATCCAGTCAAACTTTGATGACAATTTCACACAGGAAATATGGCACCTCAAATCAGTAGGGAAAAGGACAAATGGACCTTACCAAGTGACTGGCCATCTATAAAAAATCATGCCTGCATTTCTTACCTCATGACTTATTTCAAAATAAAGGCCTGATGTATAGAAAATGTGACCATAAGAGACAAATAACAAAAAGACTAGAAGTGAGTATACTTGTCATCTTGGAAAGGAAAAAGCTTTCCTAAGCCTGACAAAAAAACCTAGAACCGACAATAAAAAAAATCAGACCCCCTGGTTAGATATAGCCATGAAAAATCCATGTGGCAAAACACTGCGTAAAAGTTGAAAGAAAAAAAAAGGCAGAAAAGTTAAAAAAATATTCAAACACAAATGACAAAGAGTTCTTATCTCCAATATGCAAAGGGTTCTTACAAATCAATTAAAAAGGAACAAGCCAACAGAAAAAAATTTTAAAAAGGACAAAGAGAAACACAGTATGGCTGCTCCCAACGATGCTCTTTCTCAGGAAATACTGACAGTACAGGAGGGACCCCAGCACCCACATCTCAACTACATAACCCTGAAACTCTAACCAAAGCTGACAGAGCATGGTATAATGTTGGAGTTTGGAATTTTGAGCTACGAACCAAAGAACCAGGAATCTGGGGCGCTAATTCCCCAAAAGAAGGTTCCCAGTCTCTGCTGCTGAGTCTCTCTCCCCGGCCAGGCTTAGTTCTTTTACCTCCTCTGGATTCCAAAAAATAAAACAGTTATCCTTCTAATAAATTCCATTTTTGTGTTTGAACTAGTAAATTTTCTCTTACTTTAAACAAGTCCACTCAGAAAAAATTCAAATCTTCAATAAAAATATAAAATCATGTTCAAGGTCACCAATACATAAAGAAATACAAATTACGTAACAGATACCAATTTTTACATGTCCAACTTCCAAAGACTAAGATGTCATTCTCATATACAACTGCTGAGTGCACAAAATACAAATCGTTTGGAAGATAATTTAGCACTATCTATCAAAAATGTAGGTGTATGTATCTTGCAAACAGTTAAACTCCTAGAAATCAATTGTATTAAAAAATTACAGGACAGAGCATAACAGTGATTGTGTCAAGGTAACACCAGTTATGATACAAAATCAGGGAAAACACTAAATGTGAGACTCAAGAGGACCCTAGTGGCCTGGAATCACACTTGAAACACTCCTTCATTTGTCTACAAAGCCATTTATAATCTGGCTCTTGGACTCATCTGCAACCACATTACTCCTTTCCTTATTTTCTTCCAGCCACAGTGACTCCTCATCGTTCCTTGAACACATTAAACACACCCCCATCTCAGGGCCTTGGCACACGCTATTCCCTAGAATGTTCCTTCCCCAGATCTTCACATGGCCTTCCATATCATGTCCTGTAGGTCTCTGCTCAAATGTCTCTCCCCTCGCCCGAAATACACTTCATGTAGAAGCTACGTCCCCAAACAGCGTACTATAAACTCCATGACAACAGGGACATTGTCGTGACCACATCTCTAATCTCGGCACCTGGCACAAAGTTTGGCACACAGTTAAGAACTCAATAAATACCTGAATAATTTGAAAAAAATCATGGCATATCCATCTAATGGAATGGTATATGGCCATTAAATGAAATACCTCGTCCAAAATACTAAGTCAACACGCTAAAGTAATAGAATAGTGACATAGTTTATCTTATTTTTAGCTTAAAAGAAAAAGTACAGTTGGCCCTTGAACAATGTAGGGGTTAGAGACACTGACGCCCCACACAGTCAAAAATCCACATATAACTTCTGACTGCCCAAAAACTTAATAGCCTACTGTTGACTGAAAGCCTTATCAATAACATCAACAGTCAATTAAAACATATTTTATATCGGGGCGCCTGGGTGGCTCAGTCGGTTAAGCGTCCGACTTCGGCTCAGGTCACCATCTAGCAGTCCGTGAGTTCGAGCCCCGCGTCGGGCTCTGGGCTGATGGCTCAGAGTCTGGAGCCTGTTTCCGATTCTGTGTCTCCCTCTCTCTCTGTCTCAAAAATAAATAAAACGTTAAAAAAAAAAAAAAATTTTATAAAAAAATAAAAAAAAAACATATTTTATATGTATCATATACTGTGTTTTTATAATTAAATAAGCTAGAGAAAAGAAAATGTTATGAAGACTGTCATAAGGAACAGAAAACAAATTTACAGCACTGCACTGTATTTACCAAAAAAAATCCATGTAGAAGTAGACCCACATGGTTCAAACCCATGTTGTTCAAGGGTTAACTAAATATAAATTTACATATGTGAGTGTATATGCAGAGAAAAGGTCTGGATAGATATTCACCAATCCATTACCTTCCCAGGAGTTAACCTTGACATGCAAGACTTTCATTTTCAGCTTTATATAAAACCATATTCAAATTTTGGGGCGCCTGGATGGCTTGGTGGAACATCTGACTTTGGCTCAGGTCATAATCTCACGGTTCACGGGTTCGAGCCCCACATCAGGCTTTGCGCTGACAGAGTGGAGCCTGCTTCTGCTTCTCTGTCTCCCTCTCTCTCTGCCCCTCCCCCGCTTATGCATGCTCTCTCTCAAAAAAGAATAAACGTTTAAAAAAAATTTTTTTAACTATACAAATTCTGGTGCATTTTAAAATAATTAACCAATATTACTATTTTAATCTAAAAAAATTACCAACAAAACCCTTCATAATCCAGCCCCTACCTATCTCTTTAGCCACTGCCTTACACACATGTGCTGTTAGCTCAGGCTTCCCTCTCCCATGAATCCACACACTAAGTTCCAATTCAAATGCCATTCCAGCACTGTCTGCTCTCTGACACTGTAGATCAGGGCCATTGAGTCCCACACAAAACCCAAGGGCAGACTTTGGATGGTCTGTGAATCTCCTGAGATTTTATGCAAAACATGTGTGTGTGAGTGTATACGAATTTTTCTCAGGAGAGTATACTTAAATTTAATTAGATTCTCAAAGGAAACATGACCCATAAAAGGATGGAGAACCAAAGCTCCAGCCGGCACTATCCCTCTGTTCTCCGTTGTACATCTACACTCCATACATACTTCTATTATTACAATACATGGAGTTTTGTAAGTATTTATGTGTTGGTCTCTTCTCTTAGGCAATGAGTTTCTTTTACCATATGCTCCCCACCCCTGTAGACAACAAAATAGTTGTTTCCACGTTGTCCCATCTATCTGATATCGGTACTAACGAGCATGGAGGCAAAAGCAGAAGTCCATACCTCTGTTGGATGCAAGAATAACTCTCATCCAGTAGAAAGGATCTGCAGAATCTGATGACATGATTCCAAATAGTGGTATCTATAACATTACATAAAACAGTTTCTAAAAATGAATTTTGTCAATTAAGTTGGAACTTAATTCATAGTTCAATTACTTAATATTTGCAATACTTAAAAAAAAAAAAACGTTACTTCCCATGTTCTATAACAAAACAAGTGTACCTAAAGGCAAAGTTTTTTTAACAAAAATAAAAAAAACAGAAATCACTACTTATAGCAATCTACTAGTAAAAATACCTAGCAGGATGAAGATTTGTTGCAAAACAACGTAAATGCACTTAACACTACTGAACTGTACACTTAAAAATAGTTAAGACGGTGGGGGCGCTTGGGTGGCTCAGTTGGCTAAACGTCCAACTTCAGCTCAGGTCATGATCTTGTGGTTCACAAGTTCGAGACCCACCATCAGGCTCTGGGCTGTCAGGGCAGAGCCCACTCCGGATCCTTTGTCCCCTTCTCTCTGCCCCTCCCCTGCTCGCGTGCTGTCTCAAGAGTAAATAAATAAGGCATTTAAAAAAATAGTTAAGATGGTAAATTTTATGTTATGTGTGTTTTACAATTAAAAAAAATATATACCCCTACCAGGGCACCTGGGTGGCTCACTCAGTTAAGCGTCCAACTCTTGATTTCAGCTCAGGTCATGATCTCACAGTAGTGAGATCAAGCACCACATCGGGCTCTGTGATGACAGCACAGAGCCTGCTTGGGATTCTCTCTGCCCCTCTTCTGCTCATTTTCTCTCTCTCTGTCTCTCTCTCTCTCAAAATAAATAAAGAAACATTTCCAGGCGCCTGGGTGGCTCAGTCATGATCCTGAGCCTCGGCTCAGGTCACGATCTCGTGGTTCATGAGTTTGAGCCCTGCACTGGCTCTGTGCTGACAGCATGGAGCCTGGAGCCTGCTTCAGATTCTTTGTCTCCCTTTCTCTCTGGCCCTTCCCCTCTCCCTCTCTGTCTCTCTCTCAAAAATAAATAAACATTAAAGAAAATTTTTTAATAATATTTTTTTTAATTTTTTTTTTCAACGTTTTTTATTGATTTTTGGGACAGAGAGAGACAGAGCATGAACGGGGGAGGGGCAGAGAGAGAGGGAGACACAGAATCGGAAACAGGCTCCAGGCTCCGAGCCATTAGCCCAGAGCCCGACGCGGGGCTCGAACTCACGGACCACGAGATCGTGACCTGGCTGAAGTCGGACGCTTAACCGACTGCGCCACCCAGGCGCCCCAATAATAAATATTTTTAAAAAATACCACAACCTATAAATTATAGGATATATCTACCTAGTCATAAAATAATTTTGCTAAGCTATGGGTACTAAGAACAGCCACAGTCACACTCCCAATGTAAGACTGAGGATTATACATACAGTGGAATATTATTCAGCCACTGAAACTTATACTTAAAGCAGCTTATAATAGCATACAGAAGTGCTTATTTTGCAACAGTAAGTATGACACTGTTGTTATCAACCTGGGGCAATTTTACCTCCCAGGGGACATTTGGCGCTATCTGAAGACAAGTGTTACAACTTGAAGGGAGATGCTACTGGCATCTAGTGGGTAGGGGTCAGGGGTGCTAACATCCTGCAGTGCCCCCACAACGAAGAACTGACTGGCCTAAAATTCAGTGCCATTGCGGAGAAACCCCGGGATAAAAAGAAAGGTGCGGAATTGTATGAATACAAGTTCAACACTATAAAATATGTTCAGAAGATAAAACTAAGTGTAAATATTTACAATCTTGAAGAATACTAATCTGTAGGGGTAGGATTATGGTTGACTTTATTCTTTTCAGCATTGGTCAAGTTTTCTATAGTGAGTGCGTCTTAATTTTTAATCAGAAAACAAAATAAATTCTTAACTTCAGAACGTTTTGTATTATATGACCAATGTTTAGGACACAGCACCAGGCCATACCCCTCCCCTCCCCATATGGAGATCAGACACAAAAGAAAAATACATTTCCAATCTCAAAAACCTTCTTTATAATAAAGCTGCTTTTCTTTTTTAAGTTCCAAAAGATGCTGCCAACAATGGTGAATGACCCATCTGGTCAACCTAAACCTCTCTAGATGTCTGGATTTATTAGCTGGGTAAGCGAAACTGGTGAAGCAAGAAGCATGGATATTTTACGCGTACCCTAATGCTGCAGATGGTCTTCAGCTAACGTGAGAAACAGGGAGGAAGGAAGTTATTGTATTAAAACTAACACTATAGGACAGTCTACATCACAACATTCCCTAAGTGGAAAGAGGTCAATCAGTCAAATTACTTTCCTTAACTGCACCTGATGGAGATGGCCATTTCCTCCACAATTAGACAATTTGTGGGACACTGAACAAGAAAAAGTGAGCCAAACTCCCCTAAGTAAGGGCATTCCCTCCTTTCCTGTAGTCAACAGGATTATTAAACTCAGTGTCTAATTTTATTCCTCTTAGTAAAATCCATAGCTATAGGTTTACGTACAACAGTATTTGGGCAGCAACAAGAGCTATTTTCTGTGACCGTCACAGTTGCAAAGTTCCGGATTTTGCCCTAAATTACATACAATAATCAGTTTCAACTTGACAAGATACAGTACAGTACTTCAGAGAAGCATTCTATATTTTAATGAAAACCCTCAACCGATAAGGTAGACAAAAGAAAATTAGCAGTAGGGATTTCCAAAGGCAGTGGGAATGGAAAGCCAAGCAAAATACTTCTGGGCTAAGGTGGTGAGCTGCAATTCAGTTACACAATATCCTCCCCAGTGCATAAGAAAACACAATTTTTTAAAACGTGTAAAATAGTAAAAGCTAATACAACTGAAAAAAGCTAAGGAAAAAGAAAAAGGAAAAAAAAAATCTGTAAAACAGCCAAAGAAGAAAAGAATCGTAAACTTGAAGCACTAGTGGTCACGGGCACGAGAAAACCATAGACAACTGAGAAGTAGATAGAGACTCAGCACCAAGGCGGCTCCAACCATCACAATGGAAGGCAAGAGATTCCTCACAATTCCCACAACATTCCAAACCTGGAGAACAGCAATCTGCACGGACAGCCTTATCTTTTTTGCCTCCTTTGGTTAGAAGGGAGTAGAAACAGCAGCTGGGAAGAAACGGATGAGAGAAGTGAGCGGTGGGGCTCTCTGCTGGTCCAACTGGCAATTACAGGGCTGCCCTGAGTTGGGAAACAGGGACCTGATCTGAGGTTAGGAACGAACAGAGCCCTCCTCAGTCGCATGGTGAGAACCACCCAGGAGAAGAGAGAGAGCAGAGCGCAGGGAGCATTCGCTGCGCTTCTCACGGTTCATCGCCCCTCCCGCCATTCCCTCAGGTCAAAGAAAAATGGGTAGAACAGGAGACCCCAAGCCCTTTAACTGTGGCTGGGAGGGGAAAATAAACCTGAGATTCAGTGGTAAAAGAATCAAGAAATCACCAGCAGAACTGCCCAAGCATGAGAAAGACAAAAAACACAGCTTGGCAACTGTGCAATCATACTGTAGGGAAAAAAATAAATAATACAGTAATATACAATGCATAAATTAATTTACTGCATGAAACAGTCGTGAGAAATGCCACAGTTTTTGAGCAACACAGTTCTTATGGTTCTTGGGTTCTAGCTGCCAAGCTTAAAATATTTACCACCTAGCCCTTTACAGAACGTTTGCTGACTCTCGGATTAGAAGATTCAATACTGTCGACACGGTAATTTTCTCTAAACTCATCTATAGAGTCAAAGCAATAAAACCATAATCTCAGCAAGCTTTCGTATAACAACTGACAAAGCTGACTCTAAAATCTATATGGAAATATGAAGAACCTACTTAAGCCAAAAACCATTTTGAAAAGGAAAAACAAAGTTGGAGGATTTTTATGACCTGATTACAGGACTTAATATAAAGCTACAGTAATCAGTGTGGTTGACCATAACAATCATGGAACATACATCAGTGGAACGGAACAGAGTACAGAAATATATCCATGCTTATATGGCTAACTGATTTTCAACAAAGATGCCAAGGTAATTCAATGAAGAATGGGCAGCCTTTCAACAACTTGCTATCTATACAGAAAAAAAATGAATACCAACCTTACCTTATGCCCTAACACAAAAATTAACTTGGAATACATCACAGACCAAAGCATACAAGCTAAAACTGTAAAATATTTAGAAGAACACAGGAGAAAATTTTCACCACCTTAGAAGAGGCAAAAATTTCTCAGAAACAAACACCATGGACCATCAAAGGACTTGATCAAAACTTAGGATGTTTGCTCTTCAAAAGATATTAAGAAAATGAAGAGCCAAGCTATAGACTAGGAGAAAATATTCACAGTACATACATCTGAGAAAGGACTTAATCCAGAAAATATTTTACAATGCATACAATTCAATGGACAATAATGTAATTATTTTCAATGGGCACAAGATTTGAAAAAGATACTTCACAGAAGCTAAACACCTGATAAGTACATGAAAAAGTTGCTCAATATCATTTAGCAGGGAAATGCACATTAAAACTTCAACATCATTTATCAGGGCAATGCAAATTAAAACCCTACCCGTTAGAGGACTAGTACTGAACTGCCGAACAGTATCAAGGGTAGGCAAGGACGCAGAGAAATGGAACTCCTATCCGTAACTGGTGAAAATATAAAACAGGACAACCACTTAGAAAAAAGTTTGAGGGGGCGCCTGGGTGGCTCAGTCGGTTAAGCGTCCGACTTCAGCCAGGTCACGATCTCGCGGTCTGTGAGTTCGAGCCCCGCGTCAGGCTCTGGGCTGATGGCTCAGATCCTGGAGCCTGCTTCCGGTTCTGTGTCTCCTTCTCTCTCTGCCCCTCCCCCCTTCATGCTCTGTCTCTCTCTGTCTCAAAATAAATAAATGTTAAAAAAAAAAATTAAAAAAAAAGAAAGAAAAAAGTTTGACAATTTCTTATAAAGCTGAACCTATAATTGCCATACAATCCAGCAATTCTACTTCTAGGTATTCACCCAAGAAAAAGGAAAAGAAATATTCACAGTCTTGCACAGGATTGTTCACAGCAACTTTATTATAGCCAAAATTTGGAAACCCAAATGTCCAACAAGAGATGAACAAATCATGATATAGTCCTAAAACAGAACACTACTCAGAAACAGGGATGAATTACTGGTACACCAAACACATGGACAAACCTCAAAAAGCTAGTGATGAAGTCAGACACTGAGGAATAACACTCTATGACTCCACTTATGTGAAATTCAAAAGAAAAGAAAAGAATCAAATTCTAGGTACAGAAAGCAAATTGGTGCTTGCCTGACACTGGGGGTGAGGTTAAAACTGACTAAGACAGATTACACAGAACTTTCTGGAGTGACAGAATGTTCTATATCCACTGAGGTACTAGATATGTGGGTGTATACATTTGTCAAAATACTTCAAAATGTACACTTAAGAAATGAGTGTATTTTACCATACATAAATTATACCTTCATAAAGTTGTGTGGTTTTTTTTGTTTTGTATTTTGTTTTTTGTTTTTATGGAGAGGAAGGGAACTTCTAAGATGTTAAACGCGGTAAAAATAAGATTATTTTTTCTACTTTTCCATATTTTAAAAAAGTTCTCTCTCCCTGACCACCCAAAACAATTTTAAACTACATACAGTAGTAAAATATTAATGATCAAATCATTTCACTCTTCAAAAAAATACATTTAGCTTTTCCCCAGATTATGGACTTAATGTACTCCACTGCTTCCTAATACAATTTTTTTTTTATATTTCCTTATATGTATCTCAATAGCTTTTCAAAATCCTCAAAAAACTTTCACCTAAATTATCTAATTTAATCCACACGACAATCCCATGACATGGACAGGTCACATTTATTCTCATTTTGTGAACTTAATCTCTGCAAAATATCATTTAACCGCATCACTGAATTTCATCAACTTATACAGCATATTACTGGGGTTCTAGTATTTGACTTTGGGGGATTTTTAAGTCAATACATGCTACTTACAACATGATTAAAGGCAAACAAAACAGAAAATACATTTGCAATGTATGTGTCAAAGGTGTAACACATTAATATACAAAAATCCATCTTAAATCAGGAAGACAAAAAAATCTCAAGAAAAAAGTGGGTAAAGATTATTAACTGCACGCTAAGAGAAAAAAAGGAAAAAATGTTCAAACCCACTACTAAAAAAACTAGAACAAGGTAACCATTTTCGTCACCAAGTCAGATTAAAAGTAACAATGCTCAAATGGTATTTATTGTTTTAACTAAAATAAGTTTCTCAAACTCTAACCAACCAAAACCCTCCAACAATTGCATAGATATCTAATTAGTATTTTGGTTTACATACCTGACAACATACTAAGAAAATGAAGAGAGTTATAGCAGTCCATAGTACCTTCTCTCTAAACTGGATCTGTACAACAAAATGAGGATGAGCCATCAAAACCAGGAAACCGCAATCACAGGGCAAAATTCCACATTAAAGCATAACATTCCGCATCGTGACATGCTCCTATTAGTTGCTATTACAATACTCTCACCTAGTTAGTAGCAGCCAAAGCAAACAGCTCAACTTTTCGAACATAACTTTCTTTCCTTTTCCAAGAGTTAAGTAAGTTACATACAGGCCCCATCACACCGCACGACGTTAACGGAAACCAAAAAGGACAACATGCAAGACACAGACCAAATACGCATGCACTTCAGTTAACAGCATTGTGCAAAGCTGGGGTGCCCATGATAATATGCTACGAATATTTCGCGGAATATGAAAAGCTAGAGCTTCTTGGGATGCCTAACATGGACCTGGAACAACTATTTTTAAAACCTCAAAGCAATAAAAAAAAAAAAAAAAAAAAAAAAAAAAAATTATATATATATATATATATATATATATGCTTGTGAATAAAACAATAAGATGAACACAAGTTTTCCTTATTTCTTTCTACATCCCTCTCCCATTAGTTTTGTGAGATATCACAAGCACAGCAGAAGAGGACTGTCTGGGAATTGGCCACTTCGGGATTAACACTATTTCTGAATTTAAATACCTTAGCTCCGAAAGTGTACAGTGATGGAAGAACAATGTGATGCAGTCACATTATTTTCTGAATGCATTTCTGTAATTTTTCTTTGTACTGAATGATCAAGAAATGCGAGGTCTATACTTGCACAATTTAATTCATTTATGTAAAACAGCTGTAGTCCTCCAAAGTGACCCAGCAGACTGGGTCATTCATAGCGCAGTGGGATCACCAGAGATAGAAGAGTATCTTATCTAACAGGTAGGCCAAAGAAACACTTGGTTTGGAAATGTCAACCTCAAAGAACCGTCATTTTTAAGACCACAAGATAACCTATCTGGATCTACACTGGCCCACACTAGTTTTACTCACTTTGTGCCTCTTGCGAGGAGGAGCAGGTAATATTTCTCCAATTACACCATAAAAGGGTTGGGGATGGTAAATCCATCAGGAGCACAAGTCATTTAGCTGCCCTCTATATTACCAAAATGGTATACTTACTTTCCTTTCAGGTTTCTGAATTTCTGGTAGAACTGCACAGAAAGGTTTGATAACTTCTAAAAACTTGACTGTTAAAAAAAAAAAAAGAAAGAAAGAATAAATGTCCCTATCACAAAGTTTTTAAAAAGAGATGTACCTTTTCACAGAAACAAATACAAATGTTCTCTAACTCTCAATGGCAATCCATCCCATTCCTACCTCCAAAAGTAATCATGGTGTTCTCCATTTCAAATACATCAGGGAAGAGAAATAATTCAAGGGACAAAAGAATCCAAAAGGTTTAAGGGTTTAGTCAGTGGAAGCAATACAAGCATTCTTTTACCAAGATTTTGCTTCCTCATGCTTGAATCCAGCTTTATAATATATAGAAAAGGAATAATTCAACGAGCATCAAAATACATCAAAGGAAGCAAATGCAGTCTACTACGTTACCCACAAGACAATACGCCAGAGAAGAAAATAAGACCTACCAGAGGAGGAATACAGGAGGAAAGTACAACAGGAAATGGGCTAGACTGCAGGACTGACTTTAGATGGAAAGACGCTGAAATGGATACGTGAGAAACATCGCGGAAACACCTGCTATATAGATAGCTCTTTTTGAAGCATACAATCTCTACTTCATTTCACTAAGTCAACATTCATTGCCTGGTTGCTCTCCCACATAATCTCAAAGTACTTGTGTATGTGTAATAATCAGCCCAGAAAATGACAATTACATTTCATTAGAAAGTACTGCTTTCCCAGAGAACTCATTATATACAAAAGTAAGATAAACCAAGGTTCTTTAAGGATAGACACTATCTTCTGGCATAGCTTAAGTCAATTCCTGCCAAAGAACGGGAGAATGAAGATGATATTCTCTCAGTCTTTGCCAGTGTCTGAAATGTGCAGAAACACAAGAAGGCACAACTAGCTATTAGTTATGATCATCTTCCCCTACAGACACTGGATTCTGTATACTAACATCACGAAATTGTTTTAACACGGACCTGAGAAATTACGCTCTCACAGTTAACCAAAAGTTGACTCGATCATCTCACGAAACTCTCAAAATGATGGCAGTCACTGATGTCTGACAAAAGAATTCAGAAATTCTCATGGGAAGATATTCACTGCCCAAGTACGATTCTGGACTATTTGGAAAGCAAATCTGAATTATGGAAGAATTATTCTCTATGCAAAACAAATATTCATCACATCGGGAAACTTCCTAGACCCCTTTATCCCTTTTCTGCCCCACCTCAATCCAAATCCCCTCCCAGATTTCTTGGCTTTTTATGATCATTTGTGTTGGAGAGTTCAAACAATGCTTTGGTCAGCCACTTGTCCATTCTTGTGTTGCAGAATTTCACCGAGTATACTGTAAATTCAAGGTCAGGGGTCTCCTCTACTTCCTTTCTAAATGTCCACTAGTTGGCCAATGGGGGCACGGCTCCCGTTTGCACTTACCCACTCATCCAACAAACATCTGAACAGCTATGTAAGTATCTATGTGAATACATGTGGTGTTGAGTGTTTAGGAGATGGCCCTCAAAGATGCCCATAATTCAAGGCCTTGTCCCTACCCTGAGGTTTATACAGCCTGACACACAGTGAGTTTTCAGTAAACGCTACAAAATGACTGAAATGAAAATTTTAGGGAAAACGCTATGCTACCAATCGCGCTTCTTTCCTCCCCTAACATATATATATGCCATGCATCACTTTCTAAAAAACCAAACAAGCCAGGGCGCTTTATTCATCCCAACTAACACGCCAAGGAAGGGTGATTTGGAAATAAAAATACGAGCTTCCTAAGCTCCTGAAAAATCAGAAGTGGTCCAGGTTTCACTCGGTTCCCTAACTCCCCGCCCCCAAAACCACTGGCCTCCCCTCGCCGTCCCCCGCTCCTCGCCACCCAGCGAGCGCAAACCCCGGGCCTCCGGGTGCGGGCCCCCGCAGGCAGCCGGGGCAAGGCCGCACCGCCGGAGGAGCCTCGGCGGAGGCCCCCGGCCCGCGCCCGCCGCAGCGGCCCGGCGCGGCCCGTGCCTCTCCGGCCCCCAGGCTGGGCCACCCCGGGCGGGCGCCCGCCCCACCGTCCGCAGCCCGTCGGGGCCCACACCCCGGCGAGAGCCGCGCCGACGCTACTCACTGCCCATGGCGGCGGCTGAGGCGGCCCGGCGGGGCACAGCGGCCTCGGCACTGCCTTCGCTCGGGTCCCGCGGCTTGGGTCTCGCCGCCCGCTCCCGACGCGCTCCGGCCGGCCCCGCGCAGACTCCGCCCTGGACCACGTGACCCGCGCGCCGGCCCCGCCCGGCCCCGCCCCCCGATGAGGCCCAAGCAGTTGGCAGCCGGCGCGGCGGAAGTCCCAGCGCGTTGCCATGGCTACCGCCGGCGCTCCTGTGGGCGTGCTCCCGCGTTGCTGCGGGCTTCGGGAGCTTGGGCGAGACCATGGCGGCTGGAGCCTTTCCTGCGTGAGCTCGTCTGCGAGCTTGGTGTCAAGCAGTGGCGGTTTCCTCGACCGGCTGGTCCGGCCCAGGCCTCCCGGGCGCCCCGCGCGACGGGTCAAGACCCGGCCAAAGCGGCCGCCCGAGGGTCGCGGCCCTGAGACGTGGAGCTAAGCCGTCCGGGGAACCAGTGTTGACCCTAACAGCCTTTTTTATTTTGCTCCCGCCTTATCGGAACTTCTTGGAAGCTTTCAAAAATCTGTGACACTTTGGCTATGGTTAATAGCTTATGAACTTTCCACTATTACACGTGATCCTTCTTCAGCTTCTCTGACATACAGAGATCAGGATTTTGTCCTCTTTACCCTTCCTGGACAGCGTGGTGTAAAGGAAAGCAATCCTAGAAATCAGCCAGCCCCACAGTTAAATCCCTCCTCTCCTTCTTAATGCCTTTAGGCAATTAACCTTTCTGAGCTACAGCAGTAAAATACGGATAATAGCTGCGAACTAAAGGTGTGAAAATTAAAGGACAAGATTGACACACAGAAGCCGTTCAAATGTACTTCCTAACTCAATTTTAACCCCCTGCAGTGTAACTTCCGCTCTAACTTCTAATAAAACAAGCTATTTCAAAGGCCACTAATGACCCATAATCACCAAATCCAGTGATCTGTTCTAATGCTTAGATCTGTGTCCAAGAAGGAAACAAATTATTTGTGTGTGTGTGTGTGTGTGTGTGTGTGTGTGTGTGTGTGAGAGAGAGAGAGAGAGAGAGAGAGAGAGAGAGAGAGAATTTTTCTCCTTGACCAAACTCCATCCAGCCTCCTATGAGCCCTTTCTCCACTAGGCTTTACCTTGGACTAGAGAGACTAAAACAGAAACAAAATTTCTGACAGCTCCATCCCTAAGATGACATTAGCTCTCCCTTAGAGAATCTGCCTTGGAAAACTCAAAACTGCCAGAAGAATTTACCAACACCTGAAGATAAGGGTTTCTGTCTCCCAGACTCTGAGGAGGGTAGGAGCCTAACTTCCATAAGCACCAGCTAACAAACCCACAAGGGTGTCACATGGACCAATCCTTCCTCCTTCCAGCTCTCTGTAATTTTTCACTTCCCTGACTCTACTGAGCCCCACCCACCCCCTCCCTGTTCCTTTAATTTCCCTTTAAAACTCCACTTGCCTCTGTACAAATTAAAGTTGAGTTCAGCTCACTCTGGACTCTCTTTTTTTTTTTTATTATATGAAATTTATTGTCAAATTAGTTTCCATGCAACACCCAGTGCTCATCCCAAAAATGCCCTCTTCAATGCCCATCACCTACCCTCCCCTCCCTCCCACCCCCCATCAACCCTCAGTTTGTTCTCAGTTTTTAACAGTCTCTTATGCTTTGGCTCTCTCCCACTCTAACCTCTTTTTTTTTTCTTTTTTTTTTCCTTCCCCTCCCCCATGGGTTTCTGTTCAGTTTCTCAGGATCCACATAAGAGTGAAAATATATGGTATCTGTCTTTCTCTGTATGGCTTATTTCACTTAGTATAACCCTCTCCAGTTCCATCCACGTTGCTACAAAGGGCCATATTTCATTCTTTCTCATTGCCACATGGTACTCCATTGTATATATAAACCACAATTTCTTTATCCATTCATCAGTTGATGGACATTTAGGCCTTTTCCACATTTTGGCTATTGTTGAGAGTGCTGCTATAAACATTGGGGTACGAGTGCCCCTATGCATCAGTACTCCTATATCCCTTGGGTAAATTCCTAGCAGTGCTACTGCTGGGCCATAGGGTAGGTCTATTTTTAATTTTTTGAGGAAACTCCACTTTTCCAGAGTGGCTGCACCAGTTTGCATTCCCACCAACAGTGCAAGAGGGTTCCCGTTTCTCCACATCCTCACTAGCATCTATAGTCTCCCGATTTGTTCATTTTGGCCACTCTGACTGGCGTGAAGTGACATCTGAGTGTGGTTTTGATTTGTATTTCCCTGATGAGGAGCGACGTTGAGCATCTTTTCATGTGCCTGTTGGCCATCTGGATGTCTTCTTTAGAGAAGTGTCTATTCATGTGTTCTGCCCATTTCTTCACTGGATTATTTGTTTTTTGAGTGTGGACTTTGGTGAGCTCTTGGATACTAGCCCTTTAGGACTCTCTTTTCTACTGCAATAGTATACTACTGATTAAAAGCTGTCCTGACCATTGTAACCCATGTGGGGCATTATTTATCTTTGAACACACACACACACACACACACACACACACACACACGGCAATTTAGGCTGGGGATGCACAGGTCTCTGCTCTAATTGGGGTCATCTGGGATAGCTCCAAGGCTGGGGATTTGAATAATCAGAAGGCTCTCTCACAAGTCCAGCATTTGCAGCTGGCTGTGCGCTAAGACCTCAGCTGAAGCTGTCAGTTCCAGTATTTCCACAGTCCTTCTTCACATTGCCTGGGCTTCCTCACAACATGGCTGCTGGGTGCCAAGGGGGACCTTGTTAGTGACGCAACATCACTTTCAGTGTATCATATTCATAGAGGCACCCACAAAGTCCTGCTCAATCTCAAGAGAGGTGGAAGTTTGACTCTACCTCTAGGTGTGGTTGTGGCAAGGTTCTGGAAGGGCAGATGGAGCAAAATACTGCTCTAGCCACTTTGGGAAAATCCAGTTTGCCCTAGTTATAACCTCACATCCTATGACGTAATTCTTACCTCGTTCTACTTTGTATTAATCATTTTCATCCTTGTCTAATCTTCCCTATTATCCATAAACTGCTAGATGGCATCATCTACAGTGACTTGCAAATGGTTGACTTACATACAGTTTTGACCCTAGATTATGAGGTAGTTTCATGAATATAATTTCCTTTCAGCAAAGATGTGTGAAATCGAAAGTCTAATTGACAGAAGGAAAGTTGTTTGCACTTGTCTTTACTTTCTATTTCTGCTACGACTCTATCTTTCAAGTAAGAGCCTGGAATAAACTTTGACTCTCTAGATCACTGCTGTGAATTACCCTTTCAACATCCCTCAGTCTTTCTGCTACTACGTGCTACTCAGGACTTTTTCTTGTATAACCACAATATGCCACCTAATCTACAGCTGTCAGGAATCTCACTCTACCTTGACATCCCACACTGTCTTAGTACATCCAACAAGAACATTTCTCCCTATGTGTAAAATACTTTGTCTTCTCAAATAGATGGTTAGTCCAACTGAGGACAAATGGCAAACCATGTTCTCTTTTCTTCCTGTGTATTTCTAATGTCCAGAACAATGCCATATATGCAGATGTCCAATAAACTATTGAGGAAATACCATTCTACTCTTACAGGGTCATTTCTTATTTTTGTTCAATTGTAGCCTGTTCTCCATATGAATCAGAGAAGACACAGGGAAACAGCTCTAGAGTAACACACTTTTACTAAAAGTTTTCTAAAATTAACTGATTTTGCAAATGTCAATTGGGGAAATGACAGTGTGCTTTAGACTGTTTTATCAGATTTAAATACAACCATGACAATGAACTACAACTTCCATAGAGTAATTTAGGAGTTGTTTATTTGTGTCATCATGGGTTATAAATATTGAGGATTTAAGCATGTTGTCCAAATGTCCTGAAAATGTGATGGTTTTAGCCTGAAACTTATGAGAAGCTGAAGATGAAAACCAAATACCCAAGTAAATCCAAGAGAAATGGAGGTGAAGCTTTTGGAACCCCAGGATCTAAAAGTCTTGACTCTTATCTGTGACTTCCTTCCTGTATAACCCCTAATTTCTTTCAACTGTATTTCCTCAGTTTTGTAGAAGGGATACGATTTCTATTGTCAGTCAAGGAATTTTTAAATAATAAAATTTCAGAGGTAATTACAGTCAGGCTAAAAGAGGTTATGCTTTAGAATATTTTCCTCATAGCATGCAGACAGAAAACTGAGCAAAATGGTTCTTTTTTTAAATGGTTTATTTATGTTTGAGAGAGAGAGAGAGCAAGTATGGGAGGGGCAGAGACAGAGGGAGACAGAGGATCTGAAGCCGGCTCCACGCCGACAGCAGAGAGCTCAATGCAGGGTTCGAACTCACGAACCATGAGATCATGACCTGAGCTGAAGTTGGGACACTCAACCAACTGAGCCACTCAGGCACCCCCCCCACCTCTTTTTTAATGTTTTATTTATTTTTGAGAGATAGAGCGAGTAGGGGAGGGGCAGAGAGAGAAGGAGACAGAGGAAAAATGGTTCTTAAGGAAGAAAAATTTATTTTACAATGAATATGTCACCTGAGACAAAATGAACATTTTTTTCATGGTTGTTAAAATTTCTATTCACTGAATACCCCATTTAAGTCTGCTCTTCATTGAACATGAACTTAATTAGCATAGATATAACAGGATACAAATATCACATTATCGAATTTCTCTGAGAAATATAATAAAATATTTTTATTTTACTTTGTGATTATATTTTTATCCCATACTTTCTAATGAGAGTATTTGATTTGGAATTCTTTAAATGGTCCCTTCCTACAAGGTGATTCAAGATGCTGACCCGTGTTGCAATCATGATTGAAAGTAAGAAGGTTAAGATATAGGAGACATCTTCTTTTTCAGAAGACACATTTGATGGCTCAAGGTGGAGAAGTGTAATAAGATACCAGAGATGAAAAGTTAGAAATTTGGAGAAATCTAAACTGAACTTTAAAAAAATGAAAAAAACAAACCAGTTTTCCATCTCATTATGTGCTTAAACTTTGAAATGTTTAGCCAAGAGATCTGAAAAACATGACAGCGCTTTTATGTTTTTCCAGTTCAGTATACCACACTGAAAACCATTCTCATTAAAAGGACCTTTGTAATTTTACCGATTTACATGCGTGGCACAAAGTTACGTGATTTATAAGGCTTGACACAGGAAGGAAGCATTAAGGTGCATAGGGATAAAAAAAGGATGTGAGTTTTACAGAAATATTAAATCAATACACTAACGCATACGTTTAAGATGTGAATCATGAATCCACTCCTGTGGCCAGAATAACCTACACATCGATTCTGAAAGACATTACCAGCTGCCAGGAAAAGTGCCCCAGCATGTCCTCCATCACCTCTGAGAAAAATGTCATGGCACAAGAATGGTAGATGGCCGAGTCTCTGCAGCACCAAGCCACGTAAAGCTACACCATTTGCTGCCGTTTAGTTATGTTTCCACAAAGTTTCAGAAGTAACAGACTGGGTGGGTGATCTCTGTAAATCCCCAAGTACCTGGTGCTGGGAAGTCTCCAGCATCAAAGTTAAAAAGCTCCTTAAACACTGCGAATGAACATCACATCACGTTGTCATACCTTTTAGAAGTAAGACTGACTGACCAGGAGCTGAAATCCCCACATCAGATACCCAAAGTCAATTAAAAATATCAAGATAACAATTTCGGGGGGGGGGGGGCGGGGGGGAAGATACTATGTAGCCCACAAATCAATTTCATCGTAGCTAAAACTCCTTAATAATACTGTGCAAAAAGATTATACATCCAGAGATTTGTATTGAATGGGATGGATATATAAGGACAACGGGTGAAAACAACTATCCTGAAAAACACGAATCAGGACTAATATGGTTTTGCTGCAGCATTTGGTGAAACATTCTTCACAGTGGCTGGAAAGCAGCACTAGATATTACGTCAAAAGAAAATATTGATAGTCACAATGGCAGAATTAATGAAGTGACACGCATCAAGCAAACGGAGAAGTAATGTTGAGGTCATCTGGATGGAGCTGCAAATTCCAGCTAACGAACTTTTCCTGGGCATATATAGTTAGCTAATGAGAAAGAGTGGCCTGAAAAAATCTGGTTCATTGAATTAGCTCTACAACTCAGAACCAAAACAAAACACTGCTGTACCTTTAAGGCTACAATGGACTGGTCAGATTCATGTATTCATGGATAATTCATGCCCTTGGCTATTCCACATATTCTGATTAAACTGCCCCCATGAATCCCAACATCTTAGAGGAACATAGGCTTTTCATGTTACCTAATGGAAGGGGAGAGTACAGAAGCAAGCCTTTCTTCTCACGGAAGTTTTCTTAAAGGAAGTAGTAGTGATTGGAAGGACACCATCAAGCAAAGGTCTTGGTGAGGACATCTTCATGCTGCTGCAGGTGAAGGGCGCCAATTCCTACAGCGGGTGCTGGCAAAGGGGGTCGGCTCACGAGACGGAGCTGTCATTGGAGCAGAAAAGAAATAAAATGGCATTTGAACCTGATGAGAGCCCTGCTTCCTTCTCCCAAGGCAGTCCATGCATTTCTCTTAGCTTGTTTAACCACAAATCACCTTTTGGGCAAAATAACGAGTTACCTAGAATAGACTGGAAGGAGATATTTGTCACGACTAAAAACTAAATTCCAGGCACCATGAGGTGAGATGAATTCTTGAATTATGTCCTGTTCTTCAGTAATTATTAGTTGGTTTAACCTGCAGATTTTCCTAAATTAGAACTATCTATAGGTGAAAATGACTTGCGCCCAGCAAACTAGTAACAAATGTGTAAACTGAGTCCTGATCGAAGCAGAATAGGAAGATAAACAGAAGCACATTTGCTCTTCTCATTGTTCTTCCCTTTCTACAGCATGATCAGGAAGAATTTGGCCTTTGATGGATGCCACCTATGCAGATGAGCCTGGGACAAGCGTTACCGGGCACCTTTTCTCCCACATTGTAAAATAAACCCGCTCATCACCCTGCTCCCCAGGGCTGGATACTGAGCTTTGGGACAAGGCTTCTGAATGGACTAATGGGAAAAGTAGATGACAGGGAAGGGCTTTTACTGTTTGAAGGATAATCATTTTTTTCTTACATGATACTAGCATGTACACATATGTGTCTCTCTTGATAAACATGCAACATTTTATTCTGAGAAAAGAGCCTAAAATTAGATTTTATGTTTTTGTTTATCTTTAAAACAACTGGAGGGGCGCTTGGGTGGCTCAGTTGGTTAAACACCCAACTTTGGCTCAGATCATGGGTTCACTGTTCATGGGTTCCAGCCCTGCATCAGGCTCACAGGGGACAAACACATTTCTTGGCACTCCAGGAGAAATAACACACATACACAAAACATTACAAGACAGAAAGCCATTACCTTGCAGGCCAGTTGCTTTTCAAACCTGGGAGAAACAAAGCACCACGGACCCATGTTCTGAGGCTCCTCCTGACTCCAAATAAAATCTATAACAGAAGAAAGTTCATTTCAGTATTCCAGGTAAATGTACAATAACACACACACACACACACACACACATACACACACTCTATACATACATATATATATATATATATGTATATATACACACAGTGAGTACATACATACACTATGTATCTACACACACAGACACATCATATCCATTTTTATACACATATGTACCATATATAGTGTGTATGTATAGATAGCTCTCCTCAAGTAAATATACACCTTTCCAATATGGCATAGTGTTACTTGGCTTTTGTTTTTTTGTTTTTTGGTTTTTTTTGACAAATGCATAGTCGTGTATCCAGCACCTCACTTGTGATACAGAAAAATTCCATCAATCCCCCAAATTCCCTCAACCTGGCCCTTTCAAGGCAACCCCTCCACCCACCCAACCTCTGGCAACCACTGATCTTTCCTCTCTCCCTATAGTTTATGCCTTTTCCAGAACATCAGATAAATGGAATCATATTATGTAGCCTTTGGTTCTGGCTCCCTTGAACTGGCAAAATCCATTTGTGATTTTGCCTGTAGCCATAGGTCACGCTCTTATTCCTGAGCAGTAGGTATTGTAAGAATGTAACATGGATTATGTATCCGTCCGCAGGTTGAAGGATGTGCTGGTAGCTTGGGGCAATTATGGATGAAGCTGCTTTAGACATTTTTCTGTGAACATGTTTTCATTCCTCTTGGACAAATACCTCCAAGTGAACCGCTGGGCTGTACGGTAACTCTGTGTGTAACCTTGTAAGGAACTGACACATGTTTCCAGAGCGACTACACCAGTTTCCATTCCTTCCTGCAGTGAATGCAGGTTCCGGGTGCTTTGCTTCCTCATCAGCCTTGGATACAATTAATACTTATTGTTTTAATTTGAGCCATTCTAATAGGTGTGTAGTCGTATCTCATTTGGGTTTCACTTGCATCTCCCTTATCACTGATTATAGTTGTGCATCTTTTTTTTAATGGTTGTTTGCCCTCCCATTCTTTGGTTCAAATCTTTTGCACATTTTAAAAACTTGGATTATTTGTTTTTCTTACTGTTGAGTTTTGGACACTCTCTGAACAATCTGGATAGTCCTTTGTCACATATGTATTTGCAAATACTTTCTCCCAGTCTGCGTCTTGTCTTTCCATTTGCTCTGCAACACCTTTCAGCAATGCAAAAGCTTTCGCTTTGATAAAGTTCAATTTTTCTGTTATCTGATGTTCTTTTAGTGTTACATCTAAGAACTTTTTGCCTAACGGAAGGCCACGAAGGTTTTCTCCTAGAAGTTTTAGAGTTTTACGTTTTACATTTAGGTCTGTGATCTTGAGTTAATTTCTGTACCCAATGCATAGAGATGTCCAGTTATTCCAGTCCAATTATTGCAGCCAAAAAAAAAAGCCTTGCCTTTTACAGTTACATCAATTTATCCAACGTAATATTATAGCAGAGATTACCTCCAGCCTCTCAAGAAATGACATGTCTTAAGTGAGAGAAGGGGAGACTGAAGGGATACCAGAAAAGACAAGGAGACATTGGCTCTAGCAGTACTTTTTTTTTTCATATTTCTAGACTCCAAGGTTGTTTCCTAATGACTCTCTCTGCCCCCAAACCTCTTTTCACATGAGATAGCTGGACTAGGTTTCAGGTATCTGAATCCAGAAGAATCCCAACAAGACCAGTGCCATACCTTTAACATGTTTGTATTTGCTCATCTCTTGCTGTAACGAATCCACTGGGAAAGGACAGAGTTCTTCTAATCGGATGATGGCAAAGTCACCCTTCTTGGCCTCCAAGGATTCTCTTTGCTTCAGCAGAGCATAGAAATGTTTGCCACAGCAGAACACTAGACTCTTAACACTGTTGGGTAGAAAAGGGACAATGTGGTAGAGGAGAAATGTCTGAAAGAATTGTATCAGAAAAGGAGGAAACCACGAAGATGAAAATGCTTCATTACTGAAGGAGTGGGGTCTCTGTAGTTGGGTTCAGTCTCATGCTGTGCCCTGGCAAGTCTTATCCAGCAATGTATGCCTCTTCCGCACATATTCTAACTCCTACCCCATGGATGCAAAGGACTTTCTTCTATCAGGATACTGAAGATTTGGGTCACTTTGGGCTCCTTAACATGAACTAGTTTTCCCACTAATTAAAATTCTACCGCAGAGTATGAGAACAGAGATACACATCAAATTACTTTTTGGGATCCACAGATGAATCACCAATGACCGGCTTGAATGTTGTTCCTGGTGCCATTTCGTGAAGACTTGATACGGCTGCCTAAAGAGAGGGAAAAAGGCCACAAATCTAGCAGCTGAAAGCAAGGAGCCAAAGGTGCCTTACTTATAAGGGATCTTTACCAAGAAATAACAACAAATTTCCCTCCTAGCATTATATGTAAACATGTGTACTAATAAGCACAATATCTTTCCCAAAAATATCGATTCTGTATATTTCAGAATAAAATTATTTGTTCAAAGTGACTTAAAATTGCCTATTGTCTGATGCCACAATAACATTTTAAGAATCAACATTTCAGGGGCGCCTGGGTGGCGCAGTCGGTTAAGCGTCCGACTTCAGCCAGGTCACGATCTCGCGGTCCGTGAGTTCGAGCCCCGCGTCAGGCTCTGGGCTGATGGCTCGGAGCCTGGAGCCTGTTTCTGATTCTGTGTCTCCCTCTCTTTCTGCCCCTCCCCCGTTCATGCTCTGTCTCTCTCTGTCCCAAAAATAAATAAAAAACGTTGAAAAAAAATTAAAAAAAAAAAAAAAAAAAAAAAAAAAGAATCAACATTTCAGTTCAATCACAGTTTAATATCCATCAAAAGTATGCTTTAATTTCTTGGAATTGGAGAGGACAGTTCATGGAATCTGTGAATGAAAACAGCTAAGCCAGGGCAATGATTTCTGTCTTTAGGATTTTAACCATAATTTATAAGTGAAACCTAATGAGTCACAGAACAAACCAGGAACAATAACAAACATTTCTGTGATGAAAAGAAATGGTATTAAGGAGTTCAATTTAAATAAGTACTTGTTGCAAAGAACTCAGAATAGACCATTAATGAGGGTAAGGTTGGGGAGTGGATTCCATTTCCTCATCTAGTTCATTTCCCTACAGTCTAGTCCCAACTGGGAAGGTGACACTTTGACTGGGCCACTGATAGGCAGCCTCGCTGACGCAAGACACTGTGATGTAACCTAAAAAAATAATATTAGCGAAGAGAATAAAATAAAAATGAATATATATTATAAAATAAAATGTATTATATTTATATATTACATGAGTTATAAATAGATACATTATATATAAATATATATTCTTTATTTATTCTTTTTGCTCAATAATGCACAATAGAATCAATCTTTCTCCATCCTGAACCAGAGCCCTTGGTCAGCTCACACTTCCTATGGTGGGAATCAAAAGGGGCTGGAGGGGCACCTGGCTGGCTCAGTCAGTAGAGCATGTGACTCTCGATCTCTGTTCAAGCCCCGCATTGGGTAAAGAGCTCACTAAGAAAAAAAAAAGAGGAGCTGGAGTTGAGAGCTGGGTGGGAAATTGGGGTAGAATTTAGGTACCACTTGACAGGCAAACTCCCTAGAGCCCCGAGTCGTGTTTGTCACATGGTAAGTCATCTCCAAATGGGCCATGGAAACAAAGAGTGGACTTCTATTCTGCTAGATCACTTGTACCTACTGGTACAGTAGCTAATTTTCAGGAAGAAATCAGACTTCAATAACGGTGGTACTCACTTTCAATTACTAAAAGGACTTATATGTTTAAGGAAGATAGTTAACTACTTAATAAGAGTACATTTTGCTTGAAAATCTGTAGGAAAGCTATTGATATTTTAAAGGCTCCAGAGCAAGGCCTCACTTATTTCATAAGTTATAGATTAGACATGGGGAGAGGAGTGGACAACAACTAGGGCCAGAATTAAATCTAACTCTCAGTTACAAACAGCAAAAGAAATTCTCAATAAAATTTCCGATAGTTCATTCAATACTTAGTAACATACATATATTATATTTAATATGATTATACTCTTTTAGAGCCATGATTGAGGGAGCAGGTGACAATCTTGCAAGTACAGTGAAAGTTGGGTGAAGAATCCCAGGTGTACATATTTCTAGAAATAAATTAATGTGTATTATGACTTGGCCCCTTTCACGTTGCCATTTCAAAATATCTGTCTCAGGGGCTCCTGGGTGGCTTAGTCAGTTAAGCATCTGACTTCGGCTCAGGTCACGATCTCACAGTTAGTGAATTTGAGCCCCTGCGTCGGGCTCTGTGCTGACAGCTCAGAGCCTGGAGCTTGCTGCAGATTTTGGGTCTCTCTCTCTCTCTGCCCCTCCCCCACTTATGCTCTGTCTCTCTTTCTATCTCCAAAATGAATAAACATTAAAAAATTTTGGGGGCGCCTGGGTGGCTCAGTCGGTTGAGTGTCCAACTTTGGCTCAGGTCATGATCTCTCATTTTGTGGGTTCGAGCCCCGCGTTGGACTCTGTGCTGACAGCTCAGAGCCTGGAGCCTGTTTCAGATTCTGTGTCTCCTTCTCTCTCTGACCCTCCCGCATTCATGCTCTGTCTCTCTCTACCTCAAAAAAAATAAAAATAAACGTTAAAAAAATTTTTTTGTAATTAAAAAAATTAAAATTAAAATTAAAAGATGTTTCTAAAAATTTGTTTTAATGTTTATTTTTGAGAGCCAGAGTGAGACAGCGCGAGCAGGAGAGGGGCAGAGAGAGAGGGAGACAGAATCTGAGGAAGGCTCCAGGCTCTGAGCTGTCAGCACAGAGCCCAACACGGGGTTCGAATTCATGATCCGTGAGATCATCACCTGAGCCAAAGTTGGACACTTAACCAACTGAGCCACCCAGGCGCCCCTAGATGTTTCTGTTTAAATACAATGAGACACAAAGGGAGGTGGGGGGGGGGGGGTGGGGTTAAATAGGTGATGGGGATTAAGGAACGCACTTGTCATGATGAGCACCAGGTGATGTATATGGAAGTGCTGAATCACTATATTGTACACCTGAAACTAATGTAACACTGTGTTAACTGGAATCAAAATTTTTAAAAGGCCAA
The DNA here is from genome assembly GCF_046562875.1 of Panthera onca. Taxonomy (NCBI): domain Eukaryota; kingdom Metazoa; phylum Chordata; class Mammalia; order Carnivora; family Felidae; genus Panthera; species Panthera onca. Next base: position 11,071,819 of record NC_138345.1, on the reverse strand, counting down.
AACGTTTTAAATAAGTAACATTAGATACAGAAAATAAAGGCAAATGCATATAAAAACGACAGAAGGAGAAAGGCTTCCTAACCAGTTGTTTCTACTTACAGGGAACCTGAGTAACATCTTCGGAGAAGCAACAATGAGGGGTTTTCGGAAATTCCGGACCATCTGTCTCCTGAGCAAGTGGAAATACTGTGCAGGAGTAGTTGGGTGTACCACGAACATGTTCACTGTGTCTCCATCCACCCCCTCTTCTACACTGTCACACATCTGGGAGTGAAATGAAAGAAATAAGCAAATGTTCCGATCATCTAATTGAATCATAAGGACACGGCTGTCCTAAGGGAAACCCATCTGTATACTCATGACTCCCAAACGATGTCTTCCGCATACTCGTCCTATATTTCTTCCCAAAACTGTAGTTTTGTATTTCACATGCAGTCTTTTTTTTTTTTTTTTTTTTCAACGTTTTTTATTTATTTTTGGGACAGAGAGAGACAGAGCATGAACGGGGGAGGGGCAGTGAGAGAGGGAGACACAGAATCGGAAACAGGCTCCAGGCTCCGAGCCATCAGCCCAGGGCCCGACGCGGGGCTCGAACTCACGGACCGCGAGATCGTGACCTGGCTGAAGTCGGACGCTCAACCGACTGCGCCACCCAGGCGCCCCTCACATGCAGTCTTTAACTAACCTTCAGTTTATTTATTTCTGTAATCCACTTTTTATAAAATCATTTTTCTGTATTATTACCTATCAACATAACTATCCATCTATCTACTGTTCTACAGTAGACTAAACCGTCATCTAGCTATACATTTATCTGCACATATGCTAAAATAACTAATGATATTCATGCACTTAGGATAATGTGTACAGATTACACATCTGTGACCTGTACGTGGACACACGTCTCCATCTACCCTGAAATGCATCAGCAGATAATACAGATTTATAGATAGAAGAATGATAGATGAGTAAATGTGATAAAAACAAGTACAGTATAATAAAATATTAGTGGTAGAATCTAAGGGATTGGCATATGAATGTTCACTGTAAAGTTTTATAACTTTTCTGTATGTTTGAAAATTTTCTTAATACTAGGAAGTCATATGCATAAAAAGACATAGGTAATGATCCTTACCAAATATTAACTGTGGTTATTTCTGCATGATTATTGAAACATTTTTTAATGATCATGAATCACTTTATAAAAAATACTATAGTTACTCAAAAATAATTTTTTAGGTAAAAATACAGGCTAGGCCACACTCTGAAGAATCTGATCTGGTGTTGGTCCCTGGATCTCTATTTACAAAAAGCTCTGTAGATGATTTTCATTATCAGCATGGTTTAGAAACCACTGATCTTTTCCATACAAGAACCACTTTTTTGCCATAAAACCACGACACTAATATACCCAAGGCATCATGTTGATAAAGAATACTGGCAGTGCATTAAACCCGTTTCATTCAGATACTACAAGGCCTTACAGTTTAAGGTACATATTAAGTATTCACGGGAGGTAGGTCTCTTTCAAAGCACCTAGGAAGCAGGGAGCGGACATACCTGCAAGAAACGCTCTATGCGACAAGAGGAGTGGTCGGGTCCAGCCCCGTCATACCCATGGGGAAGCAGGATAACAATGCCGCTCTGAAGGAGCCACTTGGCCTCCCCTGGGAAAGCACGTGACAGGGAGTGAGAACTCTCCGAAGCAGGAACAGAACCGTCTGATGTGACGTGAGTAGTGACACAAACGTTACTTTGCCGTCTGATCCCCTAGAGTCGTTTTTCCATTCTGTGTGCTTTCCAGCAGTGTTACGCGCTTAGGAGGACAATGTCCATCTTACCGGCTGAACCCCTATATGACACACTCACTGAACGGGCTGTGGCAGATGAGAGACAAATCACGAGGTGAATGTACCGGTTTCAAGGACAGCATGGGCCACTCTGCTTCCTTTGCAGCACGACTCCTACTGAGCACTGGTGGCTCTCGTCTTCCCCCCACAGCACCAATTACAACACAGCCCACTGTCCTCAGGCTGCAAGTGTGGACACTTCTGGATAGTCTCTGGCCATGTCAAAGTCCAGTCTCCTCAAGGCACTTTTCTTCCCTACAACCACAAGGTCACAGAGAAACACGGCCAGAGGGACGACTGGAGTGCAAAGAATCCAAAGGGGTTGGTTACCCCCCGAAAATGGGGTGATGGGGACTCACACTTGTACTTTACATACTCTGATTTTTATAATAAGTACGTTCTGCTTTTGTAAATGATTATTAAAAACAATAAGGGAGCACCTCGTTGGCTCAGTCAGTTAAGCATTGAACTTTGGCTCCGGTCACGATCTCAGGGTTTGTGAGTTCCAGCCCCTCTTCCAGTGGGTGAGCTGGAGCCCTGATTCCGGTGAGACCTGCTTCTCTCTCTCTCTCTCCCTCTCTGCCCCTCATGGGATTCTCCCTCTCTCTTTCTCCCTCTCTGCCCTTCATGGGATTCTCTCCCTCTCTGTCAGCCCCTTGCTCACATGTGCCCTCTCATAAAACAAAACAAAACAAAACAAAACAAAACAAAACAAAACAAAACAAGGGGTGCCCAGGCGGCTCAGTCAGTTAAGCCTCTGACTCTTTGGCTCAGGTCATGATGTCATGGTTTCGTGAGTTCGAGCCCTAGGTCGGGCTCTGTGTTGACAGTGCTGAGCCTACCTAGGATTCTCTCTCTCTCCCCCCCTCTCTCTCTACCCCTCCTCCACTCACACTGTCTCTGTCTCTTTCAAAATAAATAAACTTTAAAAAATTTTTTTAAACACAAAACAAAAAAATAAAGATGTCCCACTACCAGCTTTCAGATAGTTGAACATCCTTGGGTTGAGGGAAGTGGATTTTCTTTTCTTTTCTTTTCTTTCTTTCTTTCTTTCTTTCTTTCTTTTTCTTTTTAATATTTTTATTTAATTTTGAGATAGAGAGACAGAGACAGAGCATGAGCAGGGGAAGGGCGGAGGGAGAGAATCCGAAGCAGGCTCCAGGCTCTGAGCTGTGACATGGGTCTCGAACTTATAAGCTGCAAGATCATGACCTGAGCCGAGGTCAAAAGCTCAACTGACTGAGCCACGCAGGCGCCCCGAGGGAAGTGGATTTTCAAGGCTGCCATTCACTCTGACCACAAATCTCTACTATGTCCCCACTGCCTGCTCGGTATTCATGTCACAGTTATGCAACATGCCCCAAGTGCAGACCGCAAAGTCAAACCACCTAGGAGCTGGCAGGTACATGCCCTTCTCCCTACAGCCAAGCACACTGCCCTGGAGAAAGTGCTGCCTGTACAGTGACCGAGTGGCCCCTAGCCCTCCAGCAGCTTCTGTAACCATCCAATAGCTGCCATGCCCCAGGAGATGGCAGGGCAGCCCCTAACTCTCCTGAGGGGCTGTGGTAGAGCAGTTATGGCCCCGTCTCATTCATGTTTCCCCACGAGGCTGGTGCTATACACCATTCCACATGCATATGCTGACACCCACCTCCAGAGATGAACGTGTCAAAGATGATCTGAGCACCATTGAAGAAATCGCCAAACTGAGCCTCCCAGATGGGCAGTAACCTGGGGCTTTCGATGCTCATCCCATATTCAAATCCCAGGACAGCCTCTTCTGACAGCGGGCTGTTGCTGATCTAATTAATACAAAGGAAAAGAACAGAAACACTGTCATTGCAAGGAAAGCTGGGGACATAGATCAGTCAAGGTAAAGCGTCACAAACCTCTCAAAAAGGAGGAAGGGCACAGAGGGGAGCTTTCTTTCCAGTTATCTCCTCATTTCTCGAGAAAGGACATCTACTGCCCCCTGTGAGTGACGCATGTGGGGGAAGGTGGCACAAGGAAAGGAGGAGAAGAATGCAACGTGGGCAGTAAAAGTGATCTTTAAGGATAAGCAAAATTAACTTCTTAGATGATCTACCTTGATTGGTTAGAGTAAAACTGTGTCATACAAGCTTTTAAAAAACATATCACAAAGCAAAGGGGGAAAGTTACCAAAAGAAGGCCTACCTTTGGTTAGAATCCATTATTCTAATATCCTATCTGCACAATAAATCAAAAGAACCGTCACAGCATGTTAAGATAAAAAAGAAAAGCAGAACACAAAATTAGATCTCTGAGGAGGCAAAAGAGGACAATTAAACGCAACGTGATTCTACTCAGTCGTATGACCACATGGGTGGATCTAGAGGGTACGATGCTAAGTGAAACAAGTCAGACAGAGATGGACAAAAACTATATGATTGTGCTTAAGAGAAACAAAAAGACAAACAAAAGTGGAAACAGACCCATAAACACGGAGAACAAACTGGTGATTGTGGAGGGAGGAGGAGCGGGGAATGGGCAAAATGGGTGGAAGAGTGTGGGAAGTACGGACTTCCAGCCATGGAATGAGTAAGTCACAGGGATGAAAGGTACAGCATAGGGAGCATCATCAATGATATCGTAATAGCTTTGTTAGGTGACAGACGGTAGCTACACTTGTGAGCAAAGCATAACACAAATAGACCTGTCAAACCACTATGTTGTACACCTGAAACTAACACAACTTTGTGTGTCAACTATACTTCAATCTAAAAAATAATAAAATAGGGGCACCTGGGTGGCTCAGTCGGTTGTGTCTGACTCTTGATTGCAGCTCAGGTCATGATCTCACCATTTGTGGGAATTTTACCCTTTAAGCTAGTAGCGTCTAGCTTCTGTTCTCACTGCTCCACTAAAATAGCTGTACGTGAAGTCAACTCTTGACTTTCCAGTGGCTAAATCCAATGGCCATGTTATTCTTCCTCATATTTGACTTCTTTCTTCTTCAGGTCATGACACAGTGACTCCCTGTTCTCCTCCTCCTCTGGATGCTCTCTAGGGAAATACTTTTCCCCTGCCAGCCCCTTAGAAGCTGTTTTTCCCAGGACCCTATCCCTTGGCCCTCTTCCCATTCTGCTCTCTCCCAGGGAGATTCTCCCACCCTTGTGGTTTCAATCACTTCACCCTGATGATATCCAAACCTGTATCTCAAGATAAGATTCCTTCATTAAGTCCAGACATACATATCTAATTGCCTTTCTGTAATGGACAGAAACTTGTATCTTATTCAGCCACCTCAAAGTCAAATGTTCAAAACTGAATCCATCAGCTTTCCTTACCAAACCTGTTCCCCCTCTTTATATTTGGGTGAGTATCACCATAATATAGCAATTGTCCAAGTCAGGACGCCAGGAGATAAGCGAGACTAGTCTTCCTCACTCCCTCCATCTACCGCTAAGTCCCATAGCTGTTGTTTGGTAAATGTTCTCAAATCTGGTCCCATCTTCTGTCTGCACTGCTATTGCCCTAATTCAGGTCCATGTGATTTCCTGCCTAGACTATTGAGAAACCTCCTTAGAAATTGTCCTATTATGGGGCACCTGGGTGGCTCAGTCGGTTGAGTGTCTAACTTTGGCTTGGATCATGATCTCATGGTTCGTGGGTTCGAGTCCCATGTCAGGATTTGTGCTGACAGCGCAGAGCCTGCTTTGGATTCTCTGTCTCCCTCTCCCTCTGCCCCTCCCCACCCACACTGTCTCTTAAAAATAAATAAACATTAAAAAATTGTTTTAAAGAAAAAAAGAAATTGTCCTATTATACCTCAATAAAGCTGGGTGGATACACCATCTGAAGTTCTCATCCATCTTCAGCTTCCAAAGTACCATGGGGAGGGTTCTTTCTGATACAAAAATCTGATCACCTGTTCAAAATTCCCCCATGGTTTCCGGCTTACATAACATTCCAAGTCTTTCACAAGGTGGGGAGTCTGGCCAGTCTCCTCTTCCTGACTCCTGTTTCCACTTTGCAACTTAACCTCCAGTCACATGAAGCTATTTGTAGTTCCTGTCTTCTCACTTCACAGGCTTTGTAGGTATTATGGTGTCCACCTGGAATGTTCTCTCTATAGGCATCAGACTAGGCAACTCCTCATGTCCTTCCAGGCCCAGTTCAAATCTGGCTTCCCCTCCCAAGGTTTTCCTGACTTCCCAAGTAGATTCTCTGCACCTTCTCCTAAGCATTCACTGTCATCTGTACTCATGTATACACATATCTACTTTCATTTCTTGGATTTATTAATCCTTTTATTTATTCCAAAACATACTTGAGATGGCTCATAAATATATATGATGTACCATGTGATGATGTAAATGTACATAGAGAGAAAAAAGATAAAGATTGAGACACAGAATAAAGGGGAAAGACAGCCTGGTGGCTTACAGTCACCAGAGGTCAGTGGCCTCCACCTCCTCCTGGGAGCCATTACTGACAGAAGAATGTGGCTCAATTGCAGAATTCACGGTACACACACCATAGAGACAAACCACTGCTCAGTCAACTCAGTCAGTACCAGGAGCAGTACCAAGAGCAAGCAGGAGTTCCTCCCAGGGTCCTTCATATAAAAGACATGGTTTTAATAGAGAAAAAAACTGAGGGTTGCTGGAGGGGTTGTGGGAGAGGGGATGGGCTAAATGGGTAAGGGGCATTAAGGCATCTACTCCTGAAATCATTGCTTCACTATATACTAACTAATTTGGATGTAAATTTTAAAAAATAAAAAATAAAGTTAAATTATAAAAAAATAAATTAAAAAAAAGAAACAAAAGAAATGAACAAATAGAAAAAGACACACACAAAAACAGACTATTAAAGAAGAAACTAGTGGTAACCAGTTTTTACCACTTGTAAAAACTGGTTTTACCAATGGGGCATGGTTTTACCAGTGGGGGATGTGTGAAGTAGGTGAAGGGAATTAAGAGTAGGCTCATCTAAGATTTGTTGGCCATACATTTGTGGGTCCACTTCTGGAGTCTCTATACTATTCCATTGGTCTATGTGTATGTTTTTGTGCCAATACCATGCTGTCTTGATGATTACAGCTTTGTAGTAGAGGCTAAAGTCTGGGATTGTGATGCCTCCTGCTTTGGTTTCCTTCTTCAATATTTCTTTGGCTATTCGGGGTCGTTTGTGGTTCCATACAAATTTTAGGATTGCTTGTTCTAGCTTCAAGAAGAATGCTGGTGCGATTTTGATTGGGATTGCATTGAATGTGTAGATTGCTTTGGGTAGTATTGACATTTTAACAATATTTATTCTTCCAATCCGTGAGCATGGAATGTTTTTCCATTTCTTTTCTTCAATTTCCTTCATAAGTTGTCTATAGTTTTCAGCATACAGATCTTTTACATCTTTGGTTAGGTTTATTCCTAGGTATTTTATGATTCTTGGTGAAATTGTGCATGGGATCAGTTTCTTTATTTCTCTTTCTGTTGCTTCATTATTGGTGTATAAAAATGCAACTGATTTCTGTACATTAGTTTTGTATCCTGCGACTTTGCTGAATTCATGTATCAGTTCTAACAGACTTTTGGTGGAGTCTGTCAGGTTTTGCATGTAGAGTATCACGTCGTATGCAAACAGCGAAAGTTTGACTTCATCTTTGCCAATTTTGATGCCTTTGATTCCTTTTGTTGTCTGATCGCTGATGCTAGCACTTCCAACACCATGTTAAACAACAGCGGTGAGAGTGGACATCCCTGTCATGTTCCTGATCTCAGGGGGAAAGCTCTCAGTTTTTCCCCGTTGAGGATGATATTAGCTGTCGGCTTTTCATAAACGGCTTTTATGATGTTTAAGTATTTTCTTTCTATCCCGACTTTCTCAAGGGTTTTTATTAAGAAAGGATGCTGTATTTTGTCAAATGCTTTTTCTGCATCTATAGACAGAATCATACAGTTCTTATTTTTTCTTTTATTAATGTCATGTATCATATTAATTGATTTGCAAAAGAATATCCAATGGAAAAAAGACAGTCTCTTTAACAATGGTGTTGGGAGAACTGGACAGCAACATGCAGAAGATTGAAACTAGACCACTTTCTTACACCATTCACAAAAACAAACTCAAAATGGATGAAGGACCCGAATGTGAGACAGGAAACCATCAAAACCCTAGAGGAGAAAGCAGGAAAAAACCTCTCTGACCTCAGCTGCAGCATTTTCTTACTCGACACATCTCCAAAGGCAAGGGAATTAAAAGCAAAAATGAACTACTGGGACCTCATTAAGATAAAACGCTTCTGCACAGCAAAGGAAACAATCAACAAAACTAAAAGACAACCAAGGGAATGGGAAAAGATATTTGCAAATGACATATCAGACAAAGGGCTACTATCCAAAATCTATAAAGAGCTCACCAAACTCCACACCCGAAAAACAAATAATCCAGTGAAGAAATGGGCAGAACACATAGACACTTCTCTAAAGAAGACATCCATATGGCCAACAGGCACATGAAAAGATGCTCAACATCACTCCTCATCAGGGAAATACAAATCAAAACCACACTCAGATACCACCTCACGCCAGTCAGAGTGGCCAAAATGAACAAATCAGGAGACTATAGACGCTGGCGAGGACGTGGAGAAACAGGAACGCTCTTGCACTGTTGGTGGGAATGCAAACTGGTGCAGCTGCTCTGGAATAGCACTGCTAGGAATTTACCCAAGGGATCCAAGAGTGCTGATGCATAGGGGCACTTGTACCCCAAAGTTTCTAGCAGCACTTTCAACAATAACCAAATTATGGAAAGAGCCTAAATGTCCATCAACTGACGAATGGATAAAGAAGATGTGGTTTATATATACAACGGAATACTACTTGGCAATGAGAAAGAATGAAATCTGGCCATTTGTAACAATGTGATGGAACAGGGAGGGTATTATGCTAAGTGAAATAAGTCAGGCAGAGAAAGACCGATACCATATGTTTTCATTCATATGTGGATCCTGAGAAACTTAACACAAGACCATGGGGGAGGGGAAGGGGGAAACAAAAGTTACAGAGAGGGAAGGAGGCAAACCATAAGAGACTCTTAAAAACTGAGAACTGAGGGTTGATGGGGGATAGGGGAGAGAGGAAAGTGGGTGATGGGCATCGAGGAGGGCACCTGTTGGGATGATCACTGGGTATTGTATGGACACCAATTTGACAATAAATTATATTTAATAATAAAAAAAGATACACTAGATGAGCACTGGGTGATGTATGAAAGTGCTGAATCCCTATATTGTACACCTGAAACTAATAAAACACCATGTTAACTATACTGGAATTTTTTTTAATTTTTTAATGTTTTTATTTATTTTTGAGAGAGAGAGAGAGCAGGGGAGGGGCAGAGAGAGAATGGGAGTCACAGAATCTGAAGCAGGCTCCAGGCTCTGAGCTGTCAGCACAGAGCCTGATGCGGGCTCGATCTCCTGAACTGCGAGATAATGATCTGAGCGGAAGTCGGACACCCAACCAACCGAGCCACCCAGGTGCCCCTAAATTTTTTTTTAAAACGATTGAACCCAAAGTTGCTGACATCTGTTTCTAGCTGCTTTAAGAATCCTGTAACTATAATTATCAGCACCTGGGTTTTACAATAGACACTAAGACATCCTACCTCTAGAAACCCTTTCTGATTTGGGTCCATATGGTTCAGAGGGATATAGGTGTCATCGGTGTTCTGGCAAACAACCATGGCGTGCCTCTGACTAAAAGTTCCACGGCCGACATCTTGCCCACTCAGACGGACATTAAAACCTTAAGCAAGCAAGGAGGAAAAAACAAAAAAAAAACAGATTCCCGTGAATAACCTAAGTATTAACAACACATGGTGATGCTGAATTCTTACACATCAGTTCATCCTGAGAATTTCCCTTAGCAATAGATTAACCACATTAAAATATACCTGTTCTGGGGCACCTGGGTGGCTCAGTCAGTTAAGTGTCCAACTTCGGCTTGGGTCATGACCTCACAGTTCATGGATTCAAGCCCCAAGTGGGGCTCTGTGCTGAAAGCTGGGATCCTGAAGCCTGCTTCGGATTCTGTGTCTCCCTTTCTCTCTCTGCCCCTCCCCTGCTCACACTGTCTCTCTCTCTCTCTCTCAAAAATAATAAACATTAAAAAAAATTATAAAAAAATAAAATATATCTGCCCTATATTCAAAAGTCTGTGTAAGGCAAGATCATACAAGAATGGAGAGTCATTGCTTGCCCTACAATGTTTGGAGGAAAATATCTTTCCAATTCATCCGGCACAGGGCCCTTTGTTTCCTAGCAAGAAATGTTCTATAGTCTATTCTTTGATGAAGGTCACCAACACGACTTATCCTGAAGATTAAATAATATCGTCGAAGAAGAAAAGCTAACACATTTTAGAACCTCTCTAGTTACTGAAAACAATTGGAGATAGTTTTACTCAGAACTGCAGGGGTCACATACATCAAGTGTCATATAAAGCAATCCCTACCAGTTGTGCAACTAAACAGAAATGTCTTACCCTCAGCAAGTAATGAGCCCAAGGCAAGAGCTTCTGCCGTAGCCCAGTCTAATTTTGTTCCATCCATCACTTTCTCCAGTCTGGACTGCAAAAAACAGAAGCAGAGGAGAAAAAAAGACACTTTTAACAGTCTATACCCTTTTCCACACTGAGTTCACAAAATGTAATGCAACAACAGTATGGATCAAAATTATAATGTTATATTAAAACAGAAAGTGCAGAAGGGAAAGATGAGAGTAAGATAGCAATTATAGGTTTTCAAACAGGCAAAACTAGCAGGCACTCAGGTTAGTGGTTAAGCCTGTGCACAATGGAGAGGAGACGGCACCAGGGAGGGCACGCAGAGAACTGTGCTTGTAATATTCAATTTCTTCACCTGGATGGTAAGTACACAGATTATTTTAAGAATCTCTGTACCTATAATAAAAGCCTAGGGGTGCCTGGGTGGCTCAGTCGGTTAAGCGTCCAACTCTTGATTTCAGCTCAGGTCATGATCTCACGGTTGTGAGATCAAGTCCCAAGTGGGGCCCTGCACTGACAGCAAGAAGCCTGCTTTGGATTCTCTCTCTCTCACTCTCTCTCTGACGCTCCCCTGCTGGCTTGCTCGCTCTCTCTCTCTCTCTCTCTCTCTCTCTCTCAAAATAAATAAATAAGCATTTAAAATAAATAAAAAAACTGGAAATGAAGTAAGCATCTCAAAATCATTCAGAGGACAAAGTGCCTCTATCCAAGTTTAAGAAAGACGAAGGCCTTTGACTTTTGCTCCCTCACTTTGAGCATGCAGAATCCCACGTTCCAGGAAATTCCCGAGTCCCAGGCAAACCAAAGTTTCAATCTATCTTTTTTTTTTTTTAATTTTTTTTTTTTGATGTTTATTTATTTTTGAGACAGAGAGAGACAGAGCATGAAGGGGGGAGGGGCAGAGAGAGAAGGAGACACAGAATCGGAAGCAGGCTCCAGGCTCTGAGCCATCAGCCCAGAGCCTGATGCGGGGCTCGAACTCAGGGACTGCGAGATCGTGACCTGAGCTGAAGTCGGTCGCTCAACCGACTGCGCCACCCAGGAGCCCCAGTTTCAATCTATCTTTAACGTGAGACAATATGTAAGAAACATCAAGGTGTGTAAGGGCAAATGGTTGCCTTTGGGGGTATGTTTGTTGATGTGTACTTATTTTTATTCAAGCTGGCCCCCAAAATGAAAGTGTTTTCTGCTCACTAATCAGAGAAATCAAAACAGGTATTTCTGTCCTGTATTTTTGATAATGTGCATGTAGTGCATGTACATGTATTAAACATGTATGAATGAGTAAGTAAATCGAGGAAAATGAGAAGTAGACAAAACCTGAATGGACTATCAGTACCAGAACCTGTTTGTGTATACAAAGGAAAGAAGAGAGAAAAGAGCATAAGTAGACAAATCTGACTTAAGAGAGCATCACTACCAAAACATCACTAGAACCTAGTGGCATGCAATAAATGTCAAATTCATTAGCTGAACCGAAAAGACCAGATCAACACGAATTTCTTTGCTGCACAAGACAAACAAACGACAACTGGAAATTCTAATGCTCCCTACCTGAACGTACATCTTCAGAAGGTGACTATGCATGTGGAGTCCCTCCGGCACCTCCACGGACTTCCCGCCAATAAATCGCAGGAGGTCTAGGGGCACACCAGTGTTCCAGGTTGTAATGGAAGCCTCCGGCTGGACCAGGCCCTGCCAGTGAGCCTGCAGGTTGGTGGCCGAGGGGCTATAGTGGGCCATGTTAGTTAAATGGTCATTTAACTTTGCATAGTAGGAGGTTTTGATATCCGACACCTCTTCCTCGGTCATGAGTCCGTTGGCAATAAGGTGCTCTGCATAGGTGTCTGGGATGCTCTTCCGGGCTCTGTCCAAGAGAGAGGAGAGAAAAGTCAATCGGGTTTGTAAAAACCAAAGCGTGACAGATACACTAGTTGTCCAAGGCATCACAGAGCCACGTCACTATAAAAAGCCACACAGGAAATGTTCAGGAACTGGATAGAAGGGGTGGTTGTACTACGTTGTCAATGTACTAAATGCCTCTGAATTGTTCACTTTAAAATGATCCATTTTATGGGCCACCTGGGTGGCTCGGTCGGTTAAGCATCCGACTTCAGCTCAGGTCATGATCTCACGGTTTGTGAGGTCAAGCCCCACGTCAGGCTCTGGGCTGACAGCTCAGAGCCTGGAACCTGCTTCAGATTCTGTGTCTCCCCTACTCTCTGCCCCTCCCCCACTTGTGCTCTGTCTCTCAAAAATAAAAAAATGTAAAATAAACAAATAAATAAAATAGAAATAAAATGATCCATTTTAGGGGTTCCTGGGTGGCTCAGTCGGTTAAGTGTTCGACTTCAGCTCAGGTCATGATTCAGCTCGATGATTTTGAGCTCCGCGTCAGGCTCTGTGCTGACAGCATGGAGCCTGGAATCTGCTTCGGATTCTGTGTCTCCCTCTCTCTGCCCCTCCCCTGCTCATGCTCTGTCTCTGTCTTCCAAAAAATAAATGAACATTAGAAAAATTAAAATAAATAAAATAAAAAATAAAATGATCCATTTTATGTTATGTACCTTTCACTCCAATGCATTATTTTTTTTTAAGGCAATGGTGAGTAACAACTTCTTGCAGGCAAGCAAAAAAATAAGATTCATCTTTATAAGCTTTTATCTACATCAAGGTAGAAATAATTAGTAGAGTTTTTCTATGAATTGGTACATTCTGGAAAGTTATTTACAAGACTGACCTACATTGTCTTACCACTTTATTTCAAACAGTATTGAACTCAAAGTCACCAACATCTGTTTCAGGTGGCTTTAATAATCCGGAAACTATAATAATCAGTATCTCGGTTTTACAACAATAATAATGCCAATCTATGCTCAAGTAATACTTTAAACAACAAATCTTGCTCACATATTTTATCATATTTAATCATGACAAAAGTGACAGATGGACTGGATAGATTTTTTTTTTTTTTTTTTTAAATGGGGCCTTGAGCCACATGTGGTCACTCAGCAGCTAAATTCAAAGCTAAACAGAGAACCCAGATTTGTTCTTCCAAGAGCAGGGTGCTACCTCTGACCAGAAAGACCTATGAAGTGTCACCAAATTTCTTTCTCTACTTTAATTTATATCTATGAGGAAATAAAGTGGGGGAGGGGGTTCTATTGTAATTTCTAGTATCAAAAAAGGAAATTCCAAAGGAACACGTTCCCCTCCATCTCATTAACTTTCTGTCTCAATGCTGTCCAAGAGAAATGCAGAGCCAGCCAACATGTAATTAAAAATCTCTTAGTGGTCACGTTAGAAAAGGTTAAAATTAAACAGGTGGAATGAATTTTAATGACATATTTAATTCAGTTTACTCAAAATATAGTCACTTTAATACTTTATCAACATGAAAATTCTTATTGAGATAGTTTACATTCTTTTTTTCAAAGTCTTTGGAATCTGGTGTGTTCATTACACTCACAACCCATCTCCAGCAGGAATGGCCACATTTCAAGTGTTCAGTAGCCATGTATGGTAGTGGCTTCCATATTGGACAGCAGAGTTCTCTAGGTTCCTTAAAATCCATCATGTTGCCTCTTGCTGAGGCACCACGTGAATCACAGAGGATCTATTTCTGATCCTGTCAGTGACAAACTAAGTAGCTTCGGGCTAAGGGCTCTGCCCCAGTCTTCCTACCTCAGTGAGATTGGTAAATTGCCTTCATTTATTCATAGAGTAAACGTGTGGAGTTTGAAGACTCTGGGGAGCTTTCCCGGGATCCGTAGGATGATCATCCCAGTTTGCTCAGGACTACCCCAGTTTCAGTCCTGAAAGTTTCATGTCCCAGGCAACCCAGGGAGTTGGTCGCCCCACTTCAGAGTGTCTAATAAAAATAATTTAAAAAAATGCAAGCCCTGTGGGAGTAAGGGGATCTTCAACGAAGATTTATAATTATACCTGATGATTTTGTACATGACTGGATTTGTGAAGAAGGGCTCATCCAGCTCATTGTGGCCCCACTGCCTGTAGCATAACAAGTCAACAATCACATCCTTCCGGAACTGGCGCTGGTATTCAAAAGCCAGTTGTGTGGCCCGAACCACTTCTTCTGGGCTGTCTCCATTGACATGGATGACGGCACAGCCCACAAGCTTCCCTGAGGCAGAGAAGACAGATGAAGCTGGCTAGCCGACCCCAATGGACATTAGCCCACCTCCAAGTCCTCTTGCCTGCGTGGGGAGGCAGCCCACATACTCAGAGATGATTTGGCTGGGCTGTTAAGAACCCACACTTTGGAGTCCAGCTGATAGGAAAGAGGTCATGTCCTAGCTCTGTGACTCACTCTGTGACCTTAGTAAAGTTATGAATCTCAGTTTTCTCATCTATAAAACTGGGATAATAGCTCCTATACCTCCTGGTGATGTTGTAAAGATTCCCTGAGTTACTGCATATAAAGTGCTGAAGAGTGCCTGGTATGTAATAACTACTATTTATTTTGTTACTGTCATTGTTACTGTATCTTTCCTCCTGAGATAAAACGGTCATTAAAGGACGAATCCTAAAAAAAATTGATTTTCTTCAAAGAAAAGCCCTAGAATGTGCTTCCAGTATCTTTGTCAAACTAATCCCAAAACATTCACATAGATAGCTCCAAAAGGCATCCAGGCCAGGGGCTGGGTGCAAAAACGCAATAGTTCCTACCATCTAACAATTCAGGTAACTCTGTGAATTGGGGGATGGGTTTAAAAAAAAGCCCTGCCTTTCTCTTAATATTGCTAATTTCCAGGGTAGAACAAGTCAACTTTGCTTCTTTGTATCTGATTTCTAACCAAGACCCCTTAGCCAAATTCAGTATCATTCTTGACTAAGGTCTTGGGCACCCTGGATCTGAATCTCCTAAAGATGAGTACCCCGGTGTTGTACTAATTGTGTTGATCTTTGGTTCCCATGAGAGCATTCAACTGGGTATCTGGGCAATTTGAGATGGCACCCTTTGTGTTTCCCTCTTGTTTCACCTCTTCGGATTCAAAGGTCACACTCGGATTTTAAAGGAACATGGATACCACTGTTGGTGACTACTAACCATATCTGACCCCAAATTTAAAACGGAGTAACCAGGGAGGCTTACTGTTCCTAGTGAACTAGATGTTTTTCTAGAGATGCCTCCCTACATCACATACCGATATCACTGCAGTATAAGGAAGACCTTCCTCTTTCGGCAGGAGTGGTGTAACCCAGCTGGTTATTGACAATCAGATGGACACTCCCACCAATTCTGAAATGTGGGAGACTAGACAGCGTAAATGTTTCAGGAACAATCCCCTGACCACAGAAAGAAGCATCACCGTGAACCTAAATCATAGAGGAGAAAACAAGAAAATGAACATAAGAGGTGGAGAAATTTATGTATCCAGTTTGGAATAAATTGTTTTCAAATAATAACAGGAATAAAAACAACCACGCTCTCACTGCTCTCCTGCCCTCCTAAAAATCTGCTGGTTCCGTACAGGACTTTCTAGGATGGTTAGGCTGATCTCAAGTTGGTTTCAAAGCCCCTTTACCTCTTGTGGCCACCGCCAATTGATCTATTCTTTCACCCCCACATTGTCACTCGCATGCATCACTTCTAATATACCTATCAACATTCTAGAACATACAGCAGCACCACAGAAGGAAGGACTATCAGCAGTACTGAAGGAAAATCAGCTCCAGTACAGTTTTCATGAAAACAGCTTGCAAGACATGAGGAATAGTGCATAGCTTTGAACTCTCTCTCTCTTCCCCAATCATCCTGCCCCTGAAAAGAGAAGGTGTGCAGCTCACATCACCTAATCCCCACTGGCTGTGTTGGCCACACCGTGAACACAAAGAGGTGGGGGGAGGGAGATATGACAGCAAAGACAGGAGGCATGGGGGGAAAGTATATCACAGGTAATTGAAAGGATGCTTTGAGGAAACAACAAAATACTATCACACAACATCTGAAATGTGCTATTCTCTCAGCACATCTGAAGTCTGTTGGATCACAACATCATCACAAAACCTGATAGATGGAAAGTAGTAGATAAAAGGGGAGATCATTTTCACAAAAGTTGAAAGCAAATAACAAGGGAATTATAGATCTTAGAAGATCTTAGAAGAAGATATGAGTTCTACTGACTTCAGGCTACAAGGTGACATCAACATGTTATACACCTTAAATTATACACCTTAAATTGACATAATGCTATTGTCAAATATATTGCAATAAAAAAATAAATAAAAGTCTAGTATCATAAATAGTCAAAATGCTGAAGTAAAGAATAAAAGTGGCGCCTGGGTGGCTCAATCGGTTAAGTGTCTGACTTTGGCTCAGGTCATGATCTCACAGTTTGTGAGTTCAAGCCCTGCATCAGGCTCTGCACTGACAGCTTGCAGCCTGCTTCAGATTCTGTGTCTCCCTCTTCTTCTGCCCCTTCTCCGCTTGTACTCTGTCTCTCTCTCTCTCTCTCTCTAAAAAAGAAACAAACATTTAACAATAAGTAATCTGGGGGGCCCGGGTGGCTCAGTCGCTTGAGCGTCCAACTGTTTTTTTTTTGTTGTTGTTACTTTTTTAAAGTTTATTTATTTATTTTGAGAGAGAAAGAGAGAGAGAGAGAGAGAGAGAGAGAGATACAGAGAGAGAGAGCATGAGTGGGGGAGGGGCAGAGAAAGAGAATCCCAAGCAGGCTCCATACTGTTAGCACGGAGCCTGATGCAGGGCTCAAACTCACGAAACTATGAGATCATGACCTGAGCCCAAAACCAAGAATCAGACACTTAACTGACTGAGCCACCCAGGCACCCCTAGCATCCAACTCTTGATTTTGGCTCCGGTCATGATCCCAGGGTCAGGTTCCTCACTGAGTGTGGAGGATGCTTAAGATTCTCTCTCTCTCTCTCTCTCTCTCCCCTTCTGCCCCTCTCTCCTGCTCACACTGTCTCTCTCACTCTCTCTAAAATAAAATAATTAATAAATAAAATAATATGATATGTCCTAACTGAAGGTAACCACTGGGCTCTAATAAGAATAGAAGTAAAAGACCTAAATATAAATGAAGAAAGAATACCTCGTACATTTTTTAAAAGGACATTGACAATGTCCTTAAAATAGTCATTTTTTTTAATGTCAGTAGAATATTTTGGCTAAGAAAGGAAGCACTCCTTGGCCTCTGAAATTTCCAGGCCCCGCCTTCGTTTGGCTAGGGTGTATAGGGATGACTCCCATTTTGGAGTTATCTATACCTACTAATAACACACCCTTCCATTATCTCCACAGCATTAATCCCCTCAACAACCAGGTGGGGGCCAGGTAAGGAAATCACTACTGTCCTTTTTACAGAGGAGGAAACCAAGGCTCACAAAGAGTGTATACTTCACATTGGACTATACCCTGGGCCTTCTGTGTTTTTTCTACTTATGTCTCCACCCCTCCAAGCCTTTCTCCTGGATCAAGGAAGTTATTATGTCCATGTTCGCATTTAATTCTCTGAACACACTCCCATTTTTCTATGAGATTCAGAGAACTACCATAACAGAACCAAGCACACCAAGCCAGAAAGCAGCAAAGCCAGGATTTGAACTCATCTTCTTGGTTCCACAGTCTTTGCCTCTTCTGTACCACGCCACACTGTCAAGTCCAACCCTTAGCCACAAGGGCCAGGGGCTCCTGGCATCTGAGCACTCCTCCTTGCCCATGGGATTTCTTGGGGGTAATGATACAGGAGGAGTTCATTGGGGTGCCTGGGTGGCTCAATCAGTTAAGTGTCTGACTCTTGATTTTGGCTCAGGATGTGATCTCATGGTCTTGAGATGGATCCCTGAGTTGGGCTCCCAGCTGAGCGTGGTGCCTGCTTGGGACTCCCTCTCTTTCTTTTTTCCTCTCTCTCTCCCTCTGCCCCTCCCCTGCTCACCTGCGCATGCGCTCTCGCTCTCTCTCTCTCTCTCTCTCTCTCTCTCTCAGAAAAAAAGAAAAAAGGAAAGAATTTCAGTAAAGCAAGGAAGATGTGTACTTCTTCTGCTCCTTTACAAAAATGTTACACTAGAGACATCAATAAGAACATAACATCTGGAGTCAACTATACTCAAAGAAAAAAATTTTTAGGGGTACCTAGGTGGCTCAGTCACCTTGATTCTGGCTCAAGTCATGATCTCACAGTTGTGAGATCTAGTCCCAAGCTGGCCATGGAGCCTGCTTAAGATTCTCTCTCCCCCTCTCTCTGCCCCTCCCCTGCTCACCCATGCATGCACACACGTACTCTCTCTCTCTCTCTCTCTCTCTCTCAAAAAAAACCTTTTTTTAAAAGTAACATAACATCTGCTCATAACTTGCATCATTTTATCCTGGTCTTCGGATTCACGGCACTAAGGCACACAGGTATCATCTGTTAATTTTATTTTCTTCTTAAATCAGAAGAGAAACCACTCCACTATGCTGCATATAGATTTTTGGGAGTGAGGGTCCATAAACACAAACAAATGCTGGATGAGGTGGAAGCTACGTAGCCAAAGATGGCAAGGGGGTTTGGACACACACAGATCACAGATGACAATCTACTTTCACCAGGTTTGGGACCAAAATAAACAGAAGAGGTCAGGCAGAAAAAGTAGCATCCAGAATCTCACCCACCATGATTTTATAGGCTCCAAATTTAGAGTTCCCACAAGAAATCAGCACAGCAGGACACGTACAGACACAGCAGGGCAAGTGATTTGGGAACACAAAATAGACAAAAGAGGGAAGTTTCCTATCACTTTGAAGAAAATGTTGGGGTGCCAGCATGGCTCAGTCACTTAAGTGTCTGATTTTGGCTCAGGTTATAATCTCGCGGTTTGTGAGTTTGAGCCCCGCGTTGGGTTCTATGATGACAGCTTGGAGCCTAGAGCCTGCTTTGAATTCTGTCTCCGGCTCTCTGTGCCCCTTCCCCCCCCCCTCCTTCTCAAAAATAAATAAAGTGTCATTTTCATCTCTTGTTTCTGAAGTCCATGTTAAGACTTGCTAATGTGAATGACTAAAATATTTTACAGTATCGTGAATTAAGTTGAGCAAAAGGTAAAGAGAATGGCTAATAATGCAAGATTTCCATTTTGAAAAACTATGTCATTGTCAAATGCAATGCTGCATACCCCCAATTTACTTACTACAAGTTTCTGGCCCATGAAAAATTAACATGAATAAGATAAAGTTGTTATTTGTATATGCAGTCAAATATTCTCCTGCCTTACAGATGTACCTATTTCTATAGGGTTTAGAGACTCAGCCACTGATACCGAGAATTAATTACTGCCCGGTAGTTAAAGGTTCATATTTAAATGAATACTCATAGGGAAAAAAAAATGTGATCCACAGTCTGAACATCTAGGCTGTCAGGTTACAAAAAACTGAAGCAACAGCCACACTAATGATATGTATGGGTGGCCTTAATGCCAAAGACCTTCATTATAAAACAAACAAGCAAGCTAACAAACTAAATCCAGACTCTTACAGCCTTGTTACGTATATGGATACTATGTAGTTTCCTAGAGGGCCATATTTTCAGAGAAGTTCTGACATCTGTCCTCTGAAAAGCATCAGGGATACTAGTCAATACCCCCCGAAATAACTCATAAGAGAGAAATAAACACAGTGAAATCTCAGTCTAAAGTCAGTTGCCTTGAGATGAGACCTCATATCTGCTGTTAATTTTAAAAACAAGCCCGGAATCTTCTTTTACCAAAAGTTCATCTCAATTTCATCTTGGATGTCCACCATCTCCTTTCAGAACTACCAACCTGGGCTTCCCTTCTTCCCGGTCTCCCCACCCTCTGGCCTCACTTCCTGAAGCTACAAGTACCTGTAAGCAAATGACTTTGTCCCCAGGCTGAGCCGAACTGTCTGGAGAGTAGTCCCCGTCCTGTCTAGACTGCTGCCTTCCCCGAGTCTTCCCGACAGCCACGGGGTTGACGGCTTCCAGGTGCGAGGGGTTTGGCAGCATCGTCACATGGAGGGGATGGTGCGCGCCGAAGTCCAGGTCAACCGAGGAGGTCAAGTGAGATAGGACATCACCGGTGGCTGAAACACCTTCTGGAAATTCACTTAAGCCTCGCATTTTACGGAACATCAGCTATTATGAAAAAACATACAAGAAAAAATGTCTTTTATAACAATGGACAGCTGGGAAGAGATGGCTAGTTTAAATCATACAATTAAAAAATAATTTAAAAAACACTTTTCTGTACATGCTTGTGTAAGTATTATTACCATGTATTAAACAAACTTTTAACTGCTCAAATGCACAGAACTATTTGAAGATCTTCATAATCAAATGAAGTACCAACAGTTTTTGCTTTGGTTTGCTTTATTTTTTTTAATTCTTTTTACTTTTTTTTGAGCGAGCACAAGCAGAGGAGGGGCAGAGAGAGGGGGACAGAGGATCAGAAGCAGGCTCTGCACTGACAGCAGAAAGCCGAACGTGGGGTTTGAACTCAGGAATCGCGAGATCATGACCTGAGGTGAACTCGGGCACCCAACCAACTGAGCCACCCAGGTGCCCCTATTTATTTATTTAGAGAGAGAGAGAGAGAGAGAGAGAGAGAGAGCAGGGGAAGGGCAGAGAGAGGGAGGGAGAGAGAATCCCAAGCGGGCTCCTCACCCAATCTCACAAACTGTGAGATCACACATGACCCGAGCCGAGATCAAGAGCCAAACACCTAACCGACTGAGCCACCCAGGCACCCCTGAAGTAACAACACTTTCAGAAGAGCCTAACATGACAGATGTGTAGATGATAAGTTAGACATGTAGACGATAAGTTAGGCAGTAAAATGTTAGATGGTAAGTCACCTCTACCTTGCCATAAGCAAAATAATTTTTTCTTGAATACACCTGTTAAAATATATTTTCCAAAAGAATTTTGTATGAATCTTGTTAAAGGTACACAGGAAAATGGCAGAATAGAACTTAATCCCATTTAGACATAAGATAACATGCACTGATCAGCTCAAATCACACCTAAAAAAACCTCTACTGTCTGATTCTCAAAGGACTTCTTTGCATACGTTCTCTGACTTCATTTTCATAGTCTACCACAAGATACATGTTACTACCCATTTTAAAAATGCACAAGCTAAAAAAAAAAAAAATGCACAAGCTAGGAGTTAAGATGGCAGAGGAGGAGGGTGACCCCAAGCTTGCCTCCTCCCTGGAATAGCTAGATAAATATGAAATTATTCTGAATGCCCAAGAAATCAACTAGAAGTTTTAGAGAACAAAGCTGCACATCTACAGACAGAAAAAAATGACCCATGGAATAATTCAAGCAAAAATTTGAAAAGAAAAAAATTAAATATTTATGATTTTACATTTAATATTTATTTATTTTTGAGAGAGAGACAGACAGAGTGCGAGCAGGGCAGGTGCAGAGAGAGGAGACACAGAATCTGAAGCAGGCTCCAGGCTCCGAGCTGTCAGCACAGAGCCCAATGCAGGGCTCAAACTCCTGGACCGTGAAACCATGACCTGAGCTGAAGTCGGACATTCAACCGACTGAGCCACCTGGGTGCCCCTTTATGATTTTACATTTTAAAAAATGCACAAACAAGAGAAATTAACTAAATTGTTAAAGGTCCTTGGCCGCAAAGTAACAAAGCTGGGTCTCAAGCCAAGACAGTTACCAAAGACAACATGTTATTCTCAATTATCCAAATGGTTTGAGTGACCCAAAAGCTTCTTACTGACCAATTTACAAACAGGAACACCCATACTCACACAGTGTGGGTACACATGTGTTTCTCACAAATACGCTCATTTATAATTCAGTATCTTGGAGTCGTTTTTTTGTGATATTTTTGGGAATGCAATTTTTGGTTTAGGGATTTCTGCATGTATTTAAGCACACCTGTCAATCACTTTATTTTGTCATCGTCTGCCTTTTCTAAAGTCTCCGTCTTTTAAAAGCAGATTATCAATCTCTCAGCATCAGAAAAACTGAGGTATGAGTAGTAGTGGTAAAGCTGGGCCCCAAACATGGCGTCATGTATACTTTCCAATGATGTAATGATGACACATCCTTCCATGGGCTCCATTCACTCCATTAACTTTCACAGTCCCTTTAACACTTATAATTACTTTTACTCTTCTGGCCCAGATCAGTGCTGAGGTTGATCCACACACGATGGCCACAATCTTATTAAGTTACAAGTCATTTTGATGTTCCTGGCCATCAAATCTGCAATCCGGACTCACGAGTCTGTTTAGAGACTGATAGAGCAGCTGAGTTGGGCGAAAGAAGAACACCAAGATCCAGTTACCTACAGAGCCACTCATGTGAGTGGTCTCCCAGGATGACAATAATACTAATGTATTATTAGTTTTAGTACAATATGTTAAGTATAAACTCTGCAAATAAATGGAAGGTAAAATTGACTCCTTGGAGGGTGAAATTGTAAATAATTGCACAGATCTTAATGTTTGAGCAATTTTTATTAAATTAGTAAAGCGTGCTTCAAAGAACAGAGATAATTTCAAAGAAATTATCTATTCATATCATCCTTGAGAAAACAAACTAACTTTTACTTTCCCTGAGAGAAGAAAGAATCCATGTAAGACTACACAGAAAATCAACCCAAATACCATATCTATCAGCAGTGTTAGGTTCCATCAATTAATTAAGCTACCTCCTGGACCAACGGCTGAGATGTTTACTCAGGCTTCTAGAAGGAATTACTAGCATCGTCGGTTCTATCCTGTTACAGTCAATTGTACATCATAGAAAGTACCTTACCTCCGGAGGGAATTGCAGAAGGCCTGTCAATAAATTAAGCCTCCCTCTATGGGGCATGCCAATAATAACATCAGTTATCCCACTGTAGGCTGCCATTTTCAGCAACTCATGGAAAAAGCCCATCATGCTTTCAGCTCCTTCGCCTCCATACCGCTTCACTGTAGCAAACTTGGTGGCCAAAAAGTGGTCAAACTCCTATGGAACATCATGTCAGACACATTTGTGGTGGGAAGATAGCCAACTACTTAGGTCAAAATCAGACACATTCGTGTGTATTGTAGGAAGACCCCACACTGCTTCAAGTGACCGCAGCCGTGCCCCTTCACAACACACCCCAGAGACAGATGTAACTAATCCAGAACATGGCTGGAAAGCCTAAAGGACAGCAGGCAGCAGTCAGATTGCAGAGAAAACCACCCGAGTGGTGGAATAACTTACCCCAAGAGGGATCCTCTTAGAATGTGTTCCTCTAGAGTTGGGGCTGGGCCTTAGGGGTCTGCCCCTCCTAGCCCTTGAGTTTTAGTACCAGGCTCTACGGTACTATTTTGTCAAGGCCGCAAATGACCCAACTATCCAAATTACTGGGAATAGTTTCCTTGTCATCTTGACACGCCTGAGTCCTGATCATAGCCTTGACAGACTCAAGGTCTATTAATCTGCACCAAGAGTCTCTTCCATGCATCGTTCTTTTTTTGATCACTCCAGGTCATAAAAAGAGAAGCAAGGTCTTAAGGGCTTTTCAGTCTTTTACAGAGTGAATAGGCAATTATATAAAAAGTATATATTTTGACTCAGTTGTTTGGGGTTCTACTTTTTCCTACTTAGAACAAAGTGGTGTGTATTCTATTATCTAGTGTGTTGACGCAACGAGGTAAATAGGGGTAAGTAAATGCTTTAATTCCCTCTCTTCAATATTGATATATCTTTGTAGAAAAAGAGCCATCCTATTCCATTGATGTTAGCTGGTACTTTTATACCTGAGATTCTAGCATTAGTTTTGACAGATGTTTTCGCTCTTCTGTGGTAAAGGTCTCTTTTTTCAGTTCCTCAAACCGTTTGGCAAACCAGTCTTTCTCCTCCTGGCTCTCAAGCTGGGAGGTTTCAATAGAAATTTGCCCACAGTAGATTTGGTTGAGATAGGCTACTATTTCCTCAAGAGAGGCCTCCTCCTTCCCCATGTTCAACAATCCTACAAAAATGAAATCATAGGGATCGTTTTAAAAAACAATCAAACATGTAATTAATTATAGAACATACCAAAATAATTATTTCAATTCAGAGCATTTTGTTTTGGATAAGTTGGGTCATCATCAATGGCTACCTAGATTTTTCTAAAGACAAAACTAAAAATATGGTCAAAGGCCACAAAATAGTCAGACTAGGAAAGAGAATATCAGTCTTTCTCCACAAGGACAGAGCCATGCCGCTTTATGCCAAATTTTGATTCTATTGTAATTTCAAACTAAAAATGGAAAGTTAACACTCAACTGCTTTATAGCTACAGATCAGATATTCTACCTTTATCTGAAATATCTCCCCAAATGTTTAACTCTTATATTAATACCTACAAAGTAATGTCTACCATTGAACATTTGGCCTAAATGTTATTAATATTGATAGCAAAGCAACATTTTTTTTTATTTTTTTAAAATTTTTTTTTTTTTTAACGTTTTATTTTATTTTTGAGACAGAGAGAGACAGAGCATGAACGGGGGAGGAGCAGAGAGAGAGGGAAACACAGAATCTGAAACAGGCTCCAGGCTCTGAGCTGTCAGCACAGAGCCCGACGCGGGGCTCGAACTCACAGACCGTGAGATCATGACCTGAGCTGAAGTCGGAAGCTTAACCGACCAAGCCACCCAGGCGCCCCGCAAAGCAACATTTTAAGCTAAAGGGAAATCTACCTGAACCTTGGTCAACAAAAGGAGAGCACTGTAAGTGTATCAATAGCTCAGCACCAAATCAATGATCAGTCATTTGCCTTAACCTACAACGTGAGTTTTTAACAAACCAACATTTACTTTATTATTGCTTATGGTTTCTTACAATAAACTTTAGCTCTTTGATACTGATTGACCATTCAAGTTATAAAAATTATTTTGCATATCGCTTGGCTTCTCTGCCCCACATTTTAATCTATAAAACAGGAACACCTCAGGGGGTAGTTGTTAAAATTAAATAAGATAGGAGGGTGCCTGGGTGGCTCAGTCAGTTAAGCGTCTGACTTCGGCTCAGGTCATGATCTTGCAGTTCGTGGGTTTGACCCTGTGTTAGGCTCGGTGCTGACAGCTCAGAGCCTGAAGCCTGTTTTGGATTCTGTGTCTCCCTCTTTCTCTACCTCTCTCCCTCCTTCATGCTCTGTCTCTCAAAAATGAATAAATGTTAAAATTTTTTGAAAAAAAAGATTAAATGAGATAGGAAATAACCTAATGTCCACTGATGGGATAAACAAAATGTGATATAGCCATACTGTTGCAGACTATGACTCTTGAGTTCTCTTTTGTCCAGCAAGAGAGTGGACACTGAATTGAATACGAGAGAGGCTAATGTCCAGAAGGAGACAAAAGCCCTGAACACGTGTTTCATCTTGTATTTATTGAGCTCTCAAGATCTTACACAAGTGTTGTACATGAGGAAATAATCAGATAGTAATCAATAACTTGTATGTGGGGGCGCCTGGGTGGCTCAGCCGGTTGAGCGTCCGACTTCGGCTCAGGTCATGATCTCACAGCTTGTGAGTTCAAGCCCCGCGTCGGGCTCTGTGCTGACAGCTCAGAGTCTGGAGCCTGCTTCAGATTCTGTCTCTCTCTCTCTCTCTCTCTCTCTCTCTGCCCCTCCCCTACTCATGTTCTGTCTCTCACTCTCAAAAATAAATAAACATTAAAAAAAAAATAACTTGTGTGTGTAAGAAGCAAAGGGTCTGCCTGGGGAGGTGGGGGCAAGTGGTGTTTGTGATCAAAACAAATCTGGTATATTGGTACAAGATGGAAAGTAGTTTCCTGCAGGTAATATAACAAGTTACTTGTGATCCCATTATAATATCTTGCTAACTAACCTTGGGCGCTTTCACCCAGTGGTGGCAGCTTTCTGACCTAAGCTTTCTTAACCCATTTACATAAGTATAAGGAATTCTTGAACCTATTTCCCCACACCATATGACGGACTAGTGTTCAGCCACATAAAGGAATAAATTACCAGTTTATGCTACAGTATGGATGAAACTTGGAAACATTACACTAAATGTAAAAAGCCAGACCCAAAAGGCCACATACTATGACTTCATTTATACAGCATGTCAAGAATAGGCAAATCTATAGAAACAGAAAGTAGATTAGTGGTTGCAAGGGGCTGAGAAGAAAGCAGAATGGGGAGTGAGTAAGTAAGTTTACTAGGCACAAGATTTCCTTTTGGGGTGATGAAAATGTTCTGGAACTAAACTGATGATTGCATAACATTGTGGCTGTATGAAATGTCACTGAATTGTATACTTTAAAATGGTTAGAGTGGAGGGCACCTGGCTGGCTCAAGCGGTACAGTGTGAAACTCTTGATCTCGGGGTTATGAGTTCGAGCCCCACGTTGGGCACAGAAATTACTTAAGGGGCGCCTGGGTGGCTCAGTTGGTTAATCTTCCGACTTCGACTCAGGTCACGATCTCGCAGTCCATGAGTTCGAGCCCCACGTCGGGCTCTGGGCTGATGGCTCAGAGCTGGAGCCTGCTTCCGATTCTGTGTCTCCCTCTCTCTCTGCCCCTCCCCCGTTCATGCTCTGTCTCTCTCTGTCTCAAAAATAAATAAACGTTAAAAAAAAATTAAAAAAAAAACAAAACACTAAACTTTCCATTCCTGAAGGGCCATTTAAATTATGATGGCATAGATTTTGTCTCCAAGCCCCCCAAGTGAGAATTGCCTAGCTGAGTCCAGGCAGATTCTAGAACTGAGAGATAATAAAATTGTTGTACCCTTAGAAGTTACTGCATTTTGGGGTGGTTTATTACACTGCAATAAATTACCAGAACATTACTAATTAATGTATATACCAGAATTTGACATTGCCCAAAAATAACTTTAAAAAAAATGACATTGGGGCGCCTGGGTGGCTCAGTCGGTTGGGCATCCGACTTCGGCTCAGGTCATGATCTCGCGGTCCGTGAGTTCAAGCCCCGCGTCGGGCTCTGTGCTGACAGCTCAGAGCCTGGAGCCTGTTTCAGATTCTGTGTCTCCCTCTCTCTCGGCCCCTCCCCCGTTCATGCTCTGTCTCTCCCTGTCTCAAAAATAAATAAACGTTAAAAAAAATTAAAAAAAAAAAATGACATGACAGGGATCACCTGAGTGGTTTAGTTGGAAGAGTATGTGACTCTCAATCTTGGGGTTGTGAGTTCGAGCCCCGTGTTGGGTATAGAGATTATTTAAACATAAAATCTTTAAAAAATAGTAATAATAAAATAAAATAAGTAAGTAAAATTTAAAAATGGCATGAGATAGGAGCCCAGGATGCTGCCTGGTTATCTAGCCCCCATTTTTTTTTAAGTTCCCAAGCTGGGAAATAAAACAGGAAGTGAGAGCTGGATTGTCACCTTACCTCTGCCACTTCTTAGCTACGAGTTACTTAAGTTCTCTGAGTTTCTGTTTCCCTGTCTGTAAAATAAAGATGGCAGTAACTTCTTAGGGAGTAGGTGTGGGAATGCATTGACAAAACAGATGTAAAGTGTCTGGTCCATAATGGGTGTCCAGCTTTTTTAAAACTATTATTTCAGGGCTTGCAACGTTTTATTCATTTTTTTAAAGTTTTTGGTTGTTTTTTTTTTTTAGAAATGTTTATTTGTTTTTGAGAGAGAGAGAGAGGTAGAGAGCAAGCAGGGGAGGGGCAGAGAGAGAGGGAGACAGAATCCCATGCCATTGGCACAGAGTCCGGATGTGGGGCTTGAACTCACAAACCATGAGATGATGATCTGAGACGAAACCAAG
The DNA here is from genome assembly GCF_046562875.1 of Panthera onca. Classification (NCBI taxonomy): domain Eukaryota; kingdom Metazoa; phylum Chordata; class Mammalia; order Carnivora; family Felidae; genus Panthera; species Panthera onca. The sequence goes on along the minus strand of NC_138345.1, from coordinate 11,043,705 downwards.
AGACGGACACTGAACTAACTGAGCCACCCAAGCAACCCTTACTACATTTTAAAAATAGTTTTCTTTTGTAGTAAGAATGCTGATCGTAAGATGTTCTCTTAGCAAAATTTTAAGTATGCAATACAGTATTAACTAGAGCCCCTAGAACTTATTTATCTTTCATAATTGAAACTCTGTACCTTTTGACCACCATTTCCCTATTTCCGCTTCTTCCCAGACCCTGTGAACCACTGTCTAAGTTTGACCATTTTATCATTTTTCTTAAATATGGAAGACTTCACGAATTTGCGTGTCATCCTTGTGCGGGCACCATGCTGATCTTCTCTGTATCGTTCCAATTTTAGTATTTGTGCTCATGAAGTGAGCATGAGTTTGACGATCTTAGATTCCTCATACAGTGGGATCAATCATGCAGTGCCTGTCCTTCTGTGACTGGTTTAATTTCACTTAGTGTAATGCCTCGAGTTTCATCCATGTTGTCACAAATGGAAGGATTTCCTCCTTTTTTAAGGCTGAGCAATATTCTGTTCCATATACCACATTCTTTTTTTCTTTTTTAAGTAGGGCCTATGCCCAACGTGGGGCTTGAACTCACAACCCCAAGATCAAGAGTCACATGCTCTAGCAACTGAGCCAGCCAGGTGCTCTCATACTGCATTTTCTTTATTCATTTATCCATTGATAGACATTTAAGTGTTTTCATATTTTTTGCTATGGTAATAATGCCACAGTACATAAAAGTACAGATAACTCTTTAAGACCCTGATTTCAATTTCTTTGGATAAATACTCAGAAGTGGGATTGCTAGATCATATGGGATTTCTATTTTTAATTTTTTGAGGAGTATCCGTACTATTTTCCACAGTAGCTACACCTACTTGCATTTCCACCAACAGTGCACGAGGTTTTCTCTACATCCTCACCAACACTTGTTATCTTGTGTCCCAGCCATTCTGGCAGATGTGAAGTGATACCTAATTGCAGCTTTGATTTGCATTTCTCTGATGATCAGTGATGGTGAATACCTTTTCATGTACTTGTTGGCCATTTAGTTGTTTGTTTGTTTTAATGTTTTTATTTCTTTTTTGAGAGAGAGACAGACAGAGAGAGAGACAGAGTACAAGTGGGGGAGGGGCAGAGGGAGAGGGAGACAAAATCTGAAGTAGGCTCCAGGCTCTGAGCCATCAGCACGGAGCCCCATGAGGAGCTCAAACACACGAACTGTGGGATCATGACCTGGGCCGAAGCCTTAACCAACTGAGCCACCCACGCATCCCACCTGTTGGCCATATGTATGTCTTCTTTGGTAAATGTTTTTAAACTTAGAGGAAATGAACCCTATTGAAAGACTATTCTAGAACCTCAAGACCAGTCCTCTTAGACAGTGCTTGAATGTGCCCCTCACGGTCAACTCACACTCCATGGAAGCCTCAGCTCCAGTGGGCATGTGAGTTCTTCAAGAACAGAGAAAGGAGCCATACTGCATCTTGGCAGCTAACCGTTACACGTAGAGTCTAGTGTTGGTGGGCTTTACCTGTGGTATTAAAAGGTCCCTGTAGGGTCTGCACAAGAGCTTGGACTTCAGGCACATTCTCTGGCAAGGCTTGTCCAGTGAAGAGGGGGTTGATTTTGGCAGCTTTATGACCATGTTCACAGTATACAGTCACCAATCTGGCAAGGCCATGATCAACTAATTCAAGGGGAAAATAAAACAATACAAACAATTTAGAAAATGCCCACAAACTAAAAAAAAAAAAAATCAGTTTTTCAAAGAAGCCTTTGTGGCCTTAGACACTTTTAATGCATTCCTTCTACCTACCACATCTCAGGTTTATAGACTATCAGAATCCAGGAAAACACACTTACTTTTTTTTAATGTTTATTTTTGAGAGAGAGAGAGAGCATGAGTTGGGGAGGGGCAGAGAGAGAGAGAGGGAGACACAGAATCCAAAGCAGGTTGCCAGCTCTAAGCTGTCAGCACAGAGCCCGATGTGGGGCTTGAACCCACAAACTGCGAGATCATGACTTGAGCCAAAGTTGGATGCTCAGCCGACTGAGCCACCCAGGCGCCCTCAGGAAAACACACCTATTTCTTTAAATTTATCTCATGATTGCTAAAGTCAGTGAAGGAAAAAAAAAAAAAAAAGAGATAGAACTATGGGTGCACATTTGTAAAAATAACTATGCCTGTAGAGAAATAGCACTGAAAAGAACTGTTAAAATGCTGAGATTCTGGATAATTAGAGTCCTCTTAATTATTATTTGAGATTTTTAAATATTTTACTTAAAAAATAGACATAGGTAGAACTACAAAATCAAAGTTACATCTCCTTCCCTATTGCTTAAAGACCCAATGTACCGAGTTATTTCATAGACTCATGAAATTTATACTAGAAAAAGATCTTTTTTTTTTCTTAATGTTTTTTATTTATTTTTGAGACAGAGAGAGACAGAGCGTGAGCAGGGAAGGGGCAGAGAGAGAGGGAGACACAGAATCGGAAGCAGGCTCCAGGCTCTGAGCCATCAGCACAGAGCCTGATGCGGGGCTCGAACTCACAGACCGTGAGATCATGACCTGAGCCGAAGTCGGATGCTCAACCGACTGAGCCACCCAGGTGCCCCTAGAAAAAGATCTTAAAAATGATCTTTTCACAGGGCACCTGGGTGGCCCCGTTGGTTATCATGATCTCATGGTTTGTGGATTTGAGCCCGGAGTTCGGCTCTGCACTGACAGTGTGGCGTCTGCCTGGGATTCTCTCTCTCTCCCTCTCTCTCTGCCCTTCCCCTGCTTGCACACTCAACGCTCATGTTGTCTCTCTCTCTCAAAATCAATAAGTAAACTTAAAAAAATTTTTTTAATGATCTTGTCACTCACATAATGCAAAACAAAACAAAACAAAACAAAACAGGAAACAAACCCTTTATAAAGCTCTAAATGAGTGGTTCCTCAGTCTCTGCTTGGAGGAGTTGCATTATCTTTTAGTGAACCCAATATGATGATTCTATTTTGAGCCCAAACTGCTTTTCTTCCCTCTTCCATATGAAAGTTATTCCAAAATTTGAAGAAAAAAAAAAAAATCCTTCATGCCCACACTCTGCTAACCTTCAGTTCATCAAGGCAGCCTTAAACAGCACAAATCCCCGGCGATGAGCAGATCCACCATTTCTGAACATTTTCTGAACATTTTTTCACCTTATGTGTTTATTCTTAGAACCCAGAGAAAAGTTCAGCATATTTTGAAACATTTAATGACCATTTTATGAACATTTATTGCCATGCAGTGAGCTACATATGTGCTTTGTATTCAGAGTACGGCAAAGTATGTGTCTTGTCACGGGCTGACAGGAAAGAACAGAGAGGTACTGAATACGTGAAGGATGTGTTGGCACTGATGCAACAGTTAGGACGATCCATGCTATGTCTAATAAACTGGTAAGCTAATCAAACAATCCCAGTAAATGAATCGATTCCAGTCTGGAGATAAGTCATATAAATTGCCATAGGGTTCTATTCTGAATCTTACCGAAGTTCTCAAATGCTGTGTTATAAAGTAGGAAACCTTCACATTTGTGACTAAAATCCAGAAAGACCACGTCTAAAGCATTGTCCCCACCAGTCACTCCTTAAAAACATATTCTTCCTCCCCACCAGAAAACAACAAAACAGCAAAAAAAACAAACAAAAAATGCCACATTCTTCCCTGGGCTCTGCGGCATCACCAAATCCTGGCTTTTCTCCTAACTCACTGGCTACGCAAACTCAGTCATTTTGGGGAGGGAGCTCCTCTTCTTTGTCCATCTCTAAAATATTAGTGGTCTGCAGATCTGCCCGCAGCCTTTTTCTCAAGCTGTTTTTCTCTGGGTGATCTCCTGCACCTTCCACAGTTTCCAGGAACATGTACAAAACTACATCTCTGGTGGGGCAAGTCTAATAGTAGATATGCACAGTTATCATCACCATCCCCAAATTAGCAGCCCTATTGAAAACATTCTCTTAGTGAACCCACATCAACTCAGAGATTATTGCTCCAATTTCTAAGTGTTCCCCAGGCTTCTCATGCCATTCTAAGAGCAATGGCATGGGAGTTGGCACAAAAGCAGGCTGCTCGCTCCCAGGGACGTGTGGAAGCTACTATTCTGGCAGAGCCTGAGAGAGAGAGGTCCACACCCCTCCACACCTCTGGGCACATCCCACATCCATCCTGGCAATCTATTTTCTCTCAGACCCTCTTCCTGCCTTTGCTCTGGTTTCTTTTTTCCAGACCCAATCCCATATTCCTTCCCTCTCTGCCTCCCAGATCCTTCCACTGTGACCTCTGGGATTCTACTCCATGATTAATCAACCTCTCCGCATTCTTACCCTCCTCCATAAACATTCCTTATACCCCTATCCTAACTGGAACCTGCTTTCTCCCAGAGGACAACGGGAGGTGAAGCTGCTCATCACCACACTGACCCCTCAAGTACTGAAGGTGGAGTTTCATTCCTCAGGGACATCCCCCCTCCCCCCACATTAGTCCTCTAACTCTGAAAATCTCCAGCCCCCAGGGGGACACGCCCTAGGGTTATCAACTAATCTCCATCTAGTATCAGTAGCCATTACAAAACAATGTTGTAGGAGAAGCTTCAGGGAAAAGTGTCAGTGTATATAGAGGAAAAAAACAACTATCAACAGTATAAATAGTATGAGCCTGCTCTTTGTTACAATGTATATATGTATAGTAGGTAATGTATATTTCATTACCTAGTCTATATAGCATAGTATGAGTATCTATATACTTTATATATGTGAATGTGTGTACATATATCCCATATACATAAAGGAAATGGACCAAAAATTTAGCGATTATCCTGTACAAAATTCCTCGTTTTTTCTTTCGCTTATCTGCTAAGTTTTCAATGGCAAACATGTAGAGCACAGCTCTTCAAATGTTATCCTGACTTGCTGCCTACTGCACTCGTAGGGCACTCCAGTGTACCTGTCCTCACCAGTGGGCTTTATGCTTGTAAAAATCAGTTATATTTGTTCCTAAGGCTGGTGCTGTGGGAGAAAGAAAATGTGGGGGGAGAAATCATAAAAATCTAGAGAGATGCTGCTTTCAGATTGCTTCCATAGTGCTCTTAATTTTAAAGATTTGCAAAAACAAATCCAAGAAGAAATACATTTGTCAAAATACATGAAGCATCTCTCATTTCTTTATCATACTCCTTGCTTTAAAGAACTTTTTTTTTTTTTTTTTTTTTTAATTAACTGACTACATTCTAGTTTCAAATCCATCAGGGGTGCCTGGGTGGCTCAGTTGGTTAACTGTCTGACTTTGGGTCAGATCATGATCTCGCGGCTCATGAGTTTGAGCCCTGCATGAGTTTGAGCCCTGCATCAGGCTCTGTGCTGACAGCTCAGAGCCTGGAGCCTGCTTCGGATTCTGTGTCTCCCTCTCTCTCAGCCCCTCCCCTGCTTGCACACTCTCTCTCTCTCTCTCTCAAAAATAAATAAGTACTAAAAAAAATCCACCAGATATGATTGCTTCATCTATATTTTGTAGCAAACAGTGATATTATAAGATTTCAAAGGATGAGAACACATTGAATACATATATTGTTCATAAAAAGAATTTCATATCACTGTATAAATAAGTCAAAGGATTACTGTAAAAGAAAAATGAATATCTTCATGCTAGGTATACTACCAACCAAATAACTTGATACTCAGGATATCTATAGAAGTTCAGAAGAATTTAATTTTGTGTTTAAATCCCTAAGAAGCCAGAGAGAATAGGGAAAACAACAACACATATACACACTCCTTTACAAAACAAAATGGAAAATATTGAAGGCATGCTTCTGGCTCAAGAGACTGGCACATAGCAAATGCTCAAGAAGCATTTGTCATTAACTGAATGAAGTCCTGAGATTCAGCATATCGTAAGAGAGTCACAGAATCCTTGTGATGCAAGTTTTCCAGAGCCAGAGCCCTCAAACATGCAGTACAAGAGCTGCAGTGAATACATCTTCCACCTCACTTTGAGCTCCTCTTTTTTTTCTTTTTTTCCTTTTTAGAGAGAGAGACAGACAGACAGCGAGACAGAGAGAACACACGAGCTGGGGAGGGGCAGAGAGAGGGAGACAGAATCTTAAGCAGGCTCCATGCCCAGCACAGAGTCCCACGCGGGGCTCAATCCCATGACCATGAGATCATGATCTGAGCCAAAATTAAGAGTCGGATGCTTAACCAACTGAGCCATCCAGATGCCCCTGAGCCCCTCTTTCCCAAGAACTGCGCTCTCCCATTCCAGGGAGTGGGTTCCTAAGACCACGTCTACCTCATTCCATTCTGCCTCCCTCCCAATTAATGGATTCCAAAGACACCTGAGTCGAAGTGGGTCAGATTCACTCTTTCCAGAATTTATGACTTGGGATAGGGAGACACGGGTGGTCCACTATGCCTCCTGTTTGTGCAAACAACATGGTTAACGCTGAACACCTGCTTTCCTTCTGGGAGTCTGGAATTTTGGCACAGGCAGAGGGTGTTTACATGGACGTCTGCCAATAAAAACCTCGGGTGATGAATCTCAAATGGACTCCCCTGGGTGACACGGCACATATATTGCTGTATTTACGTTGCATGAACAGGAGTGTTTCTGTATCACCCCTCACGGGAGAGAGAGCACAAGGACTCCTGCACCACGGTGCCTGTGCTGTTTTCCGCGACAGTGCAGCTGTGTATCCTTATTACATCACTGTGATGAATCTGAGCCATGAGTACAGCTGTAAGCCGAGCGCCATGAGGCTTTCTGGCGAATCTCTAAATGTAGGGGTGGTCTCGAGGACTCCTGACACGCATTATGGGTAGCACAGGAGCTGAGTACATTAACAGCTGTGCCCTGTGGGCCCACACACAGCTTCTGCCAATATTCCCAGAGTTAGTGCTGGTTTTCTCCCCCGCTGAGGCTTGGTTGCTGCACACATCCTTCAGCTCTGGGAGATATCCTTGTATCTTTTCAAATAAAGTCCCCGCTTCCCCTTAGGTGGCCACAGTTGGTTTCTGTTGCTTGTGATCAAAAGAACCTTTGCCGATACGGGGGTAAAAAAAAAATTATGATAAGGATATCTACATCAATTACTTTATTCTCTCTGTAAGCAAGCACAGTCGGGGCACTGAAGAGTGTTTTATTTTCAGGAAAAAAGGGTTCGTATTAACCAGCCTGAAGTACACTGACACATAAACTAAACTTAGTACTTAATCTAAAAGTCAATACAGTTCTTTTTCATCATCTGGTCATAAACAGCCTCCCCCCAAAAATATCTAGATCATATCCATGGGTTTCTTACATTCAAGGCAGCATATGCTTATAGCAAGTGGGAATGTTGGATATCTATAAAATGGCTGAAGATTCCAAGAAAGAGAATTTCATAACTGGAGTCTCTTCAAACCCCATTAAAATGTGATGGCCGCCCCCACCCCCACCCAGTTTCAGCTTAGGAACTTTGGAAATAACCACATTAAAACAAAGACTTCAGGGGCACCTGGGTGGCTCCATTGGTTAAGCATCAGACTCTTGGTTTCAGCTCAGGTCATGATCTCACAGGTTCATGGGATAGAGCCCTGCATTGAGCTCTGGACCTGAGTGTAGAATGTTTGGGATTCTCTCTCTCCTTCTCTCTCTCCCCCTTTCCCCTTCTTCCGAGCTCTCTCTCCCTCTCTCAAAATAAAGAAACACTTAAAAAACAAAGAAATTAAGGCAAGACTTTGTACCAGACTATTATATTCTGTACAACAAATTCAGATAAACCTAGGCTGTGCAACTGAGTTTATTTTATATCATACCTTATCTTTCCACCTCAAATACAGTATCTTTATAAAATAAATTTATTTCAGGGTGCCTGGGTGGCTCAGTCAGTTAAGCGTCTGACTCTTGATTTTGGCTCAGGCCATGGTCTCAGGGCTTGTGGGATTAAGACCTGCATCCAGCTCTGAGCTGACAGCGCAGAGCCTGCTTGGGATTCTCTCTCCCTCTTTCTGCCCCTCCGCCACTTGTGCACACACACGTGCTCTTTCTCTCTTTCAAAATAAATAAACATTTAAAAATAAAATAAAATAAAATAAAATAAAATAAAATAAAATAAAATAAAATAAAATTTATTTCATTCTTAAAAAAAAAACAAACAAAAACCTTGTTCTGGTCCTTTCTGGGTTTTTTCCTAATCCTTTCTTAAATCACTGCCAACATAGATAAGTAAGGATCACAGATTGATAGTGAATGATAGCAAGTACTAACTTTTGCTCAGTGTTTCACACACGTCATCTTACCCAACTCTTGCAACAACTCTGAAATAGGTCTCCTCATCTGCAGAAGAGTAAACTGAGGCGCAAAGAGGTTAAGTGACCTGCAAAATGTGACAGAGGTAGTAAAGAAGCTACCTTCAAGCATATTTGACTTCAATCCAATGTTTTATCCATTATGTTATAACAAAAATTGAAAAGGGAAGTCCAGAGCCTACAGCAAAAAGGATGAGAGAACTGGAAATCAGTGAGACATTTGAAAAAAAAAAAAAAGTGCAAGGGCTAACGTCATTAGCCTTTTCTGGTCTGCATTGTACCCGAGAATTATCTAGATTTTTTTTTTTTAATTTTTTTAACGTTTATTTATTTTTGAGACAGAGAGAGACAGAGCATGAACGGGGGAGGGGCAGAGAGAGAGGGAGACACAGAACCGGAAGCAGGCTCCAGGCTCTGAGCCATCAGCCCAGAGCCCGACGCGGGGCTTGAACTCACGGACAGTCAGATAGTGACCTGAGCTGCAGTCGGACGCTTAACCGACTGAGTCACCCAGGCGCCCCTATCTAGATTTTTTTAAATCTCTAATGCATTAGGATTTTCTTCAACTGCTTTTCTCATGAGTCCAGTAAAGGCTCCTATTATTTCTAATTTGCAACATACCCACAACCTCACTTCAACTACTAAAGCTCAGTGCCAAGGTCAGTAATGGCTAAATGCTGCTTGAAATCCTATGGCGCCCATCTCCTGCTGGTCCCTCAGTTCTGCCATATTTTTGTAATCTGAATCCTCCATAATGACATTGATACTCCTGAATCGGCACTCCTCCATTTTCAATTGGGATTGTTGATGAATAAACTGAAGTTTACCTGAATTGAGGTTTACAGAGGTTAAAGTACAAGCTGTTACTAATAGCCAGCAACAAAGAACACTCACCACAGGTCAAATTTTAACTAGTGAAACCACTGTCATTTAAGAGGTTACTAGAAGGAAATTCAATATCTTTTTAAAGCCTTAATGTAATGGATGTCTTAGTGAATGATGTAGTCGCCCCATGCAGGCATTGACTTTCAGCCAAGATAAATATTTGTAAAAAGAAGGCTGATGAAGGAAAGGCAAAGAGGAGGAGGGAGGCACCATAACTTTGATCGTATCCCATCTCACTATGTCACCTTGGATGTGGGAGGATGCCATGTGTCCATTTTCAGGACGGATTGTCCTTCGATTGACTTTGCCAATCCCAAAGAGTTGTGGACATGATCCACCAACCAACCCAATCATTTCTCTCAACCAAGATGGTACCTTTTAGGACAACTGGCAGGCGTCATGAAAAAGGCTTGAGCCGGTCATGATCTCACGGTCCGTGGGTTCGAGCCCCATGTTGGGCTCTGTGCTGACAGCTCATAGCCTGGCGCCTGCTTCAGATTCTGTGTCTCCCTCTCTCCCTGCCCCTCCCCTACTCATGCTCGCTCTCTCTCTCTCTCTCAAAAATAAATAAACATTTAAAAATTTTTTTGAAAAAATAAAAAAAGGAAAAAGACTTGAGCCAATTAAATCATGTACTCCTAATTAACGGAACTGACCATAAGCACCCACTTAAATGGAATTTAAGGAAAAACCCAGCAAGTCTTCATTGTGTTCATGAGCAAAAAAGAAATTATTAGTTCTTCTAAAGCATAGTAATATAGTATATTACCCGATGTATACAGTGCTTCCTTTCTTGATAATTGGTGTTACGGTTATACATGCAAAATTCAAATGCGCTAAATGTCACAAATAAATTGCATATACAGAATTGTATTTCCATTTCTTAGTAGGAATAGCTCACTTAATAAGTATTCAGTTAAATACAGAGCTGAGAGGAATGTAAGACAAGGAGCTTACCAAGCAGGATCTTACAGCATGAGAGGATGGTCTCTATATGAAACTGCACACAGTCATAAAAAGTTCAGTAGAGTCCAAGGGGTCTCTCGGACTGAGAGTTGAGGGAGATCAGATTAGGATAGCCTGGAGTTGTCTAGACAGATGTTACAGAGGAGATGGGAACGGAGATGAGCCATGGAGAATGGGTATGAAGTGGAAGGGCATACAGAATGAGCGGGGAGAGCCTTGGATAATGGCTGGAACATGGGGGAATTTATGTCAGAGAAAGGTAAGAAAGAAGGCAGAATGGGTCATGAAACATGAAGGGCATTCAATATCAAGCTAACAAATCTGGGATCTTATTCTGAGAGGCAAAATAGAGCCTTTGGAGACTTGAGTTAAGAAAATAACTCAATGAGGGGCGCCTGGGTGGCTCAGTTGGTTGAGCGTCCAACTTTGGCTCAGGTCATGATCTCACAGCTTGTGACTTCGAGCCCCGCATCGGGCTCTGTGCTGACAGAGCCTGGAGCCTGCTTCAGATTCTGTGTCTCCCTCTCTCTCTGCCCCTAACCCACTCGCATTCTGTCTCTGTCTCTCTCAGAAATAAATAAACATTAAAAAAATAAATAAATAAAAAATAAATAAATAAACATCAAAAAAATTAAAAAAAAAGAAAATAACTCAATGAAACCAATGTCTTAGAGAAATTGTGGCAAGACACCAGGCTACAAATTTTCATAGCAGTGAGGCTAGCAGTTTTATCTTTTTGAAGTCATGGGAATTCAATGAAAGCTACAGGCCCTTTGCCTAAAAATAGACACACACAGTTGTGCAAAAGCCACAGACCCTCTAAAACTTTTCCACAGGGATCCGTAGACTTGGCTAGGAGCACCTGGATTAATATTTCTTGCAGCAGCAGCAGCAGACCAGAATTAAAGGCCTACGCTAGGATCCCAACAGTGAAAACAGAAAGCAAGGCTTTGAGAAACACAGTGCTCAAGATTTGATATGAAGTATGAGGTGAAAAGTTGAAGGTGGGTTGTTTGCCCCACATTTTTACAATATGTCTGTAGCAGAGCCTGCTACAACTCCTGAGATCCATTTTCTCTTCTCTTTCATGGTGATAATCAAACATATGGCCATGCAGAATAAAGATATACGTCCCAGCCTTCCAGGCAGCCAGTTGCCCATGTGACTAAGTTCTGATGAATGAGAAGGTAGTAGCCATGATCTGTGTAACTTTGGGGTCTTGCCCTTGAAGGGAGATGTGTCCTCTTTCCCTTCCCCCTTTCCTCCATCCTGCTGTACAGTGTGGATGCAGTGATGAGCCATCCTGGACCGGAGTAGACAGCAACACCCACAGGATGGTGAAGAAACAACATAGAAGGAGCTTGAACCCCTTTGGACCTTGCAGAGCAAAGCTGTCATACCAGCTCAGACCTTTACTGGTCTCACTTAGGTCACTGTTCCCCCACGTGTCCAACACAGCCCCTGAACTTACCCTATCTAATACACCATTTGGTACTCGAGGTGGGTTGCTACCATAACAGCCTAAAATACATATGACCGTGGCTTAGCAGTCAGGTGGTAGGTACCAAGAACCCAGATGTTTCAGACTAGAAAGCTAATGAGCACTGTGTTATGCTATCTGACAAAACGCGTGGTGAAACTGTCACCGGTGATGTCCTGCAAGGCAGACTGTATGTCCACGGAGCTGTCGCTCAGTAGCATGTGATCGTTGTTTCTTGTCACTTTCAGGAAAGCCCTGGGAGGGAGATGAGGTCAATCTAGAGCGAGCTAGTTGGCAAGAAGAGATGAGGGAAATTCAGCTCTGCTAAAAGGCAGATCCTAGCAGGTTTGGACAACTAGAGGCAATTATAAAAAGTGGTTCTGAAAAAGCTGTCTTACCAAGAGGGAAAACAGACAAACCCTTCTTCAAGGACCTTCCAGTAAGCATTCCCCGTTAGGCAATGAGGGATGCTGAGCCTCCAAGGTCCAATCAAGGGTATTACCTTCCCACTCAAGCCTATTATTTTTGATGGTCTCAAGGTAAGCACCTCTAAGTTTAGGAAGCTGAGTGGGTGGAGCACAGAAGCAGTAAATAAAAGACTGGAGTTTTCAGGCTTAAAAACTAGCTCTAGAGGAGATCTTTGTCTGGGGGCAATTTGGTCATAAAATGACCACAAGCAAAAAGACTGCAAGCCTATGAATTTCATGAGAAAACTGTACTGCCAAAGAAATCCCAACTTCGGCCATTAAAAATAAAAAAATAAGTAAAAACAACCGTGTCGTTGATAACCCCCTAAAGTAACTCTCAGGTTCCTAACCTTACCAAAATAAGGTAGGCTGTGGACGGTGGGCAGCCCCCAAGGAGGGCATACTCCCCAATGTCTAAAGCAGAGATGGCCACAGAAGAAAATGGATAAAGAAAGACCCACACGGCAGAGCCAGGGGAATGTTGTGAACTTGCTACATCGCCACAGAAAGGAGCTCTTATCATTCCTCTCCAGCAGGATTTGATAACTGGTTTGAACAGTGACTACTAGAGTTCCTCATTCCTTTCTTTTCCAGATGGGAGTTTTCTTTGTATATATGGAATGTGTCAGTAGGGGGTGCATGGCAATTCATGAAATTCTAAAGCATGAGCAGACACAGCCAGTCCTGACAGAGAGGACTGCACATTCTTGGGAGATAACAGACTTTGAACTGGACTCAAAGACTGAATAGAGGAGACAGAATCCATTCTATAAAAGGGGGGAAAAAAAGAAAAAGCTTAGGTTATCTGAATGGCCAAAGGGGTGGAATGTGGTGATTACTAGTTATTTTTCAGCATTTTCCCCAGATAATTCTTAGCTGATACATGGCCAACCCGAATAAAAATTATGCTTTCCAATCTCCTTTGCAGATACATACTGACCAAGTCCTGACGGTGAGATGCTACCAGAAGTGACAGCAACTCTCTTTGCCCCCTTTCTCCCACCTAGGCTAGTAGGAGACAGTGATCTACAAAATAACTGGTACCTTCTGAAACAGAAGAAAAAACTGCTACAGATCTGCATGCAATGGTAATTTTGAAAAAGGTACAAAGTGGACCAAATGCCTTTCAGTTTTATGCACAGTAGTTAAAAAATAGGAAGAATTGTGGGAAGGGGGGATGGGCTAAATGGGTAAGGGGCATTAAGAAATATACTCCTGGGGTGCCTGGGTGGCTCAGTCGGTTGAGCGGCCGACTTCGGCTCAGGTTACGATCTCGCGGTCCATGAGTTCGAGCCCTGCGTCAGGCTCTGTGCTGACGGCTCGGAGCCTGGAGCCTGTTTCGGATTCTGTGTCTCTCTCTCTCTCTGACCCTCCCCTGTTCATGCTCTGTCTCTCTCTGTCTCAAAAATAAATAAACGTTTAAAAAAAATTAAAAAAATATATACTCCTGAAATCATTGTTGCACCATATGCTAATTAACTTGGGTGTAAATTTAAAAAATAAATTAAATCAAATGGTAAAAAAAAATTTTTTTTTTTTAAATGGGAAGAATGAAGGGGCGCCTGGGTGGCTCAGTCAGTTGAGTGTCCAACTCTTGATTTCGGCTCAGGCCATGATCTCACAGTTCATGAGACTGAGCCCTGGGTCAGGCTCTATGCTGACAGCTCAGAGCCTGCTTGAGATTTTCTCTGTCCCTCACTCTCTGCCTCTCTCCCTCCCTCTCTCTCATTCTCTCTCTCAAAATAAACAAATGAATTAAAAAAAAATAAGAATAAAAGATTGCCCTTAGCAACAGAATTTCTCTTCTTTTTTTAATGTTTTGATTTATTTTTGAGAGAGAGAGAGACAGCATGAGTGGGGTGGGAGGGTGGGACAGAGACAGAGAGAGAGAGAGAGAGAGAGAGAGAGAAAGAGAGAGAGAAACAGAGACAGAGAATACAAAGCAGGTTTCAGGCTCTGGGCTGTCAGCACAGAGGCCAATGTGGAGCTCAAACTCGCAGACTGTGAGATCATGACCTGAGCCAAAATCAGGTGCTTAACTGAGCCACCCAGGTGCTCCAGCAACAGAATTTCTTAAGCTAGATTCTGCAACTGTGCATCAATTATTTCCCAGCATTGATTTCACTCTTTCCTCCCAATACCACACGAGCACACCCTTGGCATTCAGTCCTAACTCAATACTGAACTTTCAAAGTCACCAAGCACCTCACAGTATAGCAAAATCATTACTAGTCTGGATGGGCGGGGGGAGCGGGAAGAGTCAATTTGGTAATGAGGGAAGAGGGAAGGGATTACATATAAAATCAACCCCAGAGATATTTTTTCAAGCCACACCAGCCCAGAGCTCCCAAAATGATTTGGATACAGTCTTCCAGGTAAAAACCACTGGCCTAGGTTTTCCAAAGCAAGGCTTAGTTTTCAGCTGCCAGGCTGAAGAATCAAATAGAGGGGTACCTGGGTCGCTAAGTCATTTAAGTGACCAACTCTTGGTTCAGGTTCAGGTCATGATCTCATGGTTTGTGGGTTTGAGCCCCGCATTGGGCTCCGCGCTGACAGCAGGGAGCCTGTTTGGGATATCTCTCTCCCTCTCTCTTTCTGACCCTCCCCAGGTTGCTCTCTGTCTCTCTCTCTCTCTCTTTCTAAATAAATAAATAAGAATCAAATAGAGGCCCAATTGTGAGGGAAAACCTTAAACAAGATCACAATAATTATGCACTGAGCACACAGTAATATGATCCTAAATGAAGAAGAGATGGTCAAATATGTCCTACACTTGTGAGTTATGACTATAACAGTATTTGGCCATAGATGGCTATAGCCTTTCTGCTAAAGAATCACCAGGGGTGCCTGATAAAAATCCATATTCTTGAAATCTATCTCAGACCACTGAATTAGAACCCTGGGGTGGGGGGAGGCTTGGGAAATGGTATTTTAAAAATCAATTCAAAATGATTTGAACACACACTTAACTTTGAGAATAACTGACATAGAAAATTCTTGACACTCGATTTGCAAAGTGAAATAAGATACCAATAGTCTTATCCCCAAGGATTAACAATCTATTTGGCCAAAATGAACCTAAAGGAACCCCACTGCATCTAAGAAAGAGAAATCAGGTTTACTATCAAAGTCACCTGAGGTCAAGAGCAAACTATGGGTTTGGACCTAGCAAACTAGGTCCCAGTGTGTAATATAAGAGTCAAAGTTCAGGTACTTATATGATGAAGACAATCTTCATTGTCAATCTAGTAACTGGATCAAAGATGCCAAATGATCTTCTTCTAATAATCAATCTGTATTCATCTGTTCTGTGAAGATTAAATGCATCACAACTTTGCGGCACAAACCAAATACCCCAAATAGATTTTTTGTACATGAGCATACAAAGAGAGGTCTCAAAAACTAATATTCAGGTCTCCTAACCCATTAAAACCATCAGTGACATGGTTCTGAACTCAGCAAAGAATCTTAAACTCTGAAATTAAAGTAAGAGGCTAGTTAGGCCAAGGAGACAAATAATTATTACCATGCTGTGGTCCAATCACCAGCTAACTGCCCTCTTCACCCTAGCTGTACAGTCGTGATCCCCACACATTCTGCTCACAAGAGCCTTAGAGATGGCCCTGGAAATGTATCCTTGAGTAAGCTCAAGAGCTGGGAGATCTTAGAGCTCTTCTTTTCCCGCAGCTCCGCCTGCGCAACAGCTAAGTTCCCACAAGTTTACATCCAAGGAACAGAAAAGACAAGACCTCACAAAACAAGTTTGAACACGAGCGATGGGAAGATCACCCACGCGTGGATCCAATGCCGAGACCCCGACTTCACGTTTCCCCCCCTACTAAGGCTGGACAGAGGGTGACCCTCACACTGACAACCTCGCCCTGCCCAACCTGCCTTCCTTGGCCCCCTCATCTCCCCTTACTCCCTACGGGCCTGAGCGCACAGTGCAGACCCCCAGAAGTCCAGCCTCTCCCACAACAGCATCCCACCTCAGGCCTGTCAGGGAAGTCCCCTGCTTCCCCAGCCCCTACGTGCACGGCACGGCCCTATCCCCGACCTGAGGGGCGCGCCAGGCCGCCCCGGGGCTCCCGGCTCTCGGGCTTCCTCGGCCGATAGCCATAGACACCCTTCTCTGTCTGGTAGCCGCGCCGGAATAGGAGCGGAGGGGCTCGGCAGAAGCCTCGTCTTGCTGCTGCCACAGTGGCCGTGGCCATGTCTCGCCTGGACTCGGGGCGGAAGACAAGGGGCAGCAGTCGCCAGGATACGAGGGGTCAATCCTGGGCTGCCTGGAACCGGAGCAGGGGGAGGAGCGGGAAGCAGGAGGCGGGAGGCGGGAGGCGGGAAGCGGAAGCCCCGCCCGAGACAACGCCCCCGCGCCTGATTGGCCAGGGGCCTGCCTCTGGGAGCCAATCCAGGTAAGCTGCCGGAGGGGCGGAGCCACCTCCTGGGCTCTGGCGCCAGGCGTGCGCTTCTGGCAGCCGAGGGAAGCCGGGAGTGCAGAGCCTGACGTCGTCATCTGCTTTCTGGTACAAAACTCGTTATCTCTATATATCCTGCAAACCCCAGCCAGGAGTATTCACCCACCACCCCTCTGCTGGAAGCCCCCGAACACGACCACACAGAACGAGACAGGTTCTCGTACCGAAGGGAAAAAATCAGCGACAGGGTGCAAAAAAGTCGTGGGACCGAGACCAAGGGACGCAAGAAGGAAAGGCCATCTGAAGGAGCCAGAAAATCAATATCGCTCCTTTTATTTTTTTCTTAAGAAACACTGAGGCGGGGGGGGGGGGGCGGGGGGGGGGTGCTGGGTGGCTCAGTCGGTTAAGCTTCCAACTCCGGCTCAGGTCACGATCTCGCAGTTGGTGAGTTCAGGCCGGGAACCAGAGCCGGGCTCTGTGCTGACAGCTCAGAGTCTGGAGCCTGCTTCGGATTCTGTGTCTCCCTCTCTCTCTGCCCCTCCCCCACTCGCACTCTGTCTCTCTCTCAAAAAATAAACATTAAAAAATTTTTAAATAAATTTAAAAAAAGAAACATTGAGGAAGAAAGTAGAAAATAGGAGAGAAGGAGCCTGCAAGAAAGGGATAAAATAAAAGTGAAGAGAAATCAGGCAGTGTGGAGGTATTTGAGATTCTCGGTTGGTCTATCTCTGACAGAATTTCCCCAACTAATTTATTCCACCACTTACCTGCCAATGGGGGGGGGGGGGCAATGAAAGGGATCTGAATCCTTCCCTAGCCAGTCATCCGCCATACTGTACCCCCCGCCCCCCACCATACTCCTAGAACATTACAAGATATCTCTCCACCTCGCTCACTCAACCGCTGTGCCCACAGAGCACTTCGCTAGGTTACAAAGATTCGTAAGAAACAGTGTCTGCCCTTAATCAGTTCCCAGTCCAGCTGCAAAGTGAACTCAACACACAGTATGAGAGATGCTTGGACACCTGCCTGTGCAAGTAGCCGGCGAGCATAGACAATCAGCATGGAGTACAAACAGGTGTGTCAGGGAAACCTGCAAGGGGAAAGGACACCAGACCAGAATCTTCAGGGATGAAGCTGATTATGGCGATTATGATTTTTTTCTTTATAATTTTAACACAAAAGAGTCCAGAACATGTTTGAAAGGTATTACAAAGTACTAAATCAAAAATACAGAAGGGAGGGATAATCCAATAGACTGAAGTCCATGCAGAGGTGGGAAAGGATGTGATCCAAGCACAGAGGATGCTGGAAAGGAGGAGAGACATGTCTTCCATTGATTTAGGTGGATATAAGAGATGATTGGTACAAAAGCAATTGGAGTAATAGATTCAGTGGTGGAATTCTGAGGGGATTTCTTCTATGTAAAGTATGAGGCTATAATTGATCCCCAAAGAATTATCCAAGAAGGTGCTGGGGAGTGGCAAGGCAAGTCGGAATTGAGAATGGTAGAAACAGTACGAAACCATTATTGAGGAGTGAAATGTAGATTGTCCTAAAGTTTTGGGGGCCACCCCGTTGAGGCTGGTGACCATGAATAGAAAGTGATAACAATTTCTGCTCTTTTGTGATTTTCTCCATTAGTGCTCATTTGGCTTGGTACAGAGAAGGTGGGAAGGATGATGACCGGATCCATTCAGGGCTATAGTTTTTCCAAGCAGATATAATAGGCCAAGAGTCAAAGACGTCTAAGATACTAGTTAGAGAGGGGTGCCTGGGTGGGTCAGCTAGTTAAGTGGCTGACCGTGGCCCAGGTCATGATCTTGTGGTTCCTGAGTTCGAGCCCCGCATCAGGCTCTGTGCTGACAGCTCAGAGCCTGGGGGCCGCTTTGGATTCTGTGTCTCCCTCTCTCTCTGCCCCTCCCCCCTTGCACCCTGTCTTTCCCTTTCTCTCTCTCTCTCAAAAATAAACATTAAAAATTATTTTTAAAAAAGATACTAGAGAATGAAATTTAAAAAATGGACTCTATGCTGAAAATAAAAAGGCTAGGAATATAAGAATGGACTGATAAAAGGAGGGAGGTGTCAGTGGGCTGGCGATTCCAACAAGGTTGAAGAATAGGTAAACTGGGGGTGCCTGAGAATCTGAGCTAGAACAGAAGATCTTAGCAAGAAAATGGGGTGTTTGATGTGATGATTGAAGTGATGCAAAATTTGACAATGATAAGGTTAGTTGGCTAAAGTAGAGTGTGGAAAATGTCATCAGAGGTGTGAAGGTCAAGGAACTGAGAGGTCAGATCTTTAGGCAAGTTGCCATTGGAACATTAATATCAGGTTGGAAATGGCCAGAATTGAGGTCTTCGTCTTGCGTTGAAGCCTCTGGTGAATGAAGAGGAACAAGTAGGAAGGTGGCAGTTGATGCTGAGGAGGGGAAGAAGGTATGGCATGTCCATAAGGCATGGATTCATTTATTTATTTTTAAATGTTTATTTTTTGAGAGAGAGAGAGAGAGAGAGAGTCAGAGAGCGCACATGCGCAGGCAAACAGGGTTAGGGCAGAAAGAGAGAAATCCCAAGCAGGCTCCGTGCTAACAGTGCAGAGCCTGACTTGGGGCTCAAACTGTGAGATCATGACATGAACGGCAACCAAGAGTGGGAGGCTCAACCAACTGACCCCCCCAGGAGCCCCCCCCCTAACGTGTGGATTCAAATCAGCAGGGAAATGTGCAAAAACCTAGGCAGCAACTGGGAATAAAGATGATATAGATCCCGTCTCTGGACCCCAAGTACAGTATATCCGAAATAGTTCTCAAATCCTTCTACTCTCCATCATTACTGCCTAGTCTGGGCCATCAGCACCTGTCTCCAGGAGTACCGCAATGGCTTCCTAAATGGTCTTCCGGCCTTGGGTAGTTCCTGACCTTGCCATACTTCATCCACACTGAGTCAGACTTATTTCCTAGAATTAATATCTGATTCATATTGCTATTGCCTGAATTTAAAATTATAACATTCAATTTATTTATTTTTTTTTAACATTTATTTTTGAGACAGAGAGAGACAGAGCATGAATGGGGGAGGGGCAGAGAGAGAGGGAGACACAGAATCGGAAGCAGGCTCCAGGCTCTGAGCCATCAGCCCAGAGACTGACGCGGGGCTCGAACTCACGGACCGCGAGATCGTGACCTGAGCTGAAGTCAGACGCTCAACCGACTGAGCCACCCAGGCGCCCCATAACATTCAATTTAAAAAATGCATAGCAGACTGTAGAAAAAGAGCTATTATAATCATTACTAAACTACTAATACTGTTATAAAACTACAGTTTTATATAGTTTAATAGTTTTATTATTCCTGGAAAACAAATGTTTTGTTCTCTTATTTATTCTTATGTTACATCCACACAGGATAGATACAGTGATGTAGAGATGGTTCTATGTACAGTTCTATATAGATAACTAGAATTAAAATGTAAAGCTGTCGGGGCGCCTGGGTGGCTCAGTGGTCCGACTTCAGCTCAGGTCATGATCTCACAGTCAGTGAGTTCGAGCCCCGCGTCAGGCTCTGTGCTGACAGCTCAGAGCCTGGAGCCTGCTTCAGATTCTGTGTCTCCCTCTCCCTCTGCCCCTCCCCTGCTCATGCTCTGTCTCTCTGTATCTCAAAAATAAATTAAAACATTAAAAAAAAGGTAAAGCGGGGCACCTGGGTGGCTCAGTCGGTTGGGCGGCCGACTTCGGCTCAGGTCACAATCTCACGGTCCGTGAGTTCGAGCCCCACGTCGGGCTCTGTGCTGACAGCTCAGAGCCTGGAGCCCGTTTCAGATTCTGTGTCTCCTTCTCTCTCTGACCCTCCCCCGTTCATGCTCTGTCTCTCTCTGTCTCAAAAATAAATAAACGTTAAAAAAAATTAAAAAAAAAAAAAGGTAAAGCTGTCATAGTTGCTTGAGTGTTGTACTGGGTATCAGGCTAACAGATTCTAATTCTATTTTTTCCATTGATTGGCTATGTGATCTTGGGAGGATACAACCACTCTATTTCCTCATGGTCTACCTTGTCTTTAAAGTTTCTTCAATTTCTAAAAGTTTTTTATTCTAAAGCTTTCTATAAAAAGTAAAAGAAAGTGTATTGGGCCACTAGAGGAGAAGGGGAAAATGTAGGCTTAACTTATTTATACCATGGAATGCCACACAGAAATTAAAGATAAATGAACTAGATGTACTCATAGAACATAAATAGTTCCCAAGAATATAAAGTTGAGGGGAGATTTGATAGGAATGATATTCACACAAATTTTAAAAATATGCCAAATTAGTCTATGTGTTTTTAATGAATATGTACATATATAGTAAAAGTATAAATATATGGTTAGGTAGGATACATTTCAATTTTAGTAAATTGGTTATGGGGGGCATAGAGAAGAATAGAATGGGTGGGACAGCAGCTTTTATGATTTCTACAATGCTGTAGTACTTCTGAAAATTCTGATACAAATATTTCAAAATGTTATCTCTGTTAGTATTTCAAAATTTTAGCATTTGTCCAATTGTCGGAGAACATGGATATTTGGTTTATGATTTTCTGCATCTTTCACGTTTAAAAATATTTAAAATTTTAGGGGCGCTTGGCTGGCTCAGTCAGTAAAGCATGTGACTCTTGATCTCAGGGTTGTGAATCTGAGCCCCACGTTGGGTGTAGAGTTTACTTATAATATCCTTAAAATAAAAAGCTATATTTTAAATTTTAAACATTTATAAAATATTTTTAAAACTGTAACTGAAAATTAGAAAGGTCTGCCCTGATGTCCCTCTTAAAATCACCAGTGGCCTCATCACCCCTCATATGTCTGCTCCCCCTTACTCCACTCTTATTTTTACCATAACGCATATCATTTCCTAACATACCATACAATCTGCTTCTCATTTTTTGTCTATCTCCCTTAACTAAAATGTAAGCTCCCTAAGGATAAAGATTGTTGTAGTTTTTACTCACCGTTGTATCATAAGTGCCTAAAACAGGGCCTGGCACAAAATAGGTACCCCAGAAACATTTGTCCAGTGAATGTATGGATATTAGAGCCTGACAGCCTGTGTTGAAATCCTGCTGCTAGCTTTGGGACCATGGCCAAGTCCCACTCTAAGTCTTAGTTTCCCTATCTGTAAAATGGGAATTGTAATACTACCTACCTAATGGTGTTGGTGTAGCCAACTATAAAACACTTGAGAACAACTCCTGGCATAATGTAAATAATACATATTAGCTGCTATCATTATTATTATTATTATTATTATTATTATTATTATTATATTGTTATTACAAGGTCTTAATCATGGTAGTGGCTCTCAGCATAATTCCTAGAATGTGGGGCGCCTGGGTGGCGCAGTCGGGTAGGCGTCCGACTTCATCCAGGTCATGATCTCACGGTCCGTGAGTTCGAGCCCCGCGTCAGGCTCTGGGCTGATGGCTCGGAGCCTGGAGCCTGTTTCCGATTCTGTGTCTCCCTCTCTCTCTGCCCCTTCCCCGTTCATGCTCTGTCTCTCTCTGTCCCAAAAATAAATAAACGTTGAAAAAAAAAAATTAAAAAAAAAAAAAAATAATTCCTAGAATGTAATGATCTTGAGCCTGCATGAGGCCTGATAAGTAAGTCTGTGTGTCAGGATACAAGACAATTAGCAATGGATTGAGCATGAGAATAGGAATATTCTAGGTATCCTCTAAAGGGGTTCATGGTATGCCACTCCAAAATATGCCACACTGGCATAAGGATCATTTTGAGCTGAAGGCAATTTAAGAAAATATAAAAGCAAATATAAGAAGGGCAGGATGATTCTTAATCACTGGACACAACTATAGACGCTAATCAGCTCAGAGAAGGCACCAGAGGAATCTACATAACAAACTCACTAAAATAAACCTTACCTTCCATTGACTCCCTTTTATATTTACCTTTCCACAGTTTGCCACCCCTGAAAGCCTAAACCCTGTTTCCTTTGTCTCATATTTTCTACAGATTTATTGTTCTTCTGTTAAGATGCCATATGGGCCCAAGTTCTAACCACTCCTTTGAGTTACTCATCACTGAATTTCTCCTGTGTTTGCACACACACAATGCATGTGTTGATAAACTCTATTCTTGTTAATCTGTCTTTTGTCAATCTGTAATTTGAAGGACCCCAGCCAGAGAGTCTAGGAGGGTAGAGGGAAAAGTTTTTCCTCCTTTATACAGCTTATTCTGTTTTATTAACAGAATGTTCAAATATGAGAACGGTCAGTTCACCAGGCTGGAAACAGGCCTATTTTATTTTTGAAGAAAGGTCTTTCCTTGGGTTCTTTGCCCTATTTGAAGCACTGAGCATGCTAAAGTGTATACTTCTGAAGGTAGACTAATTTCTTCCATCAGCAACTTTTTTTAAGAAGAATTTTCAAATTACCGTGATAATGGGGCAATACATGCATTATTCTTTTTTATATATAACCCAACATTTATCTATTGCCAAAGGTAACTAATTTCATTTTTCCTCCTTACCCCTGCCCACTTTTACTAGAGATGTTAAGAAGAGTAAGGTAAATATGAACAACTATTCTGACCCAGGAAATTGAGGAGCAAAAGGTGAAATTTATTCCAATGAATCTTTTAGGCTAAAAAATAACATCTTTCTCTATTACTGTTACTTAATCTCATTTAATTCCTGATTAATGGAAATTCTTTTAAAAAATGACTACTGCTTGGGGCACCTATGTGGCTCAGTCGGTTAAGTGGCCAATTCTTGATTTCAGCTCAGGTCGTGATCTCGTGGTTCAAGAGTTTGAACCCTGCATTGGGCTCTATGCTCACAGCACAGAGCCTGCTTCAGATCCTCTGTCTCCCTCTCTCCGCCCCTCCCCTGATCGTTCTCTCTGTCTCAAAAATAAATAAATGTTAAAAAAAATTTTTTTTAACGACTACTTCTTAATATCTTTACTTTCCTTGGGTTAATACCAAAGTTCTTCTCTTTGTTCTCATTAGTTTCCCCCCTACACTGTGGAATATATCTAACTTATCAAATATATATATATATATATATATATATATACACACACACATATATACATATATATGTGTGTGTGTATATATATATATATATATATATATATATGAGTATATATAACATATAACATTAAAAATATATAAATAACTTTGATTATTATCATATCATTTGTCTGTTGTTGTATAACAAATTACCCCACAATGTAGTAGTTTGAAAAGACAAACATATTATCTCACAGTTTTTGTAGGTCAATAATCCAGACAAAGCTCAGCTCAGTATCTGGGGCTCCAGGCCTCTCACGAGGTTGCAGTCTGACTGCTAGTTGAGATTGTGGTCTCATCTGAAGGCTCATCTAGGGGAGAATGGACTTTCATTTCACCCATGTAGTTGTTAGCAGGATTGAATTCATCATTGGCTGTTGGTTAGAAGCCTCCCTCAGTTCTTTGCTGTGTGTGCCTTTCTGAAGAATAGGTCACCATATGGCAACTGGCTGCCCTCAGATTGAGAGAGAGAGAGAGGAAGCTGCATCTTGGTGTTTGTAAACTAACATGGGTACTAACACACCATCATTTGTGCTGTATTTTACTCACTGGAAGTTAGTCACTAAATTCAGCCTAGGCTCAAGGAGAGGGGATTACATGAGGGTGTGAAGACCAGAAGGCAGTCATCATTGAAGGCCATCTTAGAGACCACCTACCGTAGCTATGTGACCCTTTTTAGAAATGTATGACTGCAGGATGCACTGTGCTCATCCTTTTGGTCTGTTATCCATGCATTCAATCTTGCGACTCTTCCACTGGCTGCCATGACACTTTGCCCTGTTAGTCCTCTATCCTTGGTTTCTATTCTGAATGCTTTTTCTCTCGTTTTCCTTTTCCAACTTCTGATTTTCATCTCTATGCTCACTCTCTCAGAAAGTCCATCTGTCACCATTGAGACTTGCAGCCCAGGTCTCCCACCTGTGTTCTGTGAAACCTCTAATTGATGCACCCAAGCTGACCCCTTCCTTTCCTGAATTCCCATAACACATAGAGGCAGTGTTTTCAGCTGAACATTTTTTTCCTCTGTTTATCTTGTCTCCCAAAAGATAAAGTATTTGAGTGGGGATAATGATTTTTTTTTAAGTGTTTGCTTGAGTGGTATTTATCTTGAGTGTTCTGTGAGAGTACTTCCAATTCTCGCATTCTATAACTCAGTGACTCCCATCTCCTACCTAACACAATAGAACCTTGACATTATTTTACTTTATTGAAAATCAATCTGGCATATATTCATCCGATGGAAAGTAACAGGCATTTACTTAATATTTATTGAGTACCTACTATATGCTAGCATTGTGCTAGGTTCTTTGGAATATAGAAGTGAAAAAGTCAGACATGGTCCCTACTTTCAGGAGCTTACAATGTCAAACAGAAGTAATCACATGAATAGTTAATTATAATTGTAAAAGAATCATGAAGGGTGGGTATAAGCTGCTATGAAACCATGTAACTGAGGCAAATGTTACCTAGTCTGGAGGATTACATAAACTGCAACCTAAAAAATGAAATAGGAGTTATGCAAGTAAACAGAGGTGTCAAGGATGAATAACTGAAGGACAACATCAGGTTGTAACAAGCTCCTTATCCTCTCCTGCTGCTTAGTGAAGGAGGGAGTGTATTTTTAAAGTACCTTTTTTTTTAAACCATATTCTTTACTTGTGCCATGGTCTTATTTTCACTTTCCTTCCTCTCACATCATTTCATCAGAGCCATAACAACTATCATGTTAACACACTGTCTTTGCAAACTATTGTTGGGGTGCCTGGGTGGCTCAGTTGGTTAAGTTTAATCTGACTTTGGCTCAGGTCATGATCTCATGGTTCGTGGGTTCAAGCCCACATTGGGCTCTGTGCTGACAGCTCAGAGCCTGGAGCCTGCTTCGGATTCTGTGTCTCCCTCTTTCTCTCTGCCCCTTCCCTGCTCACGCTCTGTCTCTGTCTCTCAAAATTAATAAATAAACATTTAAAAAATAAAGAAAAGAAAACTATTGTAAATGTTGCTCCTTTAGAAAATATCCTTGAGGTAAGTGACCCATCCCCTGTCCCTTTCTTAGCTTTGCTTCTGGAACAACTGAGTTGATGTTGATGCCATTAAGTGAGATGAGGATGAGTGGAAGGGGTGGGGTGCCTGGGTGGCTCAGTCAGTTAAGCCTCAGAACTCTTGATACTGGCTCAGATCATTATCTCACAGTTCATGGGATCGAACCCCTCCTTGGGCTCTGCACTGACAGTGCAGCTGGGAACGAGGACAGGTTCCCTAACTGCTCTGTCCCTCATTTTCCCGATTAGTAAAATGGGCTTAATAGTACCTATCACATTGGATTATTGTAAGGATTAAATAATTAGTGCATATAAATGTTTAGAACAATGCCGACACATAGTAAATAAGCAATGTTAGCTGTATTATGATTGAGCTGTTTTAAAATTTAAAAAAAGAATAGTTGATTCTCTCTCTCACCTTTCTCTCTGCCCCTACCCTGCTTGTGCTGCCTCTCTAAAAATAAATAAACTTTAAAAATTTTTTTAAAAAGAAAAATATTTTTAAAAATAAAATTAAAAAAATAATAAAAGAATAGTTGCATAGAACTTGCAATTTAGGAAGTACCAAAAGATGACAGTTTATGTCATTATTATTAAATGACATTGAATGTTGGGTATGAGAAATTTAAACCAAAGGGTTTAGATGAGTCTTTCATGAAGATGGAAGAAAGGGAGCAAAACACAATACGAATGGCTACTTCTACAGCTTCTATGGGGGAAAATTTAGGGAAGTTTAATGTAAACATAATTGTGTCTGCAGTACAGTCTTCCCAACGACAAATAAGTTGGAAATTACACCCATTCCTTTACCACTGACACAGAAGTTGGGGCACTTGGGTGGCTCATTCAGCTGAGCATCCAAGGGTTCATTTCAATTCAGGTCATGATCCCAGGGTCGTGAGATTGAACCCCATGTTGGGCTCTGTGCTGAGTGTGGAGCCTACATATTCTCTCTCTCCCTACCTTTGGCCTTCTCCCCTGTGCACACACACACACTCTCTCTCTAAAAAATTATTAAATAAAAATGAAACTACAGTCTATGATTGTTTCCTCTAAAGTGTTGCGCCCTTTCACTCTAGTTTTTTTTTTAATGTTTGGTGATTTTTGAGAGAGAGAAAGACAGAATGCCAGTGGGAGAGGGACAGAGAAAGAGGGAGACACAGAATCTGGAGCAGGCTCCAGGCTCTGAGCTGTCAGCACAGAGCCCAACATGGGGCTTGAACTTGGAAACCACAAGATTATGACCTGAGCCAAAGTTGGACGCTTAGCCAACTGAGCCACCCAGTCACCTTATTTTCGCTCTGGTTTAATCCTACATTCCTGCATCAGTACACAGATATTTCTGCCTCTTCCAAGCCAGCATTTGTAGAAGAGAAAAAACTTTTCCTCTATCCTCTTAGGTGTTATAGCTGATGTGTATGAATTAAGCTAACAAAAGACAGATTAAAGGGAGGACATGGTTTACAACTTTAATTGATGTTTTTAATTTTACATGCAAGGAGGCTACACAGAAAAGAAGTGAAAATCCAAAGAAATAGATTCAGAAGCTTATATGCCATTTTAACAAAGGGTGATAAATTATGGAAAAGTGATTGGACAAAGGAGAGTTTGGACTTCTAGGGGCAGTAAATTATGGGAAGGTAAATATATGTGGAAACTAATGGAACATAAGGCTTGTTTTAGTAAGGTTTGTTTGTTCAGACTCATCTTGGTGTCAACTTTCCATCTTCTTCATGGTCACAGATCTCTCTGAGAGAAGATCAATGGAAGTCCTCATTTCACAGAGGTTTCTACTTTCAGTCAGATAATGGAAGGCCGGAGGCGGCTTCTTTGTGCCTGTTGATTCTCAATTGCTTTCAGCTCAAAATAATTTGTATGCCAAAGTGGCATATTTTGGAGTGGAATATTCTAATCCCCTTCCTATTCATTCACTTAATAATTCTTCTATCAAAATATTATTAAATGCCTTCTGTGGCCCCAGGACACAAAGATTAAGAAGCTATAAATCATATATTCAAGGAGCTCACAGTTTTAATGAGAAAACAAATATAAACAGATTATTTCAATATAATATAATGAATGTTATAACAGAGATGTTCAGAGGCTACTATGGAAACCAGGTAGAGCCAGGGACCTAATTGGATATATGTGGGCTGGTGGTGATAAAGAATCCCTTCCCCGGGGAAATGATGCTTGAACTCCTAATTAGAACACATTCATGGGAGAAAGGGCATTCTAGACCAAAGCATAATATGTGCACTAAGGGAAGAGGAAGTCTAGTCTGTGCAGGTTATTTATTATAGCTAGAACTTAGACCTGTGGGGAAAATAGTAGGAAGTGAGACTAGATATATAGGCAAAAGGTATGCATTATTAGGGGCTCCTGCTGAAGACTCTGAGTTTTACCTCATAAGTCAGTGGCTTCCAAAGTAGACTGGCACAAAGGGGTATGCAAGATGATTTACTTAGGCAAAAATATTAGAATTTCTGTGAGTTTTTTATTCTTACCTTTTCTATTGGGGGGGCTATATTTGTGTAGTATTACATATATACACAGTTTGTATCGAAGTAAATATACATGCATTGGGAGGATGCCCTCCTCCCCTCCCCATATGATTGTATGATCAAAGAAGTTTGGGGATGATTGCCACTAAGGGGAGTTAAATGATCTAAGACCCTCTGAGGTCAGAAGTGGAGAAGACTAGAAGCAATTAGGCAGGAGAACTAAGAGATGGTTGCCAGCAGTGTGGGTTTAAATTATGTGGGTATGAACTGAGGCTGTGGGGGTGGGGAGATGGGTGAGGACCCAGGCAAGATCTTTCTTTCTTTTTATTTTTTTTTTCAATGTTTATTTATTTTTGAGAGACAGAGACAGAGCCTGAGTGGGGAGGGGCAGAGAGAGAGGGAGACACAGAATTCAAAGCAGGCTCCAGGTTCTGAGCTGTCAGCACAGAGCCTGATGCGGGGCTCGAACCCACAAACCATGAGATCATGACCTGGGCCGAAGTCGGACGCCCAACTGACTGAGCCACCCAGACGCCCCTATCTTTCTGAGACATGCGGATTGTATTTGGACAAGGGGTGAGGAATAAGGACTACCTAACTACCAGAGAAAACCTTTTCCTCTATGTTCTTCATTTGGAATTGTGAATTAAGCTAACAAAAGATTAACAGGAGAAAAGACACTATTTTTATTAATATTTACATGCACAGGAATTCACCAAAAAGAAGTAAAACACAAAGAAGCAGTTAGACTCAAGGTTTGTGCATCATTGTAACAAAGGGGAAGGGGCTTGGGCTTCAAGGGATGACACAGTGTGGGGAAGTGACTTGGAAATATATGGGGAAACTGATAGAAGATAAGGGTTGCTGTGGTTGATCTGTTTATGCAAACGCTTCTGGGTGTTGACTATCACCAGTGATAAGAGTCCCTCTCTTCTTCCTGATACAGGAGTTGGGGGTGGGGGCAGAAACCTTCACAAAGGGAAATTCATGCACTGCTTTTATGCAGATAAGGGGAGTTCTAGAGAATTCTTCCTGAAGCTGTTGATTCTCAATTGTCTTCAGCTGAAAATAATGGTCATGCTGGAGTGCCATATTTTGGCGTGGCATATTCTGATGCCCTTTAGCACCATTAACTGAAAGAATAAAAATTAAAAAAGAAGTAGTGGAGTTGCAGACCAACATGAAGTCCAATTTTGAACATTTTAGGTTTGAATATATGTGGAATATTTCATCACAGCTGTCCCACGGCAAAGACTCAGAAATATAGTTCAGGAATTAAATTAAGACAATTAGATGACCTGGGATTAGCTTTCTTACCACTTACTCATTAGTTCCCTCCCCCCAAATATTGAGATCGGTTATTCTGCTGGACACACTGAAGTAAAACCAGAATTAGAAACAATATTTACAGGGACCCCCGGGTGGCTTAGTTGGTTAAGCATCTGACTTCAGCTCAGGTCATGATTTCACAGCTTGTGAGTTCGAGCCTTGTGTGGGGCTCTGGGCTGACAGCTCAGAGCCTGGAGCATGTTTTGGATTCTGTGTCTCCCTTTCTCTCTGCCCATCCCCCACTCGTGCGCGCGCTCTCTCTCTCAAAAACAAATAAACATTAAAAAAATTAAAAGTACATATTAAAAAAAAGATGATATTTACAAACCTCTGCCTTTATTGGTTACAACAGCTGAGAAATCTCTTCCTTTTCTTCCCCTGCTGGCCTCCCAGCTTTATTGGGGTAGAATTGAAAAATAAAATTGTAAAATATTTAAAGTGTACATTGTGGCGATCTGATTTTCCCCCTTTTATTTTTAATTTTCATTTTAAGTGCATCTTCTTAGCACAAGATTTCCAATGCTTGGTGTAAAAGGTTTCAGGTGCAATGATGTCATAGTTGCATTAAGGCAAGGAAAGATGTGTTGAAACACTATTTATATGAACTGCAAGGCCAATTAGATCCTTTAGATGACTGTGTTTAATATTTCTGAAATGATTTAGTACTAGCTAACACAGAGCATATACTGTGAGCTAAGTGCTTTTATTTGAATTACCTCATTTACTGTTCGCAAAACCCTATGAAAAAGTACTGTTATCAAGATTTTTAAGAATTAAAAGCTGTGATCTAAACTGGCTAAAGAAAAAAAAAAAAAACTGGTTAAAATATTAGCCCAAGCTCAAATAGCTGGTGTATTCTGGAACTAGAATTTGAATTCACGCAGTCTGACTTCAGAGATGCACGTGTCTTGCTTTCCGTGGTGGCTTTTAAACTAGTTCTCTTCCATCCTCTTTAAAAGCCCTCAGGTCTTCTGGACTTGTTCGTCTCTACTCCCAGCTACCGCAGCTCTCCGGAACCACATTCTGATGTCCTCTCCTATCCCCTTTAATTCACTGACGTTCTTGGTTTTGTTAAGAAGCAAACCACGGGGCCCAAATGGCGTCACTTAGGTGAAGGCCTCATATCAGCAAACCAAGACTAACTACCTAATGCAGTTGCAGTCCTCACAGGAGTGTAGCCTTTAACCAGTCACCATGGAATTTTCTGGTCAGCACTAGGAATATACTCATATTCCTCCCCTTACGAGGGTGACCTTGCCTAAAACAGTGCATTCTTTGCTAATAATTTCCTTTATTCCACTCTCTGCCTTTAAAAACTGTCTCTTTATAAATACAGAGAGGGAGGGAGGCAAACCACAAGAGACTCTTAAATATGAGAACTAAGGGTAGATGACGGGGTTGGGGAGAGGGAAAATGGGTGATGGGCATCGAGAAGGACACTTGTTGGGATGAGCATTGGGTATGTAAGCCAATTTGACAATAAATTATATACATATAACTAAATAAATAAACTTAGAAAAAAAACCAAAACAAAGCAAAAAATGGTCTCTTTTTGGGGCATCTAGGTGACTCAGTTGGTTAAGGATCTGACTTTGGCTCAGGTCATGACCTCACGGTTCATGGGTTCGAGGCCCACATCAGGTTCTGTGCTGACAGCTCAGAGCCTGGAGCCTGCTTCAAATTCTGTGTCTCCCTCTCTCTCTGCCCCACCCCTGCTCACGCTCTGTCTCTCTCTCTTAAGAAAATAAACATTTAAAAAAATACAAAAAAACCAACTGTCTCTTTTCTACAGCTTGATGGAGCTTTTTCCCCCTATTTCCTAGATGGTATACTGCCCAATTCATGAATCATTTAATAAAGCCAATTAGATCTTCCAAATATACTCAGTTGAGTTTTTGTTATTAAACAGTTTTTTGGTCACCATTTTCTTTGCAACCTCTACTCCTGTCAATATGTTAACCCTATGCACACTCACATCTTGTTCCCTTTAACTTCCCTCCGCACCCATGATCCTTCATGATTATCACTCTCTTGCAAACACACAATCCCCTTACTCTTTTCTTTCTTTGTCATCCCTCTCATGGAAAACAAACAAACAAACCCAAAACAACAAAAAAAACGAACTGTTCATCTCTTCTTGAGAAATTGGCATATGTAGGCTGGATGGTTTTACTTTAAATTCATGATCAGAAACATCGAGTAGTGTGTCAGCAACAATCCTTAGTATGCATCTCCATTGCTTTCACACTCTTCAAGGTGTCTCTTTCCTACTTTCCCCTCTTATTTCAAACCTCCCCCAGTCTCTCCCTCACCTCACTCTTAGCTGATGACCTTGCCTCCAATTTCATTGAGAAAACAGGAATGATCAAGGAGGAAGTTCTTTATAATCCCCCTTCCAAGTCTACAAGCCTACCTGTCCACACATCCATCTTCTCTGTCTTCTCTCTTAATATCTTGTAGAAATGCCACTGCTATCAAAGGCACTCCTGCTTGTACTTTAGATTCCATTCCTTTTTATCACAAGGATTTTGCTCCTTTGTTACCTTCTTTCTGTCTCCTGCATCATTAATATTTCTCTCCCTATTGGATCATTCCCATTAATATACTTCCTCTATATCTCTCATAAAAAAATACAAAAAAGGGGGCGCCTGGGTGGCGCAGTCGGTTAAGCGTCCGACTTCAGCCAGGTCACGATCTCGCGGTCCGTGAGTTCGAGGCCCGCGTCAGGCTCTGGGCTGATGGCTCGGAGCCTGGAGCCTGTTTCAGATTCTGTGTCTCCCTCTCTCTCTGCCCCTCCCCCGTTCATGCTCTGTCTCTCTCTGTCCCAAAAAAAAAAAAAAACCAAAAAAAAAAAAACAAAACAAAAAAGATATAAATGTAAAAAACACAAAACAAAATCCTCCCATAATCTCCTCCTGTTATATTTTTCTGTGGCTCTTCACAATAGTTTCTCAAATACCTGTCTTCACTTTTCCCATCCCTAACTTAGTCCTGAACCATTCCAAATCTGTCCCCATTATTTCATTGAACTGCCACCTACAAAGTCAATATTGATCTCTATAGTGTCAATCCAATGAGCCCTTCTCTGTCCCCATATTATGTTCTCTTAACAATATTTTAGACAGTTAACCACTTTTCCTTTCCTGATGCTTCTTTTTTGGGGCTTTCGTGACACTGCACTCTCCAGGTTTTCCCTTTCTTAACTCCTCGTTTTTAGAGACCTAACCACTACATTTGGAAGTTTCTCAGAGCTTAATCCTGGACCCTCTCCTCTTATTACATTTTCTTTGGTTAGCTCATTCTTTCTTATGACCTTGAATACTAGCAATGTTGATGATGCTCTAATTGTCACGTCTATGCCACAACCCTCCTCTCTGCCCATTGGATATCTATATATCGAGTTGCAAAACTTGAACCTTTCAATTCTTCAGGTTTTAGCTCAAATTTTGTATCATTACAGAAGCCTTTCCTGACCACTCTACAATAGCCAGCCTCTTCTTTCTCTCCAGTTACTCTCCATTATATTACCCTGTTTATATCCTTTGCCACATATATTCCAACCTTTTAACTTTTTGCTTATTTACTATCCAGCTCCTTCATTAGATTATAATCTCATTTACAGGACTTTCACTAATTTGTTAGGCACTGTTCTAAGCACTTCATAAAATCTTGTGATTTATTTTGCTTTTTTGACTCACATATTTATCAAAACTAAGAAAAAAAAAGAGTAAGCTCACATTGCTTCATTTCCATTTTGCTCAAATTAATAGAAGGCAGTATTAGTGAACTGATTTTCAATCTTCCAGTCCCATGAGATATCTCAATGATTTGGTAACTGGTACTATTATGTTTCATATATGTGATATTTACATTTGCTTAAATGTACCCTCACTTAAATATTTCTTATTGAATGAATATATCACAACACATTCGAGAAACTATTAAGTAGAGAGACAAAGGTAAAGTTGTTTGACAAATTTCCACCATATACTTCGAAGAGGTGGGTGCTTAAAGAAACAGGTAGCTTCAACTAGCTTAGTCAAACTGGACATTAGCATCTAAAAGACAGATGGATTTGTTCAAGACACAGCATATTTCTGGCAGAGCACCAGGCAGTTCATCTCACATGTGTTTTTTTTTAAATTTAGGATTTGTCCTGCCCTGATATTGTAATCCCTTTCTTTTGCGTTTGCTTTCTTCTGAGAAGCAGCATTGTAACTGCATTTAAAAACATTTAATGTTTATTTATTTTTGAGAGAGAGAGTGGGTAGGGGAGGGCAGAGTGAGACGGAGACAGAGGATCCGAAGCAGACTCTGCTGACAGCAGAGAGCCTGATGCGGGGCTTGAACTCATGAACTGTGGAATCAGGACCTGAGCCGAAGTTGGACGCTTAACCAAGTGAGCCACCCAAGGGCCCCTTAAATAGAAAATAGTATCATGTAAATGTATATATACATATCAGGTTTTTCTTTTTTCATATCATACAGTTCTGTCAACAGGCAAAAAGAAAAAGGCATTTTTTACAATTTTCTCAAATAATGATATATCTAAACCCTTAAAAGCTAAATATAATGGAGTTACTGAAAAAGTGAAGTTTGAATTATCAGAATGCAAAAATGATGGCTTCTTCAGAGAAATGTATTTCTTGCAGTTACAGATTGCACTGATACCCCACATTAGAAGGCTCCGATGGCTTTTGACATCTTTCTTTGGAAAGAAAACAATGGGGAGCATTTTCAGTTTATGAAAAAGTCTAGGCATAAAGGCAATAGGATACATCAAAAATATCTTGGGTTTTCAGTTAGATTTGCATATAATGCTATGCTTACTAGTTTTGTGGTATCAAATTAATCTTTCTGTGACTCAGTTTCTGTAAAATGAGAATCCTAATACTTACCAACAGTATTATTATGATTATTAATTAAAACAAATTTAAAATAAGCAAAATCTCCATAAAAATGCTCTCCTCTTGGGGCGCCTAGGTGACTCAGTCCGATAAGCATCTGACTTCAGCTCAGGTCATGGTCTCACAGTTTGTGGGTTCGAGCCCTGCATCTGGAAAAAAAAATTTTTTTTTAATGCTCTCCTCTTTTTTGATCCCATGTATTCAGTTGGTTTCCTTTTAATACTCGATGAAAGGCAAAAGTTGACTTCAGTTAGGATAAGCAGAATTTATTTATTAACAGCATAGGTAAATTTTCTTAGGGTAGCCAGACAAAATGAGAAATACTTTTGAAAAGAACACTGGTGGTCATCCCCAGTAAGGTGTTTTGGGACAGTTCTCTCCTAATTGTTTACCAGAGGTACAGAATTGTAGTACTGTCTTTCTCTTTCACTACCCTTTAAATGATTGACCTCTTGGAAGTAAGTGTTTTGGGGAAAAAAAATTAAGTACAGGAAACATTAACCCTTAACTTGTGAAGGCAATTTGCAAGCTAAACGGGATAGGAAAATAGTAAATAGAAGCAAATGGGCAAAAGCTGAATATAAGTGAACCTAGACCTTCCTCAAGTAGTTGAGGTTGGTAGCAGCTCATTTTGTGGGCTTGTATATCGGGTGGGGCGCCACATGTCAAGCAAGAATCAAGACCAGTTTGGCACCTTTGTTCCTTTGGCTCCTGATCAGCCAAAGCCAACCAGTACGAACACCCGGTGAAATCATGTTGGCAGATCCAAGCACAGTTTCAATAAAAATCGGAGGCCGGATACACAAACTCAATTGATAAACTAATACCCATTTTAAGAAGCTGACTTCGTTTCACATTCGGAAGAAATGACAAGACTAGCCAATTGTGACTACAATAATGACTTCATGGAGGTCATTTCATTGTAATTTTTAAAATTCGTTTGCTAGAACAGGGTACCTTCTAAGACCTGTTGAGGAAAAACCTTGATTCTTCTTCACTCTGGGTTGTTTTTACGTGGAACACCTAAAAACTGCTTCTGGAAATTCCCCTACGGGACTTTCGTAGTCTTTCTAGGGCACTCAAACCTAGACCCATTCCTAACCAACCTGTACCTTCCTCACCAGCCATATTCTTTAGCTTCTCCAGTTTCTAACTTCCTAAGTCTTCAACCTCACCCCTTGAATTAGTCCAATCAAACTTTCCCTTCTTAGACCTCTTCCTTACGTTCGCTCCTGGAAACTCCCCTGAGGATCACGTGGCCAAACTTGTCCTTAATGGCGCTCCGTAATTCTCCTACTGTTCCACCGCCCTTCCTTACCTCCTGTTAGCTCCGCCCCACCCCATTCTAGCTACCCCCCCCCCCCTCCGGCCCGCAGTACCTGCGCCTGCGCATCTCTAATTCAGGCGCTTTCCCTTTCCAGGCGACCAATCCACTTCCTGCCTTCGGTCCTTGTAACACTCCTCCCCTCCGCTGGGGACCTGGCTTGAGGTGCTGGTTGTGGCTGCCCTATTTGTTGCCTGTCTGAAAAACTCGCTCCTCCCATCGAGTAGACCATTTGAACTAGCCGCTTTGTGCGTCGCACATCTATGAGTGTTTTCTCGCGATCCGCCAACCCAGCGTTAAGCCAAGGGCATCGTCATGCCGGCGGAATGGAGACCCGGACAGTTTGCGATCAGGCAAGTGCGTGGACGGCTTTTTCCTTTCCCCCACCCTCCGCCCCGCCCCCACTCGCAGCCTGGCCGCGCTGGTGAGTGGCGGGCGGGAGGGCCGGCGGGCGGAGGGAGGAGGGGGAGCTGAGGGAAGGCGGGCCCTCGGCTGCGAGATAGGTGGGGGGAGGGGAGGGGAGAGCCCGAGCGCTGGAGTTGGTGCTGGGAAACCCGGGGCTAATGTTGACAACAGGCTCGAGGTGAGTCCCGGGGAACCTCCTTCCCCTCCGCTCCAACGATCGGGAGGAAGCGGGACTGGGGGGCACCGGCCTGGACTCCTACTCCCCGAGGGACCCAAGAGGCGACTCCGCACCCCAGCGCTCCGGGGGCGGCGAGCAGTACACGGACCGCAGCTCCGGCGTCGTCCTCCTCAGACCCCTCTCCCGGAGGCTCCCATCACCGCGGGCGCCCCCGGCCCGGGGCAGACATGAGGGGCGGCCGAGGGGGTGTCTGCCCCACATGCCCGGGCTGGGCCTCGGGGCTGAAGGCGGGGAGCCTGCTGTGGCGGGGTGAAGGTGTTTGGGGGTGTGGAGTGGCGCGAGGGGAGGTTGGGGAAAGCTCTTCGGGAGCCGGGAGGGAAGCGAGGGCGAGGAAGTGGGGAGGGTGCGTGTGTGGGAGGATGTGGAGTGGGGAGACCTGTCGGAGAGTCCCGGTCTCGGGTGGTGAGGGAGTGTGGGGTGAGAAGTTGGGGTTGGGGCGAGGATGGTCCGCGAAGGTGACCGTGGCTACCCGTGGGAAAGGGAGTTGTGGCGGGGAAGCGTGTTGGGTATGGGAATGTGCCGCCGGAGCAGGGGTTTGTGGGACATGTGTGTGGAGGGGAAGGGGATTCGGCGTGTTTGGGAATGGTGGGCATGGGTTATTTGCTCCACTTCTGTTTAGTCACGTAGACTGAGGGTTCTTCCCTTGGCTTCGTCCCAAGGCTCCTAGTACTTACTCTCGTTGGTACTTCTGAACTAAGGAGATCATCACGGGGTATTTGGTCGTCAGGTTGGCCAAGCAGAACCACCTTAGGATCTTGGGGGTGCACGGTGAACCGGACCACCTGCCCGCTTGCTCTTTGAGGACCCGTATGTAGTGATGCAGCCGACCAAAGTAAAACCATCACCCTTGTCGTTTATCGTAGTTTTAGGTGTTTGTAAGAAATGTACAACTCCTCGAGAAAACCAGTTTTGAACTCTGGTGAAATTTGTAAAAACTTTGAATGAGTCCTTGATAGGAAGGACGTTTTGAAAAGCCAGAGACTGGGAGATAATGCCCCGGTGCTATTCTGCCCATAGAACATTTTGAATAATAAAGAATTAAAAGGTAAAACAGCATTGTCTAACTCTGAAATATTTTCAGAGCAGTCTGATTGTGATTTCATACATGATCCATATGGTACTTTGTTAAAGGGATATCTTTAAAAGGGAAACATCCTTTTCTCTGCGTTCTGCCCCCCGCCCCCCCAGTACACTCCATTGATACTTGTTTTACTAACTAATAAGGTAGTTTTACTTTCTTTTAGGCATCGAGAGTATTTTTAGAAAACCAACTAAAATATACAACCCAAGAGCCAGGACTCTACTCGGGGAGCTAGGAAGGTGGTTTTAAAAGCATGGTTTCCTTTTAAGGACTGGCTGTGATTGTACTGCGTAATTTGTAAGCTAATCATATTCGAATTAAAAGATCACTCGTATTTATCTTGATTATTTTGAGATGCAGTCTATTTAAAATTTTAGTCTCTACTTGAAAAACTTTTTGAAGCGCTTCAGATGCAATCTTTGGCTGTTTATTAAAGCATGGATTTATCAAAATAGTTTAAATTTTGGCATTTCACTAAATACAGTTTAATTGACAGTACAAGTGCGTACTGATCTAAATTACGTTGTTTGTAAATTTGGCTTTTAAAATCTTGAGTCAGGGCATTTAGTGGAGAAGAGCACTGGACAGTGAGGCTTGACTCAGCCATTAAACTAGTGTAATTGGATGGGTCACTCTTCTGCTGTCATGTCAGTGTAAAAATCGAGAATTGGAGTGGAGAAAGTCTAGTAGTCCTAACCCTAAAAACTCTCGTCTTCCAGCGAACTTTTCAGTGTTCGGTGTGAAAGAATAAACATTTATTGAACGCCTTCTGGATGCTAGCTGCTTTGTTGGTAGTTTAAGAATTGTCTCTCTGTTAGTAGTTTAAGAATTCTCTGAGAGAGGTAGCAGTGCCTCCATTTTATCAATGGGTAGACTCAGAGAAGTTGCCCAGTTCCCATAGCTAGCAGGTTGCAGAGTAAGCGTCTGATTTCAGAGCCTGTGTTATTTTCACGTGTTGCATTGCCGTCTTTACATGAGCTTGTACATTTTTATCACATTTTTTTGTTCACTGAAATTTAGTTCCAAGTGTACTCTGGGTGTGTGTGTCATACAAAGATGAGGGGATTCAAAGAATCTAACAGTACCAAGACTTAAGAGTCTTACGGAGAATCTGTTTTATCATGCTGTAGAGCAGGACCAATTCATGAGTGCCTACTACAGTTTGATATAGTAGGCACTTAAACATTTATTGAATAAATGAGTACTGTAGAGTCACAGAAGTTTAGGAAACTCTGTTAAGCTAACAAATGATCCTTTATGAATTTGTCAGATTCTAAGTGAATTTCTTAATGTTTTTGTAGAACTTAATATGTAGTCTTACCTTGATAAATGAGACATTACTTGTAAATTTTGATGCCGTTCTTTTTATTGTGTGTAGTTCCTTGTATTACTGAAATGTCGCTTGTTGATACTTCATTTTGGAAAATCCATACTCTATATATAAACAGTATTCTATTTTGCATATAATGACAATCTAAATAAGATTGTATTGCTACCTTAGGAATTATCATCCCTGTATGTTTTTGCTAATATCTGCCAAAAGTTAAAAACGTAATGTAAAAACTGCTATTAGGGACTCTTTATTCAGATACGTTATTGTATGATTTGTCATAGTATCTGTGATCAAGTCTTCTGCCTCACAGTTTGGTACGCACGGTTCTTAATAACTTTAGTTGAGAGTATGGGTTCAAATTCCTGCTCTGTCACCACCTGTGGAGGCCTTGGTCAAGTTACTTGGTCAAGTCTCAGTTTACTCATTTATAAAATAGGGAAAATAATACCCACCTCATAAAGATTTTAGTATTAAATGAGATAATGTATGTAAGATGTTTACTGTGGTGCCAGTGAGTGGTAGCTATGAGTATTCTCTTTTAAAAGTTTGCTTGCTTTAGGGCATGGTATTTTCACATTAAAGGTGGGTTATTTGAAGCTGTGTAAGCTGCACTTCCCAGATAGCATAAATGTTAAGGCAACCTTGCCACACAGATAAGTAATTATGCTCTTTCGTGTTTTAATGATTGCCTAAACGGGATTGACAGCTTTTTTTCCTTCTGAGTTACAAACCATTGAGGTTAACTAAAGCCTTTGGGTGTTACCGTCAAAATAAATGCATAGAACGTAGACAGCAGAGTCAAAAGAAAAAGGGGAAGAGGTAGCTGAGAAAAGATATAGAGTATTGAATGTGCCTCCAAAAATTACTTAAAGTGTTTTTATTGGCCTAGGTTTTCTTTCTATGATAACATTTTATTGGAGTGCTGAAATAAATGTGTGTGTGTGTTTACGAAATAAATGTTTATTATTGCAAGTGTTTTGTTTGCTAACCTAGTTTTTATTGCTGTCACTTAAAATCTATATTTGAAAATAATTAAGAATACTGTGTGTATATTTAGCTTTTAATAAACTAAGCAGTTTAAATAATTTAATTCTGTGTTTCTTAAATAGAAAGTATTTTGATTTTCTCCTGTGCAGTTTGAGATGATTTAGGACTCAAAACATGAATTGCTGTCCATTAAAGAAATTATATTAGGAAACTAGTACACAGAGAAAATTTATTTTTTGAAAAGAAAAATGCTGAATTTTGCTGGGAAATACAGTTTTTTGTTCTACAGTTTATTTCCAGTTAATAGAGCATCTGCTGTAGACTTACGTTATCCAGTAGAACTTAATGTGATAATTAAAATATTCTGTATCTGCACTGATGTGGTAGTCACTAGCCATGTGGAAGTGAGTACTTGAAATACGGGTAGTGACTGAAAAATGGAATTTCAAACTCTTAATTAATTTGCATGTAAGTAGCTACTTGTGGCTAGTGCAGTGGTTTTTAACTGGTGGTGATTTTGCTCCCAGGAGACATTTGGCAGTGTGTGGAGTAATTTTTGGTTGTCAAACCGGGAAGATACTGTTGGTACCTCAGTAGAGAAGGCAGGATGCTGCTAAACTTCATGTAGTGCACAAA
This sequence comes from Panthera onca, assembly GCF_046562875.1. Lineage (NCBI taxonomy): Eukaryota > Metazoa > Chordata > Mammalia > Carnivora > Felidae > Panthera > Panthera onca. Next base: position 11,003,323 of record NC_138345.1, on the reverse strand, counting down.
ATAGTGTCAGCCCCCACCCCCCAAACAAAAGCCCCAAAGAATTGCCTTGCCCGAAATTTCAGTAATGCTGAGGCTGAGAAGCCCTGGGCTGATGGTTACTGTATTGGCAGATACAGGACAGAATATACAGATTCTATAATCATCCTTATGTTTATTTATAGATTAATTTTGACTGATGCTAATGAAAAGATTCAAAGTCTAATTTGAGATATTTGGCGGTTTCTGTATTTGAAAGTTTGATAAGGTTGAAAACGATGGCATGAATTTGTGTCATTTTGTCTGTTCATTTATATAAATTTTTTTTTAATCTTTATTTTTGAGAGAGAGAGACAGAGTGTGAGCAGGGGAGGAGCAGAGAGAGAGGGAGACACAGACTCTGAAGCAGGCTCAGGCCCCAAGCTGTCAGTACAGAGCCCAACGCGGGGCTTGAACTCAAACCGTGAGATCATGACCTGAGCCAAAGTCAGACGCTCAACTGACTGAGCCACCCAGGCGCCCCTTGTCTGTTCATTTATAGATGGCAGGAGCTTGTTTATGTTCCTGCTATAATACTTCTGTTGCACATTGTATGGAATAATGTCACCAGAATCTCTTCACCAAAGTGAAATGTTGGGATTGAAACTGATTCAGAGGCGCCTGGGTAGCTCAGTTAAGCGTCTTTTTTTTTCCAACGTTTATTTTTGAGAGAGAGCACAAGAGGGGAGGGGCAGAGAGAGAGGGGAACAGAGGATCTGAAGCGGGCTCCGTGCTGACCGCACAGAGCCTACTGTGTGAGACTCGAGCTCACAAATCAGCAGATCATGACCTGAGCTCAAGTCAGATGCTTAACCCACACTGAGCTACCCAGGTTGCCCCAAGCGTTTGACTCTTGATCTCAACTGAGGTCATGATTTCAGGGTGGTAAGTTCAAGCCCCGCATTGGGTTCTGTGTTGGGCTTGAAGCCTACTTAAAAAAAAAAAAAACCTGATTCAAAATATTCTCAGATGCGTGCTGAAGTATTTATGATTAAATGCTATGTTTCATAACTGATAATGCTTGAATTTGGGAGGTTGATTATATTGTGTTCTCCACTTTTGTTTGTGTTATTTTTCCTTAAGAAAGAATGAAAAAAAAAAGTACTTAGACAAAGGCATAGCTAATAATGATAGAATGTGGAATGTGACCAGGAAGTTATTTTATCACAGAAATAATACTCATTTTGCGTGCATTTATTTAATATCTCACAACAATGCATTAATATGTTCTGTTTCAAAAACAGTGTCACGTTACTAAAAAAGTCACTGCATCTACAATACTACAAAGAATACTGACATTCTTTTACTCTTACAGATTGTTCTGGGTAACATAATGCCAGCTGAGCGTAAAAAGCCAGCAAGTATGGAAGAAAAAGAAACTTTACTAAACAACAAGGAAAAAGACTGCAGTGAAAGGCGGCCAGTGAGCAGCAGGGAGAAACCAAAAGAGGAGATCAAACTTACTGCCAAGAAGGAGGTTATTAAGGTCCCTGAAGATAAAAAGAAGAAACTGGAAGAAGATAAGAGAAAAAAAGAAGACAAGGAACGAAAGAAAAAAGAAGAAGAAAAGGTGAAGGCAGAGGAAGAATTAAAGAAAAAAGAGGAAGAAGAAAAAAAGAAACATGAAGAGGAAGAGAAAAAGAAGCAAGAAGAGCAGGTAAAACGTCAGCAAGAAGAAGAAGCTGCCCAGTTGAAGTAAGAACATTTATTTTATTTATTGATAAGAAGGAATGGGAAGAATGAAGTGTTGGGAAAACAATGATTATTTGAAATCCGATTTCTGGGTTGCAGTTCCTTGAGAGTTGGGAGTATCTTAAGTTACTGGTTCTGTTAGTTTCACTGACCAGAAGCATGCTTATGATGCTTTAATTCCTCCAATTAAATAACAGGAATCTTTAATACATATTTTTTGAGAGGGTAATCTGAACTTTTTAATATTTTTGAGAGAGAGAGGGAGAGAGAAAGAGTGCGAGCAAGGGAGGGGCAAAGAGAGAGGGAGACAGAGGATCCCAAAGCAGGCTCCATGCTGACAGCAGAGAGCCCGGAGAGCCCGATGTGGAGCTGGAACTCCTGAGCCACAAGACCATGACCTGAGCTGAAGTCAGACACTTAACTGACTAAGCCACCCAGATGCTCCTGGATTGTTTTGATTTTTAAGATGGCTCTTTTTTTTTCATGGTCTCTGGGTTTTTATTTATTTTTATTTTTTTAACGTTTATTTATTTTTGAGAGAGTGACAGAGCGTGAGCAGGGGAGGGGCAGATAGAGATGGAGACAGAATGTGAAGCAGGTTCCAGGCTCTGAGCTGTCAGCACAGAGCCCAACACGGGGCTCAAACTCACAAGAATCATGAGATCATGACCTGAGCTGAAGTTGGGATGCTTAACTGACTGAGCCACCCAGGCGCCCCTCATGGTCTCTTGGAAGTTGAAAATCTTTAGTTCTTAATGGCTGTTTGCTGAATTCTTACTATGTGCAGGACACTACAGAGTATATCAGCACGTATCCTAAAGGTAGTCATAATGAATAAATTTTATGATCCTCACTTGACAGATTAATAAAATGAAGCTTGAAAAGGTTAAGTAACTTGCATAAAGTCCTAATAAACAGTGGAGCTGCTGGGTTTTTTTTAACCTAGTCAACTTTAAAACTTTGGTCCTTAAAAGCGATTTCGTAGTACCTCCCATTCTTATCTTCATCTAAATCTATTTTTGACCTTGTAAATCTATGCAAGTAGTATGATGAACTGGCAAAAAACAAGGTAGTCCTCACAGGAAAACTACCAAGATGTAGCAAAAATGGCAGCTATTGAGTAGCATGGACTTTTCTCTTCATATGTATAAAAATTTTATATAATGTTTAAAAAGCTGTTTGCAAACATGAATTTTCATGGATCGCTAGAACAGCTCAACCACCGCTAGAACAGCTCAACCACCTACTTTCCTATCAAAGTTTTTTAGTACCTGTATTTTTTTTTTAATGTTTACTTTCTCTCTCTCTCTCTCTCTCTCTCGACAGTGACAGAAACAGAGACAGTGTGAGTGGGGGAGGGTCAGAGAGAGAGTGAGACATAGAATCTAAAGCAGGCTCCAGGCCCTGAGCTGTCAGCACAGAGCCCGATGCGGGGCTCGAACTCACAAACTGAGGTCATGACCTGAGTCAAAGTCAGAGGCTTAACCGACTGAGCCACCCAGGCGCCCCTTGTACCTGTCTTTTTAATGAGGTAGTAGAGCCTTAGGTCTGGAAGGCAATAGTAGTGGCCAGTTTGGGAATATTCAGAGCCATGATTCTTGAGAGTTTCTTATATTCTACTTTAAAAAGAAAAAAATTAACAAGGAGCTGTGGACCACACAGAATGAGGCAGGTACAAAATGAGACTGCTGTTAAGTATGAGTGTAAAAAGAACCCTGGTTTTGAAGACTCATGAAAAACAGTGCAATGTATTTCACTGCTATTTTATATTAATTACGTGTTGAAATTGAACTATTTTAGATTTGTTGGGCTAAAAATATGTTCAAATTAATTTTAAAAATTCATAAGGATATTCAATTTCACTTATTTTTGCTCCTCCCCCTACCTTCCTATAGAAAGAACAAACAAAACAAAACAAACCAACCACCAAAATCCCAACTTTTTATTGGGAAAAATTCACACATATTCAAAAAATAGGATAGAATAATGAATCAGTCCTCCCAACACCCCCCAATCACTCTGTCTACCCAGCATCAACAATTACCCACTTTTTTCCCCTGGAAAAAAAGGGTATTTTAGAGCATTATTATTTCACTGGTAAATATTTGATTTATGTATTTTTTTTTTTTAAACTGTTTTAAAAGTTTATTTTGACAGAGAATGTGCCGGGGAGGAGCAGAGAGAGAGAGAGAGAGAGAGAGAGGGAAAGAGAGGGAGAGAGACAGAATCCCAAGTAGGTTCTGAACTGTCAGTGTCGAGCCCAATGCAGGGCTCAAACTCACGAACCCGGGAGATCATGATATGAGCCGAAACCAAGATTTGGACGCTTAACTGACTAGAGCCACCCAGGCACCCTCATTTATGTATTTTAAAGTGTTTTTATTGCTAATGAAAATAGATTTAATTAATGTATATACATAGTTGTTTGTTTGTTTGTTTATTTATTTATTTATTTATTTTGAGAGACCCAGAGCGTGTGCAGGGGAGGGGCGGAGAGAGAGAATCTCAAGCAGGCTCCGCACCGCCAGTGCAAGAGCCCCACGCACAACTCCATCTCACAAACTGGGAGTTCATGACCTGAGCTGAAATCAAGAGTTGGATGCTTAACCAACTGAGCCACCAGGCACCCCAAGAGATATTTTCTTAAAGTGCATTCTCACTGCTAATCTTGTATTTGTGTTTGGCTGGGAGACTTCTTTGAGATACTCACATGTCCGTGTTTGCAGTGATGGATGCAATTTGCTGTTAAAATGTTGTGGCTTTTAGTGGAAAAATCATAGAAGGGTTGCTCAGGGATGGTTATTTCAGAAAGATGAAAATCTGATTTCTTAGAAATTTATATTTTAAAGTTACATATTTTAGTATCTCAGAGGCCTCACAGTCAGAGAGATACCCTACCCTCCCACCCCTGCCCAAGTTATTTTATTACTTGTGCAATTTAAACATGTTCCATCTTTTAATTTTTTTTTTTTTTTTTCCAGGATAAACTGTTTGTTAGCCTTTTATTAAAGGAGTTTTATCGTATAGTTTTCTTCTGGTTCCTTTCCAGAATTTCTTAATTACACTTGAATTTTAAGACCCAAACCAAGAAAGGTACTTTATTAAAGGTTTGGTTAATGCTGAAGTATGGAAAAATGGTACTTAACATATTAAAACATTGTTTTTCTAATTTTTTTTTAACATTTATTTATTTTTGAGAGACTGAGAGAGACAGAGCATGAGCAGGGGGAAGAGAGAGAGAAGGAGGCACAGAATCTAAAGCAGGCTCCAGGCTCTGAGCTGTCAGCACAGAGCCTGATGCAGGGCTCAAACCCGCTAACTGCGAGATCACGACCTGAGTCAAAGTCGGACACCCAACCGACTGGGCTACCTAGGTGCCCCACATATTAAAACATTTTTAATGCATTTTTTACAAACCTTATTCTTTATAGTCTTTGTGGACAGTTTTTTTTTCTCTCTTACCAATGCTTTTACCTGTTTTAGGTATTTTAGGTATCCTTCCTAGGTATTTTGTATTTTTCATACTATGCATCATGTATTTAATCCATTTATTTTTTCACCTTTATTGCGGTAGAATTGACAAAAGTGTCCTTTCCATTTCGTTTGCTTGTTGGCAGAATGATTTTTACTCTGGTTATTCAGAATCCTCCACTCTGTCACATTTGATATTTTCAGCGTACTGGGTTCTTATTATCTTAAGTCATTAATAAAAATGTTTTTAAAATTAGGAAAAGGAGCACCTGTCTGGCTCAGTCGGTAGAGCGCGCAACTCTTGATTTCGGGTTTTGAGTTCGAGCCCCACATTGGGTACAGAGATAACTTAAAAAAGATATCTTTAAAAAAGAAGTAGGAAAAGGGCCTTTTGCATGGTTTGTTCCTTTTGGATGCTGATGCTTATATGATTTTACTTTCGCTCTTATGAAATTTGTCAGAGATGCTTCAGAATATACAGGTTATTTTATTTACTTGTTTGTTTTTATATAGAGAGAAAGAAGAATCCCTTCAGCTTCATCAAGAAGCTTGGGAACGACATCAGTTAAGGAAGGAACTTCGTAGCAAAAACCAAAATGCTCCAGACAACCGACCAGAGGAAAATTTCTTTAGCCGACTAGACTCAAGCTTGAAGAAAAATACTGCTTTTGTCAAGAAATTAAAAACTATTACGGAACAACAGAGAGACTCCTTGTCCCATGATTTTAATGGCCTAAATTTAAGCAAATACATTGCAGAAGCTGTAGCTTCTATTGTGGAAGCAAAGCTGAAAATATCTGATGTGAACTGTGCTGTGCACTTGTGCTCTCTCTTTCACCAGCGTTATGCCGACTTTGCTCCGTCACTTCTTCAGGTTTGGAAAAAACATTTTGAAGCGAGGAAAGAAGAGAAAACCCCTAACATTACCAAGTTAAGAACTGATTTGCGTTTCATTGCAGAATTGACAATAGTTGGGATTTTCACTGACAAGGAAGGTCTATCCTTAATCTATGAACAGCTAAAAAATATTATTAATGCTGATCGGGAATCCCATACTCACGTTTCTGTGGTGATTAGTTTTTGTCGACATTGTGGAGATGATATTGCTGGACTTGTACCACGGAAAGTGAAGAGTGCCGCGGAGAAGTTTAATTTGAGTTTCCCTCCTAGTGAGATAATTAGTCCAGAGAAACAACAACCTTTCCAGAATCTTTTAAAAGAGTACTTTACATCTTTGACCAAACACCTGAAAAGGGACCACAGGGAGCTTCAGAATACAGAGAGACAAAACAGGTGATTTTCATATTTCTCAGAATTGAGAATTTATTTTGGAGCTCATACTTAAAAAGTTTCTTAAGTCTTCGTGCCACTGAAAGAACTTGTGGAAAAGGGCTCATTGCAGGGGATTTCTTAACATTTCCAGGAGAATTTCAGAGTGTAACCGTTAAAGTACTCATGTTTAAATGGGAGTCTTATCATAGATTTTGTTTCTGAATTTAAAAGAAACCTGGCAAGTATATGGTGATTTTTACTTTGGGGATGTGTTTTGTTCCTGTGATTTAAGAAACTCCTTACTGTTGAGGGATTTTCTTTTTCTGTCACTTTAACTTATCTGCTATTATTTTTGTGTTTTGTTGTGCCCTCTCTATAACAGGTTTGCTTTCATTGTTTTGAATCTTAATTCATTGATGTCACTGTTGATACTTGCTCTTCTTAGAAAACAAGTCGTTTTATTTCATAGTCTGTATTTTAGATCAGAAATTTGGAAAATAGTGCAACAAATTAGATGTGAAAAAATTTCTTAAATGCTACTGTGTAGAGTGCATTTACAGGAGTCTCTCTCCGGGGAACATCCATTTAAAATTCTGAAGGAATAATGTATGTGTCTGTGGTAATTAGTGAAGATACCTGATTGAGGGGCCACCTTTGATTGTTACAAGATAACTATTCTGTAGCCTCTGGACCTAGGAGGCATCCATAAACTAGAAGTTGATGGAAGTTGGTGGGCACTAGGTCAACTTTTATGGAGGGTGGATTTGGAGGGCTGAGGGGTACAGAAAGGAGACAACCGCAGTAGCCAAAGTATTTGGCTGAATACTTTCATCTATTTGAAGTGCATGGTTGAGTCTGAAATTGCTGTTTTTCAGGAATTAGGATGGGAGAGGATACTTTTCTATTTCCATAAGGTCCTTCCACAGTGGGGAAGGACCTACTGGTTTAAGTAGTTACCACTAGAAGGTGATTGACTTAACTAAAGATTAGTAGTATATGCCAGTAATACAGTTAGGTCTGGGTCAGGATAGGTTCAGAGACTGTATGGCTAAACCCTGGTGGTTGAGGATCATTCAAGAGGCGAGAGTCTAAGATGGCAATGGTGTTCCTCAAGGTTTCTTTAAAAAAAAAAAATTTTTTTTTGTTTTGTGCTTTTGATAGTGAGGACTGTTTTAAACTTTGAATAGGCAACTTCAGGCTGAATTTATATAGTCAGTAATGAGTTTAAAAAGAAAGTAGTGGTCCTCTTAATAATTCTCATATATTCAAGATCTTAATTATGACTTACATAGTGTTTTGTCATTTTCCTAGTCGTTTTCTTTTTCCCATATGTTCTACCTAACACATCACAACTGATTTTGTAGGTATGCTTTGATTCCTTTTTATTGGCTACTTTAAAGGTTTCGTGTGTGTGTTTATTTTTGATTGGCCTCACAGAAGCTTAGAGGGTGGAGTCTACAGTGATTTAATCTAATCACCCAATGAAGGAATCCATTTTACAGATTATCTGACAAAGTATTCTTCCTTTGAAAACCTCTCAAAGGAGCTTAGAGCCATTTCTGTGTGGGACACTCCTACTTACTAGGAATTCAAGCAGAAAATTAACTCCATAAAATGGTTCCCTTTGATGTACTTCTTTTTTTCTGGTTCAGATGGAATAAAGCTGCTGAAAGTGGGGGTCTATGAACTGTTTACCTGTTCACAATGAATTAAGTATAGAAGCACACGAAGCATTTAGACATCCTTATAGCAGTTTTCCATAGTTGTGGTATTGTTCCTGTATTTTATAAAAGCACCTGCAGTGATTAGAAAAAAAAATAGGGGCGCCTGGGTGGCGCAGTCGGTTAAGCGTCCGACTTCAGCCAGGTCACGATCTCGCGGTCCGTGAGTTCGAGCCCCGCGTCAGGCTCTGGGCTGATGGCTCGGAGCCTGGAGCCTGTTTCCGATTCTGTGTCTCCCTCTCTCTCTGCCCCTCCCCCGTTCATGCTCTGTCTCTCTCTGTCCCAAAAATAAATAAAAAACGTTGAAAAAAAAAAATTAAAAAAAAAAAAATAAAAAAAAAGAAAAAAAAATAATTCCTTTACCACAGTTTGAGAAGCACTGATATGGGACATGTCTCCTCTTTTCATGATAATATCTCAGATATTTGCAGACTGCCAGGTGGTTTCCCTTTCATCTTCTCAAGGCTAAATACCTCCTGTTCCTTCAGTTTGTTCCATGATTTCGACATGACTATCCTTAGGACATTTGTTTTGGATGCATTTTTTCCTGCCTATAATCTAAAATTCCATTAGTTTCTATAGCTGCTCTGTCATTCTTTTGACTGTTAGGCTTATATATGCCTAAAGACTAATTTTTCAAATGAACTGCTGCCAAATCAGTTCTTCACCTTGAATTACTATAACTAATTTTTTGAATCTGAATGCAGACTTCCCTCTTTTAACTTTATTTAGATATTTTTGGCGTATTATTTTAGTCTAATTATAATATTGAATGATGATTATTATTTTTAATATATCAGTGACTTATATTAATTTGTACTTACTTTCTGGTCATATCCAGCTTTGATAAGCAGACCTGTTCTTTAATATTATTTCAAGTGAAAATTTTGAACAGGATGTAGTGTTAAGAGCATGGTTTTGTGGACTTTCCCTAGAAACTTTTATTCATTTCAATATGGAACTGTTAGGTTATTAGAGGAGGTTATTTACCTAGCAGAAATTGACCTTACCATCATAGCAGTCATTTTATCATGGGATACTGCCTACTTAGATGTAGTAATTTGGGAGATGGGAAAATCTTAATCATCATATAACAAATAATTAGCATATAGCTTAATAAATAACTCATGCCTAGGACAGCGTCAATCTGAGGAGCCTCTGTAGTGAAGATTTGAATACCTGACTGACCAAGACGCATGAAGAATGGATTAGTGCAGAGTCCCTTGGCCTAGTATTAGTACATTACGGTGTACTGTAAAAATGATCAGTTTCCCAAAGTTTCCCCTTCCCAGTCATTATCCAGTAGGTGTTTTGAGGTTTTTCTAATCATGGGAATAAATCATGGACAATAATTTTTCCCAGTAAGGTTTCTCTTAGGCATGGTAATGCTGGAAATCTAGGTGCCAAGCTAGTGGATGTTTAAGCCTTTATTCAGTATCTTAATAATGACAGTTTTAAAAAAATCAAATCCATTGTATTTTCAGTCTATGAATCCTAAATGGTTTTGGTCATTTTAATTAACTTAGGAGATGGCAGTATTCATAGAGGTTGTGAAGCCTTTGTGTATACTCCTTTGTTTTTATTTTAATTTTTTTAATGTTTACTCTTGAGAGAGACAACACTAATGGGGGAAGGGCAGAGAGAGATGGAGAAGAATCTGAAGCAAGCTGCAGGCTCTGAGCTGTCAGTACAGAGCCCAGTGTGGGGTTTGAACTCACAAACTGTGAGATTATGACCTGAGCTGAAGTCAGATGCTTAGCCAACTGAGCCACCTAGGCGCTCCTATACTCCTTAAGCTCTATACTTAAGAATTCTTTCAACCAATTAAAAAAAATAGAATAATAAAATCTCTGGTATTTTCTTAAAGATGTTAATGAATGAATGAATGAATGAAGACAGTGACTGCACAAGACCTGTTGAGTCTTAACTGTTCCTTTCTCACGTTTGCTGGGCTGATACCATAGGTATTAGATAGTTAGTTCTGTTTCTAAGCCCTTGAGGGATTTACAGTTATAAGCAGAATACAACTGGCCCTAGGGTTTGGTGAATTTTAATAAATTTGAACTTACAAGCTTTTTGTACTTAAAACAATTTTTAAAATACATTTTAGTTAAGCGATTGATCCTGGGGACTTATAATTAATATTTAGACGTCTAAAAATATTATCTTGCAACATCTGCCAATTTAGAGTTAATAGCTTTACTTCTTGGTAAGTTTTATGTTCAGTGCTCTATACTTGAAATGTTTTGTACTATGAGATATTATTCTCATAGAGGTAATATTACCTGCTACTTTTTGGCTTTTAATAAAAATTGAAGAAATGATTTAATTTTTATTTAGATATTACTTAATTATGTAGAAGAATTTGTTTCTTGTAGTGAAATCGTGAATTCAGATGTTAAGTCAATTCTTGCTTGAATAATTTCGAAGTGTCTTAATTTCTTTCTTTCTCCCTAACTGATGGGAGTGGTAGCAGAAGTTTCTCCTTTTAAGTATTGGTGAATTAGGACCTTCATGATTACATGTTCAAACAGCACTAAGTGATTTGATTGAAAGTATAGTTAAAAAAAAAAAAAGTACAATGTAGGCTTTCCTCCATTAGTTAATAAAATCAGGGAGGTTTCTTTCATTAATGCAAATTCATGCGGTATTACTTTACCAGTGATGAAACTTGATAGCACATTAACGTAAAATTAAATAGCGTTGCTTTTACCTTCTGCTTTTCTCCCAGGTAAGTTGTACCTTGCCTATAGTTGTGGGGTTTTTTTTTTTTTTTTTTTAAACAGGTGGATTGTTTGATAAATTGTGTAGTACTTAAGCGCTACTAAGATGTTCTATCACTGTACTTTATACTCCGTGAGGCTTTTTTTTTTTTTTTTTTTTTTTTTTAAACTCAGTGAGGCTTTAACAGTTTTGTAAGTGCTCTAAAATTGTTACCTCTTTCCAGGTATTCTCTAACTCTGATTCAATGACTTTGACAGTTTAATAAATATTTGATCGAGTACATTTATGCTTACTGTGCAGTAGTGGCTTTTCACACAAGATTATAAGACATCCATAACTAAATTCTAAAATGAAACCGAAAGAAAATTATTCTCATGAAAATTTGACAAATTGCTGAGATGAAAGGTAAAATCTAGTAGCTTTTAATGGGTCTGCCTCATGATTATAAATGAGCTTGCTCATTGTGACTTATGTAGCAAGTGACAGATCGGATTCTTTCATACCTCTTCATACTGTATTTTTCACAACTTCCATGTTACTCTTCATCTGCATTTAGGACTTGTACTAGATTTTAAAGTGTCTAGTAAACACATTAGCAGTGCACACAGTGCTTACCCAGTCAGGTCCAGATAAAAGGACCTGAAGGAATATAAAATAAGCCCCTCAGTGTGAGAGGGCTTGCCTTTGATAGATGCATTTGAGAGACATTCTAATTCCAATGTTAGGTACCAAGTGGACAATTTTACTTTAATTTGGGAGGCAGTGTATATGGTCCAATAGTTGTGAGCATGGACGCTGGAGCCTGGCTACGTGTGTTCACATCTTAGATTTGTCATTTACTTAGTTCTGTAACTCTCAGCAAGTTATCTCACATCTCTGTGCTTCAGTTTTCCCTTCTGTAAAATGGAGTAACAGTAGCACTCTACCTTGGAGGTAAATGTGAACGATGCAATGAATTCACATGTAAAAGCACTTAACAGTATCTGATTCATTGTAAGTATTCAGTAAATGTGAGTTTATTACTTGTGATATATTGCTTGCTTAATCCTTCAGAAAGTCCTGATTGGGATGTCTCTTGTACCTTTTTATGATTTTGAAAATTTGTATATTAAGCTTTGATAGCTTTTTTTTTTTTTTTTTTTAATTTTTTAATTTTTTTTTTTTTTTTTTCAACGTTTATTTATTTTTGGGACAGAGAGAGACAGAGCATGAACAGGGGAGGGACAGAGAGAGAGAGGGAGACACAGAATCGGAAACAGGCTCCAGGCTCTGAGCCATCAGCCCAGAGCCCGACGCGGGGCTCGAACTCACGGACCGTGAGATCGTGACCTGGCTGAAGTCGGACGCTTAACCGACTGCGCCACCCAGGCGCCCCAAGCTTTGATAGCTTTTAAAAATTTTTTCATTTTTAAAATAACGCGAGACAACAGCATACAAAATAAAAGCGAGAAAGTCAAGAAGAATAAAAATGAAAAAAAAAAGAAAAACAAAAAATAGGTCTCAAGACTAGAATCATTTGAGAAATTTATGACTTTTCTCATGAGATAGAATGCTCGATTCAAGAGTGGACTATTTGATATTTTCTGTCAGTTCTACAGTATTGAATTAGTAATATAAAAAACACTAGAAATCAAAGATTGACATACCTTAGGGTTGTTTCCACCCAGCTCATCATTGGGTGAAGGAGGTCTATTGTATTTTTATTATAATGAATCAGATTTGGAATTAATTTTGTTTTCATTGCTTGCTTTTCATATCTTTAAGATGGTCCCAGTAACTCCCTCTTGTACAATGATGTCATGAGAAGGAATGTACTCATTTATAATACCTTTAACAGTGATACTAATTCAGAGAACTCCAGTTATGACAAGGATTGGCAAACTATGGCCCGCAGGCCAGATAGACCCACCACTACTTTTTGTACAGCTGGTGAGCTGAGAATAAGAATGGTCTTTATCTTTTTAATTGGTTGAAAAAAAATCAAAAGAGGAATATTTTGTGAAATACTAAAACTATATGAAGTTCAGATTTCAGTGTCCATAAATAAAGCATTATTGGAAAATAGTCATGCTCATGTGTTGTTGTATTATTGCCTATGGCTGCTTTTGTGCCAGATCAGCAGACTTGAATACTTGTAACAAAGACCATATGGTCTGCAGAGCCTAAAATATTTATATCTGGCCCCTTTGCAGAAATAGTTTGCTAACCTCTGATTTATGATAGTCTCAAAAAGATTGGCTTCTATTCAACATTCTGAATATATGTGCTTCTGAAGAGATTATAATTAAAATGATATGTGATAAATCATATATTCAGCTTGATTTTGCATAGTGATAGATTGCTGTGGAATTTTCCTAAGAAATTTTGGTGAGATTTATTTTACACTGATGAACAGACTAGGTACTTGGGTCAAATGTGCTGTGTAATGTTTAGTTCCCTCATACAGGTCTTCTAAAAAAAGCTAAACTAAAAATCTTTTCCAATGGGCTTCATAAACATAAAAAACTGCCATATATAAAACATTCATTAAAAAATGTCTCATTTTAATTTCATTCAAACCTCTAAATGATTCTAGGGATTTTGAATGTTCAGGTACCTATGGTGCATTTATTTCTCTGCTTAAAATGTATAGACTTACTACATCCTGTGTGTTCAGTCCGATGTTTAGTAAATGTATATTAAATAAATGGTCAAGGAAAATATGTAGGACTGTATAAGTTTTGTGTGTAACAGAACTCTTCCCATGCCATTTCATTGGTATCTTGCATTGCTTGCCAAGTTTTCAGTATAAGGTATGATTAGAAAATAAATCTACCAAAATCTGAGCTTTTTTTCTGAGGACTGTTGTCTCTAGGTCGTAACCTAAGCACATATTAGTACTGTTAACAAGTCTGATCATGGGATTGAGATTTAGGAAGTGTGAGGAGTTACCTCTGGAGCTTCAGAGTTTTAAATTGGTTCCAGGATGACTGGAAAGGAACTGGAACGCATACAAAGGCAACTATCATAGAATTATATCACTTTTAATTGATCCAATGCAAAGTCCCAGGCAAATGATTGAAAATGAGGTTGATACTGGAAAAAGAGTGTTTTCTGCTGTGATAAAATAGTCCTCACTTTGCTAATGCCTATGTATCATAAATCCTTAGTGAATGTTGTATAACCTAAAACTGGATGTATTGTTCTTTAGATGACTCTAGTGTTGCAACTTGTTAGAAAAATTAAGTTCCAGGTTCTGTTATTTTGTTTTTTTTTTAATTTTTTTTTTTTAATGTTTATTTATTTTTGAGACAGAGACAGAGCATGAACAAGGGAGGGTCAGAGAGAGAAGGAGGCACAGAATCTGAAACAGGCTCCAGGCTCCGAGCTGTCAGCACGGAGCCCGACGCGGGGCTCGAACTCACGGACTGTGAGATCATGACCTGAGCCGAAGTCGGCCGCTCAACCGACTGAGCCACCCAGGCGCCCCCAGGTTCTGTTATTTTGAAACATTTCCCAGTGTCTTTTCAAGTACTGAAATAATTTTGCATCATCTTAATTGTCATTAGAGGTTCTGAAATCCCTTAGAACTGTTATTATCCCTCTTAACATAATTTGCTATGGAACAGACTGCTAAGGGGGTGCCTGGGTGGCTCACTTGGTTAAGTGTCTTGATTTTTTACCTCAAGTCAGGTCTTCATGTCAGGGTCGTGAGTTCAAGCCCCACTTTGGGCTTCATGCTGGGTGTGAAGCTTACTTTGAAAAAAAAAAAAAAAAGAATAAAGTTTTTATTGGTTAACATTTTTCCAGTACATTGCAGAACATTTCAGAGTAGCCTACTTTTGAACATTATTTATTTAAAGAGTTTAATTTTAGTGGCTTTTTCTAAATTCAAAAATGACATAATTTCTAATTAAAAGTTCTAACAAGCTCACTCATTGAAAGCAGTCCCAGTCATTGCTTTCATGGTTTAAGTATTTTTGAATGCTTTGAGTTTAGAATTCATTCATGTAACTTACTGAAAGACTGTTTTTTTCAGTAAGATTAGTTTGAAATAAACAGGTGAAGAGAGAAACTATTCTTGTTGATAGAACGGTATCATCCAATGTACTTTTAAATTGTAAGAAAATGAATGAAAATTTCTCATTTTAGATCCCTAATAGGCCAGATAAGAAAAAAAGAAGATTGAATTTAATGAATAGTAATGTATGCATTGATCTATCTTGTGCTTGTAATGGGAGCTGATAATTCCTAACAAAAAAAATGTTAGCTGGAATGTTACAGCATTTAAACAAAAGTTTATGTGAGTAGGACTAGGATAAGAGAAAAATTTGGAAATTGTTCCAGCTAAGCAGGGATGAATAAGTGTAGGCATTGTTTTTCACGTTATTTTCTGTTAACTTTTAAGTTAACATCAGAAAGTAACTCATTCTCTTCACTTTTCATAAGGAAATTCAAATGACAAGTAAAAAACTTTATAATAATTTGAAAATGACTTAATTTACGATTGGCTTTTTGAAACCTATATTGCATTAAGATTTGTAGATTTCAAACATTACACTACATGTGTATTATAAATAGTATTATAAGTAGTTGCAGGTGTGGACATCTCAACTGTCTATATAGAGAGATTTTTACTTGACTATACATTTTGAAAAATTTCGAAAGTTCTGCATTTCTAATTATGAGTGGCTTATTAGTGAACTGTTGGTAAAGTGAAAGACTAGTTGTGTTCTCTGCTCCTCAGATGGCCTGGCCTGGCTTGGCTTAAGTGGGTTTCTCAATTAATATTTGTTAAATGGATAAATAACCAGTACTTGTGTAGGAAACAGAATTGGCTGTTTACAATATTTGGGCTTTTTCAAAAGATAATCTTGATTCATATCATTGTGAATGTTTAAGAATACTGATTTTATAACTTACTGTTTTTGAACAGTAACTTTTTAAGGTGTGTTAAGTATTTTTGATTAACTGTATGTCTGAAGGCAGTATGGCTTTAACAAAATACTTTAAAAATAATTTGTGTTTAGTGGCATTGTTAAATTTTATATTACTGCAGGCATAATTGTTAATTACTTTTAATGTTCTTTGAAGAACTAATGTTGAAATTTAGTTAGGTGAATTTGATTATACTAGTTTTACTTTCAGATACATCTTGGAAACTTTACAAATAATTTGAAGAAAATCATGCTAATAAGCTTATGTGATAAAATCAAATTTTGTGGAACGTTTCCAATATAATACATGATCACATCTGCTTTGATGAGTTTATCAGATTATTTCATCATTCATTTTATAGGCGTATTCTCCATTCTAAAGGAGAGCTAAGTGAAGATAGACATAAACAGTATGAGGAGTTTGCTATGTCGTATCAGAAGTTGCTAGCAAATTCTCAATCCTTAGCAGACCTTTTGGATGAAAATATGCCAGATCTTCCTCAAGACAAACCAACACCAGAAGGTAAGATAACCCTAAAAACATTGTGATTTTTCCACTAAGCACTATCCCTTATCTTTACTTTCTTTAGATGTATATCATTAAAAATTCAAGTTTTCAACATGCATTTAGAGTTTTTTAAATGAAGTAGTATTAAGACCTAATAAGAACTTTGAAAAGCTACTACTTGAAATGCTCCTCTGAATAGAGAAGGTTTGGCACTTAACAATACTTAACTCATATGATCTTACGATGTATTCTTTTGGGTTCTTTTGTATTAAGTATCTTTGGATTATATCCAACAGGGACCTGTCTGAAAACCATACCTGGGGTTATAGAAAGATTCACTTTGTTTCTCAAAGAGGTAATAAAGTGGATTGGATCTTTGGGATTCTAGTTTTGTTTTGTTTTTTTTTTTTTTTTAAGTTTATTTTATTTATTTTGAGAGAGAGCATGAATGGGAGAGGGTCAGAGAGAGAGGGAGAAATAGAATCCCAAGTAGTGTCCAAGCCGTCAGCACAGATCCCAACACAGGGCTCAATCTCACAAACTATGAGATTGCGATCTGAGCCAAAACCAAAAGTCAAACACTTAACCAACTGTGCCACCCAGGTGCCCCTCTAATATTTTTATATTTTCCTTTTTTTTTTTTTTAAGTTTATTTATTTTGAGAGAGAGAGAGCGAGAGTGGGAGGGGCAGATAGAGGGAGAGCGAGAGAATCCCAAGCAGGCTCTGTACTGTCAGTACAGATCCCAGTGCGGGGCTTAAACCCACGAACCGTGAGATCATGACCTGAGCTGAAACCAAGAGTCAGACACTTAACAAATTGAGCCACCCAGGTACAATATTTATCCTTATTTTTAATCCGTTGGTTTTGAATGATACATTATCTTAAACTGTTATTTAGAAGTAAAACTTGCTGTTTTGTGAGGTAAATTTTCATTTTGTGAGATGGGTTGTTTTTTATACTATTTCAAAGGTGTTTTAAAGTTACTTTTTTGATTGCCCTTAAGTTGGTAGGGCTCTTAATACATTAAATCTGTCATACCAAGTACTTGATGAACGAATTATATTTATGTTTGTAGATGTATTGATATATCACTAATCTTCAAACTATCTGGCACTTCTGTTCACTTAAAAATTTTAAGAGTAAAGTATTTGTAAGGTATCTTTTTATAGCACAAGAGTTATTTTGTATTTTGTATCTCAATAAGAAATATGTGTTGCATGCCTGTATATGCATTTATTTTATTTACATTTAATTATGTATATAATTCCTACTAATTTTTATATCTCTTGATCAGTGAGCCTCAAACTTTCTTATTTTTTAAAAGAAGTTCCACATGGGGCACCTGAGTGGCTCAGTCAGTTAACTGTCTGACTCTTGTTCTTGGCTCAGGTCATGATCCTAGGGTCTGCACTGACAGTATGGAGCCTGTTTGGGATCCTCTCTTTCTCTTCCTCTACCCCTCCCTTGCTCACACATGCATGGAGTCCGGATGCAGGGCCTGATCTCATGAAACATGAGATCATGACCTGAACTGAAACTGAGAATTGGATGCTTAACTGAGAGTTGTATGCTTAGCCAACTGAGCCACCCAGGTGCCCTGTGTCATCATTTAAAAATATATTTTTTTTCTTAATGTTTATTTATTTTTGAGAGAGACAGAATGTGAGTGGGTTAGGGGCAGAGAGAAAGGGAGACAGAATCTGAAGCAGGCTCCAGGCTCTGAGCTGTCAGCACAGAGCCCGATGTGGGGCTCGAACTCACGAGCTTTGAGACCATGACCTGAGCCGAAGTCAGATGCTCAACCGACTGAGCCACCCAGGCGCCCCACTATGTCATCATTTTTAAAAGAGATTTTCACCAGGTATAGAATTTTAGGGTGACCTTTTTTTTCCTTTCAATACTTTTTTGCATATGGTGTATTTTTCTTCTGGTTGTTTTAAAATTTCTTTATTATCACTTAATTATGATGTGGTTTGGTGTGGTTTTTTGTATATTTCTTGTGCTTGGGATCACTGGACTTCCTGAATCTGTGAGTTTACAATTTTCATCAAATTTCCCAAACCTTGACCCTTGTTTCTTCAAATATGTTTTCTGTTATTCTTCCACCTGCTATGGAGATTTAGTTACAACTCTCAGGTGGTTTGAAGTTGTCTTTTTTATTCTTCGGTACTTTTTCGTCTATTTTTGTATTGGATAGTTTCTCTTGCTCTGTCTTGAAATTCATTAATCTTTGTTTTTACAGTGTCTAATGTACTGTTAAACTTATATAAAAATGTAGTTTTTATCTCTGGAACCTGGTTATATTTTCCATGGTCTTGAACATGCTCAGTTTATCTTCTAGTTTGTTGACTATATGGAAATAGTTATAATTGTTTTAATTTGTCTACTAATTTTATCATTTAAGTCATTTCTGCATTGATTTTAATTGAGTGATTGCTATAGCTCTTGTATTTTTTCCTACTTCTTTGTATGTCTGATCATGTTTACTGGGATGACTGCTGGATATTTTTGTATTCTTAGAAATATCATTGAGCTTCATTCTGGAACATAGTTAAGCTACTTGGAAAGTTTTATCCTTTTCAGGTTGGCTTTGTTAGGTGGGGTCAGAACAGCTGTTAGTCTAGGGCCAATTTTCCATATTACAGAGGCAATATCCTTCTGTACTCTACCTGATTTCCAATGAATTGGAAGTATGAGTAGTTATTTTCCCAGTCTCACCCAGTTCCCTCACAGGTAGGGGCTGATCAATATTCGGCTGAACATTCAAGGGGAGCTTTCTGCTGATATTTGAGGTCTGTCTACGTGCTTTCTCCTCTCTGGTATTGTGTCCTGCAATATCTAGCCACGTTGACTAGAGTAGTCTTGCCAGACTCAGCTCTGTCCTCAACTCAGGGAGACTGCTGGGGTCTGCCTTGCTTCTCCCTTACTTGGCTGTAGCCCAGAAAATCTTACCAGGCAGTAGTAAGCTAGGGCACTTAATTGTTGGGCTCAGCTTTTTTGTTTCTTCTCTGTAGGAATCACTTACCTGTGCTATCTGATGTTGTGTTCAAAAACTTGTATATATTGTTTGGTCTTTTTAGTTGTTTTAGGTCACTGGTACCCCATCCTGGCCTGGAGAAGCCTCAGCTTTTCAGTAATCAGAATGCCTGTTCTTGCCATTCAGAAATGAGATCGTATTATATACACTATTCTGCAACTATTTATTTTTTATTTTACTTCTTATGTTTTAAGTTTTTATTTAAATTCCAGTTAACATACAGTGTAATACTAGTTTCAGGTGTACAATATAGTAAATCACCAATTCCATAAGGTATGTGCATTTTAAGTTTTAATATATAAAGTTAGGGACGCCTGGGTGGCTCAGTTGATTAAGTGTCTGACTTAGGTTCACGTCATCATCTCATGGTTTGTGGGTTCAAGCTCCACATTGGGCTCTGTGCTGATGGCTCAGAGCCTGGAGCCTGTGCAGATTTTGTCTCCCCATCTCTCTCTGCCCCTCCCCTACTCACTCTCTGTCTCTCTCTCTCAAAAATAAATAAACATTAAAAAAATTAGAAAAATGTATACATATTTAAATACATATTTAAAAATATGTATAAATATTCTTCCAAAGAAATTTACATGCTACTAGCTATATGACAATGAATGTTTCCTTACACTCTTATTGTGATGTAGTTGTTGATTTTTACCTTCTGAGTGAGGTTGAGTATCCTTTTCTTTAGGTTTATATTGGCTGTTTTATATATGTTTGTTTCTCTGTGACATACTGGTTTGAATCCTTTAACTCTTCCTTTTCATTTTAATAAAATATTTATGTATCTTTAATCAAATTGTAAAAGCATTTTGCATATTAAAGAAATTATTCTTTGTCACATGCAATACAAATAGTTTCCTGTGATTATCTATTGCTTTTTTTTTAACTTGGTAGCATTTGTTTGCTTCTCAGAAGTTGATTACTATCAAATACATTTGATACATTCTCAGAAGTTGATTACTATCAAATAGCATTTGTTTGCTTCTCAGAAGTTGATTACTGTCAAATACATTTTTCATATATGTAAAATATTCGTGCATATTATAGAGTGGAAAGTGAAAGTCTCCTAGCATATGCATTCCATTTTCCAAGGTATCTGTGGTACAGTTTGATATGAATCTGTCCAGACTCTTTTTTATATAAAATATTTATGTAAAATATATAATCAGATATTGAGACATAGCTTGTTAATTTATGTAGTATGTTATTTTGCATGACTTGCTTTTCTCTTTCAATAACATATTTTTGAGAACCTACTGAGTCTGTTCAGATAGATACACGTCATTTTTTTTAGCATCTGATTAATATTACAGAGTGTATAAATATCAGCTGTTATCTTATTGGTAGATACTTAGATTCTATCCACTTTTGCTCTGTTACAAACAGTGCTATAGTCAACCTCTTTGTGAATCTTACTTCACACTTCCGTTATTTCTTTGGTATAAACTCCTAGAAGGAATCTTACGGGATCAAATATTATGCTTAATTTAAATATTGATAAGTACAGACAGATTACATCCCCTTAATGTTGTATTAATTTATATTCTAGATAAGGTATGAGAGTGCTTACTTCCCTACCGTCTTGTTAGCATTTAATGATATCAGTCTTTGTTAAACATAATCTAATGGGTGAAAATGATAAATGTTTGTTTCATTTAAACCTTTAAATATAAAACATAATCACAAATATAAAACACTAAATATAACACTTAAATATAAAAATTAATAAAGCCCCTAAACAGGTAAGTAAAAGAGTATAGGAAAAGAACCTTAACCTCAGTACTCAGGTATTATTAATGAACATTAATGATATTAATTTCTTTGTATGAATATTGCTAGTATTGTCTTCTAGTTTGTCCTTTGCTTTTGTTTATATTTTTCATTAAACAGAAGTTATAAATTTATCACTCTTTTCCCTTATAGTGTATGGTTTTAGTGTCTTGTCTTTAAATACATTTGGTATAAGGCATATAAGTAATGCATCAGGGAGCCAGCGTTCTGTTGTTTTTGCTCTTGTTCTTCTTATGAAATGAATACTTTTAAAAGTTTACTTATTTATTTTGAGAGAAAGAGCACGAGAACAGGGGAGGGGCAGAGAGAGAGGGAGAGAGAGAGAAAATCCCTTATGCAGGGCTTGAACTCATGAACCGTGAGATCATGACCTGAGCTGAAGCCAAGAGCTGGATGCTTAACCAACTGGGCTACCCAGGCACCCTTCTTACAGTTATTTTCACTGTACATCATCATTCTCCACTTTACAGTTGTGGTTTGGAGAGAAGCACAGTGAGAACAGATAAATTCATGAATGGTCTCATGATCATGAAGTTGGAAATTCTCCTGATCTGAGTTTAAGAATTTTTAGTTGTATGTAAAAGGTAGAGCGTATGTAGGTGCATGTATGTATGCAAATGTGTGCATGGTTTTCTGTCTTCTACTGAAATATCTGTATATTTCTTCAGCTTTTCTTCCATTATTTCCTATTTCTTTATCAGTTGACCATTTATAGCAATCTGCCTTATACTGTGGGAGATATGGATGTTTTAGGAGTGGCCAGGCTTATATATTTCTTATTTGGGTTTTAAGTTCCATGAAAGTAGGCCTAATATATCAACTGGCTACTTAATCTGACAGTAATTGCTTAAAACATTTATGAAAAAAACATCTTTCTCATATGCTGTCTTCTAGTTTGTCCGGATTTAGAGCTTTACTTAAAACACAGTTTATGATTTGATGTTAAAGATGGTCTTGTGAACAATTCAGAGTGTTTGTTGATTGAAGAAGCTTTTGTTAACACTCAAGGTTCATTAGTTGTGAAATTGAAAATATAAAATATCTTGTTGCTGTGTGGTTTTACACACTAAACCTGAAATGGTTTTAATTCCCTGTGGCTTATTTTATTATAGAGCATGGGCCTGGAATTGATATCTTTACACCTGGTAAGCCTGGAGAATATGATTTGGAAGGTGGTATTTGGGAAGATGAAGATGCTCGGAATTTTTATGAGAACCTCATCGATTTGAAAGCTTTTGTTCCTGCCATCTTGTTTAAAGATAATGAGAAAAGTTGTCAGAATAAAGATTCCAACAAAGATGATTCCAAAGGTAAATTCTAGAGGATAAATATTTACATTAAGTGCTGTAAAAATTGGTTTCAAAATAGTATTTGTAAAAGGTTTTTGTTGAGTTACTAGTTTTGCAATATGAACATTGAGTCATTAGATGAAATGAATGACAGAATAATACGCAAAGGAGCATGAAAGGGTGATAAGTGACAGTTTCAGCAGTGCTAAAACATTTATGTTAATGTGAAATAATTTTTTTCACTTTTAAATTTTTTGAGATGGTGTGAGCAGGGGCGAGGGTCTGGAGGGGGTAGAGAGAGAGAGAGAGAGAGAGAGAGAGAGAGAGAGAGAGAAAATCTTAAGCAGTCTCCATGCCCAGCACAGAGCCCAATGTGGGGCTCTGTCCCCTAATAGAGGCGCCCCCAGATAACTTGTTTTTAAATGTACTTTTGTATTCTTTTTTTTTTTTTTTAATGTTTATTTGCTTTTGAGAGAGAGTGTGCATGAGTGGGGGAGGGTCAGAGAGCGAGGGAGACAGAGGATCCAAAGTGGACTCTGTACTAATAGCAGAGAGCCTGATATGGGGTTTGAACTCACAAACCGTGAGATCATGACCTGAGCCAAATTCAGATGCTCAACTGCTCAATCGTCTGAGCCCCCCCCCCCCCCCCCCCGGACGCCCCTGTACTTTTGTATTCTGATACATTTATTAGGGAACCCATTTAAAAAAATAATAGCTAGTGGGGCACTTGAGTGGCTCAGTCAGTTAAGCATCTGACTTCGGCTCAGGTCATGATCTCGTAGTTCGTGGGTTTGAACCCCTAATTGGGCTCTATGCTGACAGCCTGGAGCCTGCTTTGGATCCTGTGTCTCCCTCTCTCTCTGTCCCTCCCCTGCTCACACTCTGTCTCTCTCTCTCTCAGAAATAAACGTTAAAAAAAAAAAAAATAATAGGTAGTAATTTTTATTTGATAATCACTTCATGCCAAACATCATTTTAGTACTTCGAAATATAAGTGAAAAACTATTTAATTCTCATAATAACCCTGTGAGGCAGCCACTGTTGTTACCCTGTTTTCTCATGAAGAAACTGTGGCACAGAGAGGTTAAGTAACTACCCAGGGTTAAGTAACTTACACAGCTAGTGCATGGTAGATCTGAAATTTCAGCCTTATTAATTAATGACTTGGGCCCTTAATTACTGTGTTCTACTGGTTTTCAGGTTATGTTGAGTAATTTCTGTGCCTTACACTAAAACTAGGAAGTAGTATTCTTTGCTTTGATGTATGAGTATTATAACACATACATCCAGAGCATTCCATTCATTACTCCTGTACCCATTGAGCAGTTTCTCTCCATTCCTCCCTTCCTCTAGCCCCTGGCAACTACCAGTTTGCATTCTGTGTCTATGGATTTATCTATTTTTAGTGTATCATATAAGCGGAATCACGTGATGTATGTATGATCTTTTGAGCTTACTTCTTTTACTTATGTTTTGGAGGTACACCACATTGTGCATTTATGAATACTCCATTCTTATGAATGAATTATATTTCATATTGTGTATATATCACAAATTATTTTTCCATTTATCCATGGGTGGACTTTTGAGCTGTTTCCACATTTTGGCCACTGTGACTTGTGCTGCTGTGTCTGAGTCCCTATTTTCAATTTGTTGTGTATACACCTAGGAATTATAGGGTTATATGGTAATTCCATTCTTTAAAATGTTTATTCATTTAATTTTTCTTAATGTTCATTTTTTGAGAGAGAGGCAGAGTGTGAGCAGGGGAGGGGCAGAGAGCGAGGGAGACACACAATCTGAAGCAGACTCCAGGCTCTGAGCTGTCAGCACACAGCCCGACTTGGGGCTCGAACCCACAAAGTGTAAGATCACGACCTGAGCCTAAGTTGGACGCTTAACCAGCTGAGCCACCTAGGCGCCCCTAATGTTTATTCATTTTTGAGAGAGAGAGTGCATGCGCGCACATGTTTGGGCAGGGGAGGGGCAGAGAAAGAGGGAGACAGAGAGTCCCAAGCAGGCTGTGCACTGTGAGTGCAAAGCCCAGCGTGGGCTCAGAGTCACGAACTGTGAGATCACAATCTGAATTGAGAACAGGAGTTGGATGCTCAACCAACTGAGCCAGGTACCCCTGTTTCTGTTTTTGTTTTTGTTTTAATTTAAGTGTAGTTGACATATAATATTATATTAGTTTTAGGTGTACAACATTGTGGTTAGAATATTCTGTACGTTGTGTAGTGCTCACCACTATAAGTGTAGTTACCATCTGTCCCCATACAATGTTATTACAACAACTACTGAATGGGAGAAGATACTTGGAAATGATATATTTGATAAGGGGTTAATATTCCAAAATATATAAAGAATTTCTACAACTCAACACCAAAAAACCAAATCATTTGATTAAAAAATGGGCAGAGGACCTGAGTACACATTTTTCCTAAGAGGACATGCAGATGGCCAATAGATACATGAAAAGATGCTCATTACCACTACTCATTAGGGAAACACAAGTCAGAACCACAGTGAGATACCACCTCCCACCAGTCAGAATGGCTAGTATCAAAAAGGCAAGAAATAACAGGTATTGGTGACAATGTGGACAAAAGAGAATCTTTGTACACTGTTGGTAAGAATATTAATTGGTGCAACAATTATAGAAAACAGTATGGGGTTTTCTCAGAAAATTAAAAATAAGAACACTATACAATCTACGATTTCTACTGTTGGGTATTTACCCAAGGGAAACAGAAATACTAATTTGAAAGGATATATGCACCCTCTTTATTGCAGTACTATTTATTTATTTATTTATTTATTTATTTATTTAAAAAATTTTTTTTAATGTTTATTTATTTTTGAGACAGAGACAGAGCATGAACAGGGGAGGGGCAGAGAGAGAGGGAGACACAGAATCTGAAACAGGCTCCAGGCTCCGAGCTGTCAGCACAGAGCCCAACGCGGGGCTCGAACTCACAGACCGTGAGATCATGACCTGAGCCGAAGTCGGACACTTAACCGACCAAGCCACCCGGGCGCCCCTATTGCAGTACTATTTATAATAGCCAAAATGTGGAAGCAAACTTAAGTGCCCATCGATAGATAAAGATGTGGTATATATATAAAATGAAATGTTAGTCATAAGAAAGAATAAAATCTTGTTATTTGCAGTAACTTGGATGGACCTAAATAAGTGACAAAGACAGATACCGTGTGATTTCACTTATATGTGGAATCTGAAAAATAAAACAAGAGAAAAAGAAAAAAAACAAATAGATTTATTAATACATCTAAAAAACTGGTGGTGGGCATAGGGGAGGATGGATGAAATAGGTGAACAGGATTAAGAGATACAAACTTCAGTGTTTAAATTTTGGAACTCCCAAACTCCATCACACAGTGGCTGAACCATTTTAACCTTCCTAGCAACCATGTACGAGGGTTCCAGTTTCTCTACATCCTTGTCAACACTTGTTATTGTATGATTTTCTTTTTGATTATAACCATCTTAGTGGGTGTGAAAATGGTATTGTGGTTTTGATTGCATTTCCTAATGGCTAGTGATGTTGAATCTCTTTTCATGTGCTTGTTGGCCATTTGTCTTCGTTGAGGAAACAATGACATGGACAAATCCTTTGTCCATTTTTTTTAGAAGTTTTTTTTAACGTTTTTATTTATTTTTGAGAGTGAGAGCACACAAACATGAGAGAGGCAGGCAGAGGGGGAGAATCCCAAGCAGTGTTGGCACAGAGCCTGACATGGGGCTTGAGCTCCCGAACTGTTGAGATCATGATGTGAGCTGAAACGAAGGGTCTGGGGCCAACTGACTGAGCCACCCAGCCTTCCCACCTTTGTC
Organism: Panthera onca; assembly: GCF_046562875.1. Lineage (NCBI taxonomy): Eukaryota > Metazoa > Chordata > Mammalia > Carnivora > Felidae > Panthera > Panthera onca. Next base: position 10,977,029 of record NC_138345.1, on the reverse strand, counting down.
CATTTTTCAATCGAGTTATCTTTTTGTTTTAAGTATTTTTTAAGTATTCTGGATAGTAGACCCTTACCAGATTTCCAGATATTTTTTCCCATTCTGAAGACCGCCTTTTTACTTTCTCGATTATCCTTTGATGCATAAAAGCTGTTTTTTTTATATGTTAGACTTAATTTTTAAATTTAATTTTATTTATTTTTTTAATATCTAAATTTTTAAAAATGTTTCATTTATTTTTGAGAGAGAGTGAGACAGTGTGAGCGAGGGAGGGGCAGAGAGAGAGGGAGACACAGAGTCCGAAACAGGCTCCAGGCTCTGAGCTGTCCGCACAGAGCCTGACACAGGACTCACACTCACAAACTGTGAGATCATGACCTGAGCCGAAGTCACATGTTTAACCGACTAAGCCACCCAGGTGCCCTTAGACTTCATTTTTTAGAGCTGTTTTAGGTTCACAGCAAAATTAAGCAGAAAGTACACAGTTCCCATATCCTCCCTCCCCCCGCCCCCCCCCCCCCCCACATGCACAGCCTCCCTCATGGGCAACATCCCCACCACAGTGGTGCATGTGTTACAGGTAACACGTGTAATAACATATCATTATCACCCAAACACAAAAGTTTTTAACTAGGGAAAAAAAAAATTGAAGGATTAGTTTTGTTCTTTTTTTCCATATGTAACATATTAAATGGGGGATGGGGCGGTGCTGGTTAGAATACTGATTGGAAGAAGAATAGTAAAAACCGTTTCTTAACTTTTTATAACATCCTTCAGAATCTAAGTTAAAATACATTGAAAATTAGGGTATTATTGTGAAAAAGGTAGTTGGGGTCATCCTATGGTGAGAACACCTTACAAGGGGCCCCTGTGGTACTTTGAAAATATAAAAACCTTGGTTGATCTCAAAGACGTTCTTACCTTAAGGTAAATTTTACTTTATATTTTTTGAAGAATAGTGTTGAAATATTTGAAATATGTCAAAAAATATAGGGAAAAAATATATATATAATGCTCATTTTAGATGCCTCCTACCCAGTTTTGTCAGTTAAAATTTTTCAGAAGGTATCTTCTCATGTATAGAGTTGAAGTCCCGAGTGAGGAATAGTTTCTAAAATATTAGTCACCTCAATAATTCTTACAGTTTTAAGGATTTGAAAAATTTGTGTGATTTTTACCATGGTCTAGGTTTTTCGTATCATCATGCAAGTTTGACTTACTTGAAGGGTTCTGATATTTGTTTCTCTTTGAGAAGTGGGTGTAGGACCTCATCCTCTCATGTGAGATAATGTACTGAGAGCCATGGGAGAGACAAATATGAACCCAGGGTCTGTGGTCTTCACGCTCACATTAGTGGGGAGCAGCCAGGGCTCAAAGAATTCTAATGTGAAGGAGAGTAGGTGTGGGGCCTTAGGAAAAGTACAAAGAACTGTGACAGTGGAGGCAGTAACCATGGTTGGAGATCAGATAAAACTCTGGAAGAAATGGAACTTGTGACAGACTTTGAAGTTTGGCTTGGGTTTTGACAAGAGACGACGTGGACCTTCCAAGTAGAGACAATGGCATGAAAAAAGATATTGAAGCTGGAAATGATTGAGTATATTTGGAGAGGAAGTAAGGATCAAATAATTCATTTTGTCTTTTTAGAAGATGTAATAAATAGGAGAGTAGGGGAAATTGGTTTGGACTATCTTGCTATAAACCGTGAATACCATTTAATTGAAGTTTGTATAACATGGATGCATAGCTGTGATCAATAAGTAGCTTACTGTTACTCTGGTTACTTTCTGTTAAAGTTTACTCTAGTCAGTGACATACAGCATAAAGTAAAGTGGAAATATGGTGTGGACTGGCTGGGTTTCTGTTTTAGTAATGTTAAGAGGTCTGTTATAGGAGCAGTAACAAGAATGAAAAGAAAGGGATATGGTCTCACATACAGATAATCAAGAATGAATAAATCAGATTTGGTGACTGACTAAATAGTTGAACTTCAAAAGAAAGAAAATGCCCTTGTATTTGGTAGAGGTATTTTGTGGATAAAAAATTATAGGACAGTTTCCACCAGTAACTGGTTTGAACTTAAGGAATCTCTCACTGCCTTTCATTCTTACCAGCATGATAGAAAATTAATCTTCCCATGGGGCGCCTGGGTGGCTCAGCTGGTTAAGCATCCGACTTCAGCTCAGGTCATGAACGCAAGGTTTGTGAGTTCGGACCCTGCTGTGCTGACAGGTCAGAGCCTGGAGCCTGCTTTGAATCCTGTGTCTCCATCCCTCTCTGCCCCTCCCCTCCCCTTCTCATGCTCTGTCTCTCTGTCTCTCTCAAAAGTAAATAAACACTAAAAATAAATAAATAAATACTAATAGTCTTCCCAAACTGCACCACCCTGAAATCTCTAACTTTAATATTTCTCTGTCCTTGCAGCTTACTTTCTCAGATCCCTTCATTGCCCCTCTTACTGTGCTTCTCTGAGACCTCTAGTCCATTGTGTGGCTCCCTTAATTTTGTTTTTTTCCATTCCATTAGTCTCCACCTGCTTTCATTTACCTTTTTTTCTAGATTGCATTCAGGTATTCATCTTTAGTATTTCTCTTGTACATTCTTTCTCTTTCTGTCTTTCATTTATATATGCCTGTCAAGTTCAACCTTGGCTGAACTCCGTCATCCAACATACTGGTTTCTGTATCCAAACTGTTATGCTCTCCTAGATATAGAAGGTCAGTTAGATAGCTTGAGAACTTGATAAATTCGTGGTCACCAACCTCAACCAGGTCCCCAACAGTGAATGGAAACTTGACAACATCTTTGTCCTCAGCTAACTCTCCCATACTCCAAACACATTTTCATTCTTTCTCCAGTTTCATTCGGCTTCCCAGCTTAGCAAATAATCATGTGCACTCTAGTACTTCATAGAGAAGATAGAAGCCATCACATAGAACTCCTTCAACATTGTGCCCCTTCTGATTTATAAATCTACCTGTCTTAGGGCTTCTAAAACGTTTCTTCCCTGGGTGATAAGGTGAACTTTTATACCTTCTGTTAAAGGCCAGTTCATCTTGCTGCTCTGAATCTTGTCGCCCTCTTTCTTTCAAACCCTATTACAGTCCATCATCCATCCTTTTTTGATTTCTTTGGTATCAAACTCTCGGTCTCTCTGTCCTTTTCTCTACTGGATCTGTAATCTCAGCATTCAAATATATTCTCATCTTTAAAAAACAAAACAGATCAAACAAGTTGTGAATACTCTGACACCTCCTGGGTCTCTCATCTCTTTCCATCTATCTTTTTTTAAGCAGTCCTTTTGAAAGAATTGGCTATGTGCAGATTCTTCACTTTCTTACTTCCTCCTTTAGTCTGCTCCAATCTGGCTTCAACCTCTCCTCTACCCTGAAACTGTTTTTGCCAAAGTTACCATCATTTTCATGTTGCTGTGTCTTATGAGCAGTTTCCAGTCTTTGTCTCATTTGATTTCTCAAACCATGCAGCACAGTTTACTATTTCCTTTGTGGGGCATTTCCTTTCCATGGCTTCTGTGGCACTAACCCTTCCTGGCTTTTCTTACTGTTTATCTTCAGCTTCCACTTTCATTTGCCCTTTTAAGTGTCAGTGTTTTTCAGGGTCAGATAGAAGAGGAGGGAGCAGTCGCTTTAGTAATCTAGTTAATTCAACCTTTTAAATATATCTCAGATTGGTTTTATCCTTACAGCTACTGTTCTAACGTCAGGTGCCATCACCTCTGAACGTGGGCCACTATGTGATACTTCCTCCCTGGCTGCCCTGGATACTCTTTTGCTGCCTTGTATACATTCTAAAAAATTAATTTTACTCTAATGTCTTCTAATGGATTTGCGTTTATTTGGAATATAATGTAAACTTAACATGGTCTCTTGAGCCCTGCATAGTTTGGTTTAGGTCTTCCTTTCCACTATCTGATACCACATTACTCTTACTTTTTTCTTTTCAGTGTCTGCAACAGACCATTTCTCTTGCTTCATGGCCTTCATTCATTGTTCTGTTTTCTGCTTGGGGTCCTCTCCTCCTCTTCCCATACCCCTCTGAGTCTCTCAAGAAAATCGGCTTAATTTCCTTGGGTAGATTGTACATTTCTTGAGTGCAAGGGTCACATTTTAAGCTTTTTGTGAATATTCAGCAGCTTGGCATAGTTTTGAATACATAGTAGCTCATTTGGCTTTTGATAGGCAGATGTTAGAGATCGCTGGGGAGTGAGTGTGAGTGTATGCTCCATGTGGGCAGGGTTTTCATCTGGTACAAAGTTGTATCCTTATTGTTTAGAACAGTAGTTAGCATGTAGTAGGAATTTAAGTGTTAGTTGAAAAGGTTAATGAATGAGAAACGTCTGCCTCCAATAGAGGCAGCAAAACCAGTCCTTACTAGTTAAAGCTTTGATTCTTCCGAATATGGTGTGGTGTCATTTATCAGTGAAACATTTCTGCTTTCGATGCAGAAATTATGAGATTAGAAGATGAGGGTGAGAAATATAATAATTTTAGTCAACACTATAAGTCTACCACTCTTAAGCATAAAGTCTTGAATTTAGGATTGTTTGGTTTTTTATTTATGAAAATGTTCAAACACAAAAGCAAGGCTAGTATAGTGAACTGGTGGTTACCTATCACCTGGAAATAATGATCAACATTATGGCAATCTTGTTGAAATTGGGTTTAGTTCCTCTTTCTTTTTTATCTTTTTTATTGAGCCTTATTACCAACTGCTAGCCATTTTGCTTGTTTCTTCTAACCCCTGACATCTAAATCATAAGGATGTTTCCCTGATTGGTCTTTTCACATCTAATCTTTCCTTTCTTTCTAATTTATCTTGTATATTGTTGGTAAGTTAGTTTTCACAGCACTTCACATTTAATTTTTTTTTAATGTGTACTTATTTTTGAGAGAGAAACAGAGTGCATGTGGGGGAGGGGCAAAGAGAGAGGGAGACACAGAATCTGGAGCAGGCTGTCAGCACAGAGTCTGACACAGGGCTGGAACTCACAAACCGTGAGATCATGGCCTGAGCCAGAGTCGGACACTTAACCACCTGAGCCTCCCAGGCGCCCCTTCATATCGCCTCAGGTTTCTATGTTACCTCCTGGGGGTGCCTAGGTGATTTAGTTTGTTGAGTGTCTGACTTTGGCTCAGGTCATGATCTTACGGTTTATGAGTTTGAGCCCCACAATGGGCTTGCTGCTATCAGCGCAGAGCCAGCTTTGGATCCTTTGGCCCCTCTCTCTCTGCCCCTCCCTTACTTACACTCTCATAAAAATAAACATTAAAAATTTTTTTAAATGTTATCTTCTGCTCATGATTGAGTAAAGCTCATACTGCATAAAAGAGAAAGTCTGAACTTGTCATGGTGGAGTTTGGGACCCATCTTAATCTGAGTCCACTTTATCTAATCAACTTTATTTTCTTCTCATCTTTACTACAATTCTTCACACCGTGTACGTCTCCTTCCTTCCTTCCTTCCATCCCTTCAGTAAATAGATGGCATATTGAATCAAAGAAGTTATGGTTTTTGTTCTCAATGAGTATACTACATTTTACAAAATCTGAGTATATTAAATATACACTCAGATTTGTTACCAGGTATATATATAGGTTCCAGAACAAATGATGCAGATTTTATGAATCCTTACCTATTTTTTGTGTCAGGATTTCAGTATGACTTTTAATTCAGAGATACTGATTCTTTGTTTTCAAATAGAGGCAAAAGAACCTAAAGATAATAAGGAGGTATCGAATCCTGAAGATTTGGAACTTGAGTTGGAGAACCTAGAAATTAATGATGATACCTTGGAATTAGAAGGTGGAGATGAAGCTGAGGATCTTACAAAGAAACTTCTTGATGAGCAAGGTAAGCGCTATATTGCTAACAATTTAATTAAAAAAATTTTTTTTTAATGTTTATGTTATTTTTGAGAGAGAGAAACCGCATGAGCAGGGGAGAGGCAGAGAGAGAGGGAGACACAGAATCCGAAGCAGGCTCCAGGCTCTGAGCTGTCAGCAGAGAGCCTAATGTGGGGCTTGAACTCACAAACCATGAGATCATGACCTGAGCTGAAGTCGGATGCTTAACGAACTGAGTGACCCAGGCACCCCACTAACGATTTAATTTTTAACTAAGCTTTATACACAGAACCCCTCGTTAAGAATATAGATCTTTACTCTGTAATTCCTTTTTTTCTTGTTGTTTCTAGGCCTTCACTTTTTTGGATTTTAGGATTTAGAACAGAAACACCACATGTCCCATATAATGTGACTATATGCTTTAATGATCATCTACATTCTAAATATCTTCTTAATAGATATTTCTTACACTTCTTTACTTGGTAGTTTGTCCTGAATTTACTTTAATTCTGTGGTATAATCTTTACAGTCCTTTTTTTTATTGTTTTGTTTTTTTGTTTTTTAAAAATTTTTTCTTAATCTTTATTTTTGAGAGAGAGAGAGAGAGAGAGAGACTGCAAGTGGGGTAGGAGCAGAGAGAGAGGGAGACATAGAATCAGAAGCAGGCTCCAGGCTCTGAGCTGTCAGCACAGAGCCCCATGTGGGGCTTGAACCTCCTGAACAGCGAGCCCAGGACCCGAGCTGAAGTCGGACCCTCAACCGACTGAGCCACCCAGGTGCCCCTAATCTTTACAGTCTTAACATAAAGGTATTTAAAAGTTACTCTAAAATGGCTGAATTATAAAAAGACAACTAATATATTAGTTGATCTGTTATACTTATATCTGTCTTTATAATTGAGTAATGTTTTATATTTAATAATAAAAATGTTATACTATTAATTGTTTCCTAAATACTTCTATTGAGTTTATTAGTTAGGACATTTTTAATTGAAGTATAATTAACATATGGTGTTACATCGTTTTCAGGTGTACAATGTAATAATTCAGTGATTCTGTATATTACTCAGTGTTCATCACAATAAATGTACTCTTAATCCCCTTTATCTGTTTCATCTGCCTCCCCATCTACCTCCCCTCTGGCAACCACCAGACAGCAATTCTCTGTATTTGAGAGTCTTTTTTTTTGTTTGTTTGTCTCTTTTGTCTTTGTTCATTTGTTTCTTAAATTGTACATATGAGTGAAATCCCAAGGTATTTGTCTTTCTCTGTCTAATTTCATTTAGCATAATACTCTCTGGGTCCATCCATGTTGTTGCACATGGCAAGATCTCATTCTTTTTTAAGGCTGATAATATTCCATGTTATATGTGTACCACATCTTCGTTATCCATTTATTAGGATTTTTTTAATTAGAAGGATACCTTCTGTCAGTATTGCGTGCATATTTATGTATTGGCTTCGTTGTTTGCTCCTGTAGATTTTCTTTTCTCTATATCCTGAAAGGGACAGTGGGCATGGCTGGAGGCTGCTCTAAGCCCAAATCCTTCCTACCAGTGACATCAGAGGTTCTCCTTTCTCACTGTCAGTACTTAAGTGTCATGGAAGGATCTGGCTCTGTGTCATGACTGCCTGTGGCTGAGAGGAAGGTGGTGTGCTGTGCTTTAGCAGTGCCCTTCCCTGTCACAGTCCCATGGGTTGCCTTCAAAGGCGAGCAGGTGATGGGAGTGCTGTCACTTGAAGACATGGGGGAAGAGATGCTCAGCAGATAAAAATAACAAACTTAACTGTCAAACTAAGGGCAATTGTTTTTAAGTTTTTGTGTCTGGTGCAAAAGTTTGCCTTTTCATAGTCAGCATCTGCAAGACTGTAATGACTTTGGGTTATGCTTCTAGAGATATCCAAACTTCAGGGTAATAGCTCAAAAAAGGCTTTATTTTTTCACAAGTTAGAAAAGCTCTAGATTATTTCCCAAAAAACTTACAATTGAATGTTTATATTCTTAGATTGTCTCTCTGTATTTTTTTAACCTATTTAAACACTAATTTTATATTAGAACAAGAGGATGAAGAAGCCAGCACTGGATCTCATCTCAAGCTCATAGTAGATGCTTTCCTACAGCAGTTGCCCAACTGTGTCAACCGAGATCTGATAGACAAGGTATAATTGTCTGTTTAACTTTATGCAAGCACATAAACCTTGTAGGATAGCTCTAATTAGGAATGTCTGTGGGTTTTGGACTATTTTAGCCATAGAATGAACCATTTCTTCAAATGGAATCTTATATGAGAATACAAAATAAACATAGAAGATTGGAGCCAATTTGTAAGTGTTCTCTGAGTTGAGAACTATTTGTTATAGCCTGGAATGGTGTCTAGAATCCTGTTGGCGTGACACTTCTCCCCTTTACATAGGGACCCCAGAGTTTGGAAAATATGGTTTTAGACCAGAAGTTCTTAAAGTATGTTTTGTCAGTTCTTGGAGTGAGTCTTCTGAGGTGCTTTCATGACGTTTTTAAGGTTAAAACTTTCATACTAATACTAGGGTTCTATCCTCCACCTTTTCATTGTCTTTGACATTTGCAAAAGCAGCCGGCAATTTGGCATTAGTGGGTGCAGTGGTAGCAAACTATAGCCTTTGTATTCTTCACTGCCATGAATTAAAAAAAGAGTGCTGCTTTCACTTAAGAATCTCCTTGATGACTCCATCAAAATTTGTAATTTTATTTCATTTCAACCTTTGAGCTCACATCCTTTTAATCTGAAAAAATGGGAATGGCGTGTAAGGCACTTTTGCTGTCTCAAGGTTGTCTTGAGAAAAACCACTTGTGTGATAGTTTGAGTTGCAAGCTCAACTAGTTGCTTTTTTCATGGAATACCATTTTTACTTGGAAAAAGTACTTAAACAACCAGTGGGCAAACTGTGGTTATTCAACCTTGGGTATTTAGCAGACCATTTTCTAACACGAACGAAGTGCACCTCTCACTTCAAGGAAAACAACAAAGTATTACCAATGAACAAATCTGAGTTTTCAACAGAAGTTAGAATTTTGGAAAACTGCCACCATAAATTTGATACCTTCCCAATTCTTTTCTGAAGAGACTTTATTGAGGAGATTGGCAGTGATATTAAATAATACAGTTCTAAAATGTCGTGTATGCGTGTGGAACATCTGCACAGCTCAGTGAACCATTGTTCTCAGTGACCCCTACACATTGTTAACAGAATCTTGCTTGGGTATCAAAGATGCATTCAAAAGTACAAGATAGGCCAGTGGATTTTAATGTAACATGGCATGAAAAATTGATTTCTAGCCCTTAAAAAACTGTCACTTGTCAAGTTTTGGTGTAGTATCAAAGAATATCTATGATTACTGGAAAGTATATTAAAATACACCTATTAAAATACACCTCCCTTTTTCAGCTATGTATATGTGTGAAGCTGGATTTTCTTTATTTACTTCATCCAAAAAAACAAATCACCACAGATTAAATGCATAAGTAGACACAAAAGTCTAGCTAACTTCGAAAAAAGTACTTTTGTCACTAAATTTTTTTTCATCTTGAAAAGTATATAGTTATTTCCCAAAAAAGTAACAACTAATAGGTTTGTTGGTATTTTTAAGTGAATTAATATTTTAAAAGTCTTTTAGTTTTAATTTCTAGTACAGTAAATGTTGATAAATGTAACCCATATAAATAAAATTCTTTAGGGTTCTTAATATTTTTGAGAGTATAAAGTAAAGGGCTCAAACCTAAAGTTTCAAACCTAAAGTTTGAAAATTGTTGCTTTAAACCATTTTTTTTGTCAAAGTTTATTATACTTAATTTTTTTTTTCCCTCATAATGCTTTGATGGTTTCCTATAGAGAATTATAGAAGCTAGGTTATTTTTCAACTTTGAACTCGTTTAGTCCTTCTTCAAATAATTTAGATGTATTTCAGTAACTATTTGTGTAATCGAGCAGGCTTGAAAAACTGTTTCCAAGTTGGTTTACTTCTTGGAATGATTAAATCAATGTATGGGTTTCAAAAACTTAGTAAGTTTGAAATATGATTGAATCTTTCCCTTGCCAGATTTTCATATATTCATTCATATGAGAGGATGAAAGAGAAATCTTGATACTCTGCTCTACCCCCGTACCCCATTTTGAGCATCATCATGAAAACTGAAGGTGGAAAGGGTCTCATCGGTTTTGTATACTAGTAGTGTTATTGTTCCAAGTGTGTACTGAAAAGTATCCTTTAGCGCCCAGTTCAGTATTAAGAGCTGTTGCCAGTAATGACTATATATTCAATTCGAAGTTGACTCTCAGAGTCAGGTGAAAAATAGGGGCCACTCTTCCCTGTTGGACCCCAGTGGGTTCCCCTGGGAGTCCACTTCTTCATGAAGGGAATTTCTTCCCATATACATTTACAAAGGTGCAATTGGCTTAAGAGGGAAAGGTACTTGGGAAACAGGTAGAAAAATCCAAGACTTGTTTGAACTCAGTAATTAGGTAACAATATAGAAATCAGAGTGAAGATTTTTTTTAAGTAACTTTCTATGGGTAATGTCATTCATGGTAGTTTATTTCTGCATATATTTGATGATTATAAGAATGTATTTTTACTAAATAAAATAAGAAATGATTGCTGGATTGTCTTTCATTGACCTAAAATGTTTTGAAACAGCTTTCAAAATACTGCTTATTGAGTTGTCACTTAGCTGTTGTTACCCAGACAGATACCATCAGGGTGACCTCTTTGCTTCTTTCTCCCCATAGGACAGGACTGGTTAAGTCTAGGAATTCATATACACATGAAGCTTTTTTCTTTGTAGTTTTCTGAAATTTATTCATTCTGGCAGTTTTTCTACTCATGTCATCTTTTGTTTATTTATTGCATATATTTATTAAATCCCTACTGTGTGCCAAGCATTGACATGCTTTAGGGACTCCTAATCTGTGGAGATTTTTGAACGTTGTAGGTTTGTTCCCTAACTGACCTTTGATTATTGTGGTAGGTGAAGTGAATATTGCCTTCTCTGTCTTCATAAAATTTATTTAGATAGAATATGCAAACTACTTATGTATTTTAAAGGATAGTGTTCTAAAGTAGTTATTGAAATACATTTTATTTTTCATGTTTTCTAATTTATGGTGAAATATACCCAATATTAGCTATTTAAAATTTTTCTTAATATCATCACAAATTTTGCTTTGAGGTTTTTTCCCATGTTTGTGTGAGAAGTTTTCCAATGTTAACCTATTTTATTTCCTGAGTTAACCTATTTCATTTTATTTCATGACTTGGGGTTTTTGTTTATTAGGTCCAGAATTTTTCAGTGTTTCATATAGGTGAATTGCTTGAAGGAAAATGTGTTATACTTTTATATTTTCTCTTTGTTATTTTAATTAGCTGTAATCTTTAATGTTATAAAATGTAAGCTTTAATAACATTTATTACATTCTTTTTACAAGCGTTAAGAAAAATTTATTACTATTTTTTTAATTAAAAAAAATTTTAAAAATATTTATTTATTTTGAGAGAGATCAGTCATGAGCAGAGGAGGTGCAGAGAGAGAGGGGGAGAGACAATCCCAAGCATGCTCCGCACTGCCAGCATGGAGCTTGATGCAGGGTTTGAACTCATGAACCCAAGATCATGATCTGAGCTGAAACCAAGAGTCAGATGCTTAATTGACTGTGCCACCCAGGCACCCTGCAGAAGAAAGATTTAAATTGATTTTACTCTCTTGACTAATTGTTGATGTAAAATTTCGATCTTGATGAATACTTCCAGTGTGAGTCAGTTTCCTGAATTTGAATCTAGTCCGTGTTAGTTGTGCCATTTATTTCATCAAAAGATTTAACCAAATAGGAGGTGTTACAGTATATTCTGTCTATAGTGAAGAGTAGAAATCCTTTATAGTTCAGGGAACTCTATGGATCTTCTATTTGCATTTGATAATCAAGAGATTATCAGATTAGAAATTGGGATTAATTTTCTCTGCGGGGCGCCTGGGTGGCTCAGTCGGTTGAGCGTCCGACTTCGGCTCAGGTCATGATCTCACAGTCCGTGGGTTCGAGCCCCGCGTCGGGCTCTGTGCTGACCGCTCAGAGCCTGGAGCCTGTTTCAGATTCTGTGTCTCCCTCTCTCTCTGCCCCTCCCCCACTTGCACTCTGTCTCTCTCTGTCTCAAAAATAAATAAACATTTAAAAAAAAAAAAAAAAAAAAAAAGAAATTGGGATTAATGATAAAATAATCATTACATATGAGCCTATGGAAGGACAATATTTGAGATCCTCAGAAGTATATTTAAAGGTAGTTTATTCCTATTTATTTTATTTATTTGAGAGAATGAGAGAGAGTGAAAGCACAGCAAGGGGGGGGGGAGGGGGGGGAAGAGGGGAAGAAAGAGCATCCCAAGCAGGCTCCATGCTGCCAGCACAGAACCTGATGGGACATGGGGCTCGATCTCATGAACTGTGAGATCATGACCTGAGCCGAAATTAAGTCTGATGCTTAACCGACTGGGCCACACAGGCGCCTCTATTCTTTTTTAAATTATAACTTAAACTTGTTATTTTTCTTAAATGAAATATCAAACAATAAACTGAAAATATTTAACATTTTAAAAATATACATGCCTGGGTTTTAAAAATACTGTATTTTATTTATTTATTTATTTATTTATTTATTTTTAATGCTTATTTATTTTTGAGAGAGAGACAGAATGCGAGTGGGTTAGGGCAGAGTGATAGGGAGACACAGAATCTGAGGCAGGCCACAGGCTCTGAGCTGTCAGCACAGAGCCCGATGCTGGGCTCGAACTCACAAGCCGCAAGATCATGACCTGAGCCGAAGTCGGAAGCTCAACCAAGTGAGCCACCCAGGCGCCCCTAAAAATACCGTATTTTAAAAATTACTCATATTTTGTTTTCCAGTGGCTTTCCAGAATGTTCATCTCTTCTAGCTTTTCTTTTACGCTTATATGTTAGACATATTGATGAAATATTGAACACTTTTTTTTGATCTGTAGCATAGAATGGTGGATTGCTACACTAAATAATAGTTGTATTTATTAATAGTGGGCATTTATTACAATATTGCGATGTGGTTTCTTTAGTTTAAATTGTCAAGTCTGATTGTTGACACTAAACTAAATCTTTTTCGTCAATGTTGGGGCATTTATTCTTACATATTCCTGAGAATAATGTATGCCTTCTTTTCATTTCCAGTTTATCTTTGCTCCTTTTTTATTATTGTTATTAGCATTAATAATTTTCTTGGCTCCTGGTAACTATTATTGCTACTTTCTAATTCTATCAGAGTTTTTTTCTGATATTACTTGACTTCAATGAGGTCGAAGGCATTAATTACACATTTCATACAGTTATTTTCCAGATAGTTCATGGTAGGTCTTCAGTCTACCCACTTGGGGTTCTGTTTTTAACACTAGGTTGCAATTAAAAAGTTTATGAGGGGCGCCTGGGTGGCTCATTTGGTTCAGTGTCTGACTTTGGCTTGGGTCATGATCCACGAGTTCAAGCCCCGCGTCGGGCTCTGTGCTGACAGGTCAAAGCCTGGAGCCTGCTTCGGATTCCGTGTCTCCCTCTCTCTCTGCCTCTCCCCTGCTCACACTCGGTCTCTCTTTCTCTCTCTCTCTCAAAATAAGTAAGTAAGTAAGTAAATAAATAAATAAATACATTAAAAAAAAGTTTATGAAACATGTATTTTGAGATCTGAAAGGAGAGGATAGTTTAAGTTCAGTGATCCTTTAATTTGGCATATGCTTATAATACCAGTGTTCTAAAACCATTTTGAAATATTTAGGAACACATAGAAGTCCTTTGTAGCATGGAGGGTTTCTGCTTTCATTAGCTAAATCAAAAAAGTTTTTTAAGGAAAAAAGTTTGCTTTTTCTCCCATAGGCAGCAATGGATTTTTGCATGAACATGAATACAAAAGCAAATAGGAAGAAGTTGGTACGGGCGCTCTTCATAGTTCCCAGACAAAGGTAAGTACTAAAAACAAAAAGTAATTTGTTAGTGGTTTTACTCTGTAATTATGGTTATCAGATCAACATTCACATTTAATTATCCCCTCAAAATATCTTTTGTCAACCGAGATGATTGTTTTTTTGCATATTTTCTAGGACTTGTTTCTTATTGACTTCTGTTCTTTTGTTCTTTTGCCCTAGTGGAAATATTTCTTCTGATGTTTACCTGTTATTTTAAGAGAAAATATTTAAGAATAATAGTAACTTAATAAGAATAGTAATAACTTAATCATTTCTAGAAGCAATTGGTTTACATTTTTGCCTTTGAGGGAGAAAAAGTAACAAAAGGTATGTAAGTTTTTTGGAGAGTTTTTATTTTGTATGAAGATCAGACTTAGTGTATCTAATTTTTACAGTTGTGTATAAATGAAAAATTTCAAGTTTTTGTAATTATGCTAGTTTAGAGTTGAAAGTCACATTAGTGATTATGTTGCTAGTAATTCAAGAAGCATATTTAATTGTGTAATGCGTTTAGAGAATAATAATGCTGTAAATTACTCTAAATTAATGGTCCTGAAGTATACAGGACCACTCAGACTATTGACCTTGGAAACCAGAGGAGATGCATTTCTATCTCTTCAACAATGAATAAATAATTTTGTGAACTATTATGATGATTACATACAACATAGCTAGGGTACATACTTTCCTCAGAAGATAAGGGTTCTGAGGGATTTAACTAGAGTTTCTGGAGCAGAATTTTAATTAGGCCCATTCGTTGGAGAGGCCCATGATCTCTTAATATGAGATTTCTTAGTGAAACAAAATTGCTACTTGTTTTTTCCCTTTCATACTGGATTTTATCTCCTGTCACCATCATTAATATGAGCATTTGGTTTTCATATTAGTGGGGCAAGAGAGATGGAATATGTTAATAATAGTGAGTAGGTAATTAAGAATTATGTAGTTGAGAAAGTCATATAGATAAATATTTTTATAATATGCATTTCATCAAATCTAAGGTACCATTAGTTATGAGGTACACCATTATTTTATGTACGACTGAGAGAGAAAAACATTGCCATTTACATTTAAGACCTTAATTGTGAGGCACATTCCACTTTCATGTATTTGTAAATGGAAAAAGCTTACATCTTGAATTGATGAAAACTCAAATACTTTTTCCTCAGTATCTTGGACCAGTTTTTTTTCAACTGATTCTTTCCTTTCCTTTTACAATGGAATGTTTATTTTCAGATTTTTCTTTTCAACTCTTTATTTGCATGAAGAAACATGTATTAACAATTATTTGAACTTATATAACAGAATAAACCAAAGTTAGCAAAAATAAAAGGTCTTGTTTACAAAAGAAATTATGCAGTGATGTTTAAGTAGTTTACTTGTAAAAGACTGTCTCTTTGCATCTCCATTCTGTCCTTCACCACACCCTTCCCTCCCAAACCACCACCCCCTCAAGAAAGTCCTCAAAAGCTACTTGGTCTTATGCCACTTGTATCTCTTATAACTCTGTTTATCTGTTTAGCTCAGGAAATGGCTGCAAATTAGATGTACTTGGAATCTGCTAGAAGTGTAGACTTAAAAGTAGTGGGAAGTAACAATTTATGGTTTGAGAGGAAAGAAAAAAAGTCAAGGGACAAGTACTTGAAATGTATAGCATTCTAGAGCCATGAGGAAGAGACCGCATAGTCTGTATACCTGAAATGTATAAATACAATCATTTGGGTTTTTTATAATCCACCTGAGTGATCAGGAAAGATTAAATTATGTTCTACAATTTATTCATTTATTAATTCATTAAGGGTCTGCTGTATACTGTGATTAGTGCTAGAGATACAGTGTAAACAGGACAGATTAGGCTCTTGTATTCATACCACTTACAGTTTGGAAAAGAAGAAAGACAAAGACTTCTAAGTGTAGTTACCAAGAAGAATCACAGCATGCTTTCAAGTATATAGCAAGTGGAACTGATTGATTTAGTCTCAGGAGTCCGAGAAGGCTGCCTGGAACAAGGGTTATTTAATGGGAGTCTTGAGAAAGGAATTAGCTAGGCTAGGAATGGCTGGGGAGAGGAAATGTAGAGAGCGCATTCTGATGGAGGCAATGGAGTATGTGAAAAGAGCTAGAGACAGGAAAGGTCCCGACATCAAAGTATTGCAAAAGCTGCTTTCTTGGTTTTGTTGGGTGTTATCCTCTAGACTAAGCTACAGGGAGGAGGCCATGTTTACTTCCTTATCCCCAGCACTCAGCATAATAGCGGACATGTAGAAGGCAATAGAATTACATAACATGGTATTTCATGCCTTTTCTTATCTAGCCCCCTTTCAGCTTCAGTCAGAATTCTAGGCACTCTTCCTGTTGCAAAATCCTGATCTGTAATGATTTCTTGAATACCTTTGCTCTCTTTACTTCCAAGCCTCTGTTTTCTAATCTGGGATGTTCTTTTTTTTTTTTTTTTTAAGTTTATTTATTTTGAGAGAGAGCAGGGGAGGGGCAGAGAGAGAGAGGGACAGAGAGAATCCCAAGCAGGCTCCACACGGTCTTTGCAGAGCCCAGCTCAAGGCTGGAGTTCACAAACCATGAAATCATGACCAGAGCTGAAACCAGGAGTTGGACGCTTAACCAACTGAGCCACCCAGGCGCCCCTGCCTGGCATATTTTTTATTTTTCCACCAAAAATTTCTGGCTTGCCCTTTAAATCTTAGCCTAAGAGTCATCTTCCCTGAACAACATCCTCATTTCCATTATGTCCGTATAGATGCCCTTATTGCACTTTCCACATACTGTCTTTGTACGAAGGATCAGTTACATATCCCACCTGTGTCCCCCTAAAGTGTAAAGACTACAGGCTTTTTGAACGTTCTGGGGGTGCCTGGCTGGCTCCATCGGTAGAGCATGCGACTCTTAATCTTAGGTTGTAAGTTTGAGTCCCATATTGTGTGTAGAGATTACTTAAAAAATAAAAAAGAGAGTTCTGAATCTTTTCATTTTGTACATTTTCAATACCAAATACAGTTTTGGTAAGTGCTTGAAAATATTTGATAAATTAATGTTGGTCATATGCAAATCTAAAATTTTATTTTAAAAAATAAGTAGTACATTTACAGGGCTCAAAACCCAGAAGTATAAAAACATTGTGTGCTGAAAAACATCCTTCAATATATCCTTGTCTCCCTATACCCAATTTCTACTCTTTCCAGTTGGAAACCACTGTCTCGATTCTTGGGTATCTTCCCGAAGTTTCTTTTTCATGTACAAGAAAATGCAATTATAGATTCTTATATTTCCTGTTTTTTGTACAAGGGCAACTTACTGTGCTTATCATTCTGAACCTTACTGTTTTCACTTAACAGTATATCTTGGAGATCTTTTCAGATCAGTATATAAAGATTTCCCTTGTCCTTTTAAAGCTGCAGTGTTTCTATTTATGAATGTGCTATATTTAATCATTTTGGACATTCCAGTCTTTGCCATTACAGACAATGCTGTATTTCTACTTCCCCTGACTTTTTCTCCTCTTGATCATGTTAGCTACTGGTTAATCCATTTTAGTTTCCTCACCAGTAAAACGCCTCAAGAAGACCAGCTTCCAAATGATAATGTGTTATATCATTTTACTATTGTTTTACTCCTTACTTGTATCTTTACTGATTTCTTCTCTCTTGGTTTCTTCATTCTGTTACTTTTTTGGCATTTGCTGTATGCCAATACTTATTTGGCATTTACTGAGAATGGTCTTAGTTCTGACTTGTGATTTCTGTTTGTATGTTTTCTAGAAATTCTCCAATTTTAGTTTATATTTCCTTTTTGTTTCTTAAGGAGATGTTTGAGAAAGTCTTGAAAAACTTCCAGGTTGTGGGATGTTTTTGTTTTGTTTTATTTTGTAACTTGGTTAATAACTCATACTCTTACTGCACTATGAATAGAAAATACAATTTATTCTTTTTGGAATTTTTTGAAATTTTCTTTCTGGCCTATTATAGAATCAATATTTGTGAACATTCCTCGAGATTTTTTTTTTTTAATGTTACATGCTTTTTTTTTTTTTTCTGCAAGTTTTTATTTATTTATTTTGAGAGCGAGACAGAATGAGTGAGAGAGGGGCAGCGAGAGAGGGAGAGAATCCCAAGCAGGCTCCGCACTGTCAGCTTGAAGACTGACCTGGGGCTCGAACTCAGAAACTGCAAGATCATGACCTGAGCCAAAACCAATAGCAGACGCTTAACCGACTGAGCCACCCAGGTGCCCCTAAAGGTTACATTCTTTGTTTTTATGGTGCAGAGTTAAATGTACTGATCAGGGAAGTTTACAGTATTAAATAACTTTTATTGAGTTCTGTTTTCTTGACCTTTTTTGTCTACTTGCCCGGGGGTCCTGGGCTAAGAGAGGTAAATTAAAGACTACTACTACTAATACTACTACTGTGATTTCAGTTTTTCAAATGTTACTGTTGTGTTACTTGGTGTGAAGATAAAACTTACACCTCATTGTGAATTTCACCTTTTATAAAGTGTCATTCTTCGTTTTATTTATTTATTTATTTATTTTTTGCCTGCTACTACCTTATCTGGTATTTATATTACAATTTCTAATTTCTTTTTATTTGTGTTTTTATAGTAGCTTTTGCCCTTTTATATTCAATCTTTCAGAATAGCTTTATTTTAGTTGAGTTTTTCTTGTGTGTTATTTATTTATTTATTTGTGTGTGTGTGTGTGTGTGTGTGTGTGTGTGTGTGAGAGAGAGAGAGAGAGAGAGAGAGCAAGAGCAAGAGAAAGCTGGGGAGAAGGGCACAGAGAGAGAGTGCAGGCCGAAAAGAGGGGCAGAGAGAGAATCTTAAGCATTTAATCTGAACATGGAGCCCGACACAGGACTCAATTCCACGACCCTGGGATAATGACCTGAGCTAAAATCAACAGTTGGACCTTCAACCTAGTGAGCCATCCAGGTGCCCCTCTCTTGTATATTCTTGAATTGAATTTTACTTTGAGATCTGTTCTGAAAATATGTTTCTTACAATTGAGTTAGGATTTTTACTTTATTTTTTATAATTTTATTAAAAATTTTTTTTTAATGTTTATTTTTTGAGAGAGACAGAATGCAAGCAGGGGAGCTGCAGAGAAAGAGGGAGACACAGAATCCCAAGCAGGTTCCGGGCTCTGAGCTGTCAGCACAGAGCCCAATGTGGCACTCAAACTCACACCGTGAGATCATGACCTGAGCTGACATCTGACATTTAACCGACTGAGCCACCCATGTGTCCCTAGTTTTATTTTATTTTTTAACGATTATTTATTTTGAGAGAGAGAGGGAGAGAGAGAGAATCCCAAGCAGTATCTGCACTGTCAGTGCAGAACCCAATGTGGGGCTTGATCCCATGAGCCATGAGATCATGACCTGAGCCGAAATCAAGAGTCAGACGCTTCACCGACTGAGCCACACAGGCCCCCCTAGGGTTTTTACATTTTTGATAAGACAGATATGATTGGTCCGTGTTCTGTTACATTATTTGTCTTTTTGGTTTAATTTTTAAAGTCTTTCATTGTATAATCTATATTTTATTTTCCGTACATTTTTCTGATTTGAGGAAGGTTTGTATTTTTATTTTAGTAGTTAGCTTCATAATTATGGGTTTGCTTCTTGGTCATTTATTTAGACAGTCTTTGTTGTTCCTACCACAAGTGATGATAAAATTAACTGTGTTCTCGTCCTTTCTTCTCACTCTCTGTCCTCACCCATCTGGTGTTGGTCCCTACTGTTATCTTCCTTAACATTTTCCTTTTTTACTGTTAAGTGTGCTTATGCTTGTATCGTAGGGTTTATCAGCTTGAATATTAATTCGCTCACAGCACTACGAATGGGCAAGCAGGAAGCTTACCAGACTTCCCATCCTCTTTTCCATTCTCCCTCCCCTTGTTTTGTCTCTGTGTTGATAACACATCCTGATAGGGAATATGACATTTACATCCTCATTTGTCACTCTGACCCCCTCATTTGTTTTATCTTAGTTCTACAGGTTAAAATATTCCATGCTCCCTGCCAGTCTTGTTTCTCTGGTTTCCTAGTTATCTTTTGGTTTGCTGAAGTTTATCTTCTAATGATTTTCTGAAGGAGAGTTCTTGGGAAAAAATATCCCTTGAGTTCTTGTACAGAGTGATGTTTCTGGAGATTCATTACTCAAAGGACAGCTTCGCTGGTTATAGGATCTATGGCTCATGCCTTTTCCCTGAATACTTTATAGGTGTTACCCTGGAGTCATCTGGCATTTGCTACTACTGTGGAGAAATTGGAGGCCAGCCTGCTTTTTTTTTTTCTTTAATTTATTTGGTGATTCATATGGCTGCTCAACTAATTTTTTTTTCTAGTAAATCCAGTGGCTTTACTAGGATGGATATGCTGTGTTGTTGATCATTCTGGGTCACTCTCAACGCCCTTTCAGTTTTTGTATTAAATACTTCAGGGAAGTTTTCCTGATTTTCATCTTTAAATGTGTTTGAATACTTGTTGTGTTTTCTTGTGGTTTTCTTTTTTAAGTACTCCAGGCATGCATATGTTGAATCTCCTTTGTGTATTTGTAGCTGTCATATTCTCACCAATCATTCTTTTCAGTGTCTTCTTTTCTTATCTTCTGTCTCTTACTCAGCGTTCTACACAGTCTGTTCTCCCCTGCGCTCTCTTCCTCATTTCTTTTAGGATTCATTTAGTATTTTTAAATTCATGCCAAAATGTTTGGCCAGAATTTTTTTTGGCAGTATTTTTTTGGTAAATTTTGGTATTTTTAAAGGAACTGTTCTTTTTCTTTGTTCTTTTTCTATTTTTAAAAGTTTTTATTATTTTTTTAGAAGTAATCTCTAAGCTGGAGTGCCTGGGTGGCTTAGTCAGTTGGGTGGCTTAGTCGGTTGGGTGTCTGGCTCAGGTCATGATCTCACATTTGGTGGGTTTGAGCCCCATGTTGGGCTCTGTGCTGACAGCTCAGAGCCTGGATCCTGCTTCAGATTCTGTCTCTGTCTGTCTCTGCACCTCACCTGCTCATGCTCTGTCTGTCTCTCTCAGAGACATTAAAAAAAAAAAAAGTAATCTCTGGGTCTAGCATGATGCTCAAACTCATGACTCTGAGACCAAAAGTCACATGCTCTACTGACTGAGCCAGCCATGCACCCTTCTCTGTTTTTTAAATAAATTGTGGTTTATATAAATCGATTTCAGAAATTTGCCCTGTTTGGATTAGTTCTTTGTTCACTTTTCACTTGTGACTTCTGCTGTAATTTACCTTGCATTGAATCTGGACTGATTTGGTAGCCTCCATCAAACATTCTGCAACATTTGCGTTTACTCTAAAATATGAAGTTTATAAACTTCATCTTAAATCATTGCCATAGCTTCCAAGACTGCCATGGCACGGGAGGACAGTGTGTGGACTCAGCTCATTCTCTGGGTACCGTGGACAAAAAGTGATGTGTCATTTACACTCAGCCTGAAGCCTGAGAGGGATCAAAAGGACATTCGGAAGATGTGGGGAAGCACATGGAGCCTTGGGCTAGCACTGTTGTCTTTGCTTCACAAATACACGGATTTGTTTCAGATCATTAGATTTTTCTATCTCTAGTAAGTTCTCTTCCTGAAAACAATAAGAGATACCAATTATGGTTTGGCTGGTAGGGGGTAGTCTGTTCAACAATGGAATGTACAAGTAGCAATGACTATTACTCTTTACTGGCATTTCTGTATTTTATATACATTTCAGATGAGCTGAGTTACAGAAAAATCTCCCAATTTGTGTAAGAGCAGATGTCTCATCTACCTGCTTTTCTAGTGTAAATAGTACTCTCTAGTCTCTAACAGTTTCAGTGTTTGGTTAAAATTTTGTTTTTTTAACGTTCCTGAGTGATTTGGAAAGTCAAGGCCTCTGTTTACACATCTATGAAATGGTGCGTTAGAGTCTGGGACTAGGTTAATGTTGCCTGGTTGTATATTTTTATTAATCAGAAAAGCCTTTAATTTTGAAAGGTTTTTTGTTGTTTTGTCTTAATACCCAGGCACGTTTCTACCTTACCTGCAATATTTGGCTTGTCCTGAGGATTATAGCTTGGTCCTTAGGGAGGCCAGAGTAAAAAGATAATAGTCAAGTGCCAGTGAGTCTCTTCTCATTCTATTTCTCATTCCCTATCTCCTTGGCCTCATAGGTTTACAAACCCTTCTCCATCTTTTATTGATTTTATTCATTCAACCTTGAATAAAAGAGATGACTGATCACCTTTAAGGGAATCAGTAAGAAGAGGGAACAAAGAATGTTGGGTCTAGAATGAGCAGGCTAGAATATTCTCTTGGGGAGCCAGTTATTAGGGTATTAGGGGTAGCCAGTTATTCTTTGAGTCTCTGGACTTAGGGAAAGCTGGGACACTTTGCAGCAGAGGGGAAAGGAGATTCTTAACACCTTCTTTTAGCTCTTGCTCTTACCTAGCCTCATTTTCTGCCTGTGTCCAACGAGACTCTGTGGGACCCCGGGCCCCTTTGGTAAGGTGCACCTTTCTGTTGGTGTGTCGTTTTCTCTCCCCCACCTTCCCCAAAGGACATGAATCGTTTTGAGTGTCTTTATGGCCAGGATTCTTTTCTGTGGCCAGGATTCCTTCCTTTCTCCAGCTCATCCTGCCTGAGCTAACCAAATAATGTGCTACCAAAATCAGAATGAATTGTTTAATAGTTATTTGAGTGCCTACGACTGTGAGGGCCCAAAGGTTTTATATAGACAGTAGACCTTTGAACAATGTAGGAGTTAGGTTAGGGGCACTAGTCCTCTGCATAGTAAGAAATTCACATATAACTTGATTCTCCCCAGAACTTAACTAACAGCTTGCTATTGACCAGAAGCCTTACTGATAACATAAATAGGTGATTAACACGTATTTTGTGTGTTTATACAAACATATATGTATGATATATATAATATTAACATGTAGTGTGTGTGTTTATTACATGCTGTATTTTCACAATAAGCTGGAGAAAAATTGTCATTACGAAAATAAGGAAGAGAAAATAACATTTACAGTACTATACTGTATTTATTGGGGAGAAAAATCCACATATAAGTGGACCTGCACGGTGCAGACTCGTGTTGTTCAGGGATTAACTGTATATAGGTTGCCCCCACTATCCGAAAGTAGACCGTTCCTGTAAAACCTTTTTTAAGCCAAAATGGTGTAAAGTAAAGCAGTAAGTACCATAAATTCATATGGAAAAGTTTTTTAATGTACCCAGACCCAAAGAAAATCCTGTCTTAGGCTTTTGTGATACCCTGGGACACATCGTGGTAACAGAATCCAGAATCCGTCTGGGTGAGGCACAGTTCACACGGTTCAGAGCTGTGGCGATCTGATGCAGGGTTCCTGGGGATGGAGCTTGGCTGGGCCACTCTTGCTGCCCCCGGTCCATGCTGCCTCTGTAAGTGTTTGCTGCAAAACCAGCACTGAATGCTATATTTGCTTTTCAACTTTTTTCATAAAAGTGTGAACTCCTCTTCAGATTTCTTCCAGTTAGCAAAAGAGGTGCAAATGTAGGTCTTAGGGAAAAGCAAACATGAACTTTTGAAAGGCATGGGGTCCCTATGCTAGAGAATTTGACTGTCTTAACCTAGTCTGTATAGTTAGGTTTAGGAGCACGTGACTAGATAAATCTTAAGGTTCTTTATAGTTCTTTTCCTTAAAAAAAAAGGGTTTTTTAGATAATAATTCACATACTGTACAATTCACTTATTTGAAGTATACAATTCATCATTCTGAATATATGTAGCCATCACTATGATCATATTTTAAACGTTTTGTCTCCACCCATTAGTATGGATGGATCTCCTATCCATTAGTAATCAATCCCATAATTTCTCTGCCCACCCTATCCCCTGACAAAGAAACCACTAGCCTACTTTTAGTCACTTTGGATTTGCCTGTTCTGAGTATTTCATGTAAATGAAATCATGCAATATATGCCTTTTGTATCTAGCTTCTTTCACTCAGTATAATGTTTTCAAGATTCATCCATGTTGTGGCATGTATTTGAATTTCCTCCTTTTTACAGCTGAATAATGGTCCATTGTGTAGATGCACCATATTTTGTTTGCCCATTTATCAGTTGGCGGACACTTGGATTGTTTCTTTTAGCTACTTGGAATGACGCTGATGTGATTACTTCTGTGGATATGTCTTCATTTTTCTTGGGTATATATCTAGGAGTGAAATTGCTGTGTCCTGTAATAACTCTAACATTTGCAATAATTGCCAAACTTTTTCGGAATGGCTACACTATTTTACATTCTCATCGGCAATGTATGAGGGTTCCAATTTCTCCACATCCTTACCAACACTTGTTATTGTCCCTTTTCTGCTTATAGCCATCATGGTGGGTGAGAAGTGGTATCTCACTGTGATTTCGATTTGCATTTTCCTAATGGCTGCGGATTTTAAGCATCTTTTCATGTGCTTATTGGCTTTTTGTATGTCTTTTTTGGAGAAAATTCTGTTAAATCTTTTGTCCTCTTTTCAATTGTTATTTTTAATTAATGAGTTTTAAGAGTTCTTTACAGGTTCTTTATTCGTGTGTGCCTTATCAAATATAATTTGCAAATATTTTCTCCTGTTCCTTGAGTTATCTTTTCACTTTCTTGGTATCATTTGCAGTACAGACATTTTAAAATTTTTTTTTTTTTTATTTTTTTTTTTATTTATTTTTGGGACAGAGAGAGACAGAGCATGAACGGGGGAGGGGCAGAGAGAGAGAGGGAGACACAGAATCGGAAACAGGCTCCAGGCTCCGAGCCATCAGCCCAGCGCCTGACGCGGGGCTCAGAGCCTGACGCGGGGCTCGAACTCACGGACCGCGAGATCGTGACCTGGCTGAAGTCGGCCGCTTAACCGACTGCGCCACCCAGGCGCCCCCAGACATTTTAAAATTTGATGTCCCATCTGTTCAGTTTTGTTTTTCGTCTGTACAGTTCTTAAAGGTTTGAGCTAAAACGTTTTAACTTTTAGTGTATTCTTCCTTCAGTAAATAAATAGTTGGCTAAAAAAATCTTACAGCCTGGGATTTTATTTCTGTTGAAGGACTCCACAGAAATGAAACCTATTAGAAATTCTCTTAGGTATTTCATATTATTTTATAGTTAATTTGTAATATAACACATATAATTGAAGTTGCACAGAAAGTGTTCATACCTTAAGTATATACATGTATCCACCACCTAGCTAGAGATCAAACCTAGCACCTCAGAAGGCCCCTCACCTAACCTAACTTTTGGAATGTAAAGTCAGAATCAGGGAAAACACGTAGGAATGTCTTAGTTCCTGTTCTGGTATAGACAAATCTGGTATTGGTTTTAATGACTTTGTAGCCAGATAGATTGCCAAGTTTTTAAAGATGAATGATCAGATTAATATAAGCAAAGTGTTGAGAGAATGAAATGCTTCTCTTGATTCTTGAACAGCTTTTCCTTAGTCTTTTGAAGCGTATTAGCGTGTTCTACCACTTGATGGCACTATTGCCCTGGGAGCGTCAACATTGCTGGAAAAATCTCTTAGAACATTTGGTTGTTGATTTTAGAGTAAATGACTCCAGTCTTTTATTATGTTTCATCCTTTTTGAATCATCATCTGCTTCATTGTTTCAATGGAGAAAATCCTTTGTATTCTTTAATCGAATGGTAGGAGTGTTCTTTCACGTTGGTTCTTTTCCTAGGCATTTTTGAACAAGGTAAAATTAATAGCTTCCACCAGTTAAATTCTTTAGATTTTAAGGAGGGGAAAAACCTGGACATTTCTTTTAGAAAGCTGATTGATTACAAGAAAAAAACCTTTAAGAATTTCTTACCCTTGAGTAACAAAAGTGTGTGTGTTTCTGCATTCTTGTTACTTGTAGTTAATGACTGGATGTTTACTAACGTGATCATTAACTGCTAGTGAGGTACTTAAATGACCTTGAAAATCTAAGCAAGGTTTTATTGTTTAAGAAAAAAAATTGTTTTTAAAATGGTTCACTCATTAACTGTTGGTAAAAAATAGTCATCATTCTCTTAGAAGATGAACATTCAGTTTTCAAAGGAAGAATTTATTTTCTAATTGACTTTCAGAAAAGTCTAAAATAACATATATAGCTAGCTTAAATTTTAACACAGAAATTTGCTCTTTAGGTTGATTAAAATGTTTTATTTTGTGTGTAATACCTTTAATGATTGATATAGCATTTGGCACTCCATTCCCTTGCAGGCCTGCATGCATAGAGGAGTAGAAACAACAGAAAAACACACTTAAGCAGAACTAACATTCAGGAAATATATAATTTATTACCTTATTTACAACATAAAGGATTTTATTTTGTGAAGTAATGAATGGTCAGAGTTTGAAGATTTAAATAGGGCAAGGTGATATTTACTATCAGCTATCCCTTTAATTGTTAAAGGTATAATGGAAAAAGAGGAGTCTTAGAAACTTGTTGGTTTGAGAAAGATTTGGTGGGCTTTTTCGGAGTAGTGGGTTCCTGAGAAAATGGAATATCTAACTTTACTTTCACGTGGCCAGTCCCCACAGAACAAAAACCAGGGTTACTAACTACCTGGAAAGACATACAAGAGTTAACATCTTCCAGGGAATTCTTAAACTATTTAAAAAAAAATTTTTTTTAACTTTTATTTATTTTTGAGACAGAGAGAGACAGAGCATGAACAGGGGAGGGGCAGAGAGAGAGGGAGACACAGAATCTGAAATGGGCTCCAGGCTCTGAGCTGTCAGCACAGAGCCCGACGCAGGGCTCGAACTCACGGACCGTGAGATCGTGACCTGAACCGAAGTTGGACGCTTAACCGACTGAGCCACCCAGGCGCCCCTTAAACTATTTTTTAAATCACGGTGGAAGCTGAAAGCACTTAGCTGTGTTATTAGTTCACTAATGTGGCCCTCAATAGGTAGCACAGACTGCTTTCCTCTAAAAAGGATACCTATATCTGCCTTTCTTTTGGGACTGGGAAAAAGGTTTGGTATAGATTGGGTTGACTTCCTAGAAGAAGAAAAAAATGAAACAAAGTATAAGTGACTTGTCCAGGAAAAGAAGGAAAAGGAAATGACATAGGTTGGTTAACACTTTTGATGCTAAGTGAGTATAATCTCAGATTGTGTTGAAAAATACACTGAGAAAGACAAGATTAAAATTAAAAATTAATTTTAAAAACTCAAGAGCTGGTTCTTAATTTCCAAATGGAGAAGCATTTAGAAAATAATAAGGAAAAAGAACATTTATTTTTTATTTTTCAAAAAAATTTTATTTCAACGTTTTTTATTTATTTTTGGCACAGAGAGAGACAGAGCATGAACGGGGGAGGGGCAGAGAGAGAGGGAGACACAGAATCGGAAACAGGCTCCAGGCTCTGAGCCATCAGCCCAGAGCCTGACGCGGGGCTCAAACTCACGGACCGCGAGATCGTGACCTGGCTGAAGTCGGACGCTTAGCCGACTGCGCCACCCAGGCGCCCCTCAAAAAAATTTTAAATGTTTAGTTATTTTTGAGAGAGAGTGTTCACATGCGGTCTCACGAGAGAGGAGCAGAGAGAGAGGGAGACAGAATCCAAAGTAGGCTCCAGGCTCTGAGCTGTCAGCACAGAACCTGACATGGGGCTCAAACTCACAAACCACGAGATCATGACCTCTGCCAAAGTTAACACACTTAACTGACTGAGCCATCCAGGTGCCCCAAGAAGAACATTTTAAAAGTTTAAGAAAGGAGCCAGATGATAAGCTAAAAATATTTTTTAAAACACTTGAAAATCTCAGTGAAACAGAATTTTTTAAAATTTCCAAACTATTTTAACATAAAATAGACCAGTGGCATTATCAGTTAATTTCATCTTTAATAATCCAAGGCCAGATAGCTTTATTGAGTTCTTTCGATCTTTTATGGAACAAGTAATTTCTCTGCTGTCTTGGTTATAGAAAAGCAAACTTGCCATTTCATAGTATAAATGGACAGAATCTGACTGCCTACTCAATCTCACTTTTGAATGTCGATATAAAAATTCTAAGCAAAACACTAGCAAATCATATTTAATAGTATATTTTTAAAAATCCAGTAAGATCAAAGGGAATTGGTTTTAGGAATAAAAAGATACCTTTATTTTTTAGTGTTTTTATTTATTTTTGAGACAGCGTGCAAACCAGGGAGGGGCAGAGAGAAGGGGCCAGAGGATCTGAGGCAGGCTCTGAACTGACAGCAGAGAGCCCGACGCAGGGCTCAAATTCATGAACCATGAGATCATGACCTGAGCCGTAGTCAGATGCTTAACTGACTGAGCTGCCCAAGCACCACTAGAAAGATACTTTATATAGGAAACATAGATATAACATAGGAAAAATAAGAAACTGTATGGTTATCCTTTTAATTGCATAAATGATATTTGATAGTTTAGCTTTGATACAATGTAAAATTTGAAGTTAATATTATTTTTATAAAAGTATCAGATGATACTTCCTCACTATGGTGAAGAATTTTCGACTGGGGGTGCCTGGGTGGCTCAGTCGGTTGAGCATCTGACTTTGGCTCAGGTCATGATCTCACAGTTTGTGGGTTCGAGCCCTGCGTCAGGCTCTGTGCTGACAGCTCAGAGCCTGAAGCCTGCTTTGGATTCTGGGTCTCCCTCTCTCTCTGCCCTTCTCCCCGCTTAACCCACTGAACCACCCAGGCGCCCCGAATGGATTGAACTTTTTATTCTTTCAGTAAAGAAGAATACGATGCCTTTAACAAAATTTATTGACACACTCGTACAAAGCCACTATTTTCTTGATTTTTCTCAACATCTATTACCTTATTTCTGAAATGGTGATCAGAATATCCACTTCGTAAAATGTTTATTAGTATCAACAAGTTAAATAATGTATATGAGATGCCTAGGATAGAGCCTGGCATGTAAGAACTAAGTAAGTGATTATTTGTAAAATAAATTACAATGGTTAAGGAAGAATGCAAAGTTTTTCAGGCTCTTAG
Organism: Panthera onca; assembly: GCF_046562875.1. NCBI lineage: Eukaryota > Metazoa > Chordata > Mammalia > Carnivora > Felidae > Panthera > Panthera onca. The sequence goes on along the minus strand of NC_138345.1, from coordinate 10,948,165 downwards.
GTTTGAATTTGAGCACTTTTCTCCCCTTTCGAATTTACCTCCATTCTCCCTTTCTTTGCTATATCTCCTCTTCCAGCTGAGGCTTAATCTGTCCATGTTGGGAGTTTTCCAGATCTAATCCTAAGCATTGCATGGTGTGCAGACTTTTCTCTCATGATCAAATCATTTTCTCATATTCTGTAGTGATGTATTTAGGGATAACTAAGGCCTGTAGGATTGTTTGTTTCTGTCCTCAATGGCTTTGGGCTGTTGTAGTCTTTTGAGCTCTTGGCTTGAATTTGTATAGTTTTTATTTTTATTTTTTTATGTTTAGTTGTGTGAGAGAGAGAGAGAGAGAGAGAGGGAGAGTGGAGAAGGGGCAGAGAGAGAGGGAGACACAGAATCTGAAGGCTCCAGACTCTGAGCTGTCGGCACAGAACCCGACTCGGGCCTTGAACCCACAAACCATGAAATCATGACCTGAACCGAAGTCTGACGCTCAACCAAGTGAGCCACCCAGGCGCCCTGAATTTATAGTTTTTAAACTTCCTTCCTTACTGTCAGCTCCACATTACTTTGTATTGTCAGTACAGCTGCTTTTGTGAGTTCCTCACTGCTTCTCACCTATAGCGTATGATCTGTCCAGTGTTGCATCATTGGGTAATCGAGTTTTATAAAATAATGTCTGTGGAAGGAAGTGAAAATAAATTTTAGCTTGTATGTTCATTCTGATTAGTAGTGGCTGCTTCGAGTGCTGTGTTAATAAGCAGGATTCTGGAGCTGCATTGAAGTTTTATGAGAAAGTGCTCTAATAATGAAAGGGGGTGGCAGTGTGAATGACCACATATTTGTCATTTATTGTCTAGAGTAAGAGGAGATAGACACTGTGGGAGAATCTGAGTAGGTTCTGTAATGAGGAAGGTACAGAAGTTAGTGTGTGGTTTTGTGGTAATCTTTTGCCTTCTTAGATACCTTCTTAGTTATCAGTTACTGTTTCACTTTAGACATTAAAGTTTCCAAGTAACTTATCCATGGATAAATGAAGGAGATAGTTTTAAAAGGATTCTGTTTTGCACTATTTGAGTTACCTTTAGGGTTGTTTACTTAGTAATTACATGGTTAGAAATTTAGGCCATGTCAAAACTTGGTGTTCTCTCTGCTTGGTATTTCATATTTTACCAAAATTGTATACTTAGTGAAATTGCAGATGTGCGATAAATGCATGGAATAGAAAATACCGGGTTATTAGTAAGCTTTCACAAAGCAAATTGAATTTCCATATGCTTCATTATGATGGCAATAATAGGCAAGTCTGTGTGATTACTAGTTTTTATCATCATGTAATGTGTAAATATATCTGAGAAAATTTAAATTTTAAAATGAATTACTTCTGGTATGTCTTTCCTCTTACATATATCACATATAACTTTTGCAGGTTGGATTTGCTACCATTTTATGCAAGATTGGTTGCTACATTGCATCCCTGCATGTCTGATGTAGCAGAGGATCTTTGTTCCATGCTGAGGGGGGATTTCAGATTTCATGTATGTATTTAAGCATTTATTTTGTTTTATATATATATACATATATATATATATATACCCACACATATATACTTATAAGTTAAGTGAGGATTCTTTAGTTTAAGAATAAGATTATCGTATTGGTAAGCATATTTTTGAAATTTGATAGTGGTATAACAGTTCAGAATGTATGGACTTCTAAGTTTGTAAAATGTAAATTTTCTCAACAAAGCTTGAAATTGGTAAGTGATGTTCCAGTTTGGAGATGAGCTGTTGCTGCTGCCTTGTTTCCTACAGGTACTACACTTGTTGGTTTTGTAAAGGAAAAGCCATCCTCTGAGGTCAAGAGAGTCAGCAGGTCTCATTGGTGTTCCCACGAGAAACACAGGATTGGCCCTGTGAGTCAGGGCACAGTGCCTGGAGGACACCTGTTTAGGTGTTGGGAGTCCAGATATCTGGGGCACCCGACATTGCATAATTGCTCTGATCAGTGAATGCTGTTCTGGCCCACTTTTTACTGACTCTTCCCTAAACAGCGTTTACCTTGAATAGTAGTCAGGGACCTGTTTCCAGACAGCTTCTCTCCCTTTCTAGTCCTAGGAGTCTTAACTGCCTGTTAGTGGTTCTCCAGATCCATATTACCCGCTCACCTTGTGCAGGTGCTACAGATACAGCATTGAAAGGAGTAAAATGACGCCTTACGAGTGTCTGAAAGTGCATATTGGTAGACCGAAAAGACATGAAATTCAAGTAGTTATGTTAGCCAATGGAAAAATTGTGTTGACAGAATTTAGCTTTATAGCAGGTTGCTTGGAATGCAAGTAAATGTTTGCTATGCTCACGATGCACTTTATGCACTCATTATACAGAAATTGGTATTGCTGAGCGCTCAGAGAACAGAAATAATTCCTGAGATGAGGAATCTCACAACATAGTTGGGAAGATAAGACATAAATACTCACAAAAATAACAGTGAAATAAACATTTAAACTCTAAATATATTTAATATTATAAAGAATGGCATGCCTAATTGCCAAATGAATTGTTCAAGAGTGAGAGCCTTGAGTTCGGAGGAAGGAGAGAATCTCAGTGAGGTGTGGGTTGGCCTCTAGGCTTCTTGCCATAGAAGCCAATTTATATGAGATTTGTGGTTAACGTTTTTCTGGGGCAGTTTTTGCTGAAGTGTGTTTTGAATTTTTATGGATAGTATTAAGCAAGGACAGGATTCTCTGTTTTAAAGGAAGTTTGGAAACACTGACATCAAGAAAGTTAAATGGTTGTGTTTTGTTTTGTTATAAGAATTCCCAAAGCTTTAGTAGGGTAATGTGCAGTGTGAACCTCCTGGAAGGGGTCAAATACGTAGTCAATCAGAGAACACACTTTGGTAAATGCTGCCATTTGAGGGACTGACGTGTCAGAAATTGTGATATTCTTGTTGATTTATTTAATCCCATCGTGCAAAACAAGGAACTGTTTTACTGGCAGGCAGTATGACTCTATTATATGAGTTATATGCATATACCCCTCAACTGTATCCAAAATTAAACAACACACAGGTTGCTGGACCAAGCATAATTAGTGCTTTTGGTGAGAAACTTAAAATGAAGTATATTCTATTCATGTATACGTCCCCTCCCATCTTTGATAATTGGGGTGGGAGTTGAGGAATTGGACAGTTTTGTTCCTGATATAATGCTCCATTACAACTCAAAGACTTACCAGAATTCTAGGAGAATGCTGTGGGAACACTGCTCTCAGAGGAGAGAAGAAAAGGTACTTGAGGTCTGCCTCCTCCCCCCACCCCCAAATCTGCAGACTTTGCCAATGACTTGTTATCAGTCTCTCCCTCTCTCTCTCTCTCTCTCTCTCTCTCTACACACACACACACACACACACACACACACACACACACACACACACACACACACACCGGTCTGTATATATGCTCAACTTTCCCATCCTTAAATGAAAATAAAAATAGCAACAAGAAAATGTTTTCCAGCCTCACCCCCTATCCTCTTTCACTTTCTTCTTGAGTTTTTTTAAAAATTTTTTTTTTTTTAACGTTTATTTATTTTTTTGAGACAGAGAGAGACAGAGCATGAACAGGGGAGGGGCAGAGAGAGGGAGACACAGAATCTGAAACAGGCTCCAGGCTCTGAGCTGTCAGCACAGAGCCTGACGCGGGGCTCGAACTCACGGACCGTGAGATCATGACCTGAGCTGAAGTCGGATGCTTAACCGACCAAGCCACCCAGGCGCCCCTCTTCTTGAGTTTTTTTAGAGTGTACTTGCCTCTTCTGCTTCTTCAAAGGCATTTACCCTTTGTCTTGCCATCATAGCAAACCTCGCAGAGACCACCAGCATCATCCTAATCACTTCATGCCAGTTGAAGTCCTCGCAGATTCTGAACTGCTGGACTGTTCTTTTTTTCTGTCATTCTGTCTCCACCACTTGCTAGCATTGTTAACTTTGGTCAAGTTACTTAGGTAGTATATACTGGTATCTTTTTATACTGATATCTTTTTAAATGGGATTGTTGTTATGGATTAAACTAAATGGATATAAAGTTCATCACACAATGCCCAGACATAGATATTATTATAACAATAATTATCCTTTCTCTCCTACCACTCTCTCCTGGCTCTTATGAGTGCTATTCTCAATATCATTTATTGATAGTAAAAATATTTTTTTTTTTCCAACTGAGTTTATTTGTTTGCATTCCCACACTTTACTTCCTTCAACCTCTTTTTTGACAAGAACCCATTTTACCCAGGATTCAGTTGACATCGATTTCTCAGCACCCTCAAATACATATTTCTTGCCAGAACCTCTCTCTTGGTGCTTAGTGAGTTTTCATGCACTTATAGCTAAATACGTCCATTAAAAAAAACAAAACAACTCAGTACTTCTTAAAAACATCTTTACCCTTGGGGCGCCTGGGTGGCTCAGTCGGTTGAGCATCCGACTTCAGCTCAGGTCATGACCTCGCAGTTCATGAGTTCAAGCCCTGCGTCGGGCTCTGTGCTGACAGCTCAGAGCCTGGAGCCTGCTTCTGATTCTGTGTCTCCCTCTCTCACTACCCCTCCCCCACTCTCTCTCTTTCAAATATAAATAAACATTAAAAAAATTAAAAAAGTCTTTACCCTTCACTTCCTCATATCAACCTCTATTTTGTCTGTAAATTTGCAGTATTCTTTTTATCATCACTAAGAGAAATACTTCTGCTTTTGTCCCTCGGACATTCAGGAGCCAGCATTCACCAAATTCTGTTGGCACCATCTTCTAAAACACCTCCTCAAATCTAGCATCTCCTCTTCTTAAGCTGAATGATGAGAAGAGCATTTTACCCAGGTTTCCCTGTCTCTGTTTCCTGTCCAGTTTCCAGCACGTTGTCGTAATCTGATCAATGTGCCCGCTTCTTAAGAACCTCACCTAAGGGGTGCCCAAGTGGCAGGGTCTGTTAAGCATCTGACTCTTGGTTTTGGCTCAGGTCATGATCTCACAGTTTGTGGGTGTGAGCCCTAAGTCGGGCTCTGTGCTGACAGCATGGACCCTGCTTAGGATTCTCTCTCTCCCTCTCTGTCTGCCCCTCCTCCGCTCACATTCTCTCCCTTTCAAATAAACGTTAAAAAAACAAAAACACCTCACCTGAGAAATAAACCTGGTTAACAAAACTATATGAAATCTCATACAGTAGTCAAATTCTAGTTTTAAAACAACAGATCTGCTAATTTGACCAACGGATTAGTAAAGGTAACAGAAATGAGAAACCAGGTATACTTGAGGTCAGGATTTGGAGGAGGAATTTGGTAATATGTTTCAAGATCCTTAGAGGCGTTTATACATTGGACAGTTTTGAGAGTCTGTCCTAAGTAAATAATCTGATATACCCAGAAAAGTTTTATTCACACCATGAATTAGTAGGAAAAAGGAAAATAATCTAAAAGCCCAAGAATGAATTAAGAAAATGGTCATATAATCAAAATGCTGAAATGATATAGAGCCATTGGTAGTAATATTTAGCAAAAAATTTTCATAACAAAGAGAAGGTGCTTCTTTTGGGCAAAAAAAAAAAAAAAAAAGAAAAGAAAAAGCAACAAGCTATAAAATCATAGCATAATAAATTTATGGTTGTGATGTTAAAATGCTTGGAAAGTTAAGAACAGAAAAGGATTACATATCAGTATGTCAGCTGTGGTTGTCTTTGGATAGGGGCAATAGAAAATATTTTTTCCTTTCTAGTTTTCCATGCTTTCCAAATTTTCAACAGAGCCTACTTCTTTAATAATGGAGGTGCAACTGTTGTTTAGATATGAGGATATCAGTCTAACTCATTGACATTTTTAAAATCAGTGGTCTTTCAGCTTTTTAAATCAAGCCTCTTTAGTGGTAAAATAAGTTGACCACATATCCCAATTTGGCATATTTGTATATAAATTATATGTGTTTACAGTTATATCAAATATCTTATGTAAATTTATAAAATAAAAGCAAATTGAAAGGTATGATATATCAGAAACAAATACAAGTTCCAAGATTTTTTCAAACCACACTCTAATAGATCAAGAGTCTTGCCCACCCTACCCTGGATATCAGTGGTCTATACCATAAAATAAACAAAATTTTTGAAGGCAAATTTGCTTGTTTTGTAGACTCAGTGTCTACTTAGTGTTTAGTATATAGTAGATTTTCCAAAAAATTAAAATGGTAAAATGAATAAAGTTTATGTAAAACAAAATGAGCAAATTATAGAGGAAAAAGTGTAGTATCTGTTTGGGTAAAGTTATAAAAGAGCCAGTTTGGGGCAGATGATCTTCCTTGGATAGGCCTTTGAAATCCTTACTTTTTATATGTTGACATATCTGAAAAGTTTTTGTTAATGTTTATGAATTTAGTTATTCAGTTGATCTCAATTTCAGCAGTCATTAATAAATGTAAGGATTTTTGCTAAAGATTGCTTATATAAGTAAAATTGTATAAGAGACATTGAACCAAATATATATATAAAATTTTATGTTGTTTATTCATTTACTTTTGCAGAAGTGTTTTGCTGTGTCTTTTGATCAAAGGAGTCAACAAATGAGACTAGAAAATAATGAATAAGGAGTCAGAATAAGTTAGGCTTTTTTATAAGTTACAGCCTTTTGAAAAGCTTTTATGTTTCTCCTCTGAAAATGAGGGAGTGAGAACTGATTTCTCATACTTAATTTAAAAATTAGATAATTTTGTCACGTTAGTTAGATTGTATCTCCTTAACTTCAATAATATTTAGAATAATTGTGGATGATACACTGTGTTACATGTTTTCAAAGTTATAATGGTCAGTAATACTTAAAATTGTATGATACTCCAGAACAGTTGTTAAGAACTTGTACGTCCAGAATCACCCAAAGAGATTTTCATATATTTCTCAGCCCTACTCCCTCTATAAAGATTCAGCTTTAGCATATCATTTTTGAAATGCTTCCTTGTACATTTTTTGTTTCCATATTTCTTCAACTGTAAAAGAAGCACATGCTCAATGTGGATTATTTAGAAAACATAAAGGGGGAAGCCCCATAATTTCATCACTTTATTTAAAAAAATTTTTTTTAACGTTTATTTATTTTTGAGACAGAGAGAGATAGAGCATGAACGGGGTGGGTCAGAGAGAGAGGAAGACACAGAATCTGAAACAGGCTCCAGGCTCTGAGCTGTCAGCACAGAGCCCGACGCAGGGCTCGAACCCACAAACTGCGAGATGGTGACCTGAGCTGAAGTTGGATGCTTAGCTGACTGAGCCTACCAGGCGCCCCAATTTCATCACTTTAAAACAGACTTATTAATCTTATAGTGTATTTTCTTTACATTTTTTCCTCTGTAGTTGTTTTGATGAATTTATAGTGTATATACAATTTTCCATTCTTTATTTCTCACTGAGAAGCTTTTTGCAGTCACTTCAAACACCTCTTACGCATCATTTTAAAGATTGTATAATCTGTTGTTCTGTACACTAATTACTTAGAAGTGAATTGAAGTGTAGTTGTCAAGTTACGACCACCACTATTTCCATCATCATCACCCTCCTTATTTTTATCTTTATTTAACCAAGTGAGCTGACAGATTCAGGGAATTTATGTGAGTTACCTTTAAGATTATATACCCCCCAAAATGGCACAAAATGACAACAATGGCTCAGATGTTCTAACTACAGATCATTTGCTCTTTTGTATCACTACAATACATATATAAACATTAAACATTTTCTTTTATTTGTTCACTCAGTGAACATTTATTTAGTGTCCACATATTAGTGATACAAACATACAAAGATGGATAAAACTAATAATAGCTAATATTGACTCTCCCTGGTCTCAGGCACTGTTGTGTGTGCTTTACATCAGTTCGCTTAAGACAACTTTTATGAGGTAGGTTACTTTTATTAGTTCCATTTTAAAGATGAGGAGATTGAGGCACAGAGTTTAAGTAACAGCTAGTAAATGATAGAGCTGGGATTTAAACCCAGCAAGTCTGGTGCAGGGTCTATACTCTTAATGTATCCTGGATAATAAGCTTAATCACTATGAGGAGCTTTTCATATGTAGCACTTAACATAACATTTATTTGTGAAAGGATCTTTATGAAAGCTGTGCTCTTTTCTGAATTGCTGAAACAGTAAAGGTTAAAGTTCTAGAAGTTGACTTTTATGATTTTATTTTTAATCAGTGCAGTTTTATTGATGCTTTAATAAATACTTGCAGTGAGCTTCTAGTTTGCTCTGAGTTTTTAAATGAGTAAACAAACATAGTTTTGTTTACAAATTATCTTTGAAGAACTAAAAAAACCTAAACACCTACCACTGCTTACTATAGACAGTAGGTCCTTAAAATTGAAGATGATAAACTTAAGTGTTAGCTCTCTGAGTATGTATAAGTTTAGTATTTATAAAATGATTATCATGAATTGTCTGGTGAGGTTGGGCCTTATTTTAAAATGCAGTACATACTAAGGTAGTGGGATTCTCCAGTACTAGTTAGTAGACTGGGATTTTAGTACTGATCTTTCATCAAGTCATTTGAGAGTTTTATGTCATTTTGTTATTTTAATTATTAAGCCAGAATTATAACAGCCATGTGGTACAAATAAGATAGGATAGGATAGTAATCTGGAAAAGTAGAAAACACTGAAAAAACTTTTCAAGTCACCACCATATTGAACAATTGCATAAGACAGGAGAGTATTTTGAAAAACTACACTAAACTAGCACAAGGCACCACCATGTTATTGTCACTGTTGCTTGCATAGGTTTCTAGACTGTAAGTTGTTTTCTGATGAAAATGTAATCCATTTACATTTATCTTGCTATGTCTGTTTGCACTGTACTGTTGTAAGAGGGTTTTGTTGTACTGAATACTTCTTGAAATGTGTGCCTAAGTTAGAGGCCTTATATTTGCAAAGGATTTGAATTTTGGTCTACAGTTTTGATGATAGAAAAGAATAGTGATTATATTGGAAATTTTGCTGTAATGAAATTATAATAAAAAATGCAAACTGTAGTTCACAAGTGTAATACGTGAAGCTTTAATAATATTTTTGCTTAAGTGAACTCTTGGTACTTATTATTTTTAAGTTAGCATTTCCTAAAATGTGTTCCTTATTAATTTAATGGGATGTTAACTAGTACTTGCTAGTATTTCAAAAGGGAGTTTATATTGCCAAATAAATTTGAGATAAATTGAATTAAGTTAAACAGTCCTCTTTATTTGAGAACCTATTTAAGCCTGATAAAGTGTATTGTTTCCCCAAATTACTTGACCGTGGAACTGTTTGCAAATCATATCCCAGCACTTGTGTTCTGCAGAGCTTATATTGCCTTAAATGAAAGTAAGTTGTGTAGCAAGAAATTTACCCAAATTTATTTAAAATATTTGGAATGAATGCAGACTTAATAAAATAACATTTCTTATCACAAGAGATTTCAAAATGCTAATTCTCTAAGTTAATGTCTCCCTTTCTCTTAATTTGTAGGTACGAAAAAAGGACCAGATCAATATTGAAACGAAGAACAAAACTGTTCGTTTTATTGGAGAATTAACTAAATTTAAGATGTTCACAAAAAATGATACACTACATTGTTTAAAGGTTAGTGCTGCATTATTTGTGTTCTTTTAAAAAATTTTTTAATTTTTTTTTTGTTTTTTATTTATTTTTGAGAGAGAGAGAGAGAGAGAGAGAGAGAGAGAGAGAGAGAAAGAGAAAGCGAAAGCACGGGAGGGACAGAGAGAGAGAGAGAGACAGACACAGAATCCAATGACAGGCTCCAGGCTCTGAGCTACCTGTCAGCACAGAGCCCAACACGGGGCTCGAACCCATGAACCGTAAGATCATGACCTGAGCTGAAGTTGGACGCTTAACCAACTGAGCCACCCAGATGCCCCTTGAGTTGTTTTTAATAGACAAATTTAAAGTTTTGGTTATAAATGCTGGAAAAAATGAATTAAGTAAGGAATATTTGTTTAATCTAAAGGAAGATAGGAGTGAAAGGGAATATTAAACAGATGAACAGAGTAGAAAACAAATAATATGCTAGAGATGCAGCTATCACAGTAATTACATGAAATGTAAAAGGACAAACTACATGAAGTAAAAGCCTGAAGAATATAAGGCTTGATTAAAACAACACTGTAGGCTGCCTATAAGAAACATACCCTTAAATACGAAGACCATAAAGGCTAAAGTAAAAAGATGGGAGAAATATACCAGGGAAGCATTAATTAAAAGTCACCTGGTTTCATTATTATCAGGCAATTAAGGCACGAAGCATTTGTTAGAAATAAAGAAGGATAGTTCAGAATGATGAAGAGGTAGTTTTAATAGGAAGGTATTACCTTACTGAATCATTATGAATCCAGTAAGGTAGCTTCAGAATATATAAAGCAAAAATCAAGGAAAGGAGACATAAACAAATTCCCAAACGTAAAGGGTTGGAAACACCTTTCACTAGCTGAAAGAAGCAGCAGACCAAATCAGTACATACACACAGATTTGAATAACACGACAACCTGGATCTAACTGACACTCTACCCAACAGCATCAGAATTTACAATCTCTTATGATATACATGGATCATTTACCATAATTAACCATTAAAATAAAATCTCAGCACATTAGGGGTGCCTGGGTGGCTCAGTCGGTTAAGCATCCGACTTTGGCTCAGGTCATGACCCTACAGTTCGTGAGTTTGAGCCCCGCGTTGGGCTCTGTGCTGACAACTCGGAGCCTGCTTCAGATTATATGTCTCCCTCTCCTCTGCTCGCTCGCTCTTTGTCTCTCAAATGAAATTAAAAACAAAAAAAAGAATCCCAGCAAATTCGAAAAGACTGAAATTATTCAGATTATGTTTTCTGTCCACAATGGAATTAAGCAAGAAATTAGTTAATAAGTAGTTATATGTGGTAAAGCTGATACAGTATAGATGGAATAATTCTACATTTGGAATTGATTATTATTAACAACAACAAATTTTGTATCAAATTGATTTCCTAGGGATATTATTAGGTAGTTTACACAAAGTGGGTCTCATGGATTCAAGTACATTTGGAAAACCCTGAGTTAAACAAATTTGCCCAATTACTTGACTGCTTGATTTCTTAACAGTGTTTAAAATACTAATAGTCATTGTAAATATTCAAGGGGTTAAGTTTCGTAAACCTACTTGGAGCATCTCAGGTGACTACAAAGTACATTTAGAGAAACTCTGGATAACATTTTAAGAGGGATTGTTAAAGATTTCTCAGTGCTGTAGTTGAAGGGAGTCATACCATGGAACAATTTAAACATTAGTATATTGCTTCATAATAGTTATTACAAATACATAAGAAGGATATACATTTTTTTGACACAAATTCCATTTCTATAAGTTTTAAGGTTATTGCACAGATTTATCTACAAGGATATTAAGTATTGTTAAGTATTGTTAAATATTAACAAGTAATGTTAAGTACACAATTGTTTAAATAAGAAATTGTAAACAGTTTTAATATTCAATAAATAAGAATCATTGGAGTTTTATTGTAGTTCATATTATACAGAAATATGTCCCTTTTAAATCATGCCATGCAAAGGTAAATAAGGACACAGCCAAAATAGTTATATTATCTAAAAAAACACCAAGTTATTAAATGATGTGGTATATTTGAATGTGTTTTGGTTTAGAAAATATGCATAGAAAAAGATTGGTAGGATAAATACTTAAATGCTATGGTAATGTGTTATGTTTGTAAATTTCATACAATGAGCCTGTTGTAGTCAGAATTTTACAAGTAAATATCATATAAACCAAAACAAAAAAGCCATTTAGAAAATGTTAGCTGTGTATGGTGCAGATATTTAAATACATAGCATCTGATAATCAGTATAGAAAGGGCTTTAATATTAGTTTTTCATGTATTTATCTGAAAGGAAAGGCATTAAATGTATTGAAGATTTTAGATTAAATTTTTGTGGCTGAACACAAAAGATACTTAGCAATGACTCTTGTTAAGCTAACGTAGACTAGCTTTTGTTTTTCACACTGATATTTTTAAGATTGTTACACACAGTAGATCTGTATTTTCTTTCTCTAATAGGACTGAAGTATTGTCTTTGTGTTCTCTCATCATCATTATTATTACAGATGCTTCTATCAGACTTTTCCCATCACCACATTGAAATGGCATGTACTCTACTGGAAACATGTGGAAGATTTCTTTTCAGATCTCCAGAATCACACCTGAGGACCAGTGTACTTTTGGTAAGGGCTTGAGGATCCTGGCAAGAGCTTGAGGTTCTTGATTTACTTCAGGGGTTAGAAATATTATATTGACCAGTACCTATGATCGATCTTGCTCTGCAGCATAAGCTAGAACCTCCCATATTTATGTGCTGCGCAGCCAGTCCAGGAGAGTTGCAAGAATTTTTCCCACTTGGGCGCCAGTGAGTTCACACTGTTGTAAAGGAGGATTAAGTTCAACCCCAAATAACTTTTGATAAATGATTCAAATGAGCCAAGTACTCTTAATACTATTATATTAGAATCATTGTTATGGATGTTCTTGGATATTCAAAGAAGCCATTGTTAAGTGCCATGAGCATATAAATTATAAGCTTAAACATATAAAATTGAAATTTTAAATTAAAAACAACTTTAAAAGTTAACTTGGGGTAGAAGTTATTTCTTAAGCTAATTAGAATACTGAAATGGCCATCAAGTTTCTTGATCAGTTAAATTGTTATGCTTACTGATAATACCCATGCATTCCCTTGCAGTCTTGGGACCTTTCCAAGTGTGGTGGAGGGAGTATTGGTGTTAGTGTTAAAGGGAGCTCAGGTTTAGGAATCGCCGGGCATGTACTGTCATTATTTCAGTGTTGCTGTTACAAAAGTCTGGATTGTGTCATTTTTTTTAGATGTTATTTTTTTAAAAATCTAGTTGTGAGCCTAAACATTCTCTGCCAATGCTATTTAAAATGAAGAAACACAAGAATTTATTTCTTTAAAAATTTTTTAAAAAATATTTATTTATTTATTAATTTTTTTTTGTTTTTTTTTGTTTTTTGAGAGAGAGAGAGAGAGAGAGAGAGAGCGAGTCGGGGAGGAGCAGAGAGAGGGAGATACAGAATCTGAAGCAGGCTCCAGGCTCTGAGCTTTCAGCACAGAGCCCAACATGGGGGTCGAACTCATGAACTGGGAGATCATTACCTGAGCTGAAGTCCGACGCTCAACCAAAGGAGCCACCCAGGCACCCCTAATGTTTATTTCTGACAGCGAGACAGAGAAGTTTTGTTGGGAATAAGGATTAGAATGAAAGTATTTTGACTAACTTAGACTTTTTTATTATAGGAACAAATGATGAGAAAGAAGCAAGCAATGCATCTTGATGCAAGATACGTTACAATGGTGGAGAATGCATATTACTACTGCAACCCACCTCCAGCTGAAAAAACAGTGAAAAAGAAACGTCCTCCTCTCCAGGAATATGTCCGGAAACTTTTATACAAGGATCTCTCCAAGGTTACCACTGAGAAGGTAAATCTCATCGAAATTATAAAGTAATAGTAAATTTGAGATTTGTGGGAGTGTTAAGGTTGTGTAATATTCGGGGGCGCCTAGGTGGCTCAGTTGGTTAATCATCCGACTTCAGCACGGGTCATGATTGCTCCGTTCAGAGTTCGAGCCCCACGTCAGGCTCTGTGCTGACAGCCCAGGGCCTAGAGCCTGCTTCTGATTCTCTCTCTCTCTCTCTGCCCCTCCCCTGCTCGTGCTGTCTCTGTCTCTCTCAAAAAGAAACTTAAAAAAAAAAGATTATATAATATTCAAATTTATTCTTCTTCCTCCTAATGATAGTAGTATTAAGAGCAGTGCACTTTCCTTCTATCCATTGCACTAAATTATTTTAGCTCAGGAACATATATTTCAGCTTCCTTAGGTCAGTTTGTTTTATAAATTGCTTCAGTGTTTGACAAAGTATGCATAAGAAATTGAATCAGAGCTGTTAAATTTCAGCACTGAAGTTTAGGAGAGGTAAGATTAGATTCCAAGTTTAATTATGGTTGATTCTATACAAAAGTTCCTAAAATGGAATTCATATGATGATACTTAATATATAGGACTTATGTTTTGTTTTCTTTTATGATTCTTACTCTGAAGTAGCAATTCTTTCCATTTTAATTTTGCTGTTGTTTATGTTTGTAATTACTGCTTTGTCTCTCATATTCTATAATCAGTTTGACTAAATATTTTCCTTCAGTATAAAGGATTATAACTTTGAGTGGGCTTTCGGAGGTCCATGGCCTTCTGAAATTTCATAATTTTGAATGTCTAGGGCTGTTTATATTTTTCTAGAGGGAATGTTTATAGTCTTCCTTAGATTCTTAGCAGGGATCAATTTCCAGAAAAGGTTAAGAACTACTAACCTATTTTCTTTTTCTTTCTTTCTTTCTTTCTTTCTTTCTTTCTTTCTTTCTTTCTTAATTTTATTTTTTTAATTTACATCCAAATTAGCATATAGTGCAACAGTGATTTCAGGAGTAGATTCCCTAATGCCCCTTACCCATTTAGCCCTTCCCCCCACCCACAACCCCTCCAGTAACCCTCTGTTCTCTGTATTTAAGAGTCTCTTATGTTTTGTTCTCCTCCCTGTTTTTATATTATTTTTGCTTCCCTTCCCTTAAGTTCATCTGTTCTGTGTCTTAAAGTTCTCATGTGAGTGAAGTCATGTGATATTTGTCTTTCTCTAATTTCGCTTAGCATAATACCCTCTACTTCCATCCATGTTGTTGCAAATGGCAAAGTTTCGTTCTTTTTGATTGCCGAGTAATACTCCATTGTATATATGTACCACATCTTTTTTATCCAGTCATCCATCGATGGACATTTGGACTCTTTCCATACTTTGGCTATTGTTGATAGTGCTGCTATAAACATTGGGGTGTATGTGTCCCTTCAAAACAGCACATCTATATCCCTTGGATAAATACCTAGTAGTGCAATTGCTGGGTCGTAGGGTGGGTCTATTTTTTAATTTTTTGAGGAACCTCCATACTGTTTTCCAGAGTGGCTGCACCAGCTTGCATTCCCACCAGCAGTGCAAAAGAGATCCTCTTTCTCTGCATCCTCGCCAACCTCTGTTGTTGACTGAGTTGTTAATGTGAGCCATTCTGACAGGTATAAAGTGGTATCTCATTGTGGTTTTGATTTGGATTTCCCTGATGATGAGTGATGTGGAGCATTTTTTCATGTGTCGGTTGGCCATCTGGAGGTCTTCTTTGGAGAAGTGTCTCTTCATGTCTTTTGCCCATTTTTTCACTGGATTATTTGGTTTTTGGGTATTGCGCTTGATAAGGTCTTTATAAATTTTGGATACTAATCCTTTATCTGATACATCGTTTGCCAAATATCTTCTCCCATTCTGTCGGTTGCCTTTTAGTTTTGCTGATTGTTTCCTTCGCTGTGCAGAAGATTTTTGTTGATGAGGTCCCAGTAGTTCATTTTTGCTTTTGTTTCCCTTGCCTCTGGAGACGTGTTGAGTAAGAAGTTGCTGTGGCCAAGATCCAAGAGGTTTTTGCCTGCTTTCTCCTCAAGGATTTTGATGGCTTCCTGTCTTACATTTAGGTCTTTCTTCCAATTTTGAGTTTATTTTTGTGTATGGTGTAAGAAAGTGGTCCAGGTTCATTCTTCTGCATGTCGCTGTCCAGTTTTCCCAGCACCACTTGCTGAAGAGACTGTCTTTATTCCATTGGATATTCTTTCCTGCTTCGTCAAAGATTAGTTGATCATACGTTTGTGGGTCCATATCTGGGTTCTCTATTCTGTTCCATTGATCTGAGTGTCTGGTCTTCTGCCAGTATCATACTGTCTTGATGATTACAGCTGTGTAGTATAGCTTGAAGTCTGGGATTGTGATGCCTCCTGCTTTGGTTTTCTTTTTCAGGATTGCTTTGGCTATTCAGGGTCTTTTCTGGTTCCATACAAATTTTAGGATTATTTGTTCCAGCTCTGTGAACTAACCTATTTTCTTGATTATTGCAGTTGCCTTGTTAAAAACTTCACATTTAAGTAAGATATGATTGAAGAGAACATTTCAAGGTTAACTCTACAAGTGTGGAACTTTTTTGTTTTTAGGAAAAAAATGTAAAACAAGTTAACTTCTGAACAGAGTAAACCTGGGGGAGAAAAGGCGTACAGTAATACTCATGTTATATATGCAACTTTGGAAATTGGACTCAGCTTTCAGAGAGTCAGAGACAGTACTTGTTTCAAACAATAAGCAATTTGAAAGCTGTTTTAGAATTGGCTAAAAGTTTAAAAAAATATAGATTGCTTTTACAGTTGATAGCATTAACAGTTCCACTGAAGCTGATTAGAGAACATACTAAGTGCTTGAAAGATGGATTGTGGCTGTAGAGTAGAGATGGAAGGAGTGCTTTGCAATCTGCCAGCAGTATCCTTTTTTTTTTTTTTTTTTTTTTAGAATAAAAATGGAAAGAACTTGATTATGGGTAGAGCTCTGCTCATCTCATTACCAGTAGAGCTTTTGAAATAGTAACGGCTAACTTTTATGCGGTACTTATAATGAGCCAGACACTTCCCTGGGTATCTCACATGTTTTAATTTGTCTAATCTTTACAACAAACTATGAAATAAGTGCTGTTATTATCCCCCCTTTTGCACATGTGGAAATAGAATGCTGTGTAATGTCAGCCTTGATTTTGTACCCTCCAGTTTAAGTAGTCTTTTAACCAATTGACCTTGGGTTTAATTTACTGGAAATTTTTGATTCATAACAAGTATCAGAGATTATTAACATTAATTATATGCAAAAGAAAATATTATTTTTGGTAAACCTTTATTTTTTTTTAGTGATCTGATTTTAGGAGTGTATGTTATTAGCTTGTATGAAGATCTGGGAACTCTATGAAATTTAGAGACTTTATGTGAATAAATTTAGTGACAAATGTGAGTAAATTTTGCCAATAATTAGAAAAAAATCTCACTTTTCCTATGTCTAAAGTCAAGTGGCTGGTAGAGGATCTCTAAAGTATTTTTCATTTCGAAAATTGTATGACTGCACAGTCAAAATAACTATATTACTGGGTATATGGGAATATTATGTGCTTATGTTAGTAATTGAAACAAAATTCTCTTTATGTAGGTTTTGAGACAGATGCGAAAGTTGCCCTGGCAGGACCAAGAAGTGAAAGACTATGTTATTTGTTGTATGATAAACATCTGGAACGTGAAATATAATAGTATTCATTGTGTAGCCAACCTCTTAGCAGGACTGGTACTCTACCAAGAAGATGTTGGAATCCATGTTGTGGATGGAGTTTTAGAAGATATTCGATTAGGAATGGAGGTACTGAGTACTTTCTTTAAAGGCATCAAATTGGAGTTTGTGGAGAATTTAACAGCTTTTAAATTTGATTATTGAAAAATAATAATTTGGAAACCTTCCTTTCCTTTCCCGTTATGATGTCAATTTACTATTACTTCTTCAGAGTTAGTGTTTTCTTCAAAAACCCTTTTGTCTCAGATTTCCTGGTCTTGCAGGCTAATGCTGGAGAGTTTTTTGCCTCTTTCTCAAGTTCAGTCAGGCTTTTGAAAGATTGTAGTTTTTTTTATTATTTCTGGGGCACAGTTAGGACTCAAGTGATAGGTGTTTCTAAACCTCTTAATTAGGAGACTTGGTAATCATTCAATAATAATTTCTGTAAACAGTTTTCTGTAAAGAATTTCTGTATGTATATAATTCATGAATTACAGAAAAATTAAGTTTTGGGGGCTTATAGGGAGAATTACATTTTAACTGTTTTGTCAACTTATTTAATGATAGCTTAATACTGAGTTTAGTATTTAACTTGTTCTTTTTGTAAAACATTTTAAACATAGTCATTTCTTAGAGAAAGAATACCCAGTGATGATCACTTTATTTAGAAAAGAAGGAAAGAACCCATTATTTTTTCTGTTTAGTATTCTTTCAGTAATTGATATTATCAAGTGACAGAGGAGAATTTTACCTCTTTTCAAACACATTACTATTCTTTAATGGAAATCTGTGTTTGTTTTTCCTTTAGGTTAATCAGCCTAAATTTAACCAGAGACGTATCAGCAGTGCCAAGTTCTTAGGGGAACTTTATAATTATCGAATGGTGGAATCAGCTGTTATTTTTAGAACTCTTTATTCTTTTACTTCATTTGGTGTTAATCCGGATGGCTCTCCAAGTTCACTAGACCCCCCTGAGCACCTTTTCAGAATTAGGCTAGTGTGCACTATTTTGGATACCTGTGGCCAGTACTTTGACAGAGGTTCTAGTAAACGAAAACTTGATTGCTTCCTTGTATACTTTCAGGTATGTAAACTGAAATACACAGTTTCGCATTTAATGCTTTACTGCGGTTACAAAAATACTAGAGAAGAGATGCTATAGCATTCACATATCACATGTAAGGTGTGCTCATCATTTGATTTACTCCTGCTGCAAGGATGTAGAGATTAAAAAATATATGATGAATTCTATTATATAAACATTCTACTTGCATTGTCACTTTTATAATTGACAGTAATTCATCATTAGTTTGGGAATTATTTTGGTATAGTTTATAAATTTGGTAAAGTAACTTATGGATTATGGTATTTGGTATGGTAATTATGCATTAAATGTGGTTTTTTTTGTACATCTCATAACATTTTTAACTCATCTATGTTCTGTTTTTAAATCTAAAATTCTTGTTTCTAAAGGATTTAAGGTTTTTTTTTTAGAAAAAACTGTCATTTTTGGAAAATATGTTGTTTTCAACACAGGAAAAAATATTTGTTCATTCATGGTAAATTCTTGGGTTGTACTTTTCATATCTTAATTTTAGTTAATTATGTAAACATAATTTAGAGTAAATACAGTATAAATAAAATTCAGATACAAATATGGAGACAGTTCTATAACTTCTATGAAGTTGGTGTTCCAAAAGTTAACTTATAGGTTGGTTGTTTGGAACCTACTCTTTCCCATATAATACAGTGTTATAAATACTGATTAGGGTTAGCTGTTCACTATCAAATTCTCCAGGTGTTACTGAAATAAAGTACCAAAAGTACCATTCAATTCTATATGATCATTCCATTCTGTATAATCTTTTGTTAGTGTTTTCTTCCTTTATTTATTGGTGAAGAAAATAAATCTAAAACTATAATTTTTGAAGTATCAAAACTATCTCCACATAGTGGCTGGTGTTAGATGGGAGGTGAATACTCTCAGGGAAGAGCAGTTTGTTAACTTTGTTCTGCCACCGTACCTGTGCAGTAGAGGACGACATGTCACTCCCTTATTTTCTTAGTTGATAAGCAGAAAATGGGGAGGAGACTTTTGGAAATTTGAGAGTGAGATTGCCTGTTGTATGTAAGGACTATCTTAAGTTGGAGACCATCTGTTTTTGAAAACCAGAGATTTGCTACAAAATGTCACCTGTAACTATCATCATCAAAAGTAAACTCTCTTTCAGAAGTGTGTTCCTTATTTGCATTTACTCTGAAATCCTAGACTGAGAGAAAAAAGCCACTTAGAAATATCCAGGAGCAAAAAGAGACCAAAGTATTTTCCATACTGATTAGTCGGCAGAAATGTGTAGTAGGGTATACCTAGGAAATAACGAGTAAGGAGTGAGTGAGGCTGGGGAGATGAGGGCAGTGTGTTCTCCCAGGACAGAGGATGTACAGTGAAGTATGGGAAAGCCAGATGGAAAGTATCACCTGCAGCAGTGCTTCTACACTTCAATATGAATATGCACCACCTACAGGTATTGTTAAAATGCAGATTGTGATTCATTCGGTCTGGGGTGGGGGCCTCAGATTCTGCATTTCTGACAAGCTCCCACTTGAGGTCCACACTCAAACTGGAAGAGAATGAAAGCACCCAGAAGAATACCTGTTTATATACAAGCAAATTCTTGGGTTGTGCTTTTTAGTTAAACTAAATGTAGGAATTACAAAGTATGAAATCGAATGAAGGAACCAGGCTAGGAGAAGAAAGGAAGGATATCTAAACAGTGCCATATACACAGTGGATGTTCAATGAATGCTTGCTGATTAATGATTTTTTTGTATTTCAGAAACTGTATTTTCAGATACTTTAATTGACCTTTTAAAATTAAAATCAAGGCAGGTAGTATAGAGAAAATGATGAAAATGTATCAAAACTATGGCTTTGAATCTGGTTGTTTTGTAAAATCAGTATTTAAACTTGGTTTGGGAGTGGGGTTTCTGCCTTGTGTCAGTACCTAGAAATTTATTTGGTATTTTATTTATGATTTTAACTAGGTAACATCACAATACAGATTATTATTTGAAAGTATTTTGGTTGACAATTTCTTACTGCTAAATTTATTTTTCATTTGTTATCAGCGTTATGTTTGGTGGAAGAAAAGTTTGGAGGTTTGGACAAAAGACCATCCATTTCCTATTGACATAGATTACATGATCAGTGATACACTAGAACTGCTAAGACCAAAGATCAAACTCTGTAATTCTCTGGAAGAATCCATCAGGCAGGTACACGACTTGGAACGAGAATTCTTAATAAAACTAGGTAAGCAACTAATTAAAGAAAATGAAGATGATATTTGGCAGATTGTTTTTAGAATTTGCTTCGTATTATCAGTTTGCTTTTGTATACTTCCTATTTTCAGTGTTGAGTGTTACTTAATAGTGTTAGGTGAGACCTGAGTGGCATATTTGATTTCACTGAATAATCCCAAATTGGAGGAAAGCAGTCATGTAAGTAGGGATGGAAAAAAACACAATCCTGTTAGCCTTTCTTAATTTTAGGATTTTTGGTTGCTATAATACAAAGTACTTTTGATTAAAGCATCTCTTATATATACAGTATGTATGTATTTTCAACAAGTATTATTTCCTAAGACAACTTGGGCATGACACTGTAGGGAGGAGTATCTGTTAGAAGTTTGGAACTACCTTGTGGAATTTCAGACCTAATTCCCTGGGAGAGTTGTCTCTTTTTCTAAGGACTAGAGAAAATGTGAGAAATAATGTGGTACAGGAGACTTGGTCTATTTACTTTCTCCACATCCTTCTGCAACTATTCTGGAATAAGAGTTAGCTCTTGAACAGTTCCCACAAGGGACTAAATGAGCTGACTAACTTTGTCAGTGGAAATAACTGGAACGAGGTGTAGTCTTTCAAGTCTTGTTTGCTTGCTAATAGTTCTTAGCATGTTAGCATGTTTTAGTGTAGTCATTTCAAAGTGACATGCTTTTAGGCTATTAAGCTAGTGTTTTATTTCCTCCTAGCACTCAGCACCCGTATGTCTGTTGCCGAAAGATCCTTAAGCTTCACCAGTTACACTAATTGCATAAATTTACTATGTTGCATATATGAAAAACTACTTTTCATGGCAAAGCATTTGTGATTTTTTTTTCCTTTAAAACTGTTTTTCTTATTATATCCAGCATTTTAATAGAATTTCTTTCTCTAAAGATCCGTCTTCCTTTGGAGAATATGATTACTGTTATCTAACTGAGCAGTATTTTTAAAGGTGCTACCGATTGTGTAACTATTGACTTTTCTACCACTCCACCCAGAAGGACATATGTGATTCTTTTGTTCTTTGAACTTTGTCCCAAGTCAGCACTTTTTTTTTCCTTTTCAGATTTCCAGTTGTATAAAATGGTCATTTCAAGCAAAGTACTTATTTATCTACTTATTTATTTCATTTATTTAACATGCTTTAATATAGTTAAGTCTTAGTCTTGTTTCCCAAAAACCTTCATGAATGGTTCTCTCTGTGTAGTGGGCATGAGATAGCACTAGTTTGACACCCAGTTTGATAGCAGCAAAGAGTGTGGTATGCTTTATCCTTTGTAGAGCAAAGGGTTAAATGAAAGGACCGCAAGCTTCTTTTGAGGGGTCTGTTCCTGTTTAGAATATGGCAAGGAAAAAATAGGCCACCATTTGTGAATGAAATTCTAAAGATGATGGCAACTGGAATCAATATGCTCCCAAGTCCCATTTTTCTCTTGCTTTAGAGTCTAAATATCAGGAAGAAGATGTACATGAATGAATCTATATTATATTATATAGATTATATTATATATAAAATATAATATATAGATTTATATAATATATTATATATATTATATAGATTTATATAATATATTTTATATATAATATAATCTATATAATATATTATATATATAATATAGATTATATTATATTAAATCTGTATTTCCTATTGATAGATAATACAGTATCCTTGATAGTTTTTTTTTGTTTTCAAGCACTTTGTAAATTCTTTATTATTTTAACTTTATAACAACCCAATGTAAACCTAATAGTTAATGAGAAAGCACTACAAAATTCCCTAAGATTTTTAAGTCATTTTTAATATTATTAGAAGTAGTACTTATTCATGGCAGAAATCCTGAAAAATACCGAGAAAACAAAAATTACATATTCCATACATAAGAACAATCATGTGTTAACATTTTTTGGTACATGTTCTATTCTTTTGAAATTTTTTCATGTTTGTAGTTATATTACCGGATTTTTTTTCTACCTAATACTTACGAAATTTCTTCCTGACATGAAATATTTTTCTAAGTCTTAATTTTTTTTTAAATTGGCTATATTCCTTTGTATGAATGTGCCATAATGTATTTAATCTTGTTGTTTGATACTTAGGCTGTTTCCAGTTTTACATTAGTATAAATAACATTTCTGTGTGATTTTTGTGTGCATCTTCGTTTTCTCAAGAAAGACATAGAATTATTGGCTCAGACATTCTCTTCCAGTTTAAGAACAAAAAACAAAGTGGTAATAGGCAATATAATTTAGTCAGGCATGGAAGTTGTAGACTGTATAATAATACAAGGAACAGAAATGAAGGAAACAGAAGTGAAAAAAAAGAAGACTCATGAGTAAATTATAAAGCCAACAGTGTATTTCATAAATGAGAAACAAATTCAGTAGAACAGAATAAAAGGCCTAGAAGCATCCCCAATTAAATATAAACTTATTTAGTGTATAATAAACTAGGAATCTTAAAAAATAGCATAAGGGCAACAGGTTGGCTTATAGGAGGAAAACTGATAGAGAGCCACATCTGATATCCTCAAACTCCAGATGGATTAAGCAGCTAAGTATTTTTAAAAAGTTTAAAAAGATATATGATTATCAAATATTTGGAGGTGTTAATTTTCCCAAATTCTAAAACAATTGAAGAAAGCACACACATGGCCACAGATCTGGGTGCTTAAAGCTTTTATACCATAGAAAAATAACTGAAATTAAAATGAGGACAGTTTGCATGTCAGGTTTGTTTCACTTACATAAAGGGCACAGGCAAATTGGTAATAAATTAGAATATCCCAAAAAATAAATGAACATGATAAGGGAAGGCGGGGAGAGTAAGTGTTCTTACTGAGTGCTGCCTGATGCCAGAAATCAAAGACTGTGCTCTCTCTGACATGTTGAGTATGGGAAGAAATGCTCACTGGGGCGCCTGGGTGGCTCAGTCGGTTGGGCGGCTGACTTCGGCTCAGGTCATGATCTTGCGGTCCGTGAGTTCAAGCCCCGCGTCGGGCTCTGTGCTGACAGCTCAGAGCCTGGAGCCTGTTTCAGATTCTGTGTCTCCCTCTCGCTGACCCTCCCGTGTTCATGCTCTGTCTCTCTCTGTCTCAAAAATAAATTAAAAAAACGTTAAAAAAAAAATTTAAAAAAAAATTAAAAAAAAAGTTAAAAAAAAAAGAGAAATGCTCAACATGTCTAGTAAGCAGAGAAATATAAACTAAAGCAGTCTAAAAGGAAGTATTACAGTTAACTACTATCTCGGTTATGAGCAGGAAAACTGAGGCACCAAACAGCGTTTTATTGTTTGTCTTCTGTATTTTTATCCCTATGTCCTGTGGGTATACATTTTTATTTCATTGTTTATTTTAGATTGACGGTGTCCTCGGGGTCAGCAGTAGGATAGTTCATATATACCGTTTAGTAAATGCAAAATGTATTTATAAATTGCTTTTGAAACTGACTTGCAATGCAAATGCAAATGTGTTAAAAATAGTATGTATTTTTCTTAGAAATTAGTAGGAGTATGACTATCAAAACAAAGTGACTTACAAGTTATAGTTCTTCCCAACCTGCATGTTTTAAATGGCTGTAACAAAAGCGTAAAAATAGCCCGTGCCATGTGAATTTATCAGTACTTGATATTTTTACCGAGAATGTTTGATTTAGACAGTCGTGGGGTGCCCAGGTGGCTCAGTCGGTTGAGTGTCCCACTCCAGCTCAGGTCATGATCTCACGGTTTCTGAGTTTGAGCTGTGCATTGGACTCACCGCTGTCAGTGTGGAGCCTGCTTCGGATCCTCTGTCCCGCTCTCTCTACCCCTCCCCCGCTCGCTCTCTCAAAAATAAACCTTGAAAGAATAGATTTAGACAGTCGTGACTTTAAATTTTTGCCTTTGATAACTTAATTTTTTTGTTTGTCTGTTTGAAAGAGACAGAGTGCGAGTAGGGGAGGGGCAGAGAGAGAGGGAGAGAGAATCCTAAGCAGGCCCTGCGACGCCAGCGCATAGCCCAGTGCAGGGCTTGCAACCACAAAACCCCGAGATCATGACCCAAGGAGAAACCAAGAGTTGGATGCTTAACTGACCGAGCCACCCAGACGCCCCTCTCTTTGATAACTTAGAGAACAGGGGCGCCTGGGTGGTTCAGTCGGTTAAGTGTCCGACTTCGGCTCAGGTCATGATTTCACAGTTGGTGAGTTTGAGCCCCGCGTCGGGCTCTGTGCTGACGGCTCGGAGCCTGGAGCCTGTTTCAGATTCTGTGTCTCCCTCTCTCTCTGCCCCTCCCCTGCTCATGCTCTGTCTCTCTCTGTCTCAAAAATAAATAAACATTAAAAAAAAAAAAAATTAAAAAAAAAAAAAACTTAGAGAACAGTCAAATATTGTTTCTTAAAGTCTGTATAAATGAATAAGCAAATAAATAAAATTTATATATGTAAAATCTAAATTTGTATCTGTGAAATCTAGTAAGTGATGAGAAAATAAGTATTTAAGTTAATGGATTCTCATTCTGAGACACCATCTTCTTTTCTCAGCATTAATTTTCCTTTCTCTCTGAGCATTATCCATCTTTTCTTAAATTTTATTTTCAAACTTGAATGTACCTACTTTAATCACTCTGTACACTCATATTTTTGTCAGTTCAGTTAACTTCTTAGACTTAAGACACTGGAATAATTTTTTTTACTTTTATTGGTTAGTTAATTATTGAAACTCTCTGAACTTCAACATTCCTCATAAAATGAAAGAGTTAAATCATTACATGGTTGCTAAAGTTTCTTTTTGCCCTAATCTAAGAGTCTGAATAAAGTATTTATTAAACACCTGTGTGTTTATCAATATATGGCCTCTGATAAGTTTTGAATGTATAAAACAAGGTCTTTGTAGTGAAGAGTCTTATAATCTGATGTCATGTTTTATGAAATCTTAGAAAAAATACTACATGGTGTATTCTTAGATGAAAAGTGCCATGAGAAATTCTCCAAGAGCTTTAGGAGCAGATAGGAGGAAGAGTAATAGATTCAGGTACTCATTATGTGTATTCAGGAAGTAAAATTTAGACTGAACTTAGAGAATGTATAGGACTTGAAAGTACATAGTGAAGGATACTCTGCATTGAGAAGAGTATCTGATGAACAAGATTGCAAGATAGTATGCTTTGTGACAGAAGAGGCCCAGCTATAGGAGAAGGCTAGAGAGAGACAAGGGGAAAGTCAGATCAGATGAGGCATCTTGAAAGTAGAGAGTCGTTTGGAATTCCATTGTTAACTAAGAATTGACTAGGCAGTGAGATGTGACTGAACATAGGAGGTGGGAGCAAATTCAAGCCCGGGGGTTCCCTTAGGAGGAGAATGCTGTTACTGAGGAAAAAAAATTAAGCACTTTGGTGACACGCCTTTGGCTCCTTCCCTTAGTCTTAATTTGAAGACATTCAAATTGATAGCCAAATGTGATTTCTCTTACATGGTTGAGGTGGCATTTTGTGTGCTAGTACTTTTTGACATGTTCATCTGAGATGGAGATAAACAGAAGCTGGAAAAAAAGTACACATATATTATTTGTGTGTGTGTGTGTACATATTATATATGTATTTATATATATATATGTTGGTTCATATATATAATGTATCATTGATTTTTTTGTTGAAATGAAGGTCTCTTTAGTTTGTAAAATGTTTCTCAAAATAATTTTAAATTGTATTCTTGTTTTACTATTCTGAGAAAATGGCTTTTGAGTCACTTTAATACATACTTCTAAATTAAGTGGTATAATATTGAAAATTTATCCTTTTTTATATACTTCTTCACTTTCTCCTCATTTCAAGGCCTAGTAAATGATAAAGATTCAAAAGAGTCTATGACGGAAGGAGAAAATCTTGAAGAGGATGAAGAAGAAGAAGAAGGAGGAGCTGAAACAGAAGAACAATCTGGAAATGAAAGTGAAGTAAATGACCCAGAAGAAGAGGTGATGACTTTTATTTATAGCAAATAGGTACATTTGTACAAGAGTATCTTGATTATTTGAGCCAAGATTTCCTTGAATGCATAAAATAAGATCTCCTTCCAACCTGCGAACTCTGAAAGTTTCCTGAGAAAGTAGATATAAATGATAAAAATTTAGAACTGGAATGTTTCTGTAATTGGTTTCCATATAATAGGTAGACATTACATTGTTCTTTTAAAAAATGAGGTTGTTGTAGAAACATTCAACCATATAAATTGGATTATTAAGTATTTTATAATAATAGAAGGAAATGAGTGTATCAGACCAATCTTATGGCTGCCTTTGGATTTTGCTACTACACCAGTTAGATAAACAGAATCTAATAAATTAAACAGCCTTAGTAAATGTGACTTCAAAGAGTGACTTGCGGGGCCCCTGGGGGGCTCAGTCGGTCGGGTGGCCAACTCAGCTCAGGTCATGATCTTGTGGTCTGTGAGTTCGAGCCCCGCGTCGAGCTCTGTGCTGACAGCTCGGAGCCTGGAGCCTGCTTCAGATTCTGTGTCTCCCTCTCTCTCTGTCCCTCCCCACTCATGCTCTGTCTCTCTTTGTCTCTCAAAAATAAATAAATATTAAAAAAAAAAAAGTGACTTGCTTTCCTATAAATTCCTCATTTGAAGAATTGGGATGTATTACATTTTCTTCACTAAATACATTTCCTCCTTTTAAAAAGTGAACTTGATAATTTTGAAAATTGTATCTTTAAAAAAAAAAATGTGTATTTATCTATTTTGAGAGAGAGAGAGTTTGAACAGGGGAGGGGCAGAGAGAGAGGGAGAGAGAGAATCCCAAGCAGGCACCACGCTGTCAGTGGCAGCTAGACATGGGGCTGGATCTTATAAACCGTGAGATCATGACCTGAGCCTAAATCAAGAGTCTGATGCTCAACCAGCTGAGCCACCCAGGCTGAAAGTTGTATGATTTTTAACCATTGCTTACTTTTCCAATTGCAGTTGAATATCATACATGATACAGTGTGTTTGCTAAGTGGAAAAAAACATAGTGTTCGGTCGGCATTGCATGAGCCTTGTCTGGGAGCAAAAGTGAGAGAGATGTGGTTTAATAAGTGAAGTTGCATAGTTTGCTTCTCCTCCCACTCAAGACCACCCTCTCCCATGGTTGCTCTCTGAGCATAGGGAGAACATTGTTAAAGAGAGAAAGCGGGTTGATTAATAGCAGTGAATAAGAAATTCTGCAACCGCTTGTTTCAGCTGAGAAAGAAAAGGGCTGGAGTTCACTCTTCAGACAAATTGTGCTCCTTGTTTTCATCTTGGTCCTCACTCCTTCAAGCTGGCATTTTGAAGTTCTCCCCAGCAGCTAACAACCGGAATATTTCCTCCTTAATATCAGCTACATAAATTAAAAATGACTTTCAAGATTAAGTAAATGTTCTTCTAAAATTTGAATTTTCTTTAGCATTTATACAATTTAGCAGGTTAAATACAAGATTTATCATTATAATAGAAATAATATTTATCGAGCATTCATTGTTCATAGTCACTTTTTTAAACACTGTATTTACATTACCATTTCTCATACCACCCTGTGAGGTAGGTGAGAAAATAAGGGACAAATAGGTGAATTTGCCCAAGATCTCAGAGTAGTAAGTGGTGAGCCAGTATTTGAACTCAGACGGTGTGACTGGTGCTGTGCTGACCCCTCCTGCTCTCCTTAGCCAGCTTAGATTTTGCAGTCCGTTCACTTCCAGATCCCACAGGTTATTATGTCAGTGTATAATAGGGATTAGGACAATGGGATTCTTGTCCAGCCTTTCAGTTTCAAAAGTTAATTAATCCATTGTGTTTGCCTGAGTTATAAAAAATAAAGGGTAAGGAGAAAAAGTTAATGCATTTTATTTTATTTTTTTTAATTTTGAAAGAGCACAGGCAGGGGAGGGGCAGAGAGAGAGGGAGAGACAGAATCCCAAGCAGGCTCCATGCTGTCAGCGCGGAGCCCCACTTGGGGCTCAATCCCACAAACCGTGAGATCATCACCTGAGCCAAAATTGAGAGTCGGATGCTCAACTGACTGAGCCACCCAGGCACCCCAATGCATTTTAATTTAAGTGTTAGGAAATGATTAATTTTTTTCCAAGGGCAAATTTAAGAGCATCTCTATTGCAAATTTGGTTGTGAATTACAGACTTATGTTAAAAAAAAAAAAAGTTAATGCATTTGAAAAAAAGTAAATGCATTTCTGTACATTCCCAGAGTATTTCCACTTTAGAAACTCTATAAGTTTCCAGATACCAGTATAGTAAATTATAATACACTATTTGGATTTTTAAAATTGTTATGTTATTTCTCATTCACATTCATTGTCTTGGCAGAATGAGAAGATGCTGGATTTAGCGTAGTCTTTTTTTACACTTACAGAACCAAGTGAGAGTGAGTTATGTTGTTGGAAGTGAAAGGCTGCACAGATGGGGCACAACTGTGTGCTTTTGTATGTGTCTGCCCTTTTGAAATATCCTTTGGGGTTCTGTTAGTCTTCTGTTTGAAAGGAAATCTGGCTGATCGAAGAGGAGGTGGGGGCATTGACAAGAGAGGATGGGGAGAAGTGGTGAGGGGGAGTAGAATGTCTAGCTCCTGCTTAATAGGCAGTGTGTCCTTGGGCAAGTCACTTCCGAGCCTTAGTTTGTTCATGTATAACAATGGGGCGTGAGGTCTTATCCTGCCGCCTTAGAACTGGATAAAGCAAACAAAATGAAGTATGTGAGAACACCTTATAGGCTGTGGTGCTCTGTACAGTGTAGTGCTTTATAAATCTACTGTCCTTGCTTTCCACTGCTAACCAGGCTAAATTTGAACTATTTACTGACGTTCATTCCAGAGTTAGTTGAGTATTAAAGAACTACTATGAGAAACTCAGTCTCAAAACAGCCAGGGAGGAGGAATAACACAAAAGGTTCAGGAAGCTCATTCCTTTTGGAATTCAAGGAAAAGAGTTTCTACAAAGGATCTTTGTATTATTAGATCGGTGGAAGATAGTGAAATGGGTTTTCGGCTACTGGTGTGCATTAGTTTTCAGCTAATGTTGCCAGCTGACTTTGCCCTAAATTGTAGGCAAACCACATAAAAGGCTGGAACTTGAGAATAATGAACAATTATACAGAAATTTTTAAATCTTTTTAAGTAATGTAAAATATAGTAACCCTTTTCAAAATGTTTTAATCTTCTAATGTTATATAATTTCAGGAGGGTTCTGATAATGATGATGATGAGGGCGAGGAAGAAGAGGAAGAGAATACCGATTACCTTACAGATTCAAATAAAGAGAATGAAACAGATGAAGAAAATACTGTATGTATGGCTGAAAATTTGCTTTTGAGGTCACACAATATTTTCATTAGTATTTCAGTTTTAGCCACTGAAGTTGTGTTTCTTGTGATTACTGAAAAATATTCTTTTGGAAATTCATTTCAATTTGTTTTCCTATCTAAGTACTTTACTGTATTAACAGGTTTTTTTAAACATGTAGTGTTACACATTTTACTCACTTGTTCCTTGAGTTATGTTGAGCAAGTTATCCATACAAAAGACTCTGCCATCCAAAACTCTGGTTACAATTTGTGGTCTGATTTCTTGTTTTGTTTTAATAAGGAGGTAATGATTAAGGGAGGTGGACTTAAGCATGTACCTTGTGTGGAAGATGAGGACTTCATTCAAGCTCTGGATAAAATGATGCTGGAAAACCTTCAGGTACGAGCGGTTCCCCTATTCCAGAGGGTCCTCTCCCTGCAGGATACTGCAGCCCATTCAGTTGTGGTGGTTACAGGGGTCTCTACAGCTTAACATTTGCCTCTGCAGCAACAGTACAGTTTGCGTCTGCCAGTACTTCTTATACTTTTCCTGATGTGCACATTTCTCTGGGATACACTGGGGGGAAAATGTAGTTAATGTAGGACTTTGAACAGAGTAATTTCATTGTACCAGTCTGCCTTTTTTCTCTGAAGTCCTATCTCTGTTGCTAAGACCTTTTACTTATAGTTTGTTTACAATTCAAACTTGGCCAAAGATCAGTATTTGGGGAAATTTAATACACTAAATTATTAAGCTTGATTTAAAATTTGAATAACTTGTCTATAAATATTTAGAGGAATATTGGTTATTTGATGTTTAAAGAAATTTTGTTTAATGTATTCTTGACATTAATACACTGGATTTTATAAAAAGCTCCATCTTCCCAGTGATATAGAATAATTATGAATAAACAAAATAGCTAGGAAACTTCTGGAAGCTGGCAGGTAAGATACTCAGTAAGACAATAAAACATTTTAAACACACAGTAATAGATTGGCACAAGAATAAATGGATTAATGAAATAGGAAAGTCCAAAATCGACCTAAAACATGACAATTTAATAATATGGCAAAGACAACACTGCAAGTCAATTGAGGGAAAATGTATTATTCAATGGATTGTCAGTAAAAATAAAGCTGGATTTCTATTTTATATCCACACCGGAATTAACTGCAAACTTATCAGAAATCTTAATAATTGTGGAGACTGTTGATTATTGCATTAAGACTTCACCTTCTTCATACAGTGCTGTCAGACACTATTAGTATTGCTACATTTCAGTTAAAGCCACAGTAAGGCCACAAGAGTAGTAGTGGCGTAGTCTGTTTTCAGCCATCTTGCCCTATTGCTTTCTAGCCCAGAATGCCACGAGAAATGCCAGACCAGAAACAGACTGTATAATGCAGGGTAACGGCTGTATTATATCAGCAGGTCCCACACCGGTGAGGACAAATGAATGACCCAGGGTTTTTTTTGTTGTTGATTGAAACAATAAAGTCATGCTAGAGCTCACTGATAATCAAAAGATAAGCAGATTAAGAAGAACCTTTTTATCAGATCATCAGATACTAAGATGCGAAAAGTGATACTACCCATTGTGGTTAAGTATGGGTAAATATCTGTATTTGGAATATGTAAATCAGTCCATCTTTTTTAGAGAGAAACTTAGTAAACCTAGCAAATAGGCATGGCTTTTGATCTAAAAGTCCACCCTTAACTAATTTTCACCCAAGTATATGAAGTTAAATATATAAAGATGTCATACTGTAATGGGGAAATAGGTTTAGTAGAGAACCAATTATATAAATAAGAGAATATCCATATAATTAGCTCTGTATATACTCAACACAAAGATGCCCATTATATAGAATCAAAAAGAAGAAAAACGTATATAGTGAAGAACAGTATGCATAGATGGAGCTTGTGTGTACATGTGTGTTACTAATATTTTCAAGAAAAATGTGGAGAACACGCCCCGTTGATACTGGTTGTTGTTCCTTGAAGCGTGGTGAGGGAGGGGTTGGTATGGAGACACTGGCTGATGCATTTTTGTATTTAAATAATTTACAAAGAGAATATGTTCATTTTATAATCAGAAAAAAAGTTAATTTACAAATAAAGATTGATCTAACATGATCCTTTGAAATTTTAAGTAAAAAAGTCTTTGTAAATCTTATGAATCTGGGAGAGCGTCAAGCAAATTCTACAAATTGGAACTTATAAACAATAAGACCTTACCCCTTTATTACCATTTTATTTGATTTAGGTCTCTTGCAAATATGGAGCCTATATCAAAGGCCATTTAAATTGTGGTAAAGCATTTTCAAAACCTTCGTGGCCTGTTAGCATTACCTGCTTAGATTTGAAGAATTACATTCAGCTCTTTCCTCATTTGTGCTCCATTCAGCAAATACAGAAAATTACGTGCAGTTTCCAAAATGCACCATGCTGTTTCATGTCCTTGCCTTTGGACCTGTCCTCCCCTTTGTAAACTCCCTCTGTATCCCCCAGACTGCTCTGCTGCCATCTGCTTACAAGAAGTCTTATGAAGCCTTAAAGACCTTCTCAGACGTCCCAGTTTTGTTTAGTCTTTTGTGAAGTTTCAGCATCCACCCACTCCTAGCCAGGCCTATATAGTCACTTCACCCCAACACAGGTTATACATGACTTGGATGAATTGTAATTAATTTATTTCTCTATCCTAATTAACAGTTTTTGAGCTCTTTGAGGATAGAGACTGTCTTTTTAGTATTAGTATCTCAAGTAATAAGCCCAACGCACAAGTCTTCACTGAAGGTTTGTTTAAATAATTGATTAATAAATCCAGTGTCAATCTTGAAAACTTGATATTAACAAACAAAGTTAATCTGAACAGTAATAGATTCCATTCATTCCTAAATATTAATTGAGCACCTGCAGTATTTATTTTTTTTTTTATTTTTTTTTTTTTATTTTTTTTTTTTTCAACGTTTTTTATTTATTTTTGGGACAGAGAGAGATAGAGCATGAACGGGGGAGGGGCAGAGAGAGAGGGAGACACAGAATCGGAAACAGGCTCCAGGCTCCGAGCCATCAGCCCAGAGCCTGACGCGGGGCTCGAACTCACGGACCGCGAGATCGTGACCTGGCTGAAGTCGGACGCTTAACCGACTGCGCCACCCAGGCGCCCCGAGCACC
Organism: Panthera onca; assembly: GCF_046562875.1. Lineage (NCBI taxonomy): Eukaryota > Metazoa > Chordata > Mammalia > Carnivora > Felidae > Panthera > Panthera onca. Next base: position 10,915,087 of record NC_138345.1, on the reverse strand, counting down.
TGCAGTATTTAAAACACCACTAGGGTATTTAAAACACCAGGGAAAGGGTATTCAGTGCCGAACCCCACCAGTCTGGTGGAGGATTGTCACAGAGAAGCAGACACTTGTGACACATGAGAAGTATGAAGGAAGATATGTGGTGCGGGTATGCACTTCAGGAGCATGCGGAGTCAGGAGAACCTACAGCATTGTGTGTTTGAGCTGCACCGGTAAACAGAGCCAGTCACTGGGGACTTGCACAGGTCTTCCCAGCCATACGTAAGAGGTGGGGGCAGAGGAGGGGGCGCCTCTGTCTCAGCTGCCCGTCAGGTTACTTTGGCTCTAATGATGATTGTGTTTTAAGAAATAATGGCACTGAATGAATTGTTCAGTTTATGTTTACATATATCCCTGTGTACGTTGGAGTATTTATATTTTTTCATTTCTATCTTTAAGCAACGAAGTGGCGAATCTGTTAAAGTGCACCAACTTGATGTTGCTATTCCTTTGCATCTCAAAAGCCAGCTGAGGAAAGGGCCACCACTCGGTGGTGGGGAGGGAGAGGCGGAGTCTGCAGACACTATGCCCTTTGTCATGTTAACAAGAAAAGGCAATAAACAACAGGTAAGAAACTGGCCACCACAGGTGATTGTTACTTATCAAGTGTAAGCAATAACTTTGTTTTATAGGTTGTAAGTTATGTTTTGCCTATAAGAGGAGAAGAGTTGGAAACATGTAAAGTATTCAGTGGTAGGGGCGCCTGGGTGGCTCAGTTGGTTAAGCATCCAACTTCATCTCAGGTCATGATCTCACGATTCATGAGTTCAAGCCCTGCGTTGGGCTCTGTGCCACAGTTTGGAGCCTGGAGCCACTTCAGATTCTGTCTCCTTCTCTGTTCCTCCCCTGCTCGCACTCTGTCTCTCTCTCTCTCTCTCTCTCTCTCACACACACACACAAATAAAGATTAAAAATAAAGAAATAAAGTATTCAGTGTAGAAGTAATTTTATTTTTTATTATGTATAGAAGACACAGCTGACTTCTTTTGAATGTATTTTTTTTCTAAAATTTTTTTGTTAACGTTTATTCATTTTTGAGAGACAGAGAGAGACTGAGCGCAAACGGGTGGGGCAGAGAGAGAGGGAGACACAGAATCTGAAGCAGGATCCAGGCTCTGAGCTCTTAGCACAGAGCCTGATGCAGGGCTCAAACTCATGAACCGCGAGGTCATGACCCGAGCTGGAGCCAGACATTTAACTGACTGAGCCACCAGGCACTCCATTGAATGGATATTTTTTATTTCTTTCTTTCTTTTTATTTATTCTTTAAAAGGAAAGGACATTTAAATTTTGAATTCATATGTATTTGTTAGAATATATAAATCCCTTGACTTTCAGGAGGAAGGTTTCATAAGTAAACTCAGGGTGGGAAAGGAAAGGAGGGTGATGACAGATACATCTCAAGAAAATGTTCCGTGGTTAAGATTTTTCTTGAAAATCATTGTTTTTGACCCCTAATCCTTCTCCATTCTCCTTATACTGCTTCCTCCTTGTTTCCCATGTCTTACAGATGGCCCTCAAAATCATTTCCCTGACCGCTAAGCTGTTAGTTTAGGGATTCATACTTTGGTTCATACATTCATTCATCAAATATTATTGAGCATCTCGTATGTGCCAAATACTGTTCTAGGTGCTGAGGCTATGGTGATAAATAAAAGTCCCTGCCCTTGTGAGCTCACATCTTGCTAAGGTTGACAAATGTATTTGTAAGGAGTGAAAAATACTATGAAGAAAATAAAGCCCAACTCTCAAACTCAACTCTAGGATATATCACATATTACTAATTCTCTAAGAGTTTTTTCACATTTCAACATTTCTGAAATCAAGCTGCCTCTTAGCGTTTATAACTGGCAGCATTTTTTTCTGTTTTAGTGATGTGTGATATAATGGTGTATCTTACAATTAATGGACCGTCAGATTCTACGAAATATGGCAGCCACCACAACTTAGAGACGAGTTGAATGCCTGGCTTCCATATTCATTCACACAGTCACATAACAGGTAATTGTTGTTCACTTGCTGTGTACCAGGCACTGCCCCGGGTGCAGAAAGTACAACTGTCACTAGAGTTCCTTCTCTCTTGGGAGCTTTCATTCTGGTGCTGGGAGGCAAACAGTGAAGAAATACGTAATGTCAGGTTGGGGGGAATGCTCGGAAGGAAAATAAAATAAAAAAGAGGCTAGAGAGAGATTGGAATGGGAGGTGCGGAGCCTGCTGTTCTGGGACGATCAGCAGGTCCTCTAATGAGATGCCGTCTGTGATGGACGGGATAGTCTGTTCCCTCCGGCAACACAGCCTCCACGAGATGATGCCCAAATTAATTTTTATCTTTGCTTTTGTCAGGTAATTTCTTACATGCTCAGAGGATCAGAGTTGTGCGGGGTACATTATTTTGTTATACTGCAAGTAAATCTTGAGATATAAAAACTGTACACCAATTAGAATCCTGGAAGGGAGGACCAGAAAAGACTTTCCATCGTGTTGTATGTGAAGTTAACCTTGGCTCAGGCTCAGAGCACTGCTGTGTCTTCAGACATTGCCTTCATGATTCCTTTCCAGCCGTAGCCTTTCCTCCATTGCGGCCTCTGGGGTTAGTTCTTAGGAGAGCTCTGCCCTCACCCACCCTCAGGCCAGGGGTGGGCTCTGGCATGTCCTCAGTCCCGATCCTCCACTGAGTCCCTAGAAAAATAAGGGCGGGGTGGGAGGAGGGTTTGATCCAGACCCTAAACTGAGCTTTGCAAAACCGCGAGTTCATCATGGTTCCTAGGATTCTCCAAGCCCAGAGTTTCTGCTTTTCTTTTCTAGGGACTGCATTGCTCTCTGAGCTTCGCTTTTCTGTTTCAGTCATTACCTTTTAGATCTGCTTCATTCTCTCTTTTCTTTAAAAGCTCTCAGCCCCTCCCTGACCCCATCACCAAATGTTCTTGGCATGAAAGAGAGGGGTTTTTCATTGTGAAGGGCCGTACCTGACAACCTCAGGTAGCTGTCCCTTGGTTACCATTTCTGTAGCGCTGCTGGACATTTGTATTGCTGGCATACTTCTCAAACACTTTTTCTTATCTGAAAGGGGGCTTAGGAATATCTTTCTGTGAAGATCAAATCACACAAAGGAAATAATTTGTTTTCTTCGTTTGTCCCTCCTTTTTGTGAGGCACATGTGAAAATTCATTTTAACTTTGTCAACTCGTATACCCCATTTGACCTTTTTAGAACATGTAGGCATAAATTAAACCACAGCCTACCTAAGAAACTCCTGAGCTTTGAAAAATAAATTCATTTCAGCAGTCCTGAATTCTATCAAGCAAAGTAAGACTATGTGTTTATTTTGTAGAAGGAATATTTTTGCTTTAAAGTAGATAAATTATATACTGTAGAACCCAAATAACTATACAAAATGAAGAGTGGAAGTTCTTATTTCTTAAAATGTGAAAGTCTGTTTAATTTTTAAGGAAACGTTTTTATTGAACTTTATTAAAAAATATTAGCAAGCATGAAATGAGAGCTCAGAGTACTTGGTTTTTAAGTAAATTTTCAACTCATAAACTTTATTTGGAATTTTGGAAAATGTTCAGTTTCAGGAACATTATTTGAAGAAACATCACTGGTATTTTGTGGTCTGAAAAAGAAAGTTATTTTGTTCTGATTTTTATTTCTTTATTTAACTTTTGGGTGTTAGCCCTTCTGGTGCAACGGTTTTTCTAGAAATGTGAAATGTTTTGCCTTATAGGAATCTTTAATTTCTAAGTCAAAGATCTCTTTGTGTACCAGATTTGTGCTCAGAAATAACTTTCTTCTGTAGTCATTAGGAAAATAAAAACTTGCACCAATTAAATGAGTAGTTAAAAACAAAGAGGATAATGCTATTCATAATTTCTTTCTTTCTAGATTTAAATATTTATGAAATAGAGTAATGAATTGAAATAAAATATTTTGATCATTAAAACAAGTTTTAATGTAATAGGAGCATTGTATTATGTTTTATTTTTTTCAACGTTTATTTATTTATTTTTGGGACAGAGAGAGACAGAGCATGAACGGGGGAGGGGCAGAGAGAGAGGGAGACACAGAATCGGAAACAGGCTCCAGGCTCCGAGCCATCAGCCCAGAGCCTGACGCGGGGCTCGAACTCACGGACCGCGAGATCGTGACCTGGCTGAAGTCGGACGCTTAACCGACTGTGTATTATGTTTTAAAGAGCTTTTTTTGATTGCTTTAAACAAGTATACATTATGTTATAGCTTAATACTTGTAAACAACCCATTTCTTTCCAGTATTTTAATATTTATAAGGAGTCATCATTTATTTTATATATTGTTTATCAATTGATACTTAAAGTAACTCGGGATTATGTGTGTATATATGCGTGTGTGTATTTCAGTTTCAGCTACAATTATGAAGTAGCTTTAAGATACAAAGTAAATCACCTTCATTCTATTTTTATATTCCAAGAAATCTCATTCGAGTGACTTTAGTCTTTTTGTCATTTAATTTGCCATAAAGTAGTGACTCTTTTTTAAAAATGTTTTAAAAGCTTTACGGGAAAGGCACTGGTGAAGTGGCATCAGAAAATTGGCCTCTTGTGCTCTCTGTATTTAATACTGTCTCTTTGGTCTTCTTTTTAAGTACATAATACTTGGAACACTTTTGTCTCAGGCCAGTTAGTCTTATAAATGAATAGAAACCTATGTTTTTCACATTTTTCATCAAATCATTATGAAATTTCTTATACGATGTTTTATGTTGTTTCATTAGTGTGGTAAATACCATCACCATTAATCTCGTCGTTACTGAATTATGAAGGACAATTCAAATGTTATTATTAGGAACCCAGTAAGGGGAAAAAATGGCCACCCTGTTTTCTCTCTGAATATGTTAATGTAGTGACAGATCGAAGCATCTTAGAATTGCAGCTTGTGGTTTCATAGTGATCAAGAAAGTGTCTGCATGCTTTGCCTTTAGTGTTTTGTAAAACAGTAATATGTCACTCTTTCTACGTTTGCATGTATTTATACACATTTACAGACCAGTTTGTAAAGGCCCTGAGGAAAAACCAGCCAGCTGAATAAGTAAGAGCATTGTAATATTTGGAATCTGTAACTTATCTTGAGAGACTCAGATTTGTTGCCTCTCTTTACCCTTACCATCTCAAATAAGGCATCTTATTTGACACTAGGAACCGAATGACTTAAAATTTAGCTGTGATTCTTGAAGCCTAATAGGTATTTTGCATTTCACTGAGCTAGTACTCAACATTGCCCATATTTCTTTACTTTAATAAAGATAATAAAGTAATTATGGTAATAACAGCTAAAATATATTGAATTCCTATTATGTTTCTCCAACATTGTTCTTTGATATGTTCTTTAAAATTGTTCTTTAAAATTATGTGTTAATTTACGTAGCTGTGTCTTTATTGATTTATACTGATGGGTTAAATTTTATTTAGAGTATTTGTCCCTCTGATGTCTATTTACTAACCAGATTTCACAGTTGTTGTGTTGAGGGAAGATTGGAAAATTGTGTCAAACCATCGTTTTGGAGATTGTTCTCATAGTTGTGGTCTTTGTAGAATTTGACATCTCTGTCTCTGCTGTCCTAGTAATTTGGCGTACTTCTGTGTACAGAGTCTGTTTTAGTTCAGCTTTTCTCTACCATTAGTTCTTTTAGCAGTGGATTTGGAAATGCGGGTGCAACAGGATGCTTTCCTCATGAATAGTCCTGAAAATGAAAAATTTCGTTATGAATTACTGTGACATCTTAGTAATTATGCTGCTTATTAGGAAGAGTACATATATTATGAAGTTTTTGTTTCACATTAGATACATGTTAAGAGTCTGGCAGAAAATTCACTTGGAGCTGAACTTTTTCATTAAATTACTTTTTGTGTACCTTCCTGAGTTGTAAAACATAAATTAAAAGGTTTATTGGAGGGAACGATGGCCATTTTATTTTCACTTTGTTTCTGTTGTTTTTGTTAGTGGACGTAAGAGACAGTTGGGGCAAGTCCCATCTGATAGAGACATTCCTGGTGCAGACTACTGCACAGGCCCAAGGATAGTGTGCAGAAGCATTCACGGGTTTCACTTTCTACTTGGTGGTTGTCAGTCTCATTCTGCTAAGAAGGTGATTTTTTTAATTGAACTTGTGGTTTTATTTTGCTGCGATTTTAGTTTCAGAATGTCCAGTAAGTAATGAGGGCAACTGTTCTGAACTTTGTTATTTTGGCGCATTATTAACAGGTATTATTTATGGAGAACCTGGTGTGTGCCGGGCCCTGTACTGCACACTCAGAGGTAGTGCTACCTCAAAGGTAGTGTGGAAATCCTCCTTGTATAGTTGAGAGAAAGAGCTGTGAACCCCATCTGTCCGACTACAGAAATCCGTGTTCTCTGCAGCATTGCCTGGCAAGTGCTTATTTCATGAAAGCACTGACCGTAATGTGGAACTGAAAGGAAGTTTGGGGAAGAGGCAGAAAAAAAGATAGCACAGAATTCATAGTTGTGGATGAAGGGAAAAGCAGGACCATGATGAAACCATGGACAGTAGAATTTAGCAATTAACAGTCCACAACCTGCAGGTTTTAAAGGAGATGTGGTTGAGAGGATATGGAGATCCTTTTTTTTTTTTCTTTTTTCTTTTGGTGTGTAGTTGACGTGAGGAAGTAGTTTTTAAAAGGCTGCGTTCAGGGCCAGAAGAACAAAGGATAATCCCACTGCTTGTGGAGAGATTTGGGAGGAAAATAGCTGTTCACTTTCATTTTTATCAAGTGGGAAGATTCCAGGGCACCTGGGTGGCTCATTTGGTTAAGCACCAGACTCTTGATTTTGGCTCAGGTCATGATCTCACAGTTTATGAGTTTGAGCCCCACATCAGGCTCTGAGCTGACACCGTGGAGTCTGCTTCAGATTCTCTCTCTCTGCCCCTCCACTGCTTGCTCTCTCTCAAAAATAAACATTAAAAAAAAAAAAAGAGAGAGAGAGAGCAAGGAAGATTTCAACCAGGAAGGGTAAGTTGAAAATTGGGTAAAATCAGATAGTGTCCAAAGGGATAACTTATCTACTTTAAATGAGTCCCAGTCTTCAGGCAAAAATAAATTACATACTCGAGGACTGAAAGAACTTCTGTATGTAATTGTAGAGCAGTTGTCGTTAAATTTAGAAAGTTTTTCAGAGTGAGGCAGTAGTCAAAAGATTCATAAATGAGCAAATGATTTCCTTTTTCAAAGAGCAAGGAAAAGTATATTCTGAAAACTATATAATCCCGGAAACTTGATGTCAACTTTCAGCATAATCCTAGATTGAATTTTAAAACAGATGATTTTAGTCGTTAGGAAAATGAAAATTAAAACCCGGGGTGAAAAATACCACTATATATACTCACCAGAATGGATAAACTTAAAAAGAGATAGATAGGTGGATAGATAGACCGACCGACTGACCATACCAAATGCTGGCAAGGGTGTGACACAACCGGAACTTTCATACACTTTTAGTGGAATATAAAATGGCATACCTACTTTGGAACACATTTTTATAGTTTCTTAAAAAGTAAAACACACCACGGGGTACCTGGCTGTCTCAGTTGGCAGAGTGTGCAACTCTTGATCCTCGGGGTCATGAATTCGTGCCCCATGTTGGGTGTAGAGTTAATTTTTAAAAAATTAAAAAGTAAAACACACCAGGTATTCCCAGCTTTTCCTTCCTAGCATTTCACATTTAAGAAAAATGCATACATATGTCTACACAAACATTTGTTAAATATGTTTGTAATAACCCCAAATAGAAATCCCAAATGCTTGGGGCGCCTGGGTGGCGCAGTCGGTTAAGCGTCCGACTTCAGCTCAGGTCACGATCTCGCGGTCTGTGAGTTCGAGCCCCGCGTCGGGCTCTGGGCTGATGGCTCAGAGCCTGGAGCCTGCTTCCGATTCTGTGTCTCCTTCTCTCTCTGCCCCTCCCCCCTTCATTCTCTGTCTCAAAAATAAATAAAAAAGTTAAAAAAATTAAAAAAAAAAAAAAAAAAAGAAATCCCAAATGCTATCAACAAGTGAGTGGATAAACAAATTGTGGTGTACAAGACAAGGAAATGCAGCTCTACAATAAAAAGGAACAAACTTAATACATGCAGCAGCATGAATGCATCTGAAAGTTGTTGCGCAAAGTAAAAGAACCTAGACAAAATGTGTGTTGTATGATTCAACTTACGCAAACTTTTAGAAAGTACAAGCTATTCAGTAGTGACAGAAATCAAGTTGGCAGTTGCCTGGGGGTGAGGTAGAGAAAGAGATGGGTTACAGAGGGACAAAAGGAGCCTTTGGAGGTAATGGACATGTTCATTGCCTTGATTGCAGTGAGGTTTTCTTGATTGTATGTGTATGTGTATTTTTTTTTTTCTTTAAAAGATGGTTTTGAGCTCATAAAATAGAACGGGATAGTTGCAGGGAGTCTGTACTCAACCACTCAGCACATTATGTCAGACTAAGCTAATCAGGAAGAACAAGTGAGGTCTGCTAGGCTGGTAGCCAAATGGACTACCATTTTTTTTTTTTTTTTTTTATGTTTGTTTATATTTTTGAGAGAGAGATAGAAAGCACGGGCAGGGGAGGGGCTGTGGGGGGCTGCGGACAGAGGGTCTGAAGTGGGTTCCATGTTGACAGCAGAGAGCCCGACGCGGGGCTCAAACTCATGACCTGAGCCAAACCGACTGAGCCACCCAGGCACCCTGCCAAATGGACTACCTTAAATATATTTTTATTTTGCTATATGAGACACTTAGTTATCTACTGTGGTAAAGATGAAATGTAGTTAGTTGGGTTTGTAGATGTTTTGTACCCACACTTAACTACTCTTCACCTTAGTGTATCTGGCCAACTGCACGTAGTGTTCTGGGTATTACGTTTTAAGAGGAGTATTGACTGACTGAAGAGCGTCATATAAAAGAGAATACCAGAAGAAGACATCTGAGATAATAACAAAGAATCAGATTGTCAAATCAGATTCAAATGAATCGGAATTTTTATACAGTGTTAAGCTTTACTAATAATTTCAAGGTTGCAAGCATCAAAAGGGCATAGGTCAAGCAGAGAGAGGTCTGGGGTCCTGAGCACAGCTACCTATGCCCTTTCTTTCCTCATGAGGCATGCTGTTGATCCAAAGTATTAGAGGAGGTCTCTTAACTGAGTTGTGCATGTTACACACAGCAGAGAGAATTCAGGTTGTGAAATGTTTCTGTCTTGTACTCAGATAGCTACATAGCTTACTCATCTATTTCCAGGGAACCATGGTCCTTAAATTCATAGATTTCTATCTAAGTTTGTTTACCTTGCACAATCCAAACCAGGGATATCCTGCTAAAAACAAAAGCATTTCACAGATAAGGACTCTCTCTCATAACAGAGAAATATGTCTCACAGGGCAGTTGCTTAATTCTTCCTCTGTTCTAACATTGCATTCTATCTTTAGAAATAAGGTCTGTCAATACTAAAGGTGGAATAGATTTGTTCTGTATTGTTCAGGAGGCCAGAACTGGTTCCAGAGGATAGAAATGAAAAGGCTGCAAGTTACAGCTTGCTATATAAAAGCCTTTTTTGACAGTGACCCATAAATAATAGGGTCTGTATGATGGAAATTGATACCCTGTTGCTAGATGTGTGCCTCCAAACATAGTGCGGGAAAAGAGAGGCTTCTCCTTTTCTTGAGGTTGAACTTGATGGTCTTCCATTTCCTAACCATCCCTAGTGGATTTGTCTCTAGTAGTTTAAGACTATTGTCTGTTTATGTTCTTAGATGATACTGTCTTTATTTAGACTTATTTGAAATCTTTGTTTTCTTCTTTTGATTTTCTCAAGCCATTTGTGATTTCTTTTGTTATTTTTTCTCAGTTTAAGATCCTTAATGTACCCATGTCTTCCCAACTTGCTGCAAATCACTGGAACCAGCAACAGGCAGAACAAGAAGAGAGGATGAGAATGAAAAAGCTCACACTAGATATCAATGAACGGCAAGAACAAGAAGATTATCAAGGTATACAGTCACTTATAGGACAGAAGTAGAAAATGTTTTTGCCTCTTGGGCTTTTTAAATATAGAATATCAGAGTTCTTATCTCCCCCTTTTCATGTCATCTTTGTAAATGTTTAGCCTGAGAAGTTGATTGTTTTTTATATTCCTTCCTATCTTCATTTTTCTCACTTACTTGCAAAATAACAATATAATTTTCATCATACCTTGCTAACTCCATTATTCAGTTAGATCCCATACTGTTAGAGCTATGTTTGCAGGTGAGATGAGGATCAGTTTTTAATTGGGTCATGTTGCCAGTCATCTGTGAGCAAATTAAATCAATACATAGTTATTATCTTATTTTGTCTGTTGGGGAGTCCTGTCTCAAGGGCCCCGTGCTTCTTCAGATTTGAGAGTATACTCAAATTAAGATTCCAGTTTTGGGGCGTCTGGTGGCTCGGTCTGTTGAGCGTCCAACTTCGGCTCGGGTCATGGTCTCACAGCTCGTGAGTTCGAGCCCCACATTGGGCTCTGTGCTGACAGCTTGGAGCCTGGAGCCTGCTTCGGATTCTGTGTCTCCCTTCTCTCTCTGTCCCTAACCCACTCGCATTCTGTCTCTCTCTCAAAAATAAAATAAACATAAAAAAAAAATTAAGATTCCAGTTTTACGCAGGTAAACCGAACACTCTTGAATTAACTGGAACCTCATGTGCACAGAGTCCATGAACACTTCATAAACCAGCCTCTTGGCATTTCTGTGACACCTAAATTTTAGAGTCATAACATGTCTGTTGATACAGCACTGTACTGACACACTACTTTCTATGCAAGAGGTTGTTGCATAAATAAATATTTGGTTTTCTATCCTTGAGTCGGTCTTCTAGAATCTCTTCTGGTTGATACCCCACATTTTTAATAATAAGTAAGCTAGTACTCAGTGTAAAGGGCTTAACTGTGAGCTGGACACTGTCTTATGTACCACAGTTCTAGGAGGTAAGTGCTTATTCTCATCCCCATTTGACATTTAGGGACATTTAGGGAAACTGAACTGGAAGACCCATGGCTAGTAAGTGGCAGAACTGGGATTCGTTCCAATAGTGTCTTGTCTGGCTCCAGACAATATGCTTGTAGCTATTGAACTAGACTGCTTTTCATACTGTTTTACAGCCTCGCAAGATACTTATGTGGTGGCCAAATTGACAGGATGGGGGACATTGGATATTAAATGATATTAAAGAGCATGTCTCCTCTCTTGATGTGCTCTTTCAGAATTTCTTAATCATTGTAGACTGTGTAATGGTTCTTTTTGTTTACTCCCCTACCTAACAACTAGTAAACGTGATCTCCCTAGGGTTTTATTTGCTTCATGGAGGGGAGTGCATTTACCAGAGTTAGCCACCTTTTCTGTTTTGCTCCTGCTTACAGAAATGCTGCAGTCTCTTGCCCAGCGCCCAGCCCCAGCAAACACCAATCGGGAGCGGCGGCCTCGTTACCAACATCCAAAGGGAGCACCTAACGCGGATCTAATCTTTAAGACTGGTGGGAGGTAGGACAGTCCGTCTCTCTTTCTTCTGTAGCTGTTTGTTTTTCATGATGTCCACATGAATAGATTGTTCTGGATTACACCTAATGATAAAGGCCTGATTACTAGCAAAATAGAAAAGTCTTTGAGTTGTAAGTATTTGAGAAAAAAAAACCTATTTATAGAATAATTACACGGTTTTTTTCTTTTTTCTTTTTTTTTTTTTTTTTTTTAATTTCAGCCACAGTGATCTTGGCTTTCACCCTCTCTTTGTGGACTTCTTTGGATTTTTAAATTTTCTCTTTTGCATTCATAGAGATGACTAGTTATAGATGAATTTGAGAAAAATCACAGGCTTTTGTGTCAGAATTTCTCAGGTCAGTGTTAAGTAATCCATGTTTACAAAAACTCAACCTGTTTCCTAGACTTTCAAGCTTTTAGGTTGAGTTTGTTTTGAGGTATTTTGTTTGTTTGTTTTTAATTGTAAAATGTCCTCCTGGGATCTATGCCAGTTTTACTTTTTTTTTTTTTTTTTTTTTTTAAGTAGGCTCTGCGCTCAGCACAGAGCGCAATGGAGAGCTTGAACTCATGAGCCTGGTATTTGAGTTGGATGCTTAACCAACTTAGCCATGCAAGTGTGCCCTCCAACCATGCTAGTTTTTCTTAAACTTGAGTTGCTTAAAGTGAAATAGTTAAAACTCTAGAAGGAATTTTACATAGATGTTTCCTAATAAGATCTTACTCGTCTTTTAAGGGAGAAAATTATTTAAAGTTTTTCTGAGATCTGATCTAAAGACCCATACCATCAACTCAGTTTTCTGTCTTGTGGTCGAGTTATGATCAAAGGTGTCATTGACTTTGCTGCTCTTACTGATCTCCTTCGGGGTATTAGTGTTTAGCTAAGGACGTACATCAGCCCCAAGACGTCACCTTGCTGTTAGGGGCGGGCAGGTTAGGTGTGGAAGGGATTGTGCTCTGAGCGGGAGCAGAAGAGTTCATTATTGTGTAGAGCAATGCTGGGGAAATGGCACAGGTCTCTTTTACTTGCTCTGTGTTTGTTCCCAATAACATTTTTCTTTTTCTTTTTTTTCTTTTTCTTTTTCTCTTTTTTTTTTTTAATTTTTTTTACATTTCTTTATTTTTGAGAGACAGAGAGAAACAGAGCACAAGTAAGGGTGGGGCAGAGAGAGAAGGAGACACAGAATCCCATGCAGGCTCCAGGCTCTGAGCTGACAGTACAGAGCCTGACATGGGGCTCAAACTCACAAACCGCAAGATCATGACCTGAGCCAAAGTCGGGCACTTAACCGACTGAGCCACCCAGGCGCCCCATCACATTTTTCTTTGAACTATATGCTTGGACAGCTCTAATCAAATTGCTGGTTAGAACATTGGTTTCTCATGACAGTTTAGGGGTCTGTTTTTTTAACATCTATGGAGTGTAATGTTTTTAGAAATCCAAGTTAGAACTGATGTACAAATCCATCTAATTAGGCATAATAAGATACTAGGTTATTTTTATTATCCAAGCTTCATTAAAGTCTTTTAATAAAATCTTTTATTGGTACTAAAATGTGGGAGCCAGCTATTTTAAGAGGCCATGCAAGTTTTAGTTTTCAGCTTTTATATTTTCTTACATACCTTTAAATATATTTCAGTGTTCTTGATATACCCGTTTCTCTTCTTGTCTCATGATTGGTGAACAGGACTATTAAGAATATTTTATCTTGAGTGGCGCCTGGGTGGCTCAGTCGTTTGAGTGTCCAACTCTTGATTTCAGCTCAGGTCATGATCTCACAGGTCATGGGGTTGAGCCCGTGTTGGGGCCTGTGCTGACAACATGAAGCCTACTTGGGATTCTCTCTCCCTCTCCCTCTCCCCCTCTCTCTCTGCCCCTCTCTCTCTGCCCCTCTCCCACCCATACTCTCTCTCTCTCAAAAATAAATAAACTTTTAAAAAAGCAAAAAAAGAACTTTAAAAAGAGGAATATTTTATCTTGATGTTTTCCGTCAGTTTCACCTGTTTATATTACAGCTTAACATCTCTGAACAGCATTATTTCTGTTAAAACCCAATCCCTTCTTGAGTCACATAATGCAAGTACGGTGTCTTTTCCTAATTTTTAAATGTTTGGGTAGATTTATAGAATCAGTAACTATGACATTTGGTACATAATGAGTATTTCCGGTATGATTTGCTCCCCTCAGCATCTGCCATGGGTTCAGTCCTCCTGTACTATGACAAATTAAAAAGTACGAAAAGATAAAGTCTTTACCCTCAAGTCTAGTGGGAAGACTAAGTATGGGTACTTGAAAGAGTTAATTCTGTCCAAGTCATACATTTATTTTAAAAAGCCATTGAGAGTTTATTAAGTCCCAGGCATTTCCTAAGCAGTTGGGGGAAAAATATGGGAAAACAGATGTGTGAACTTACATATGCTAAAAGATAAACATAAAGCTGTACCTTTCTTCGTTTGCTGCCAGTTATTCAGTTGTTTTTCCTCATATTCTTTAACTTTTTGTTTTTCCTTCCCTCCCTCCAGCCCCTAGTTAACCAAACTTGGAAGAATTGGCCCTGTTTGTTCTTTCTTCCTCCCCTCTCACTGGTGTGGCTGACTGCGGTCTTCTGCCCTCCCCCACTCCCAGCTGCCACCCTGTGCTTCACTTCTGTCGCTTTCAGGCTGCCTCAGCAGTGCTTAGCATGTGGCCCCTCTTTATCTTGACATATGCTCTCTTCCCTGGACTTCTGTGGCTCTCGTGTCTTCTGGTCTTTCTCCTCCCTCCTTGACTCCTCCTCCTGTCTCCTGACTCCTCTATGGGCTTGCCTCTGCCTGGAGACGCTCTGTCCCTCTGGGTCCGTCCAAGCCCTCCTGTCCTACTCTTGTGCACTCTCCACAGGAGGCGTCCTTCCCTCCTGTGGCCCAGTTCCCTTTCAGAGCTCCTGGTCAGGTCTCACAGTTTAGATTCTGATTGCATGTCCAGCTGTCTTCTAAACAACCGTCTAGAAGGTGTGTCCCTTGCCCCCATGCCACTCTCCTCCTCTGTTCTCTGGCTCATCGAGTGGAGGCACTGCTGAGCCAGTTATCCAAACTGGAAATGTAGGTTTTGGTTTAGACTCTTCACTCCCTCAGTTTCCATGTCTAGTTAATTGACAAATACTTTGATTCTACTACTGAATGGCTCTCACCCTTGCCTGTTTGATTCTGTCTCTGCTGCTGAGACCGGAGATCAAGCCGCCATCACCTCTCATCGCATTGCTGCCCGCAGCTCCCACATCTGCTTCTCAGTCTCCAGTGTCAACCCTTCCAGTTCATTCTCTGTGCTGTCCCCACATTGTTCTTTCTAAAATGAAGTCTGTTGTCTGAGGAGGTGAACTCTTGTGCTTAAAATCCTCAGTGGCTCCTCATGGCTTGTAGCGTATAAAGTCCAAGCTCCTCAGCTTGGTTACCATGGCCCTGCATGGTGAGGGTGTACTTACCTTATTGGCTTTATCGCTTTCTCTTCCTTCCTCTACTCCCAACCAAGCTGGCCTTTCTGTCTTTCTGGTGAGGTTCTTTTTTCACCTCCCTTGCTTGGAACTTTTTCACACTTTCCTCTGGATATCTCCTGTTCCTCCTTCAGGTCTTACCTTGATATTCTCAGATCTGACGTAGATTGGTACATACATGCTGCCTTTGCTCGCTGTATTTCTACAGACCTTATCCTGTGTAATCGCCTGCCAACTTTTCTTTATCCCCTTTGAGACTGAGAGCTGAGGCGGAAATGAAGCCGCATCTTGTTTTCTACTATGGCTCTTCTGTCACTCTTGTGCCTGCCATACGGTAGATGTTCAGTTAATATTTGTTAAGTGGACAAAGGGACTTTTAAAGGTCTGTATTTGGTCATTTAATAAACTTTTTCCCTAAGCTCTGTTCCCTAGAAGCTCTTTTTTCCTCATTTCCTGATTTTGTGAAAGTCCCATTTCTTGAGCTACCATCTCTTCCTGTCTTAAATCTCTTCTTAAAATAATAACTCAAAAAAATGCTGACTTGTCCGTCATTCTTAAAAATGGCTCTCTATAAAGTTTTAAGGTACTTTTCAAAGCCAGTGCTCTCGAAATAGAGGTGTGAGTGAACGTGGTAGAGGAACAAGCAGTCACGTAAACATGAGTTTTTGAGCACCAAATGTTCTTGGCCATTTTTTTAAACTTAAGTTTTAAGTGAAGAAATGTAGTGATTTGAAAGAACATAACTGGTGGGGTGGAGTTTCCTGGTGGTTTGGCACCTCTTTATTTTTTTTCTATTTTAATGCCGGGCCAGACAGTGGAAAGATGTGTATCTAGAGCGGTGGTTCATCCGATCCCTTAGGGAGAAAATACCGCGAGGTGAGTTCCTAAACAGAGGAGGGAAGAGAAAACTTGTCAGGTCTGAGAAAGTGTTTTCAATTTGACTTTTAACTTGGCTACAGCTTATTTTAAAAATTAGTTACTAACACTGTTCATGTTCTATGGCAAATGAGGGGAAATTCATTTGGAAACTGTTTATTAAAGCAGTTAAAGTTCCTTACCCAGGGATTTTGATAGGTTCCCAGACATGAAATATAATGATTTAAAATTTTTCTAATCACAAGGTGGTCCTTAAAATAGGCTGTACATTAAAATAGTGGCTGTTCTCACTGGGCAGTGATGCCCTAATAAAGTACAGGCCTTTGCTTATAATACGTTAAAATGGCAATAGCACTCTAAGTAAAACAATTAACCAGTGTAGAACAAGGTTGTTTTCCACTCTGCTGGTGTTGAAAAACCTGAAACTTTACATCTCTGGCAAGTGTTAGTGCTGATATGGTTGATATGCTAAAATTCATATGAATTAAACCAGTGCTCCTTAAACTTTATTTTTATTTTTTATTTCAGTTACTTAGGTAACCTCTATACCCCATGTGGGGCTCGAACTCAAGACCCCAAGATCAGGAGTTACACACTCCTCTGACTAAGCCAGCCAGGCACCCCTTCTTAAACTTCAAAATACGTATTTTAATCATCGGACTCTTACTAAGCTGCTGGTTCTAACTCGTTTCTAACAACATCTCCCAGGTGATGTCAAAGCTGCTGGAATGCAGATCACACTCTGAGTACCAAGTGTTATTTATACTATCAGACTTTTCTTTAAACCCGTCATAAGTAGATGCGCATTTTTTGTTAGATATTTTCTTTATGTCCTTATTATAAAGTTAAGTAATTGATACTTTTGTTGTAAAGCAGGGTCCCTTGTAGAATAAGCACATAATCCAAAGTGAATATTTTAGGTACTTTCTGAGCTCTTACATTTTTTAAGTCTCTCAAAACTATTGTTTTGCCTATAAAGCAGTCAAATAATATTCTACACTATATATGGGGATATATTTGTCTTATCAAAGACTGGACATTTTTCCCCCTGTCATTTCCTATATTTATTTAAAATACTCCATTTTAGGGGTGCCTGGGCGGCTCAGTCGGTTGGGCATCTCACTCTTCATTTTGGCTCAGGTCATGATCTCATGGTTTGTAGGTTCTAGCCCTGTGTCAGGCTCTGTACTGACAGGGCGGAGTCCACTTGGGATTCTCTCTCTCCCTCTCTCTCTCTCTCTCTGCCCTTCCCCCATTCCCTCTCTCTGCTCCTCCTTCATGTGCAAAAGAAATAAACTTTAAAACACTACATTTTAGAACATGGCTTTGTCTTGACTTCAAGAAAGAGACGTTTCTTTCTCAGGGAATACTTGTGTTCTTGACCGTCTTCCATTCAGTTCAGTCCCGTTTTTGGTACGTCCGGCCAAAGATAACACTTTTCCATACTCGCATTTTACTCTTTGAAATCAGGTTCTCGCTAATGTAACTTGCCTTGTGAGAAGCAAACTGCGTGTTTGCTGGTGCTGCCATAAGAAGTACCACCGCTGGGTGACTGTAATGATGGAACGATGTCTCAGTCTGGAGGCGTCTGCAGGGCTGCTTCCTCCTGAGGGCTGGGAGGGACCGTCTGTTCCGGGGCCCTCCATTAGCTTCTGGTGGTTTGGCACAGTCTTGGCATCCCTTGGCTTTCCTTTGTTGATCCAACACCTGCCGTCTTCACCCGGCGTCCTCCCTGTCCGTGTGTCTGTGTCCACTTCCCCCTCTTTAGGACACACACTGGATTGGGGGCCCGTCCTACTCGAGTGTGGCCTTATCTTTACTAATTCCCTCTGTACTGACCATTCCAAATAAGGTCGTATCCTGAGGTACTGGCGGTAGACTTCAACATGTGATTTTATACACATTGTACAAACCATTGTACAAACCCTAAACACTCAGCACCTTAGAAAGTAGTTACCGGAACATTCCAAGACCACCTATCTGATCACCATCAGCGTTGCTCTTTTTAGTGCCTGCCCCTCTGTTCCTGTTGTTTTTCAGTTCAGTAGGAGTTTGTGTGCTTTTTTTTTTTAAGTTGCATTTATTTTGAGAGAGAGAGTGTGTGAGCACGAGCAGGGGGGAGGGGCAGAGAGAGAATCCCAAGCAGTCGCCACGCTCAGCGAGGAGCCCGACGCCAGGCTCGATCTCACAACCTGCAATTAATACGTGAACCAAAATCAGGAGTTTGTCGCTCGACCAACTGAGCCACCCAGGCACCCCTTGTGTGCTGTTTAAGAAGCACTGATTTGCCTGGGAGACGGTGGTCTGTATAGGGCACCTTTTCTTGCCGCAAGTTTGCCCTCAGTACTAGTTCTCTTTAACGTTGCCCTATTTGTACCTCCAGGAGACGTTGATCCAGCAGCACGTGTCATTTCATTAGGTCCTGTATCTGATGTTGTGGATAGTGGAGTCCTCCAGCAATTGAATGAGAGCAGTGGACACATCTCAGCATGTCGGTCTAGAGAGTTGCGAATCTAAACCTGGGACGGGCTGGGGCCGTGAGGCGGGAACAGCAGCCTCTGCCAACACCGGAACAAGCCGACGCTTCCAGATAAGGCGGAAAGGCCTTTTGCAATGGAAATCACGTGAGGGTTAATCTTCTCTTGAGAATAGCAGTCAAGAAATGAGATGGTTAACTTGACTACTGAGCAGTTACACCAAGAAGAGCGTCAGTGAGATGACTGAGCCAGAGAAGAAACGGTTGTGATGGTAATGGTATGGGGGAAATGAACTTGAGTTTTAAATTTGATTTGAGTTACAGTGTCTCTGAATTGAACATCCCATGTTGGAAGAAGATACATTTGGGGGCTCCAGGACTACAGTAGAAAAGTATAGAGCAAGCAGTAAAATCTTCTAGTAAAAACTTACATGCAGGACAACAAAATGATGAAAGATATCCAAATACCAGGTAATCCACCAGGAAGGCTTTTGTTTAGGAATTTGTTTCAAGAGGAACAAGGGATGAGGGAGAAAAATCAGTTTTATCCATCAGAGTCAGTAATACAAAATTGCCTATTAGGGTAAAAGAAAAATGTGAAGACTTAGTATACAAAGAGCATGAGTTCAGATGGCTTAGGGGAGTCTGACACCAGCCCAAGAAGGGAGAGTTGAGCCCATTGTAAGTATCATTGAAAACAGACAGCGTGCCGGTCAGCATGTCACAGAAAATGGACGAAGGACAACAAGAAGGGGATCAGAAGATTTTGTTGACCTTCATGGGTTTACAGCCTTTGTCTCTAAACAAAGTATGGAAACAGTAGAGCTTTTATTTTGCGTTTGTTTTTGTTTTGTTTTGTTGTTTTTGTTTTGTTTTCCCCCCACTAAATAGAAATGAGGGTTCTTAGTCTGTTTCTGGCAATCTGTTAATTTATTAGGATAGTTGTCTTTTGTTTGCTTTCTGATAGGCATAGTAAATTTAGTTAAAGAGCACATCTGTATGCTACAACTTGATTACATCTTTTTTTCCTAGCTATTTTGCATTTTTTTCTTTTACCATGTTTCAGTTTCTGCATGTAGAATTAAATAAGAAACAAAACTTGTAAAGTTGTAACATTTCACATGGAAATGCTGCCCGATCTTCACCAGCTTCAGAAATCTGACCTTTGCCGATGCTGCAATAAAGTGTTGTCATTTAGATTTGGCGTGGTCGCGCTTTATTTGGCTTGGGCTTTGAAGATTTATTAATGGGTAGATCCTCCGCGTCCTTCTGGAACAGTTTCAGAGTCCCTTTCTTTGGCCAGGCCGCGCTGGTGCTGCTCTCCCTGCAGCATCGTGTGTTTGCATGGTTTTCCCGGGTGCCTGAGTCAGCTCACCTTCGGGTCAGTACAAAAGGGAGCCTGTGAGTAGAATTAAGCATTTTTAGAATAGGCTTGAAGCTGGTTAGGATGGAAAAGGTGGTGACACAGCCTGGCCCAGCGTGAGGCAGCGTTTATGATTTTACCCGTGTGCGTGCGGTAGGATTGACAGAGCCTCTGAGCAACTCAGAAAGGAATCACAAGAACCATTGTTTTCAGTTTCTTTCCAGGTGTTCATTTCAAGGCTGCCTTAGGCAATCCACGGTCTGAGAGTCAGTAGAATTTGAAAAGAAATAAACTTTTAATTAAAAAAAAAAAAAAGTTTCAAAACTCCATTCTGTTAACCCATTTTTCCAACCCTCATTGCCATTTTTGTCATTGTTCTGTATGCCATCACCTGTGATTCTGTGTCAGGGGAAAATGGCTTACAAGTTTTATTATTTTTCTATTCTTTCTAAGTTTGAAATTATTAGAGGGAGCCAAGGGTAATTCTAATGTATATCATACACAAAGCAGAGAATATCCAAAAATCAGCTGCAATAATTCACCTTCGATCTTTGATCTAGTGAGACTAAGGTCACTAGTAGTTGTAATGGGTTTTGGGTACCGTAAAGAAAGTGGGCCAGATGGGATGGTGTGCAACATTGGTACTTGATTGCAACAAAGGTCGATTAGTGGTGACCAAAAGATCAGTGATATGTAAAATAGGTTCTGTGTTAACCAAGAAGCTTGCTAGATAGATAGATAGATAGATAGATAAATGGAAAGCCTCCTGAATTTTGGGAAACATTCTGATTCTCATAACTTTGTCAGCCTTTTGGGCCTTTTCCCTCCTACGATCCACCAAAGGTAGACAGATGTTAATGAATCAGATGTCAGACTTCGATCCTTTGATTCCTTTTTGCGTACTCATGAGCCAAAAAAGGCTCTGGGCAGCCTAAAGGTCCTTTCCAGGTGAGTCCCTATACTTTCCTGTGAGTCGCCCACACCTTACATGCTCTGGCTCTCCCTGTAGTCATTACAAACATGAGCCATGTAAACCCCACGGCCAAACAGAAGGAAGGGGCATAGGTAGTGTGCAGTAGCTTGAAGCGTTGAAAAGGAACAAGACTAGAAAACTAACAACCACGTAAGCAAGACACAGAAACACAAAAGATGAGCGAGCGTGTTGCAGACCCACAGCCAGTGGGGTGGTAGTAATCCTGAAATATGTGGAATGTCAGTACTGGACAGTCTGCAGATGGTGAATCATCCTGAAAGGTACGGTGACGTCACACCATTTAATGTGGAAAGGTCAGTCATCGGTGGTATCAGAATTTCTGTAATCAGCAGAAATAACTGTCTTTATAGGAAGGAAGTGGACCCAGAGTGGTGAGGCCAATAGCAAAGAGAGGTAGACCTCAGATTTCCTAATAACCCCCATCATAGTATATAATGTCTTAATAATAGTCATAATGGGAAACCTGACGTATTGTTCCAAAAACAACACACAGTCTCTTACAAAAGGCAGAGGTAAAACATCTTTCATTCCCTTCTAAAACGGTTTTAAAGTTTTTTACCTTAATGGATGACCTTCCAGCTATCCAGTGTATCATTTAATTGGAAGATACTAAATGTATCATTTAATGGAAGATACCCAATTTGAATTTGCCTAAATTCACAGGAGACTGTAAGGATCTGAGTTTGAAACCAGCACAAGAGTACTGTTTACCGCATTTAGACATAACTAAATGCAGTCAGAATTCACGTGAAATGTATGTTTTCTTCTCCTGGGCTTTTTTCTCCACCACTGTGGAGGGTGGGAAGCCCAAGGTCAAGGTGCCAGCACTGTCAGGTTCTGGCGAGGACTGTCTCCCTGGCTTGTAGCAGGCCACCTTCTCACAGTGTCCTTACGTGGCCTTCTGCGCGTCCCCCGTGTCGTGCTCTCATAAGAACACCCACTACACCACTCCTATCACATTAGGGTCCCAGCCTGTGACCTTATTTAACCTTAGTAACCTCCTTAGAGGCCTCCCTCCAAATAACAGTCACACTCGGGGATGGTGCTTCAACCTATGAATTTGGGGGAGGGGGCCCGATTCACTTCATAGCATTCATCGTAAACTTGGCTGCTGACATCTCCTGAGTCATATCTGTAGCTACAGAAATGACCTGATGTACTCTGCAACCAAGTCTGTGTAAGCAGAACTGCTGGCCCCGTTTGGCACAGGCATCCGACCTTGGGCCAGTGAGCTGTGGTCAAGGGGCAGGTCTTACAGAGTCATGGGTGGTCTTGCAGGGGCCTTAGGAATTATCTGGGGGAGGGCCAGTTCCTACACAAAGTTTTCCAAAATTGGGGTTCTCTCAGATTTTAAATGTGAGGTTTCCCACACAACGGTAAGGTTATTAACCCCAAATGTTTTATCTACACAACGTCTCACTAAAGCATCCCTTGTACTTTGTGTACAGCTGTATCCGGGTGTAACTGTCCAGCTCTCAGTCTGGTGCTCGTCCCTAGACTTGTTTTGAGTGAAAACAAAATGGGGGTGGGATCCATTTAAAACAACATTTTAAAGATACTTAGCATGCTGCAAATAAAATCACATTTTTGGCGTTCTCATTTAAGTATTTTATTCTTAATCTTTGGAAATCCAAAAGGCATTTAGCCACTTTCTGTTATCTCAGTAGATACGCTTCTTTCTAGAGGAATAACTTTAAAATTTGTTGGATTATTATTCAAATGTTTGTTTTCCTTGGAAGTGGCTCTAATTTCATAGTTTTTGAGAAAAGCATTTCAAATTTTGTTGAGTGTGTATGTGTGTGTACAAGTACTCATGTTTTTATGTCATTCTGGTTCTATGAACCATTTGCTTTGTAATCTAAGAGGTAAAACTTTTTGTAATCTAAGAGGGGTTTGATGTGTTTCCTCCCCCTCCCAATCCCCCAAGAGCTGTGTGCCCCTGTATACACTTGACATTAGGAGGTGCTTGGGTCTGGAACATATTTTCAGTAGAGCCCCAAGGGCAAGAAATGCCTGCTATATCCAGAGGGGCAGTGAAGGCACCAGGCTGACCACTGGTCACTCACTCATCATCTCCGACTCTTCCTTCCTATATGATTTTAGGTAGTTAATAAGCTCTAGACCTGACTTTTCTTATCTTTAAAATGGGGTAACTTATCAGGGTTATACGAGGAAATAATAGGATAATGGACATGAGGGTCTTCACACAGTGGCTGGTGTGTAGTAAGTGCTCAATAAAGGTTAACTAGTGGTGGTAGTGGTAGTACCAGAGTTTTTGTGTGCCAGATGCAGTGTTGGATACAAAGTTGACCAACATACTCTACCCTTAACTCATAAACCCCTCAAGTGTGCAGAGAGTGCATATCAGGTTCAGACCGGGGTGGCTAAAATCACATGCATGACTTCTAACTATACTGCCCACAAAAAGATGTGCCTGAAACACAATGGGAATGCCACCCTTCAGGTGAATGTGGCCAGTGCGAAGTCCTGTTTTCTTGCCAAGTAGAAAAATAATGCCTCTGTCTCCCTGGAGAATACTGGCCACTTAAATTTAGACATAAGCCTTTTATTTTCTCATCATTTATTTCCTGTGTCTTCCTTCCCCAACAACAGCGGGTTGGTGGTTGGTGGTTGACTTGAATGTTAAGGAAAACTACATGGTGGTCCCAGTTCATAGGACTCCAGAAGTATCATGGAAGCTGTCGAGTCCTCCTACCATTCCCAAGCAAGAATGGGCTGTTGGGTCAAACCACCCCTAGTGTTTTCCCAAGGCATATCATGCATAGGAGGTCATACCGAAGAAATTCCCGGACGCACTTTGGAAGAGGTGGGATGCTTGAAACTGGTGGTGACTTCCTCTTCCAGCAGACAGAGGGTGGGCCAGGAGAATACTTCAAAGTCATGTCGAGACTGAGGTGGGGTTTTTCGTGGGCTCCTTTGAGAGGGTGTTGACAATGAGAAGTAAAGGGGGAGAAACAGGAAGCAGTTTTGAAAAGAGACAGTGGAGTTGTTCCTGGGTCTAACCAGTTTGACTACCCACCTGCGTGTGTAGCACAAGGGCATCTGGGTCTTGGCTTTCAAATCTGTGAGCCTACGTTTACTACGACTTCTGTGTGCACAGGGGCCATTGATGAAGCATTGAGAATATGAGGAATTGTAAGGAATGGCCCAAATGCTTCAGAAATGTATAACCTTGACCAAAGCTGCACTGAGAAGGTATACCCTTCCACGTCATCCCGGGACCATCGACCGCACTGCCCCCTTCCGTGACCCCAGTGTGGTGGCGGGATGCTGGACAGCACTGGCTGGAAACCCGGTTCCGCCCTTATTGGGTAAGTGTCATAACCTAAGCCCCATTGAACTCATTTGTACGATAAGAATCAAATTCTGAATTTTCCAGGGTGGTTTTGAAAATTGAAGGTAAAGCATTCATTCAGCGCCTGGTGTGTGCTAAGCTGCCGTGACAGGGATATACAAGGCAATATCCTGCTTCTAAGGAGCTTACATTCTAGGAGGGAGAGACATGTCATCAAAGCCATTAAGAAAAATGTCAAGAGTAGCCATGAGGGCAACTCTGTTGCACCGCCCAGACCACCTTGACTGAAGGCCTTGTTCTGGGAGCATTACGGGCAGGGAGCCTTCAGCGGTCCCTCCTTGTGTGATGGACTCAGCCGCAGATGTTTCTGGACGCAGCCTGGAGAGGCCCGCAGGCAGAGACTGTTCAATGCAGGAATGCAAAGGCCTGACCATCCTTGGCCTGAGTCAGGATAAGGTGAGGGCCTTTTCAACTGCAGAGCTCCCCATGGGAGTGTCATTGGGCCTGCATCACAGCCGACTTGCCCTCTACCCATCCGTCCTGCCCCCCCTTTGCACAGTGGTGGATCCCAGGAGTCCCTGGTATAAACTCCTCCTGGGGTCTGCTCTCCTGAGACCACAATGTAACCCAGGTGTTGTGCTAGCTGAGGCACCGTAGACAGTCGGCTGCTTGAGATCAGGTCTGTAGAGAAGGGGCCCTCCCTGCAAAGACAGCGGGCTCAGCCAAGACCCAAATGACAAGGTTCGGCCCTTGGAGATGGGGGAACACATATTCCAGATGAGGTTGGAGAAAAAGATGAGAGCATGGTCCACTGAGGAACTAAGGGGAAAATCAGTGGGAGGCAGGGCTAGTTATTAGGATTTTAAGCCCGAGTGAGAAATTTGGATTCCCTTCTGGGTATGATAGCACTGATTTGATCTGATTTTAACGGGTCACTGACTTCTGAGTGGAGAGCAAGATCGTGGGGGCTAATGTACTGGGGAGACCTGTGAGGCAGGAGCTCAGACAGGACACAGTGGGGGTGATGGTGGGGAGAAGGAACAGGGTCAGACGTATTTCCTGAGGACAGCTGAGGGGACCAGCGGGGGGGTGGGGGGAGTGGGGGGGTGGGCGTGTCTCATGGAGGAGGGAGGAGCTATTGGGTCCCTGGCCTGAGCAGCTGGGTGGTGGGATTCTGGGAAGGAGGGAGCACAGTGTCCAGGGGTATCATTCATGGGGAAAGGGAGCTGCATGGAGGTTCCTGCTTAGTCTGCTGGAATAATTTGCAGAGGTTGGCCCCATACCCAGTGTTTTTATGGGCTGCCTGAGAAAATGACCACCGCCAAATTGACCTGGTTTCTGGAGACCTTCTGGTCTGTGGGTGGGCAGGCAGAGGTCTTGGCCAGAGAGCTGAGATTATGTCTCCCTGGAAAAGGGAAAGGAGGCACCAGGAGTCTCTTCTCCAGAACTACTGCTCCACGTGAAGCTCTGAGAGCTCAGTCCCTGCCTGTCCTCTTGGGACCCCCGGGCCTGAGCCTGGGGCTTGAGGAGTGAGGGAACGCTCCCTGCAGGGCTGTGCAGGCCAGTGAGAACGGAGACGATTGCAAACTGATCTCTCTCTGTGTTCTGTGTGACCTGGATTTTCCTTTCCTTTTAATTTGACTTTTGTTTCTTTGCTTTGCATTGTCCATGAAAGACTCAGGAGACATCACAGGCAGCCAGGCGGTGTCGTTGCACACCTGAATCGGGCCAGAGGTCTCCCAGCCACACCTGCCAGTGTCCCTCTCTGAGGCCAGGGTCTCAGCAGCAAAGCCTCGGGCTTCCTAAAGTTTCAGCACCAGGCACACCACACCCACCCAGGGGCCTTGTCCCCTCCCTGCCTCTCAGCATCCCACCAGTAGGGACCAGGAGAAGGTGCCATTGGCTGACATAGCCCCAATGGGAGAAAGGCTTCTGCTTACTCAGAGCCTTGGGAGAGAGGCAGAAGGTAGGAGAGAGGATCTGTGGCTGGCAGAAGCATTTAGGTTCCTAGTGGCAATTCTGTGTGGCTCTGCCCCTTCCATATTCAAGCAACCTCTCTGTGCAGGCCCTCGGCACTCTCAGCTTCTGCTGTCTCCAATCTGAAAACAAATATGGAGATTAAATGCACAAAAGCTAGGCAATCCCCTTGTGTTGCAGGGGGGAGGAAATCCAAAATAGGTACAAAACCCCTAATGTTCCATTTTACTTTTTAAAAACTTGATAGCTGGGAGGAAAAAAAAAAAACCTTTGTAGTTGGAAATAAGTATAAACTCAAGAGAGGCTGCAAAAATAGTACAAAGTCCTGCAAGCCCTTCATCCAGCTTCCACCAGTGGTGGTATCTTCTATGACAATAGCACAATATCAAAACTGGGAAATTGACCTTATTAGTTCAAAACTGGTAACTAGACCACAGACTTTGTTCAGTTTCCACTAGTTTTTACATACACATTTGCATGTATGGTTCTATATGATGTGATTCCACTTACAGATTCACCTAACCCCACCAGAGTCAAGGTACAAAACTGTTAACATCGCCACAGAGGAGCTCTGATGTGCCGCTCCCTGTCACGGGTATATTAGAGTTCTCCAGAGAAACAGAACCAATGGGACACACACAGACGTATAGGAGGACATTTATTACAGGAATTGGTTTATGCGGTTATGGAAGCTGGGAAGTCCCACAACCTGTGTCTGCCAGCCAGAGAAGCAGGACAGGTGTAATTCAGTCTGATTCCAACAGCCCCAGAGCTACAGGCCCTGTGTCTGAGGGCAGGAGAGGATGGATGTCCCAAGTTGAGCAAAAAGAGCAAATTTGTTCTTCCCCCACCCGTTCTATTCAGGCTCTCAACGAATTGGATGATGCCCACTGACATTGGGAATGGCGTTATTCTTTACTCAGTCCATCGATTCAAATACTTATCTCTTCCAGAACCCCTCTTACACACAGACCCAGACATACCGTCTGTCAGCAATCTGGGCATCCCTTAGCCCGGTCAAGTTGACACATAACATTAACCATCACACCCGGAAACTGCTAATGTGGTTTCGTGTCTATGGCTTGCCATTTTGAAAATGTTATATAAATAGAATCATACTAGTATGGGGGGCACCTGGGTGGCTCAGTTGGATAAGCGTCCAACCTTGGCTCAGCTCATGATCTTGTGTTTTGTGGGCTCGAGCCCCATGTTGGGCTCAATGCTGACAGCTCAGAGCCTGGAGCCTGCTTCAGTTTCTGTGTCTCCCTCTCTCTCTGCCCCTCCCTCGTTCTCACTCTGTCTCTTTTTAGCTCTCTCTCAAAAATAAACATTAAAAAAAGAATCATACTAGTATGGACCTATGGTGCCCTAGAAATCCATCTAAGTTGGTGCTGTGTCAATAGTTTATTCTTTTTTTATTGCTGAGCAGTATCCTGTTGAATGGATGTACCAGTGGGTTGTTTGGTTTGGTTTTGTTTTTTAACCATTTACCCACTCAAGGACCTTTAGGATGCTCCCAGGTTGGGGCTATTCTAAATAAAACTGCTCTGAATATTTGTGTACAAGTTCGTTTTTTAATGTGGTAAAATATATACAGAATTTATCATTTTCACCATTTTTGAGTGTATGATTTAGTGTATGTACAGGTTTTTGTGTGAATGTAAGTTTTCATTTCTCTGAGACGGATGCCCAAGAATGCACTTGCTGAATCATATGGTAAAGCAATGTTTGGTTTCATAAGAAACAATTGCCAAGCTATTCTCCAGAGTGACTGCACCAGCCATGTATGAGGGATCAAGTTTCTCCACATTGTTGCCAGCATTTGATCTTAACCACTGCTTTTTATTTTAGTTTTTGTGATAGGTATGTAGTGGTATCACCTTAGTTCTAATTGGCATTTCCCCAGTGGCTAATATGTTAAACATCTTTCTATGTGACTGCTTGCTAATCTATCTCCTCTTTGGTAGAATGTCTGTTCCTGTCTTGGGCCTCTCTGATTTGATGACAAGTAGTCTCGCACTGGTGTTTTCTCTGCATTTGTGTTTTTGAGTTTTTAAAAAAAAAATTGTTTTTTTAACATTTTATTTGAGAATAATTCTTTGTATAGATTCTGGATGTAAGTCAGATACCCAGTCTTCAGATATTTTTGTTGCCAATTCATAGCTTGTCTTTCATCTTCCTAATGGGGTTTTTGCTCAGCAAAACTTTTTAATTTTAATGAAGCTCAACTTAACCTTTCTCTTCTCATAAGTTATTTTGCATCCAAGAACTCTGTTCTTTGCCCTGCCCCCGGTCTCAAAAGATTTTCTGCCATCCTTCTTTCCTAAAAGCTTTATGGTTTTACCTTTTACATGTAAGTCTGTGATCCATTTTGAGTTTATTTTGGTGTAAGCTGTGAGGTTTAGGGTGAGGAATTTTTTTGCCTTTGTATGTTTAATTACTCCATACCATTTGTTGAAGAGTTATCATGCTTCCATTGGACTGTTTTTCCATCTTTGTCAGAAACACACACACACACACACACACACACACACACACAGAACATACTGTGTGCGTCTATTTTTCGTTTCTTTATTTTCTTCCATTGATGCCTGTGTCTATCCCTCTGCGAATAGCACACTGTCTTGATTATAATAGCTCCAAATAAGCCTTGATATCAGGTAGAGGAGTGGTTCCTCCCGTTTGATTCTTCTTTGTCAAGATTATTTTAGCTCATCTAGTTTCTTTGCCTTTCCATGTAAATTTTAGAATAAATATCTGTGTCTATAAAATATTTTGCTGAGATTTTGATAGAAATTGTGTTTATTTTTGAGCTATTGTGAATGGAATTATTTTAATTTCATTTTCAGATTGTTCATTGCTTATATCTAGAGATGTAGTTGATTTTTTTTTTTTTTTAACATTGGTCTTGTGTCCCGTGACATTGTCTGAACTTGTAATTAGCTTTAGTGGTTGTTTTGTGGGTTCCTTAGGATTTTCATCATACCAGAGTATGTCATTCTGCAAATTCAGTTTTACTTGTTGCTTTCCGATCTGGATGTCTTTATTCTCCCTTTCTTACCCGATCACACTGGCTAGGATCTCCAGTACAATAATCAGAGGAGAACTGAGAATGGACATCCTCGCCTTGCTCCTGATCTTAGGAGAAATCATTCTGTTTTTCACCATCAGTATAATGCAGAGAAAACCATATACTGACCAAGTACTAGCGTCTTGAGAAAAGGGGCGGCTGGGTTGGGTGAAGGCATCTGGAAAGGATTCCCAAGGAGATGAGTTGGGCAGATGAGCTCATCCAGATTAGGGAGTCTGAGTTTGTCCTGACAGTGCAGTGCTGAAGCTGGTAGCTGAAGAGGTTGGACACCAGACTGGCGATGTTGTTGCAGGCATGGCTGGGCTTCCCCGGCAAGGCAGTGCTCTCCTTACCACCGTGCCCATGGATGGGACAACCACAGGGTTTGTCTCATTCCCCATCACTCCAGGGTGTAGGGCAGACTTGGGGCAGATGGGCAAACTGAGATGCTCTCTGCTGTTCCAGGGAAGAAATCCAGAAGCCAGCACACAGAACTCTTGTCCTGGGGTGCCTGGGCCAGCTGCCACCAATAGGGACCTGTGGGCCTTCTCCCAGTAGTAGGAAACTGACCTTCATTTGTTCCTTCCTTCCAATAATCCCTTCACTTCTTGAATGCGTTTGTCCAGCACCGACTACGTACACAAGGCATCTTTTGAGACATGGTACATGATGAAATAGACTAATAAGATCCTTATTCACCAGATGTTTGTAATTTACAAGAGACCTAAGTCTCAAATACTCAGGAACCCAGTGTGAGCTCTGAGACAAGAGAGGCGTAAACCCACTGCTGTGGTCATTCTGAGAAGGGAAACAGTACGTGTGTGTGTGTGTGTGTGTGTGTGTGTACGTGCACGCGTGTAGGGGGTGGGTTAGAGTACGTGGGATCGGGAGAGTTCCATGGAAGGAGGCACATGAGCCTTAAAAGATGCACAGGATTTTGCCAGATATCTGGCAGGAGCTTTGGGGTCAGCTTAGACTAGTGATTTTCAAACCTTCATATGGGCGTGGCTCGAGATCTTGTTAAAATGCAGATTCTGACTCGGTAGGTTTTAGATAGGGCTTGAGAGTTCTGACAAGCTCCCAGGTGAGGCCGATGCTGCAGGTCAGAGGGTGGCTCTGAATAGCAAGGGTATAGAGAACATCTGATGTGATTTGACCAGAGACCAGTGGGAGAGAAGGACAGAAGTAGACAAGTGGGTAGGGGCCAGATTCTAGCCTGAGGAATTTGAACTGTTTGGCAGGCAGCACACAACCTCTGAAGGTATTTGGGTCATGAAGTGAGCCAGTCCAGACGTTAGGAAGATTTGCCTGCAAATCACCCAATGGAAAGACAGAGGAAGGCAACTAGAGGCAGGGTGATTTTCTATTCATCCATCCTTCACCCCACCCACACATTCACCCACCATCTATCCACCCACCCATTCACCATTCGTTCACCCACTCATCCATCCACCCACTAACATTTGTTAGATGCCTATTATGCTCCAGACCCTGTGGGAGGATGAAGACCCAGGCTTTCCTCCTGTGGATCCCGGAGCCTAGTGGGCTTGATAAACCCCTATTATGTGTGCAGGTTCTATGTGAGCACAGAAGAAAGGGGTGGGCAAGAGGCTTCCTGAAGGAGGGGACTCTTGAGAGCTTTCAAAGAACCGTGGGAGTTACTTGGATAAAGATTAGAGGGAGCTGCCTGAGCAAAAGTCAGCCACAGCAATGTGATGCGTGTGGGTAGTTGCTGGGTGTTTGAGTTGACAAGAGCTCAAGAGATGTAGTTGGGTCGCTGGTCACAAACAGTAGGGACACACACACACGCACACACACACACCCTCCCTTCTCTCTCCTTCTCCTTCTGGTCCCCTGTGCCTTCAGCTCGTCATGGGCTCTGGGTCAGGGTCCCTTTGCCAGTGAAAAGATTGGGCTGGTGTGGGAGGGGCCATTGAAGGATGGCAAATGATCTAGACCTAAACGAATTCTGCAGAAGCAGATACTCCCTGCCAGAGAGGGTATCAGAAACAGAGACCCTGCTAAGAGTATTTGGAGATCCCGGGGGTCCTGGTTTTCCCACCCCGGAGTCAAGCCATCGTAATGTCTCTCAAAGGTGGGATCAACCACAGAGATGACACAGGTTTGGCTCCAGGCAAAGTCTCTGGCACAGAAGAGCAGATCCACTTCGAGACCCAGGAAGACAGAGGGAGAAGCCTGTCGGCCTGGGCTGCCACAGCCAAGTCCCACGGACATGAAGTTCTCACAGCCCTGGACGCTGAGGTCCACATCAAGGTATCAGCAGGGCTGGGCCTTGACAAGACCTCTCTCCTTCGCTTGCAGGAGGCTGCCTTCTCACTGTGTTCTCACATGGTCTTTCCTCTGTCATTTGTAGGAGAGGGAGAGAGCGAGCGAGCATGCTCCCTGGTGTCTCTTATCTTATAAGGACTCCAGCCCTAGTGGATTAGGGCCCTACCCTTACAACCTCATTTAACCTCCATTAGAGACCCTTAGAGCCCCTGTCTCCAAATCCAGTCCCGTTGAGAGTTAGGGACTCAACGTTTGAATTTGGGAGGGGACGTAATTCGGTCCATAAAAGGGCCTAAGAGACCCTCTAGTCCAGCCCCCTTTTTACTGCTGAGGAAACTGAGGCTCAGAGAGGTTGAGTGGTTT